>NC_089684.1:44119448-44733972 GCF_031753505.1 Anomalospiza imberbis | reverse complement strand
GCCAGAGGCCAGCATCACTGCCTGCTGGTCTACGTGAGGTACAGCTGAGCTTTGAAACTGGAAGTGAAATCCTGAGCCAGATTCACTCCCTCTCACCATCTCCTATCATTTTCCGTGTGTGTTACATCACACACGTAGCATGCACCACAGCAGTAACTCAATAGAAAAAATATTAGGAGAACCTCATGGCTGGCTTCCTTTCTCGCTCTGCTTTCAATTTTGTTTGTTTCAGATGGAGTGAGTAGCAATTGCTGTAAGATAGACTATTAGACATTATCTACCATCAAACCCCATTCTCAATTGCTTGTAATTTTAAGAATTTCAGCTCTGTGAGCCAAATATTCCCATAATGTTATCTGCTCCCTTTGGAAAGGTGCCATTAAAATGATTCAACTGTCTCCAAAAACAAAGCAAGGCCAAAAAATGCACTATTTTGACTATGGAGAAAACTGAAAAAAGCTCTTGCAGCCTTGGAATCCTGTTAGAAGAAAAAGCTCCCTCAGACAGGCAGGTGCGACAAACACCAAAGCCAACACATTCCAACTGCAAGTGGATGTTAAGGCTGCAAAGCCAGCAGATTGAATTATTCCTTCCAGGTCTTTTAGGGTGTTCATACGTGAGCCTGAGAAACAGCGTATGGCCTTTGGAGTGAGGATTCTGCTTGGAATCTAGAGCCAAACCTATTTGCCTGTCTGCCTGTTTAGCTGGAAAACAAACTGAGCAGTAATAATGGCACTGGCAGATGCAAGAGAAGGTGGCCTGGAACCACCAAGCCATATCATAAAACACAACAAAACTCTACTGCCAGTGCATCTTCTCTTCTTGAGATGCATTGTCAAATAATCCCCACGCTGCCAATCTGTGATGCTGGAAACTTGGGCCCCAAATTTGTTCTCAGATGGATTGGTACTAATTAAGAATAACTCTGTCAAAGACATGGGTCGTTCTGGCTTTATTCTGGTGTGACTGAGAATAGAATTTGGCAGCCTGTGCCTGGGGGTGGGGAAACTTCCCAGTCAGGCTGCTCTTGGTATTGTCTGTGGTTCCTGGACAGTAGCAGTGTGTATTCTTTTCAGACGCTCAGTGTTTGTTGGGAACACCAGATGGTGATTCTCTAATTCAGAGATCTCTCCCACTGTGGAAGCAACTGTAGATTCTAAAACTGGTGGAGCAGTTCCCAGTGTCGTGTGACACCTGGGGAGCAGAGGAACAGCACATGCGACTGGACCAAGTGATTGCTGACTAAGGTTTTCCTCTCTCAACCATCTGTTTTCCTCCTCCAGCAGGAGAGGTAGTAGGCATGGTCCCATCTTCTCTCCAGCACATGGGGCAGCTGTGTCCCAAGGAAACCTGGAAACGTAATTCCTGCTGCCTGCCGTGCCTCCCTGAAGGGCCCATGCATGGAAAACGCTTCTCCTATCCTTTTGTTTTATCTTTAGGGAAATCCAATTCTGAGCAAAAGGGAAAACAACCTCCCATGCCCCAGAAGAAATGTGCTTGCAGGAGCACGCGGGATGCCTATGCTGCACAAACATCGTAAAACTGTTAACGACAAATAATCTTTGTGCAGTGAAGCATGAAAATGAGAAACCTGCATTTCGTGCCCCAGTAAACTTGTTTTCAGTCTGGGTGTTCAATCCCATTACTTGGAAAATAGGTTGGGGAAAGAAAAAACAAATAAAAGGAAAGCACAAGCAGTGATTGAGCAGCAGGATGAAATGCCATCTCTAGGAGAGAATGGGAGGCAGGAGGAACTGAAACAGCTACATTGTTCTCTTAGGAAAAAACATGGAAAAACTTTTTCCAAATCAAAGTAAACAAATGTGTTTTAAACAATCCTACAAGGATGTGCCTGAAGGCAGATTGAGTCCCTTTAAAACAACATTTATGTGTTCTTACAGGCAAAAATGGCCAGAAGTAAAATTGGCTGGAGTAGGAGCTTTCCTCTGCCTCCAGCTGTCACTCCCTGAGCCAGAGCTACATGAAGAAACCTTTGGACACAGCAGTGTTAACTCCCACTGTGACCACAGAGAGGGCTGGCATTTACTACAAGTTTATGAGGAACAGAGCTTCTTTGTGAACAATGCTTTTAGTCCCTCTTGATGGCTTTTACTGTAATGGGAGTTAGCTGTTTGGGCACTTGGGGCTTAGGGCAAACATCTATTTATTATTTAAATGTAAATACAGCACGACCAACTTCAGTTCTCATTAGCTTCAAAACAATCAGGGGCTAAGTGGAGACTTACATAAGTCCTAAGACATTGAATTTTGTGCTTACACTTTTCTGTTTTTAAAAAAAAATTCTCTCTCCCCTGTTGCTGAGGAAAACATCCTGCCTGGATGAAGGGAAGCAGCCCAAAGGCCAGCTCCCAGTTGAGCATGATTAAGGAAATATTCTGGGTTTAGTCCCTCGCTTTTGGGGAGGCAGCATCCTGGATGGATAAAACCAGCCAGAGTGGGACATGGAGGTATTTTTTCCTTTAGGATCCTTCAGTTAATGCTATCATCCAATGTGAGTTTCAACAGCAGACACACTGTAGTTACATATGTGGGAACTTGCTGCACAAACATGCTCACGGCGGCATGCAGAGGACTTGATAATAAATTAATATCTGTGGTGAAAGAAAAAGATTGTAACAACTCCTCTTAAGTCTGCTGGGCACAGCACACCTGGAACTGTGTTTGTGCAGGTCTTAGCTCCAGACAGCCCATGACAACTGCTGCTGGCAGGGGGATGGCCAGAGCTGGCTCTGCAGTGACACAGGGGACACGGACACACACCCACCTGGCTCCTGCGCTGACCACGTAGAAGGGTTCCCTCACCATGGGGCCGAACTCACTGCTCTCCCTTCTCAGCAGCTCCTGGGGTACCAAGACAGTGTCAGCAGCAAGCAGAAAGCAAAACAAAATACCAAAACATGGATGAGAATGCCTTCCAAAGCCTGAGAGCAAGTCATTCCCCATGGCTATCCACTCCTGCCTATCTCCAAACAAATTCCTGCAGTGACAGTGCAACGTGATTTGTATGCAGCCTGAAAGGAACATTAAGCACTGTACACAAGGCCCTGAAAAACGAACAGTGAGAGAGGCAGAGAAGTCTTCTGCTAAACTGGAAATAAACATTTCCCACAAAAATATCTGGAAAGGCCAAAAAAATCTAATAAATAATATAAAAGCCTCGCTCTGTTGGTTTGGCTTTGTCCCCCATGTTTATAGCTGTGGGTTTGCATTGGAGATGGATCAGAAACAAACCTAATGAAGAAACCACTTCAACATATACTTCCCTTTCAAACAGACCCTATGGATTGGTGTATATACTGGAAGTCAAGTTAGGATTTAAGAACAGGATTTTCACAAGTGCCTTGCTGCCTATGGGACTAATCTTCATTCCACAGGTGGTTACAGCTAAATCCCTCTGGGAAACAACCCTAAGGGCTCTCCCCTCTTCAGTGCCTGAATTAAGACCCTGTGAGCAGATCTGCGGTGCTCTTGACCGTCTTCCTCACCTTGGCTTCCAACAGGCAGAACCTCTGGTTTGGCTGCTGAGTGTATTGACAATCAAAAAATGAGCCAGGAGGGGGAAATAAAGATCTCAAGAACTGCCCTGTACCTCCTGCCTGTTAAGAGTTGGGCAAGGCAAAATGAATTGGGGCTGCTTGTCATCCAACCTGTCACCAAAAATACACTTTGGTGATTTTTCTCTCTCTGCGTGTCTGGTTTTGTTGCTGCTCTGATTGTCAAATGTGACAAAATGGCACATATGGGCCTGGTGCCTGGCTGGGGTGGAAAAATACTGATGGTGGGATGAGACAGGGGTGGTTCTGGAAGTGCATTCCGGTCACTTGATATTCACAAGCTGCTTTTTAAATTCACTCTATTTAAAGATGTGGCGTGGGAGCTGAGGGCTGCTGAGGGAGGATGTGTAGAATGAAGCGCACAATGAGTTTGGGAGGGCAGCTTCTTCCCCCCCACCCAGGTTTGGTCCATTTGTGAGATGCTGCCCAGAGCCTCCTCTCTTGTCACTTTACTCTCTTTACTCACTTTACTTTACCACTTTGTTGCTCCTGGATAATCTGCTCTGGGCCAGGAGTGAGTGCAGGAGAAGAAGGAGATGTCCTGGATCTCAGCTGCCCTGTAAGTATGTGAGCCTCTCCAAACACTCAGCCTATTTGGGGCTAGGAACCTGTCCACACATTTTGGTGTTTGCTGCCTCTCTCAGTGATGAATGGAGCCTGGCATGGAAATAGGGATGGGGCAGCAGACGGGCACTGCTGTAAATCCATGTGGCTCGACCAGTTGCAGTTTCCTAAATAGGTCTGAAGAGATTTCAGCCAGCTGAAGAGCCAGCCTGGGCAGTTGCTCTTTAAGAATTTAGCCTGGTTCTACTGTTTACCATCATCAGAGTCAGTCGAATTCCCCATTTGTGACATCAGTGCGATGTTCCCAACCACCAAGCAGGGGACATGGAAGGGCCAGGGTCTCTGTTCAGTTTTCTCTGTGATGTTTCCCTCCAGGGCTGGAGGCTAAACATAATGGTTATTTGGCAGTGCCTCTGCCCAGCACTTCCCAGCACTGTCAGGCATAGTGGGAGCCAAGGCAATTCCAAGCAGCCTCTAACTCTCTCTACTTTGCACCAGGAAAATGGGCTGAGGCAAATCACCATCTTAGTGGGACACTCCACCAGAAATATGCTCAGTGCTTCTCCTGTGCTGCCCGCAGGTAAGGACAAGACACCTCAGATGGGATGTCCAGAGCAGCAAGAACATACCAGCATATGCACTGGAATCCCAGCATCCCTGACACACCTGACACAGCCCAGCAGGGAGCGAGCTGAACCCCAAGAGTGATCTTTTCATGAAGGTGCACTAAACTGCCTCAGCACGTGCTGAATCTGTCTCTAATCAGTGGAGTCCTGGCCATGACTGGACATCAGGCTGTTCTCTGACATCCCCCCCATTCCCTGGTTCTGAGACCCCCACTTGTGGGTGCACATGGCCCCGTTTCCACATACCTGGTGTTTCTTATCCGCCGTGGGAGACGACCTGGAACGTACGTGCACAGGGGCCGGCTGATTGTCATACCTATCGAGCAAGTCTTCCACAGACACCGATTTCCCGGATTTCCTGGCGGTGGAGGGGGTTTCAAAGACCTGCTCCTGCTTCCTGTAGCGAGGCTGGCCCTGCATGGCTAGCAGGTCTGTCTGTGTGCCTTTGGTGAGATCCGATCTGGGTCTGTAATCCCGGCACCTCTCTGGTTTGGGCCAGCTGGTGACCAGGCTGTCCTGGCGCCCTGGCACCTTCTCATCTCCGCTCGTGTCCAAATAGTCCATCAGCCCAGGGGGAAGGGTGGAAGACATCCGTCCCGTCCTGGATATCCGCTCCATAGACTCTCTGCGGCGGTAAAGGTTCTGGTCCTGGAGAGAATTCATGCTGGAGGCAGAGGAAAGGCTCTGGCTGTCGGGGCCACCCAGCTGCAGGTAGGAGCTGTGGGAGCGCTCCCGGAGCAGCCCAATGTCCTGAGAGGATGGCCGTCGCCCCGTTTTGCGCTCGATGTAGTCGGCCAGGGCGTTCTGCTGGAGCTGCTTGAGCTCTGGCTTGGACAGGCTGGCTGTGGAGGAAGCTTTGCCATCCCTCTCAAAGATCTTGCGCCGGTCGGCCACCGTGTTCTCTGGGAAGATAAAATGGGTGTTTTTCTTCTGGAAGGAGAAAGGCGATGGCTCCCCGTCCGAGATGCCCACCTCATTCATCTTCTCAGGCTCTGAGTAGGAGCGCTTCTTCTGCTCTGCTGTCAGCCGCTTCCGGCCCCCGATGCGCAGCACGTGCTGTGTCCTGCTGTAGTCCAGGCTGGAGAAGCCTCCTTCTGTGGGCGTGATGCTGTGCCTCTCCTTGGGGGCATGTGGGGACGCTGCCGTGCTCCTCATGCCCACGTGGGCCGAGGCAGGCCTCTGGGGCACCCTCTTGGGCGTGTTCCCGAATGGGGGGCTGATCCGCCGGAAGGAGGTGGCCCTCAGCACCCTGGACTGGGCATCTTTGATACTGTTCCTGTAGGCCCTGTTAAACGACGTGTCCAGCTGCGACCCGTGTGCATCCTGGATGTTATCCTTCCAGAGGATCTCCTTCTCAGGCTCAGCCCCCAGCTGGAATGTGCTTCTACTCCGTGGAAGCTGACCTGCCCTTATTTGCACCTCATTTTCAGGACACAGGCTGTAGTACTCACTGGGTCTTGCCCGCTTCACCGAAGCCACCATCTGCAGCTCGACGGGGTGCCAGTCAGCCTCTTCCAGCTTCCCATTTCTGATGGACAGGCTGGAGCCCCTGTCTGGCTCACTGGGCAGCTTGCTCCTCATGTCCTCCGGGCTGTGCACGGAGCACCTCGTGCCGGCGGGCTGGCTCATCCTGCTCGGCCCATAGTGCTGGCCAAAGCTGGGAACGCCAGCGCTCTGGGGCCGGGGAGTGCTCTGCTCCCACTGCTCAAACTTGTTGACCTTCTCCAGCACCGAGCAGCAGGGCTTACCAGCCTCTGGTTTGCTGTAGGGAAAGCTTTGGGTGCTGCTAGAGCTGAGCTGGCTCCTCCCGAAATCCGAGGTCTTTGGGAGCTGAGGAGAAGGGGGCTCTTTGCACTTTGGCTCAGCAGCGTGGAACAGAGCCACGCTCATGCCCTCCTCCTCCGGCCTCGTGAAGGCCTGGGGGTCCACATCACTCCACTGCCTGTGCCCCTGTTCCCTGTGATCCTTCTCCTCTCTGCTGCTGCTGTTCAAGAAGGACAGTTTGGTGTTGGAATAACCCTCTCCCGGTTGCGTCTCCCTTAGCTCAGAGCTGCTTTGCCTCCTGGAGCTCTCTGGGATGTTCTGCAAGGAAGAGAAGCCATACTGCTTGGCCTTGCTGTGACCCCATGGGTGGGCAGCACCAGTGTCTCTTTCATTTACCTGTGCATTGCCATTTTTCTCCTCCTGGGATCCAGGTATCCAGTCTTCTTTGGGCTGGAAATGGGTTTTCCTCTCACTAGCATCCCTCAGCTGGGGTTGTGGACCCTGGAAAATGGGCTTGGAGACCTGTGTGGTACCCGTGGTCTCCCGGTGGCTGTGTGCTGCCTTGTAAAGGGGTTGCAGCTCCTCCTTTCGTGACGCAGCCAGGCTGAGCTCCGGGCCTGTTGCGCTGGGAGGTTTCTGCTGGATGAGTTTGGCTTCGTGCTTTCTCTCAGTGGCAGAGGGCTGGTAGAAGACGGTCGACCTGTTTGTAGTGCTTTGGTTTCCATTCTCATCCAAGCCCAGAGTGCTGCCGGCTATGGCCTTATTGTAGGAAACCGGGAGGGCTGGGGAGTACCCACTTTCTTTGGCCAGAGCTGGGTAAAGCGTCCCGGTGCTGCTGGCAGAAAGCTGGGGCACCTGGGCGTAGTGTGGCTCTGGGGAGGGTACGGCGTAGACACCGGTGGGCAGCAGGGGCTGCCCTGGCTGGGCCGCCTGGGTATAGCTCTGCTTGGCCTTCATGGTGGGGCTGCTCTCTGGACTCTTCTCCACCACAGTATGCAGGGGTCCTTCTCCAAAGGGCGGTTTCAGCAGTGGCCCCTGGGACAGGGAGCTGATGAACGGTGCCCAGGCCCCTTTTGGCTGGGTCCGGCTGGGCTTGTTGGGCTCAAGGCCGGTGCCTGAGCCGGGCCTCTCGTGGTGCCTGATGGCCGCGTAGCTGTCGCTGCGAGTGGGAGGCAGGGGCGGCCCCTTGGGCAGCTGGCTCTTGCTGTCCGCGGGGCCCTGCGCCGGCTGTGCCCAGGAGGAGGCGGCGTTGTGCCGGCTGAAGGTGTGGAGCCTGCCGTGGCCGCGGCCGTCGCTGCCGGGGAGCAGGGCCGAGGGCTTCACCTCGTACTCCTGGGAGATGCGCTGCTGGGCGTCATAGACCGTCCGGACGTAGCGGATGTCTGCCTGCCTCATGCCCTCCGGCAGCCCTCCGCGGGACTGCGCACTGTCCGGGGAGCACGAGTGCTCCTTGCCCAGTGGAGCCACGGGGTACTCGGGGATGCTGGAGTTGGTGGAGAAGGAGCTGTAGGCAGAGTCTCTCTTGCTGTGGAGGTGGGAGAGCTGGTCGATGCTGTTGGTGGATTTGGCTGGGGACAGGTGGCAAGGGTGGTAGGCAGGGGAGGAATGGTCCAAGCTCTCCATGCTGCCCCGGGAGCTGTACTGATCGGGGCTCCTCCTCAGATAGCCATGCTCGTACGCAGAGAGATCGCTGGTGGAGGAGCTGGGGGACAGCGAGAGAAGAGTGAAAACCAGCAGAGGAGAGGCACAACAACTTATAAGTGAGCTCAGAAGCAAGATGTTTAGTTTTGAGATGAAAACCCATATTTGGGCCTTGCTCCATCCCCTGTCTGGAGTCATCCCAGTTCACAAAGAGGAACTGCTTGACATTGCAACACATGGCTCTTATTTACCGCAGAAGGGTGGGAGGGAGATACAAACAGAAAGATGGTGCATCTCTGGAGCCAGGGAGGATCGACCCCACCCAGCAAACCCATCCAAAGCCCTTGGAAAGCTGAATGAGCTCCGATGCCACTGAGGAGGAGGAGAGGAGCACAAGGGACGTTCTAGGGGTAATCTAATCTCTTTCTTTTTTTCCCATTCCATTTCTTTTTATGGAGATGAAGGCTATGCCCTGGCAGGCTTCCTGGAAATTCAGCTATCCCAAGGATAGTTTGTTTGCTGCGAGAAAACTAAGCTGACAAGAGGAGAGATGTACATGCCTGTAAGAAAGTGGGGTGCAACAGTAGAAACAGTCCAAGAATTCCCAAGAAGTCTGCACTGCCACCTCTTCTTGTAGCTTAGCAGGTGCAGGTACACCTTGGCACTTTCTCTGAGGTATCCAAAAAGGACTCATGGCCACCAGAAAAGTGATCAAAAAAGAACGATATTCAGAGATCTTTCTATCCATGGGAAGGGAGCTCTTTGTGTCAGTCACAAGGGGATGTCACAAACTTCTGCAGAGTTTGCCCAGGCTAATCTCCCCTTCCAGATTCAAGCAAATACACTGAGGACTGGAGAGGGTAGCCTGAGGATTTCAAATTCTTCCCTTTCTCCCAGCTTCCCTTCCTCAGATATGACTTTCTCTAGTTCCCTGTGCAGTGACATGTTCTGTCCTGGCAGAGCCACAGGGAAGCAGCTGGAAGGGATGGGCTGTGGCAGGGCAAGGCACAGAGCTGGACGCTGGCTCCAGATCACATCCCAAACAAGTGACAGACCCAGGGGAGAAGGCTGCTAAGGAGGAGGAAAGGCAGAAGGAAGCCTGGTCACAGCAGCTCTGCAGAGAGATGCAGAGGAACACAAGCAGGAATAGATACGGCAAATCTCAGGACGAAGCTGGTTTGCTCATTTAAATGCACCACTCTATTTTGGATTCAAATAACCATCTCCCTGGCAATGCCCAGCACAGGCCTAGCCAGCTGGCCACTAGATGTTCCCCGTGCTCCTTCTCAAGCACCCAGGAGACAGAGTTGTGCTGCCAAAGGCTCTGCCAGGAACTGCCTGGGAAGCAAAGCCCCTTGGTGGGAAAGGAGTACGCTCCAGCATGAGCTGTGCTGAGGCCACAGAACAACACACTTTATTTTCTGCAACCATCTCCTCATTTTCTTTAATGCTCTTTTTTCTCTTTCCTCTTCTCTGCCAAGGATCAGTCTTGCGAGTAGAAGAAAGTGATGTTTCAATCCCAGAGTCTATAATGGAGGGCTTCAAACCCTTCCGCCTCTCCGGGGAAAATCTTTTAAGGGCAGAATTTAAACTTGTCCTTCCTCAAGCTGCCCTGCACGTTCAGCTGTGATAGAGCTGACTCCTGCAGAAAGCCACTGCCAAAGCAGGAAATCCCTCCCTGAACTCCTCACCCTGGGAGCACTGTCACTGATGCACTGTTGGCTGCTCTGTTACACTGACAGCCTCTGCTACCTACACCCTTTTCTCCCTTTTTGTTCAATAGGCCAAGTGAGACTTAGATTTCTTTTCCTTTGCTGGGGAAACAACCACGCTGTGTTTCTATATAGGGGCATCCACAGAAAGCTCTACCAGCATCCTAGCAGTGGGCTCCCATTTTTGTAGGAAGGGGGACTTCCTAGCTGCTAATCACCCCACAGAGCACTTATAGGAGGAAAACAAAGCCACTTTATCTGGGAAACAAAACAGAACTGAAGTCTTCCTAACTTTAATCTGAACCCTGGCTGTTTGTAAACCTGTCCAGCTGAATGGAGGCATCTAGTACCATTTTCCCACTGCACCTTTGCCCCCTTCCCTTCCCTCCACAGTTGGGCAATACTTACCTGGAGTGGTAGGACTGATGCCAAGGGGTGCCAAGCGTACCCTGAGATATTTGCATCATGCTGGGATCGGGCTGGTTCTCCGCGAGTTTGCTTGAATGCCAGGAGTGAGGTCGGCCCGGAGTTTCACTCCGCCTAGGTGAAAGCAGAAGAAGGGGTTTGCACATCAGCAACAGGCCAGCTCTCCCCAGGAAGATGGATCTGAACTTAACGCCAACATTTAAAACTGCTCATGCTCATTTGCGCTTCACTGCTGTGGTTTTGTCCTTTCCAAGCAAGTCTCACAGTAACCATGTGTGAACGTCCCTGACATTCCCACAACACACTCCCTCTCGGATTTGCACAAGTGGGTCGCTGAATGCCATGAGGGGGTGGAAGCCTGCAAAGGGACTTTTGATCTCTCCTCGGGGCTGCTAAAAATGCAGGATGAGACGTGACAACCAAGTGCTGGCAATGTGTGTCCCTCGCATCCCACCCCAGGCAGACAGCTGTCCCCAGGGTGTGTCCCCAGGCGTGGAACGGCACAGCTGTCCTTTGGTGCCTTCAGTCACCAGCACCAAGGCCTGTGTCTGTCAGCCCTGAGGAAATAAAACCCCACTGGCACCTTATTTAAAGCACAGAGTGGTGCAATGGAAAGTCAAAGCAGGGGATTAGTGATCGAGTCCCCTGAAGAGGCCACACAGACTCTCCTTTGCCCCAGCCTTTGGGCTTGTCCTTAATCCTCCTGCTGCTTTCCATGAGGGATCTCTTCCCTGCTCCAGCACTCATTTCCACAGTTTCTCACTCTTTCCCTGGGAAGAATGAGGAGCAGCCCTGGACCTGTGGCCTACTGAAATGTGACAGCTTGCATGACAATTCTGCATGACAATTTCTAAATAAATGCAAGAGGAGGATATGACACATCTTTAGTCTTTGTCTCACTGAAAAATCCACAGTACAGCATGTCCCGAACACATCAGTACATAGATTAAAATGCCCTTGGCACACAGACACTGAGAGCACTGCCTAAGACTGGGAAGAGGAATGGTACAGGAAAGTGCAAAAAGTTAAAAATGCTTTTTAGGGTCAGGTCCTTTCCTAGTACCAGTTAACATCAGCACCCGCTGATGTTTGACAGCATGGAAAAGTATAGGCAGAGAGTGAGAGGCAGAGACATTTCTCCAGCATTTCTTCCATACAGATTTCAGAAGTGCTGGTTTTTTTCTCATTGTCTGCTAAAAGAAGGAAGAAAAAGGGACATGCTTTTCCCTTTAACGTCTGTTGTGGCAGGATTGTCTTAAGGGAAACTGGACTGGAGGTCTGCAAAGGACAAGCTGAACCCAACATCATTTTACCTTTACATGTGTAGGTGTGTTTAAGCCAGAGCTCTTCTGTTAAGCTCCTTGCCCAGAAAACAAGGAACCTGGCCAGATGGGAAGTTGACAAAACTGTTCATTAAGAATAACCCACCTTTTCCACTGCAGACATTTAAAGACTGTAAATACTTTAGTGAAGTACAAGCGATCAGCATCAGTTTTACACTTGGGAAAATGAATGATCCCATGCAAGGCATGTTATCCCTTGGTTTCATCAGTAGAAACAGGTGAGGGAGCTGTGTAGCCAATCATCTGAGCCACAGGTATTCTAACTCTTTTGTTTGCTATCCTTGTAATAATACAACATGAGCACAGCTGTGAATTTTAGTCACAAGACATATGGTACCAGCTTAGCAGCTCTGTGTGGGATAACCTCACACTGTTTCCACACCTACCCTATCTTGGAAATGTGGCAGATCCTGATTGATCCCAGACCAACTGGATGAGTGATAAAACCTGCAAATGCAGCAGCTAATGCCAGACTTGAGTGAAGACAAATAAATCATTAGATCTTTAACTGGTGTTACTTTGGTGCAGCTAAGTAACAAAACCAGGAGCAACAGGTGACACTTTGGCTCAGGAGGCTGTAGGATCTAAAACTGCAGAAGTGTCATAATAACAATAACAAGAATAACAAATCAACCTCATCACCTTATCTTTTACATATTCTGTACTGTACTTGTGAAGGTGTCTGGACAACCTTACTACTGAAAAATTCTCCCCTTCAAATAATAGTCTAAGTGATCCCTGTGTTGTAAATGCCAAGGCTGGAAAAAGAGACTCCTGGTTCCTCATGGACACTTACAGTGATCAGATAACCCGGGCATCCAGGTCAGGCTGGCATCACGACAAATGTCTGGGAGCGAAGATACCTGGGGAAGTCAGCAGGACATGATGCAAGGCTGGCATCTGCGTGGCATCTTTAACCCAGACTGCAGACCAGGTACTGCCAGTTCACACTGGAGATTGGAAAGCCAAAGGGAAAGGGCTAGTCTAATCTTGTCCAGGTGCTGCTATCTGGGTGCTCCCTGTTGCTGTGCTGCTGCTAGTGTTGGCAGATGGAAACACGCCTGGCTCAGCACAGGTTCCTTGGTGGCAGCCTGGCACACACTGGGAGCAGTCTGGGCTGCAGGGACCACATCCACATCTCCGAGGCCCTTCACCAGGAACCGCTCTGCAGCTTGCTCTTATTAGCAAGAACTTAGTGTGCTCTTCTCTGATCTCTGGAGATTATCTTTATATTGCATGCAAAACAGGAATGGAACTTAACAAAGACACTTTGGCACTAACTCTACAGATGAATCAGCATCTGAGGCTTTCTTCACAGTTCAACTGAAAGGTTATCTTCTTCTCAAGGTTACAAAGTAAGAACATCCAGGAAAGTGTAGTCAGTCTGATTGCTGTTCTTCACGTACTGTTCCTTGCCTGCTCTGGAGTACCCATACAACCTGGGTGCTCTGCAAGTTCAAAAGAACCTCAAGCCCAGCGTCCTTCAGGAGTGCAGTCCTTCAGTGTGAAAAGGCCCATCTTCAACCAGAGCAAACAACTCAGCTTCCTGAAATTGTCACTTGCATTTTTTCCACATCCTTAGAAAGCTACTAAGTGAAAGCCAGAGAGGGATGTTGTGGCTGATTAACCAGCCACTCAGGGTCATCAGTACCCCAATAAATGGATCTTTTTCTACTCCCACACAGCTCCTGGGGAGCTGTTTTCACCATTCTCACATCCATCAGAAACATCATCCAGGTGGCTGAAAAGAGAGAACTGTGAACAATGCTTCTTGTACCACTGACCTTGTGGTCATTTTTCTCTGTCCCCACAAGCTCCAAATCCTTCCTCAGCAGAGACAAGGAACGCTGAAGATAAAGGCAGCAAAACCTTTCAAGGAAAGCAGAATCCACCTGCGGATCCAGGTAGGAGCAGTGGTCACCAGGACACACCTCCATCACCTGAGGGGATGGCTCTGACTAGTGCCTGGTGTTCAAGGAAGATGGGACGGGGCAAAGAAGAGAAGAGAACTAAGGCCAGCGGGTCACTCTGCCATCACTCACAACCACAATCCCTGTGAATGTGCTTCCTCCAGCAGCCCTGCGGCCAGGTGGCTGTGTGGGAGATTGCTGGAGCTGGAAGGGATAGGCATGGCTGGAAGGGAATAGCCATGGCCTAGCCCATCATGTGGGGAGGTGGGAAGGGATGGGGGCCCTGCATCACAGACCCTCCTCCTGCAGGAGAAATGAAAGATTTGGATGCAAGTGCAAAGCTGGTGCCTCCTGGATCTGATCCCAGGCACTGAGTCACAAGAGAGAAAGCCAAGAGGGCAGCTGCCCATCCTTACCACGTCATCCTCACAGCAGTCAAGATTTCAAGCTGGTGATAATTCTAACCTAACAAAACCCACGTGGCAGGGACATTATATCCTGAGCCATATCCTGTGCGTGCAGCAGCAGGATCTTTGTACATGGAGAGATCCTGATCCCAGCAATTCACCTGTACCCTCCGTGCAGGGTGAGTGTGCACCTGCACCAAGAGAAAGCAGAACAACCATCTGAATTCTCATCGGGACAGACCTGATTCCAAGATGGACACGTCTAAAGGAGCAAGAGCATTACAAGGAGATGTTTTCCAGACACCCAAACGTGTGGTTGCAGCCTCTCTGCCCATCTATTAGGCAGGAGATGAAGGAAAAAGTAAAGCACTCAGAAGCCTATTAGGATTTCGACAGAGTGAGGCCACAATCTACTCAAAGCAATGTCGCTCTTAATTAGGGTTCAGTCATGGTTCTAAAAATAAGCAGAACAGACAAGGCCAATTAGAAAGGAGTTGGACCAGAATGGCATCAGCTTGGTGTGTCTTTCACTAAATCTCTCTTTTTAGGCTCACTGAGCCCTTCTGCTAAATTCTGGGGCAGGAAGGATGTGAAGTGAGCTCCATCCCTTCACAATTTTGACTAAAAAGAATGAAGACTCATTAGAAAGACCTGAAGTCTATGAAATGTTATTTCACACCCTGGATCTTGGCCAATAGTGTCTCCTCATCTATAGGGGAAAGGGAGAACCATGCCCACACCCCCCCACTCCTTAATGCTCAGATGAAAACTTTCCCTAAGTAAAAAACACACTGAAAAACTCTTCATTTGAGCACACCTGGGTGAAATGTGTCAATATTCTCAATATTCTCATACCAGGACACATTCTGCTTTTCCACAAAATGTTCATTTTGCAGCTGCTGTGCCTGTGTGGTGTTTCCAGTTGACACGTCAGACAGCATTTATTTTTCCCCTTGGACAAACATCACTGGGGATGTCTGGGATGCATCAGACCACTCCCTGAGTGCCATCTGGGAACTGGGAGACAGGTACCAATCTCCCTGAAGTCTCTCTGGGATCAGGAAGAAGGGAATCAGAAGTTTCTGCTCAGAATTCCTACCATTACCATCACAAACTCTTTGGGAAAAATCTCCCCACCATACCACTGGGAAGAGAATCCCTGTGTGGAAGCAGAGATGACAACCATGTATATGGATCTAGAGACAGATTTTTTTATACTGGCTTTTCTGACTGAAGTGCCCTCAGCCACAGGCTGCAGATGGAAGTGCTGGGACCACTCAGAGGTGATGGCAGCTGTGAGCAACGGGTGCTCCTTCATTGAACTTAGGAACAGTCAAACATTGTAATTAATGATTATTGGTCCTGCAAGTCACACCTCCGTGTTATCACATATCTCTGGGAACCCCCACGCTGTCTTATCCAAGAAAGAGGTATTTATCCAGTGTCCAGAAAAGGAAACAAAGAGCGAGGGGCTCACAGCCGGGCCGCGCGCTGCGGCTCCATCTTCCCTTCACCCCAGTGTGGGGTTGACAGGCAATATTTAGACTGAGGAATTTTCCCTACACAAAGAAAGGGTCCCACTGGCATTCCCTGACACTAACCAGACATAGGCTTCAACAGGAACAGAGGTGATGTATACAAACCTCACTCTTCCTGATTACTGGGTTCAAGGACTTTGTCCTACTGGGATCTTCTGACAGCTTTCTATTTTGAAGACAGCATTATCAAGCAACAGACTAAGCTTGATTCAAATTGCAAAATGAAGAGTATTTCAGATTTCTGTTTCGAGAAGTGCTTGCCACTAAGACAGTCCATCTCTGCTGTTCCCGCAGGGCTGCAGCTTGGACATGGAGAAGCCAGGAGAGCCTTCAGCCTGGTACCTAGACCACGCATAGTTTACAATGAGGAGCAGGGGAGCACTGGGTTAAAGTCTCTGCAACTGTCTTCTTTCTGTAATTTTACTCTGTTTCCTTTGCTGGAAAAAGAGGAAGAAAGAACAGACGTGGAAAAGAAGCAGCTGACTGACTTAGAGTCTTTGAGGAGGACCCTATTATTCCCTGTCTTCTCCAGGGATTCACATCATCTCTCCCAGAGCAAGGGCAGAAAATCCTAGCAGCCAGAGCCTGCAGTGGCTTCCCTGCCTGCAGCTCTTCAGAGCTGCACTGATTTATCCAGACTGATGAACCAGCCCCACGGGCTCAATTCAATTAATTTTTTCTCACTCTTCTCCAGTCAGTAAATTAGTTAAAAAGACAGAAACCCAAGCATAGCTTAGATTCTTTCACGACCCAATATCCAACACACAGCAACTTGCAACAGGAGAGACTTGGAAACAATGGAAGGAATGTGTTTTCCTCGGCTGGTTCAGTGCTTAGGAGGAACCGGGGGGCTGGCAGCAGGAACGCTGCCCCGTGAGCCCGATTATCTAAACGGAACGCGGACAATGAGGCACGGCAGGTAACCAAGGGGATCTGCCGGGCAAGGCTCCAGGCAGCAGCTGGGCTCTCCTCTGAGCTACAGGGCTACAAATCACAGGCAATGTTCATGAGCTCCACATCCAAGTGTGAGCTCCACATCCAAGTGTTCATGGAGGAGCAACAAATGGGACAGAAGCATCAGGGCCTTCAGGAGGATGTATGGAGGTACTTGCACACATCTCAGGGGTAACAGGGTGAGTCAAATGTGCCAGGGAACTGCACCCACTGCCTGGGCCAAAGGAAAGGCTGCTGAGTCTGAAACACCCTCCCACAGGCACATTCTTATACATTAGAGCAGCTTCCTCTTCATAACTAAAGCTCCAGCCTGGGTCAAACTGAGATGTGAAGACACAGTTTCCAATGCCACTGGAAAAGTAAAGCTAAACATTGGGCTCTGCACCCAAAGGCAAATTTATCCAAGTGAAACACTAAACTTTGGAGCTTCTGTGGAGATCTGCTACTAAACTGTTGGGCAAGAAGGATTTACAGAGGGCATATGGTGAATGACTCATTGTTATAGGGAGATGGTGGATGTAGGGGAGCCCTCTCCCAAACTCCCTGTGAGTCACATACCTGGGGAAATGCAGAGTCCCACTCCTCAGTCAGAGATAAACTTCTCCTCAACAAAATCAGCTTGAGGAGATATTTCAGCCTCTAAAATCTGCTCTGTCCAATGCTGGACAGGATTAGCATCCATGACTGCCTACAGTGGCCAGAAGCTGGAGCATCTCCACTAAGATGAGGGAGGTTGCTCCAGAGGTGCATCCTTGCTGATAAGATCAGAATGTGGAATTCCCTTCTCAGCTGCTCACTCACAGGCACTGGGCCACATTTCCGCCAGCTCCAGGAAATCAGCGTAGCTTCTTGACTTCAAATAAGTCAAGGTCTGACCCAAATGCAATGTTGCAAATAAAAGCCACTGCTTCCACTTCACGGTACAAATCTCAGAAGACCGAGACACAAAAATCTATGAGGTCACCCAGATTACAGCTGACTGATGTAAGAAGCTCTTTTGATGCCAGCAAAAGCTCTGCCTGAGTAAATGCTGTAGGATTTGGTCCTAAACTGCGTGGCCAAAGGAAGGGAGTCAGGCTCAGTCACAATACCAGCCAGTCACAAACCCAAAGCAGTTCAGGAGAGTGATTTCTGAAGACATTTAATTGTTCGAAAATGCAGACAGGTACTCAGAATTCATGAATGCCAAACTCCCACTAAAACTCCCAGACTCTGAAGAAGTCAGGTGATTTTGGAACGCCAGGCACCTGAAGCTGGGAAGTCAGAGAAGACTTACATCACTTCTGTGGAGATATTTGGGTTCAGCATTTCTGATGACCTTTACCAGCACTGACAAAAGCCTCTGAGGAGAAATTTCAGCACTCCTTCCCTGTGAGTGCCCCTCAGGCACACTGGCAGCCAAAGCAGTAACTGTTTTCCACTCTGTCTTTGCAGAGGTTTCAGGGACACAGACAAACACATTCTCACCTGGTCTTCAGCCGTAACTTGACTCCTGCTGCCCACGTGGCTTTGCAGGGCTGGAAGTCAGTGGTCACGCAGTCCGAGCTGAGCGGGCTGGGAGACAGCTCTGTGCATCCCTGTGCTGCATGGGTGTCCCTGCCAAAGGAGAGCAAGGACAGCTAAATACCAGCACGCAAAACCTCAGCCCTTTTAGCCAAGAGGATTTTAGGAAAGAGGGTAATGCACAGGCATCAGGCCATGCGTATCCTTGTTTTTCTCTGCTCTGAGCAGTGACTGGCTCTGCGAGTGTCCCTCAGGAGTGTTTTGGAGGAGCTGCCCAATCCCATGGCACACAGAAGTGAGATTAGCTCAGTACCCACTGCACAGAACTCATTATCCTGCAGCTGCATTTGTGGACACTAAATCCCCAAGTGTGGAGTTCAGGGGTTCCACAGTAGGATACACTTTCTCCACATGTAACCACCTTATGAGAGCTCAAGGAATGCTCTGAACACACAGGAGAAAAGCCAAGAGAAAGGTCCGCACAGTGAGAGGGAGAAAGAGAAACCTGTCCTACCTCCTCTACTGATATTTCCACCAAGTCAGCAAACACGTATTTACCCCGCTTCAAGTAACAAAAACACAATGTAACCATCGCTTCAGCTCCTTCCTTCCCCCTGGAACGCTCCACTATTCCCACTCACTCCAATTTTTAGCCCTGAAGTGCAGAAGAAATTTTAAATTTCGGCTCGCTCAAGGAACCCCCACGCTGAATAAAAGCGGGGCTGAAAGGCCCCCTGCGCCTCTCCCTGCCCGCGGCAGGCCTGGCCCGGGATAAGCTGCAATTGCCTCTTGTTGTGTGCTGAGCCCACATGCCGGCATCTGGGGCTTTGGATAGCTGAGATGGCTTGGATGCCATTCCGGTGAGAGACCGGCCGTCTTTGTGTCCGGCTGGGTCCTCCCCCGCGCTCCCTGCCCGCGCCCCCACGTGCCAGGCAGGAATGTTAAGCCTCCCATTGCGGATGAGATACAGCAGGGAAGCGCAGCAGCACTTTCACCTAGATTAGGGAAAGCGACTGGTCCGGAACGGCCTTTTTTTGCTCACCCTGCTTATCTTCATCCAATTTTTACCCCAAACCCTGCCTTGGCTGCCTTTTCTTTCCATTTGCTAAATCCCGTCCTGCTTTGTCTCTGCCACTCCTCTCCTGCGAGATGATTGTCAAGTCTCTGATCAAACTGGAAAGTTTTCCTTCCCTGCTCCCATTCCAGCCTCACTGTACAACAGGAGCACAATCTCCTTTACTGCAGCCCTGGAAGTGCCAGTATCCTTAATTGCTCTCTCTTTGCTCACCAAGCTTACCATGAAAAATTACCAATTTCCAGAGGAGATTTCACTGCAAGACACAGAAAAGACAGAAGGCCTGCGACAGATGAGGATTTAAAAGACTGCATATAAACAATTTATCCATATAAACAGGTCTACAATTTTGTGAGCAAAATATGTTCATAGCTTCAGTGTTTGGAGGACAGAGCTCTGTGCTTCCCTACTTGTTTCCTGGAGAGCAGAGTTTGGCTGTGCCAGGCCACACCACAGCAGTACTCCTGCAGTGGGGAAAGCTGCTCACACCTTCCATCTGGCCAGCTGTCTCTGAGGGAGCCAGTGACAATATGTAGGGCTGGGAAACTGCCCCTGTGCCAAGAAGAGTCATCAAGAGCCTGAGGAACTGATATAAAGGAGCAGTAAGTGCCTACAGCTCCCTGGGCACTACAGCCAAGTGATCTTTCAGCACTTGGGTTCTTTTTTTTTTTTTTTTTTTTTTTTAAGAGAAAGCAGTTTTTGAAGGATGCTACGAAAGCAAGAGACACCACAGACCCTAAACTCTGCTGCGAGCAGAGCTTTCTGAGGAAGTCCCTTCCAAGTGCTCCCACATGGACCTGCACAGCCTTAGCCTCCACTGACAGCCCCAAGCAGAGGGAGGGAGGATAAGCAGCTTGGGTGTTCCCCCTCACAGGAGCAACCCGTGCTTGCCAGCATGCATAACTTTGGGCTTTACCTCACAGAGACAAAGACACCATAATTAGTGTCTCCATGGGCTCCAGAGGTGCTGTTGGAGAGAAAGGAAATGCAACACAGTTTTTCCCCAGCTTCTTAAAGAACTGTAATTGCAGAGCTCTGTGGTGCATGGCAGGCTCAGTAAGACATTGAAAACTAATCAGCCACTCTAGAAATCAGGCCCGGTGGGGAACACAAGAGATGAGGATCCTTCCCCCTGGGAAGCACACCCACCTCAGGGCCAGAGCACAGCCAGAGGGACAGTCCCCTTACAGGGGTGTCCCTGTGAGAGCACAGCTTGTAGGGCAGGGCAGGGAGAAGAGCTGAGGCCAGCCAGGGCTGTAGGGCTGGACACCACCCCAAACAGGACCCCAAGGCCAGCACCTGGCCTGCCTTTGCAGACTTCTGCCTTACCTGGCTGCTTACCCCAGAGCATTTTCTATGGCATTCCTAAGTAAGGAAGCTCAGTCTAACACCCAGGAGGGTGCTAATCGCTATAAAGACACTTCTTCCACCATAACATGGAGACAAGCCACTCTTGTGCAAAACTGTTGGGGGCCTACCTTTCCTCTTGGCTGTCCTCACACCTTCTCCTTAGAGTGGTCCTTCTCTGAAAGCTCCAGCTGCTCTGGGACAGTTCTCCAGCTCCCTGTGGCAGCAGCACCCAGCCCGATGGGATGCTCTTAAAGCCTGGGGCTGCATTTTATTTTGGGATGCTGCAAAGGGCCTCACAATTCCATAGCTAAAAAGTATCCCCGGCAAGAAGGGGCCTGCAGTTGTTCCTTTTGTTATCATGTTGTTTCTAATGCTCTCAAGTGGGAGACAGGAAACCCAGCACACAGAGTCTATTTAAAACTCCTTTACCTCCCACCTGAGGCTGGCAGCTGCCTCTGAAATCTTCCCTTTTCTGCAAAGTTCATGTTTAATTATGAATTGTTATTTATACTTGCTGCTTCCATGGTGCCTTTGGTATTTAATACCACACATGTCCATGAGTAAACTCTGCTCAGCTTTTCTCTCATCTAAAAATACGGCCTGCTTGGATTTTTTCCTTGCTGCGTGCTTGACAGTGAAAGAATACAGTGCTAGAGATTAAGGGCTTTTCTCAAGGAAAACCTGCTTCAGAAGTTTCAGTGCCCCCTCCAGAAGAAAGGCCCTCCTGACCCCACATCCATCTCTCCCACACAGCCAGCACAGCCTTTCCACAGCAGGCATCTGTGAAACTCTCCCTACTTTTCACCACCTTCCTCAGAGCTCTTCAAGAACACATGGGTGGTCTTATTTTATATTAATCATCTCCCCATAAGACTGGTTTGCCAGTTGCTGCCATTGGATGTCTCATGGCCTTCCTGAGCTGCCGCAGTCCTTGCAGAACTCGGTTGCTGTTTTAGGGAGATCTTTTGCCTCTGAGCAGGGCTGACTCTGAGCTCCTCTGGCCCCTTATCTGCCTCCCGTGCTGACCTCCCGTTACCTGCATGCTTGGAACGTTTCACAGCACTTATCTTAACCTTTTGGGCTCCTGGCTCTTCCTCCTCACTTTCTTCAGTCTTCCTTATCCTTATTTACAACCTTCACATTCCAACACAGATCGGTTTTCTTAAGCTAGCCTGGACAGCAAGTGTGGGTGGGTGCCTCTGCCCAGCAGCTCTCCCGGCAATTATCTGAGTCTGCAGAGATCATATTCTTAATTAATTAAACTCCATGTTTCATAACAATAGTTCCCTGAGTAATGGCAGCAGCATAAATCACTGCTCTCACTGAGGAAATGATGTAGTGCAAGCTCAGCTGCCTGGCTGTAATTCCCAAAGAGGAGACAGACTTTGCACAGGGAGGCGGCACAAACCCAACTTCGCAAGTTTTGTCGGCTCATAGCATTTCTTTTCCAGGACAACAGCGTTACGGTTCTTCTGGCTGTGCTACCATGCTGTACTCTTGGCTTAGCTGCCTGTAGTTCCAGGGATGAGTCTAAGATATGCCTGAGATGAGCCATAAACAGCACCTGGAACTATGTGTGGAAATTATGAACTTTAAGAAAAAAAAAATTCAGAACAGGTATTTTTTAATGGTCCCACCTCTTGAAGCCATGATTGCTGAGTTTAAACCAACACCTGATTTGCTGCCACAGTAATAGATGACGTGAGTCCCAGAGGATCTAATCCCCAAATGTTAACAGGTTTAGTAATTTTTAGTATTTTGTTACCTCTAAATTCAGTGTTGTTCTAGAAGAGAGGATGGAGATTAAATTCTCATTTTTAAATCATTTGGGATGAATAGGAATATTTGTAACCACTGACAGAATTAAAAGCCATCCTAGAAACACAGGTGCTCACACAATGATGTTTCCAAAACCGAGATTAAAGCAAGGAACTCTTCTTCCAACTTCTACAGCTATTTGTAGATATTTCCTGATAGTCTTCCCTTTGTTTTAAATCAGAGCCTAAGAGGAAACCCCCCTCCACTACAGAAGCAGCCAACAGCACATCACAGACACAAAAATACAGAGAAACAGCAACAAAGCTGAACTGGGCTCCAACAGGCAGGAAGGAGCCAGAGGGGTTAACGCTGCTGGTTTATCCTCACAGCACCCCACGTTACACAATGTCACAGGGCAGCCTGAGATCCCCAGCTCAGCCCAGTGACATAAGAAGAGCTGGGCAGCTTCACCTCTGGCTATCCTCATCCTGCAGGCAAGCTCTCAGCAGCTGCCGAGCCGGAATTACGTCTCCTTGGGAATGCAAACGGCACCTCCGCGGCAGTCCCCCGTCTATCTCCCGGCAAAGAGCAAACCCTCCCGTCTCCTCCGTGCCGTCAGGGAGAGGGATGCAGAGCGAGTGAGACACCACACCCATCCCAGGCACCGACCTTGGCTGGGGCCAAGGTCCTGCTTGGCAGATCCTCCCACTCTGCCTGAAGTGAAAAGACTGGATTGCTTACGTAGTTCTTATTTTGTGACCTCCTGCGTCTGGTCCAGAAATAGCCTGTAATCCACATCTCTGTCACGATCCCAGAATCTCCTTGAGCTGCGCTGGAAGTGCCCCCATGTGTCAGAGCACAAAGGCCCAGGTACTCTCCAGGCAGCAACAAGGCCTGCACAGGTTTGCTACTCCGCTCACAGGACCCCCGAGCCACACCAAGACCAGGAGGAAATGTGTGGACAAAACTTATAATGAAAAACAATTTATAAATTGCACTGGAACCTCTCACACTAATAACCTGTAAAACCTTTGCCAGAAAAAGTCTCAGTCCTTGGGTAAAAGCTCTAGCTTGTGACTGAAGACATTCACCTGAGATGGGAAACCAGCCAGGTTTAACTCCACAGTCTTAATTAGGCACATGAGGAATTCAAGCTCGTTCATGAATCCAAAACACAACAGGCTCCACCTGTGTGACTCCTTGGAAGCACATTTTCATCATAAGCAGAGCAAGTTTGAAATTTCAGTAAGGCTCACTGAACACATGAATCTTGGGACTGAATTAGGCATTCTTCCCCGAGATCTGCAGCAAGGTCCAAATTCTCAAGTAGAAACAATAGTATCCATGTCTACGATTCAGATGGGTCAGTAAAGCACAGGGGAAAAAAAAGCCACGCAACCCAAACCCATTCACAATGCTGCTGGCTGCTGCTTCTAAGAAACAGGACTACTTAATGCACGTTTTCTGTACACATCCCAGCCACATCCACCCTGATATCTGGTAAAACAGGATTACTAGAGCTGATCTTTGTGCCATAAGCCAATCCCCAAAAGGGAAAAGAAGAATTTTCCCAGGAATAGTGCAGAGGGGCTTGTGCTTTTCTACCTGCACAGGCCATTGCTTGAAGGCAAATTAAACAAAGCACAGGATGGTTACACCCCCCTTCAGGCACCCATCACTTTCAATCTTATGGCCCCTATGTGGAGATTCCAAGCACGCAGAATTTCAGGGCAAAGCAACAGAAGCTGAGAAGTCACCTGGAATTAATCCAGACTCACAGCTTTCCTTCTCGGAGAGCTCTTCACTCGGGCAACTCCAACTTAAACAACCTCAATGGGCGTTGACCTTCAGGTCCACCAAGAAAAATGTCTGGAGAAAGAAGACCACTTTATCCCTGTGCAACACTGTCTAGTCCTACTTGTCCCGCATTTTTCTGGCTTCCCCTTTTCTCTGGGACTGGATGGGTTTTAGTTGACCTGACCTCAATCCTACAATCTGGCTGCGCTGTGTTTGCAAAGCCCCACACAAACCAGCTGCTCCGGCGCTGTACCTGTTTGCAAGCAGAGAGCTGAAAGGAGCCCTGGCATTCATTTGGGTTCCTCACTTCATTGGCCAAGGGATCTTTGAGAAAATGAACTTCTCCTTTGTCTGGGAGAGAGCCCTAATCCCCGTTTTGCCCGGGAGGATTACTGGGTACTTAGAAAGGCACTCACATGCACATTTTTGGTTCGTGCCAGCTGCATTTAGGTCCACAATATGCAGCGTTCCCTTTGGTCTTTAGCTTTGACAATAAGCATTCCACTGCACCCAGACCTCGACCCAGAGACTGCCACCCTTTCACAGGCACCCTAAATCCACGCTTTCTCAACTGGGGGCCTTCCCTGCTTTGCATGAGCAGTTGGCCCTCGGAGGCAGCTGGGCACGAAGCCCTGAAGCCCGCAGTCCTTTCTTGTGTTGCCCAGCCTGCTTGGAGCGCACAGCTCCCTGCAGAGCCCTGCCAAAACGACCTGGATCCTGGCTGGAAGGAAGAACCTGTGGGCTCAGGATTTAGCTTTTATCCCTAGTGAATTCCTGGCTTTTTGTATTAGTGCTGTACGGTTAGACTCTATCACAGCTTGCTGTTTGTGCCTCATTACCACCCAGATAGCCTGTTCCCAAAGTGTGCTCTGTGCAGCTCTGGCCCACATCTTCCTAGGACTGTGGCTTCATTCCCTGAAGTTCTAATCTGGGATCAAGTTCAGTGGAAGCAAATGACTCTAAAGCAGTACTGACTTGAGCAGCACTTTGCCTGCTCTGGGGAGATCTCACCTTCTCAGGGGGAGACAACTGAGAGGTGAGAACTGTCCTAGTTTGTCAAAAAAGTGGTGTGTGATGCATCCTGCACCCCAGCCTCTACCTGCATGTGGAATGCTTTCCTGCACCTTGTGCTCAGAGAGCTTTAACCCTCTCAAAAACAGATCTACCTACTTACTGTGTCAAGAAGGCAATAAAACCACAGAGAAATGGCAGTTTCATTCTTTTCTACCCCACAACTAACAGGACTATTCTATAAACTTGCTCTTGGCCATTACCGAGCATCTCTTGAGGTTTTTCAGAGATGCCTTTGGGGACACTGCAGGGTCAGCTTGGGGAATCAGAACATCCCCTCTCCTCCCAGGTTGTTCAGGACCTGGAGGCTGTGAGGAACAGTCCTTCAGAGATGGCCATAAAACAGTGGGATCAGCTCTCTCTGTGCATCAGATCTGTCGGGCAGAGGTGCCTGAGAGGAAGATGATGCACAGCAGTGCTCAGGCAAGCTGGAGGGCCTTTAACACACCTGTCCCTGTAAGGGCCACAGCCACCACATGCAGGTAAATCAGCAGCCTGACAGCTTCTGGGGTATCCCCACACTGAATCGTGTGGATCTAAAGTCCTTCTGATAAATTATAACATTTAACTTCTCTTATATTACACACACCAAGCACAAGCTGGCTCTAAAGGATAAGCCTAAGTGGAACAAAAAAATACAACTGCAGCTCCTTCAAAGAAAAGCAGCCACAAGGAGGAAGGAAAAGTCATACTCATATAATGTAATATAAGCATTAGTTTCCATTTTAGGATTTGGGAATTAAAATGATTCCATAGGAAAAGCCCACAAGCCCTCCATGCTGAAAGAATAGTTATGTTCACAGCGAGAGATGCAATCAGCAGAAGGTATTTCCTCATAATTACTCTTTTTACACTCACCCTTCAGAACAGCAATATTTTCCAGCTATAAAAAGGCCGTACTGGGGGGAGCGGGAGGTCTGAATGTCAGTCAAGATGTGCCCTATCTGGGACCTGGCCATAGGGTGCAGACCTGAGACCTGAAAGGCAAGCCCAGCCTTCACTGGGACACTTTTCTGCCAGCAGCTTGGAGCTGGGACCAGGCTTCATCTGCTGGTGCAACTCCTAATATGTTCCATGCAAACCGAACGAGGTCAGTTCAGCCCAACAATTTAAATGGTTTAAAGCTAAAGATTAAGGGAGTGCTTACAGGAACTGTTCCAGTGGCAGATGGATGAGGTCTCTAGCACTATGATCAAGTGGGGAATTAATCTCTTCTGCCAGCACAGCTGGATCTCTCTTCCTCACCTGCACTGGCGACACCGTGCACTTTAAGGAACACACCCTGAAATTTTAGCCAAGTAGCTCTCCTAGGGAAATACAGATGTTGCCAAAGTGCCACAGCAGTGGCTCAGCTGTGTTTTGAAAACTGGTCTCAGTGACTTATACTAATGGGAGTGACAATGTGAGCATCTCTTCAGAGGGGGCAGAAGAAAGCCTCGTACTCACATTTGTCACAGGCACAGTGGACATTCAGCGCCAAGGACTCAGGTCTGCAGCAGCTGAGCTGTCTCTCAGCCCTCTCCAACCTGATTATCTGCAGTGCTTCCTGGTATTCCAGATTTTAATTGCAGTTACTGGACGGGTGGAATGTACAGGTCTAAATCACCTTTGAAAGTGTAGCAATACCTAATCCCCAGAATATGATCTTCTTCATTCCACACGCCAACCTCTTCCTGGACAAATTCCTGAACACCTTACTCAACACAGAATTCCATTTATTTCCTGGGGATTTCAGCAGGAGATTTGCCCAAGTAAGAAGTGATGACATTGAGTAAGGAGATGAGGACTTGGCCAGCTCCTTGAGAGAGACCAAGGCAAGTGACAGAAATGCTGGCTGCTAAGCTAATAAATACCTGTTTGTCACTCCAAATATTTTTAGCATCTGCCAGTCTGGCAGAGGTGAGCTTGGAAAAGGATGAGGGCTGCAACCATGACAAAGAATGTGAGATGAGGGAGGAACCCTTGGCCCCTCTCACTTGGTCTTCTGCCTCTGTGCATCCCCATTGTTCTCACATAAACCCCTCAAAAGGGGCGAGTGGCCTTCCTGACTCCGCTCCCCCACAGCAGGGAGCTATTTTAGCAGCATTAGGAGTCATCTGCCATCCTTCTGCTGAGGAGATATCACAAGCATCTTTCCTGTACACAGCCCTTGGTGTGGGACGTCTTCCATGTGCCCTGCCAGCAGGAAAACTCTTCCCCACCACCCTGTCTACTGCGTTTTGGTCTGGTGATCCTGAGTCTAGATCCAAATAATGCCTTGGGCTCGAAGCAGGATCTGAGACTGGGTCTTGGGATGTTCTCTGCAAGCGCTGCAGGGCTGGATGAGCACCTGCAGAGGCTGTGGGAATCTCACCTAGATGAGGTCGAGGCTTCCCCAGTGATGCTGCCCTCCAGTACCCCCAGCAAGAGAAATTCCACTACAGCTTAGAATATGGCTTCGACTTCCAGAGAAAAGTCTCAGATCCTCCTGGGTTTCCAGGAGCATGAAGGTACTGCTCTGTAGATGCCAACCCTTTCACAGCTCTTGGGAAACCCAAGAAAACCCCACTTAGCCTAAATGTCTAACAGCTTTTAATGGAACTTTCCTCACTTCAGACACATCTCAAAATCCACCCAAACCACTCTGAAACAGCATGAGCTGCATTTCCTTGGAGTGGACGCCACCACGCACATAAAGGAAGCAGCAAGGAGAAGAGCACCCCTAGCACTGCCAAGTGGCAGCCTGACCTGAGGCCTTCACAGCAGTTACAGGTTAACAAGACATCAAAAACTCTTCTTCCCCAGTGGCAACAGTAGCACCCTCTCAAAGGAAGCCACACCTTTTCTAGGGACATGCAGTGATTTGGAGTCACGGCCTTGGAATCTCTGCATACCAACAGGCAAAGGGGAGCAATACATATCCCTCTCCAAGCCTCTCCTCGTACGCAGCACATGCGGTGACCACCCTCATTACCAACACCCCTCCCAAAATGGAGCCTTGGCAGAGCCAGGCCCAAACACAAATCGAGTCACAAGTGCCAATCTTGTTCGGAGAGAAAGCAGCAAACCCAAATCCTATTAAGCAGCCATCAGTGTCTATATTTATTCCTCACAAACCAGGGACAAGTGGCCTAATAAACAGTGTCAGACTGAGCCTGGTGAGATGGAAGAGGAAGGGAATAGACAGACTCGGGGAAATGACATGACATTAATCAGCATCATCCCTGCAAACCTTTGACAGAAACAAGGTAGTAAACTCCCTAGCCACTTCAAAACTAAGCTCCCTTTTTTGCTTCAACAGTGATAGCCCCCAGTTCCCAGCCTGGAGGTTTAGCATCCTTCACAACAGAGCCACTGGGCCCCATAAAACCTTTCCCTTTCAATCTACCTCTCAACACACACCTCTCTCTGGCCTGGCTTAACCACTCCCTCCCCAACACAGAGCAGATCTGTCCGAGGTCTGGTCCGCAGGGAATTAAGCACTCTAGCCAGCACGGAGTGAGTGGGGTCCCAGGCAAACAATATCTGCACAGGAAGACAAACAAATCAAACGCACGATTTCACAAGGCAAACTCCTTGGCTGCAAGAGTCACTTCAAATATCCCAGCTTCTCCTTCTCCCTGCAGATCATTCCTGCCCCTGGGGACAGGAATGTATATGCCATTTACTTCTGCCTAGCCTGGATGGGAAAACACAGTATTGGACAAACCCACTCCAATCCTGATATGTCCATCAGGGCTGTAGCTGAGTTTTTAGAGCTATGCCTTACTATAGCACATACTTGCTCCCATCTACCCAGGGAAATTTAAGCTGCCACAGCTTGACAAGGATGCAGCCATCGTGCACGGGGGCCCTGTCCCCACTATAACTGTACTGGCCACCAGTTATCATCACATACTTTGCTTAAATTAGGCTGAAATGGAGTCTGTCTCCAGCCTGGAGCCCGCCTGTAACTGCAAAGGAATCTGTGCCCTCCTGCAGCACATGAGATGGGATCGGGTCGCTGCTGGAGAGCACTTGGCCTGCCTATTTTTATTGTCTCCCTGAATACTTTTCTTCAACACTGTTCTGAGTTGCTGAAAGAATAGTAAAGATGAGATTTTTTTTTTAAATAGCAGACAGGCTGATAATCCATAGGAACCGTGTCCTTTTAACTTTTGGATGTTTCTCAAATATCTGCCCTTGTTGCCAGGCTGCTGAAGGCATTTTAAAGGCACAACATGATGAAATCTAATCAGGGTGAAGTGGGCTGGTTTCATTTCCATCAAATTCCTCTTTCAAAGGCATAAATTTACCCTTCTGATCCCAACCTCTAGAACTGAGCCAATACAGCAGTTCCTGCTACATGCAAAACCCACCCAATCCCCTTCCCCCACCAAAACTGATTACTGCCATTCCTCATGCTTCTTTAAACCCAAGGACACTGCCGCTAATTCGAGCCCTCATGCAACTCAAATGCAAAGGATTAGGGAAGTGGCTCTCATCTGAACAGAGGCAAGCATACAGCAATGCAGCACATCAAGGGTAGCCAAGGTTTTCATTCCAGTTAAACTTGGGAACAACCTCCTAAATCATGGTTTTGGACACACAGGTTTTCTTTTCGGCTGACTTGAGCACCTGAGTAGTGTGCACCTTGAGATACTGAGTAGTGTGGCTACAGCCTGATCCTGCTGACCATGAGCCATGCTCTACTCCCACACCCATTAAACTCCAGCAGCTTGCCAGCGCCAGCCACAGTCACTCTGGGCCTGAACAAATGTTAGCCAAGTGGGAATCACACAGGGCATTATAAAACACCCTGCTTGATGTCATATCCTCCTGATTTATTTACTTACACTGCTGCTGGGGTGAAGAAGCCCGGGGATGGGATGGACCAGGCCCCACCGTGCCAGCTGCCCAGCAAACACCAAGTGAAGGATGGTTGCTCACCCAGAGGGCTGACCTTTAAAGCAGGGTCCACCCTAACTAAACAAATGCAGGAAGGATGTTTTCCCCATCACCTCTCTTCCCTCAGCAGCCTTCCCAAGTCCACCAGCTCACCAATGCCAGCTGCATCCTCCTGCTAGAGCCCAGCTTTTCTCCTACTGCTGCCAAGACCTGGGATACTCTGTAGAGGAAGAAGGGCTCTACATCACCCTGCTTTTATTCTCATTAAAAAATCTGTTCAGGCCTACTGAACACAGGGGCATTTGTGGAGGCCCCCCGGCTGCTGCAGAACCATCTCCCAGAGGCAGGGCTCCCACGTGCCACAGCAGCAGCCCTCTCTGCATAGCAATGCCTAATAGGCTGCAGCTGGCCTTGTATGTCTTTATTGCCTTTTGAGCAATGTTTTATAGTTAAACCTCTGACCTGCTGATCTCTGGAAGATAAGCCTCTGTGATTATTAAATGAACTTTTCCTTAAAATTTACAGTAATCCTGATTTCAGTCGAACTGAACTTCCCTCTTTGATTAAAGAGCCAGAGGTGCCAAGCACCATTTAATGTGGGCCAACAAGCTCTCAATCCTCTAAATCCCCATATTATGGACATGCAGAGCACCCCTCCCTCTCCCAGTTGTAGGCTGGCCTGGACTTCACCTCTCTTACTCAAAGGAGTTTTAGGGCATTTATTTTTCCCTACTGTTGTTTCTGCTGGTGTCGAGGAAAATCTGGACAAGCACCTTGCAGGAGCAGAGTCAGGCCCCCACGGCTGAGCAAACACAGTGAGCTGCTGAGCCTCACCCCTCTGCTGAATGAGCTAAAGGGGGCTCTGGCTGGGATGAGAAATGAACATGTTTCAATGGGTGCTGCTGGTGGCACCCAACTAAATTTAAGGCTGGGTTTTCTAGGCAGAAGAACATACAGAGGCCAGAGTTTAAAAGGCATTACAGCAGGGATTAAGAAAAGCAGACCTTTGGACCTTGTGGACAGAAGAAGTAGGGGAGCAAGCTGGAGTGAAGGTAAATGAGGTCTGTGGGACACATTCCTCCCAAATTTACAAAGAAAAATGCTGGCTAATAGTGTTCCATTTGAATACAATTCTTTTCTTAGCCATTTTAAGGAGTCTGTGGGTCATTCCAACCAGGTGATGAAACTTCTCAGCTTCTGTCCCAGTATCTCGTTGCAAGGTGCCTGCCAGCAGAACTCCCTGCAGGAACACTACACTGCTTACTAAAACATGTAACACAGTGAGAGCGCACATGAAATCTCCCGCTGCTGTGACGCCCGGCAACTGCCTCCAGAGAAAGAGCTGTAAAGGAACCCTCAAGCCCCGCAGCTCTTGCCCAGCTGCAGCCGGGCAGTGCATGATGCAGTCCCGGACGTGTCCGTGCACTCACAGCACAACGACGGCGTTTCACTCCCACCCGGAGAATCCCTCCGAGCAATGAGTTTCACATGTGGACAAGGTGGAGGGCGGCACGGCGGGGTCTCATCCTACACCACCTCCCTCCCCGCCTGCTTCTTCCCAGCATCCAGAGGCCCCGAGAACACCGAGAATACAGCAGCTGGAAGGGGAGGGGGCGGGCGCCCTTCCCCGGGAGACTCCGTCGGTGCCGGGCGAGTTGCGGGGCTGCCGCCTTTTGTTAGCCCGCCCTGTCCGGCCTTTAGAGAAGGAGCGCGGCTGCCCCGCACCCCAGGCAGCCCCCTCAAACCGGGTTTCGTCCACCCCGCTGCCTCCAGCACTCCACTCCCCGCGCATCCCTGCTCCCCGCGCACTCCCCGCTCCCGCAGCGGCCGCACTCACCGTGCCCCGGGGCGCGGACGGCTCCGCGCTCACACTCGCACCGGGCGAGGGCGCCGGAGCCCGGCGGCGCCTCTGGCCGCCCCCGGCAGGTGCCGCGGCGGGCAGCCCGCCCCCAGCACCGCCCCGCACCGGGGGAGCCCCCCCGGCACGGCGGCTGCAGCCCGGAGCCCCCCGCAAGCTCCTCCATCCCGCCACCGCCCGGCCACCGCATCTCCATCCCCGCACCACCAGCGCGAACTCCGCCTGAGCCCCCGGCCGGGCGCGGACCTCAGAGACCTGCGCTCCCTCCAAAGCCCTGCAGCTCTTCCCCTGTCCCTGCAAAAGTCCAGCCGCACCTTCTCATTCATCAGAGGCCGTTGCGGGAGCTTCCGCCTGCCCGCTGATGTCCTGCCTCGGGAGCGAGTGTCACGGACCCCAGCAAAGCCACTTACTCCTGTGGTGGCTTTAACAGCGTCTTCTGTCAACTGCTAGGTTTGTTTCATACAGGACATTTAACCAGCAAATGAGCTGTACTAAATTAATTTTAAAACTACACGCAGCTGAACTGTTGTGGCTCACAAAGGAAGACGACAGGCAGAGACAAGATAAATAAACCCTTTCCATTTCTCGTATTGTTGTGAAAAAAACTACAGAAAACCCTTCACACCACACAATGATTTGTGTTACATACGGGAAGGAGTTCAAGTTTCAAGTAAGAATTTGTACTTCTAATGCCCTGCTTTTGGCTGGCAGGAAACAAGCACAGTGCTATTACGAAGCCAAGCTGGTTTGTGCCTGTGGAAGTCTTCCTGGCTGAGGACTGCAGGATTTCATTTTCCCTTTCCCAGTGGTGACAGATTTTGCAGATGAAATGAAATCAGTTTCTGCTTTCCCACCCTGCCACTTGCCATCCTCCTTCCTGCCCTTTAGATGCCAAACACCTGCCTCTCCCTTTCTGCTCTGTACCCTCCTGGTTTTTAATCTGGGAGCTGTTTCCTCTCAAGGGGTAGCTCCATGTTCACCCCTGTTTTCTGGATTTGCACATGGATGCAAGTACAGCACCTGCTCCTGTAGCAACCCCTGAACTCAAACTCCTCTGCAAGCTGCTGGCAGCACCAGGGAGTGGTGCAGAACGAAGATGGCAAGTGGGGCAATGTGAAGGAAAGAAAATACCTTTTGAACCCAGAGAGGTGACTGAAGGAGAAGCTGGAAAAGTTGCTCTTCACAATGTGTCTGGCCCATAATGGATCTTTTATCCAGGAATATCCAAACATCACCCCAAAATACTCCTGTTTTATATAGAAAGAGACTGATATTTTATAGAGTGAGGGAAAAGGATGTGATCTTATTGTGAGCAGGAAAGAATCCCACTCCCAAAATGCTCTTCACAGGAGGCACTGGCCTCTCTAAAGCCATTTTGCTCACCCACTGTTAAGCTATCACAACATGTTATATAGATAATTTTACTTTTGTTTATATGTAACTTAATTCTGACTTAGCTTAAAATGGTTTCTCTTGGTCTCATTTGAAGTAAAATATTGAATGGGTGCATCTGTGTCAGGTGAAATTATGCTTAGCCAGTGCTACTTTTCATGTTGATGTCTCTCTCCCTACCTGCACACTCATAATCAGCAGCCCAAAATGTTTAATACTTCCCCAGCTGCAGAAATCATAGTGATAAACCAGCGTGGGAGATGCAGAAAAAAAAACCCAGAGGTGAGGTTACAAAGGCAGTGAGCATTACTTCTGAGTCCTAATGATGAAACCCATCATGAGGTGGCACCTCTCTCAGCAGATTAAGGGCCATTTCCTGTTGTTTTTTTTTTTTTTTCACTTGTGCTTCCTAGGGAGGATATTTTGTCTGTATAAAACCTGGGGTGCTGTCACACACCTGTCTTGCCATGGCTTTGAGCTCTCACACCCATTTCCACCAGGGACAACAACAGACCCTTCCTATGCACGTGTCTAAGGGGATGCGTCATCAGGATGGGTTAATAATTTCAACAGCTCCAGATCACTGCCTTGTGACACAAAAGGGCAGGTTTGGGAAGCAGGATTAAGCAGCCTGGGAATAAGGATGACTCAAGTGGTGCCTGCCTTCCTGTCCCCTTTCACAGCAAGAGGCCCATTCTGATCCAAGCCGAGCACACCCATCACCCAGCTCAAGAGCCAATGTCTGTAGCCACCAGTTAGGGTGACCCTGCTGCCAGCAGAGCCCTTCTGTGCAGATGTCACCCATTGGAGGCATGGCTTTTGCTATCACCTCTCCCAAAGGCATGATTTCTCCCCTCCCTGACTGGAAAGCTACATGGAATACTGTATATTCCCACACCAGCATGTGCAGTGTATGTCACCTGCTCAGGATCATCCCATTAGGACCCAGAAGGACCCATGAGCATTTGCTCCATTAAATGACTCCAGATGTTTTTATTGATATTTTAAACACTTTAAGTGTACTTTGCATCTTGGCCAGTCATTTGGCAAGATACCGAGTGGCAAACAGGGTCACAGAAGTTACCAGGCAATGAAACAAAGTCCGGGTTCTGGATGTGATCATAAAAACCCATGAACACTTGTCCTTCTGTGATAAAAACAACAACAAAAACATTACCACCCGTAGCATAAACCTGAGGCTCCCCATAACCCTGGACTATTTACTGAAGCATGATAGCACTTAGGATAGCACAGGAACTCGCCCTGAGGCAGATGACAGGCAGCTAATCCAAGTGGGAATTCACTGGGAGGGATCACAAACAAGCACATACTGCTGACAAAACGAAACCTTCCGCACAATCTGAAACCTTCTGCACAATCCATGCTGCCCTGGAGCAGCGAGCATGGCCTCCCTTCCAGACTGATGGGGCGTGGGTCCAAACACCCACACGGCAGAGCTGAGCTGCTGCAGGGAGCTCTGGCTGATGGCAGCCACATCTCAGAGGTGCTCAGTGTCCACAACTCACCTCCTGCTAGTTTCCTGGCTGGAATGCCTCACTGGCCCTACACAGCTAAACCCATCCCTGTCACACCTTGGCCTTTGTGCAATTCCCTCCTGATCCTGCTTCAAGAGAAAAGTGGTTGTTCCCTGCTCAGGTGGAGCAGCCCCAGATGGTATGTCCTGTATGGGACAGCACAGCTCAGCTCCCACTGAACTACCTCCAGAACTTTTTCCACCAGTTCAGCCTACATGCCCTTCAGTGCTTATTCTGGAAAGAAAAGCCAGACCATACAAAAAAAAGGAATGTCTGTAACTAAGCAGGATTTCTTCACCGGGTGACTCTTGTGACACCAGTATCAAATATCATATCCTGCAAGGGGTAAGAACCAGAGAGAGCTGGTTTAATTTTTTTTTTTCAGGATTTTGGTTTCTTACTTGGTGTTTTCTTCCAATGGCAGTTTAATCCTATCTAAGCACAAGAGCAGAGGTCATATAATCTCCCTCAACAATCATGGGTCTTTCTAAGTTTTCCTCTGTCCTGCTGGTGTTCTCACTGCCTTGAAAATGGCTGTCCTTGGACTTATGAAACACCTGAAGAAAACAGAGCTGGACCCTGCAGTGCCCGTGGATTCCTGACCTGTGTCTCCCAGTTGCAGCAAGTTGCATTGGAAGCAGAGTGAATTGTAGCAGAGACAGATATGACTTGGTGTTAGGAAGGTCCAATGAAGCCCTTGTCCATCTCCCTGCCCTTTCCCACCTGGATCAAAAGCATGCAGGTAGTTTCACTTCAGCTCCCACTTCACAGCCAACAGTCAGTGTACACACTGCTTCCATCAGCTCCAGAGCCTGCCAGCTGGGCTGCAACAGGGACAGAGAGCCTAAAAACTCTGTGTACACACCACCATGATGGGCACTGCCTTTGTTTGCCTTTGGGAGTAGGTGAAGACGCCCTAGGATTATGCACATCCACATCCCATCTCTTCCCAGAGATGACAGGAATATCCCTGCTGTGGGGAACCAGAAGACTCAGGCATTCATCCAGGAGTCCTTTTGCTTTATTTTCTAGTCACCACAAAAGCCCTCCAATGTTCTTGTTCTCCAGCTGCCCAGCTCCCTGGCAGCTGGATGCCTGGTACTGCCATGCCCAGTGAACAGTGTACTCCAGGGGGCGTGGGATAACCAAGGAAGCTTCCCTCTTCCCGTTAAAATAAAGCTATGAGGGGGAGGAGCACCGCATGCCCACAGTGCTAGCTCTGGAAGAGTGACTCTGGATCCCTGTGCTCCCCCTCATCCCACACTTCCCTGTTTTCCCAGCCTCTTCTTTCTGGCAACATGAGCTGCTGGACCCAGGGCTGGTATATGGCTGGGTCCAGAGATGGAGAAAAGATCTTATTTGAAGGGTGAAACAGCACCAAAGGAGTCTGTCCTGTGGCTGCTCCTCGTGCCCCTGGCTTGCTGGGCACTGCAGATGCCAGGCTGCAGCACAGTAGGGCCCTTCCTGCATTTGCTCAGGCAACTGGTGTGAAATGTGAGACCCTTGTCACGTCTGCTGGGGGAGGAAGGGAAGGCGTGGGATGCACAGAGGAAATTGGGTTTTCACATAAAGCATGGGCTGCATTGAAGAAGGATGATTTCCTTTGAGGAGTGTTTGCAGTGCTGACCTACCCACAGACCATCAAGAGTGAGAGCACAGAGGGGCTGGAGCCAGGGCCATCAATCAGGGGGGGAACAGAACTCCCAGGGAGGCTCCAGTTTTCCAAAATGTGCCCAGTCGCCTTTTGGTTTGGAAAACTTGAACCATGAGCTGTTCGGAGCCAGGATTCTTTGAATCCAAACCTCTAAAACTGGGAGAAGTTTAGAGAAACTCCCTGTCTTGGCTCATCTCCAAGTCAAACTAACTCCTGGAAGGTGAGGAGGTGTTCACATAAATATCAAGTCGCTCTCTAATGGGTCAAGGCCATTTTTTCCAGTGAACAAAAAGGATTTTTATTGGATCTGTCTTACACTGCATATCTCAGACTGAACTTAAGATAGCTGTGAAAAAAATTAAGAAATGAGGAAGTCCAAATCCTGCAGCAACTGTTAAAACGCATTATTAAATTTCCTCATGAAGACTTCAACCAAATAAACCCAATGAAAAATCAGTTTAAGATTGAACTGAGTCAGGATGCAAGAGGTTTCTAGGCAAGTTCACTGTTATGAGGAAATTCTAAGGGGAATTTGGAAAGAAATCACATATTCACAACTCAGGGAAGTGAATTTCTAATGTTTTTACTCAACTATCCTGTCCTCTGCACTGAAACCTTCTAGACTATGCCCCTAAGTTTTCCCTCAGTTCTTGGCACTGCAGTCACTGTGAGCACCCCTCTGTGTGTGGAGATATTCCTAAGAGAGAAACACATAATGATAATAGCATAAAGAGGAAACAGTAGAAGGCTTCTTAAACATTCCAAGGAGAGGAAGATTGCAGAAAATAGATGTGAATCCACTTTTCCTCCAACATTCCAGAGAGGTGAAAGGAAGGCAGACAGAACAACAGTATTCTCTGGCATTGAAAAAACCCTCTTTTCCTTCTGAGCTACTGACAAAAAGATTTAGGGAAAAGAAGAGGAAAAAAGGACACTTGTACAGTGAAAAAAAAAAGGGAGAAGGCTTTGAAGACCTAATTAAAAGACTGTCCCAAGTCATTTCAGTTCAGTTGCATCACAAAAGTCTAACAGAGATCCATGGGACCACAACAACCTGCCCAAGAGAATAAGACACCGTAAACAAAACCAGTCACTCCAAAAACCCACCCCCCTCCAAATCCAGGGGGCTAGGAAGGGGAGGAGGCTGCAGCTGAGGGCCTGTTTTCCTGCTCACTAATAAATTTAGTTTACAGAACCTTTTGAGTCCTTTTTAAGGTTGTTTGTTGATTAAAGCGGCAAACCACAAACTTAGCCTTAATTTATGCTTCTTTAAACATTTCAAGCTTGGGGGGGTGCTTTTTATAGGAGTTAATGAGGCAGAATAGGTTCTTTAAGGGGAAGATATTTTCTCACCAAATTAAAACCTGTATTGAAAATAAAATAATGAGATGAAGGTGGCTTTTCTTTCAGAAGTAAATAAATCTTGGAGTAGGAAACTTCTCACGCACTTGGAACTGTCCTTATCGGAGAGATCTGAGAACAGCAGGTTCACAAGATGTTCTCACTCTCCTTTTTTTTTAAATTTATTTTGCCTTCCTCCTTTCATGTAAACAGTAATAAAGCATTACTTACTCTAAATGTGCAAACAGTTCCAGAATGTGAGAGCAAGGAAACACTGGGAGCCATTCTCCTTTGCCACAGCAGAGCCACAAAAGCCCCAGGCAGGAACTTGGCCCCACCATAACCCAGGCAGCGTAGAGAAATGGGCCACATTGTGCCACCTCAGACACCTGGGCAAGTCTTAGAGTAGCTCCAAGCAAGATCCCAGGTCAGGCTGAATTTTCCAAATTAAAGCTAGCCTCAAATCTACTGCATTTTGGCAATCTGGTGTAGCACCACAAAGAAGATCAAGTACCAGAGTGGGCAGTGCTGGAAGCTACTGTGACACCAGTAATCAGAAGTCATTAACTGGAGGGACAAACAGACACAACAAGGTCCCGGTGTGATAGGAGAGAATCAGCCCTGGTTCCTCTCAGAAATGGGAAAGAAAGCCTCCCTTTCATGGCAGCTCCAAGCACACACGGGGAGATAACCCTGTTTGTCTTCACCGGAAAGGCTGACTGAGCGCCGGCCTCACAGGGACAAACCGGTCGGTGCAGCCTCCGGACATGCAACTGCACTTTGGGGGCATTCTGGGTTTCACTGTAATGACAGTATTTTCTCTGGAAAGAAGCCCACCTTTTTGGCTTATTCCTTACCAAAAGGAATTTGGATGTTTGTGGTGTTTTGCTGAATTATCCCTACTGTATGGGTAAGAACAGGGCTAAGCCTGCTCTGGAGTGCAAATACAGTGTTTTCCCTTCCATCTTTGGAAATCTGCAGACAAGGCAGCCACGAGCAGTTTGTAACTCCCCCCAGGATGCTGGGAGCTTTGCAGGAAGGCTGTGCTTACCCTCCTGCTGCCGGCAGGCTGACCAGGGCTAGGTAAGTCCAGTGCACCTATGGGAAGCCGTGGCAAAGCCAGTATCTTATGCGATCCGAGCAAAGCTCAGCTCAAATTTCAAAGCAGCTCTAAGACTCAGCACCATGACAGGAGGGTATGAATGGGGCTGTTTTCATATCTGCCATGCAAATGTCTGTTAGCACAGCAATGTTATCCGTTGTTATCCGCAAACTGAGGGATTTTATCCGCCGGCCTACCTCTCTGATCATGGAAAATGTATGCACAGGATAGCCAAAGGAACTTGAGCCGGCAGCCAGCCACTCCCCATGAAACCACATACTGCAGTAATGAGAAAAGGAGCTCAACAGGCACCAAAAAGTCAACACCCAGGGGAATTCCAGCATTTGGTAATGGCTTGGGAAGATCGGCCCTGCAAACCCAAGTGCTGTGTGGAGTTAACCTGCAAAGCAGCTGTAAGAGAGAGATCAGCCAGAAAATGATTAAGAGAGATAAAAAACCCAAGAAATTATGTGCTTTTCTCTCAGTCCATGAAAGCACACCAACAGTGCCCTGGAATTAGCTGCAGACATGCAGCCATGGAGAGGCATGGAAGCACTTCACAGGGAGGAGGGAAAACAAGGAATGCATCAACAAATCTTCACAGAGGAGTCCCCAAAGGCAGGCAGGGAGAAGAGAGATCTTCCAAAGGGAGACTTCTGGCTGGACTAAGGTGTCAGTGTCTGAAATATCAAGAAGAAACATTTTCGAGCAGTGAGCCAGCCAAAGACAAGCAATGGCATATGAAGATAAAGCAGAGAAACTCTAAGGGCTAAAATCACATAAACTGGATGAATGCATCTCCAGCATGCTGGAGTCTGGAGGGATAGGAGGCAAAGCTTCCTCATGAACTTCCCCTCCTCTCTGTTGTGCACATATCTACAAAAGGCAGTCTGAAATTCTCCAGTACACTGAGCATCAACTGGGAATGTTTCATGGGCTCTCCCAATGGAAATGAAACTCTAAATAAAGGGAAAAATCCCTCTTAGTTGCTGTGGACATGATGCCTACTCCAAAGCTGCTGAATGGAATGGTATACCTTCTGCTGAGCACCTGTAGCTCCCCTCAGTTATGATTGCTCTGCACAGCACTTAGAATTTAATTTCTAATTAAGAGCCATGAACCAGACTCTAGATCAGACGGTATCAATCAGCATTTCCTCTATCTCTGGTGGTTCTGGAAGGGAAAATCCCTGTGCAAGTCCCAGGTGTCCCAGTCACAGGGAGGAGCTGCACCTGGCTGCAGACGCAACCCCTAAGAGCTGTGCTGGGCTGTGGAGCAACAAAATTGGGCCAATGCACTCAGAGCTCAATCTTCCTTCTCACAGGGAGTCCCTGCCAGGTCAAGGCATTGGACCTTGGAGTGGGATTGTAACTACAGCTGGTCAAAAATTTACTGCAGACACTGGTTCTGTTCAATGAAATACCTGCAGGAAACATCCACTGACTCACACACTCACACGATTGAAAAAAAATTGAACTGTTTTCAAGTTTTTTAGAATGGAATGAGAATCCTCCAGATCAGCCTCTCACATGAATGATTTATTTTGTTTTGTTTCTTTTTTTTTAATCACTGAATTCTCTATTTCAGACTTTCAGTCTTTCATTCACTAGGCTTTTTTACAACCCTCTGGCTGTCAGTTCCTCCCCCACAACCTCTACTGATTTTCTTCTTTTTCTAAGCCCTCTTGTCTTCAAGAAAGGATGAAGTTTTAAAATAGAACAGACTTTTATTGTAGCAATTTACACTTTAGACATTATCATGAATGAATAAGCTGAATGCTCTAACTTGTTCCTACCTAGGTTGGTTTTGCAGTGCTAACAATTATTCAGAGAATTCAGCATTTTATAATCTCTCAGACACACTCTGGTCCAGCCCTCCACCTTGAGTAAATACATGGTATGTGTAAAGGACTTTGGATTCACCTAATAAGCCAATGGATGTCACTGTTGCTCTACACAAACCAAAACGGGAATGCAAAGAAAGATGATTAAAGCAAAATAAAGTTACAGGAGAGAGTTCTCTGACCTGGTCTGTGTTGGTAACATTGGGCAAATCCTTCAGGGGCTTCCTAAGTGCATGTCCAAGGTATCCCACTGAAACCACAGAGATAAGGTCAGGCTAACAGCTGGGTGTAAAAAAGGAGGGCTTCCCGAAGGTTCTTAAGCTGTTTAACCCCTTCAGTTGCAGCCTCCCCTGAAACCTTAGCAGCAAGAGGCATTTGTTGTTGTTGATGAGTTTCCTGGGAGGGACCCACCCTTGTGCAGCAGGATGCTCTGGGCTGGGACAAAGTAGGTCACCAAGAGGCTCTTCAGCCATGGCCAGAGCTGCAGCTGCCGCATTTCTAGGTCAGTGCTCACTCCTGCTTTAATGGGTTGATAAAGGTTTAAGAAACAAGTGGAGGTTTTGCTTGCATTTCTGTGTGCCAAGCAGCAGCTCAACATCTCATGAGAGCTGCTGTCACTTGAGAATCGCTGTTGCAGTGAGGGATGGTTTACACTGAATTACTGAGAGAGCTCAGGGAAACCAGGAGAGAAAGGCAGGGTCACCAGAGCACAGAAAATATGCCCCAAAAGTAGAGATAAAAGTTTTGAATGCAGTGAGGGAAAATGAAGAAAAACGCTTCAAAAGTATGAAGAGTATGAAGTTTCTGATCCTGGTCTAGTTCTGTCAAACTGTCCTCAGTCAGAGCTGTCCCTCATGTACATGGACTCTGTGAAAAGAACTCAAGGAACTGGAATTTGTTTCCTGGAAGGAAGATTATTATTTGATCAATTGGGAAAGAAAATGCCTGTGGCTGGTCCAAATTTCATATATTTGGATCTAAAATACACTTGGTGTAAATGTAGTTATTCCGAAGTGTTGGTAAGAAGAATAATTCCATTTCCTGCACATGCTGTTTAGCAAGCAGGAACTATGCAAACCAATAAAGCCAAAACAGGAATCTCAAATGCCAGTCACTTAGCACTGGAACAGAGCCACTGGACCACACCACTCCAAAGTGAGGAACTCATTCTGAGACATTGGCAAGGTGCTGATCAAAGAAATTCATTTGCTGTCCTTTGAGATCCCTCAGGAACATCTCTGAGGCCAGTCTCAGAACAGGCTGAGCTCGTTAAAGTCTCTCCCAAGAGCCAGCAGCCTGTGAGCTGCCTAATTGCACCAGGCAGGAAGGAGGCTGTAGTAAAGCCTGTGTCAGGCACAGCTGTAGTTACTGTGCGTGCCTGCTCCGAGGACATAGGGCTGTTCCACACAGCCACGCTCCATCTGCTCTGCCCTGTCATTAGTCCTCAAAGAGACACCTCACCAACGCCTTCCTGCAATGACAGCTGCACCTACCACATGTGTAAAGGCACACTTACACTAACCTTTGTTTTTTTGACTTTCAAAACCTGCAGACTAAATGTTTAGGTGCCTGAACTCCCTTGTACAGTTGGATAAAGTTTTGCCTCCCCTGTAGGAATAAAGTCACTGTCTACAAGTCAACTGGTCTCAAAACCCTTTCTGCCTACTTCCACACAGCAGTTCCATCCATGTTTAGCAGAGGTTTTGCAATGGCACTTTTGGAACTGGCCGTTTCCCACCTGGTATCCAGCCTCGTGGTCTGATAGCTGTGGCAGAGGGAAAAGCCCTTGACTCTCCAAGTGGTACAGAATGACATAACCCAGAGCTGAGTAAAACAGGTAAAAATTAAAATAGACATCCAAATAAAAATACCTCGATATAAGTATCTCTAAACTAAAGCTCACGATAATATCCTTGGGATTGTCATGGATAGTAAGTACTGTTGAAAAGCCAAGCCAGCTATATCTTAATTCCCAGATCTTTGGTCTGCAAGGAAAGTAATCACTTGAACAGTGATGCTTTCAGGAATTGCACAGCAATCAAGACTACGTGACAAGAGAGCTCTGAAAGAGGAATCATTTAAAGGCTGAAAACAAGCCCATGCCCTCAGTCTGCTCTAAAGGAGAGGAGGCCACCCTGCCAAAACCCCGGAACAATTTGCACTAAGTATGGTGCCACTGGCAGGCACAGTGCCCTGGCAGAAAAGGAAGGTGTCCTGTAATTTCATAAGGTGAAGACTAAATTATAAGATACTCTGTTGCTATAAAATAAGGCTGCTGCACACCTGGTATCATTAGGCCCTAACTCCTGGTGGGTGAAAATCCTCAGTGCCACCACAGTTAATTATGCACCCATGCAAAGGCAAAGAAGTTGTTTTCTAGAATTAGATCAAAAGGATTGAAAACTCAAGAGTTAGGTCCGGAAAACAGATCTCTCTGCAGTCTTTTGTACTTCAACTATCTCCTGAATCTCACCCCCACCCCTGGAAAAACACACCAGCAGAAAAGGAGCAAACACCATGCACTTGATAGGGATGGTGGCCAAGCACACAAAGGCAGGACTCATCTGAGCAACACAGTGCCACCTGTGATTAACCTCCCAGGTGATACGATGCTGTTCTGATCAGCTTGTCATCATCTAAACATCAGAAAGACACATTCTCACAATATGGAGCACACACAGAACACAACACAAAGCAGCCAGCAGAGCAAGCAGCCCGCTGACAGCAGCATGCCCAGGCTGGGGCAGGCTGGCACTGCCTCACAGCTGAATGCCATCTCCTGTGCCCAGCAGGTTGTGTCATCACAACAGATCCAGCTGTGCTCGCCATACAGGCTCACGTCTAAAAGAACAAGCAAACGGCACCAGAGAGAACGAGAGGTGACAGCAAAGTGAAGAGTCCCAGCTCACCGAGTCTCCGAGCGTCCCATCCCTCACCAAAGCAGGCGGACAAAAAAAGCAGCAGTGCACTGCTCTCCACTGCCACCAAAGGGAGCTGAAGTTTTCCCGATAGGTGAGGAAGCAGAAGGCCCCGGTGCCCAGGTGGGGCGTGCAGTGCCACAGAGATGTCCCTGATCCCGCGGAGCCGGGTACGCACCGCTGGGATGCGCTCCAGAGAGCCAGGACCTTCTTGAGGGCGTGCAGGTGGGCCTGCATGGGGAGCGCTGCCCGGAGCCCGCGGCCAGCCTTCAGCAGCAGCACTGCAGCTGGTGCCGGGCAGGGTGAAGCAGCGCATGGGGAGCCAGGCCAGGGGCAGGGAGGGAAGCAGCCAGCCCCTTCAAAGCTCACCCTTTTAACAGGCAGGCTGCATTAATGACAGAGCCGCGCTCACCAGCAGCCAGCCAGCCATGGCTTTGGAGTAATTGCCCTTGCTGCAGGCACCGAGCTGATGAGACAAGAGCACAGCAGAGCCAGGTGACTAAACCAGGGCAGCAACAGCAGAAGGGATGCAGGAGGGAGAAGGTGCCTTCTTGTTACCCCCCAAGAAAAGCACTGCCATCTCTCTGAAGCTAAGGCAGGACCCTATGTTTTAGTAATCTTGAGTTGTCCAAGCTCAAACACACCAGCTTGCACAAAGGATTGATGGCTTAGCCCAGCCTCATCCGACACTTTTTCCAGAGCCTAAAATGATCTTAGAACTGCAAAAGCTCCTATTCCAGTGTCACAGTGGAGTCACAGCTCCTTGGGAAATGATAACAAAAGGAAGCCAAGGCAATGCCAGTGGTTGTCCCTTCATTCCTGGTTTTGGTCAGCTCCCTGTGTGATCCCCAACACCCATGGAGAGAGCTCAGAAACAAATTTTATTGCCAGTTTCACAACCACACCTAGGGATTCTCTCAGCCCAGCCCTTACATCAGGACCGTGGTTGGGTAACAGCCCGATCTCTCCTGGCTCAGACACTGCCGCTTCAGACACTGCCTTTCCTCCTCCAGCAATGAGAACCAGTCCTGGGAAAGTCCTGTGCTTCCTGGTATGGAGTGATACTGCAGGGCTGACTGGGGAAAAGCTGGTGTCACATGTATCCCTCTCCTCCTCCTCTGCTGCTGCTTCTCCTCTGCCCCGGGGGGGAAAGGGATGAAAAAGGAGCAGTAGGATGAAATTAGTAAGGAAACGCCAGAAGAGATGAGAGAAACCACAAAGAAACACGGAGAAAGGCAGACAAGGGAATCCTTAGAGAAAAGGTCGCCTAACAGAATCACACAGGATAACCTTTCTGTGCATATTTGGTGCCATCCTATCAAATTAACCACTAATTGTCTCATAGAGGGTACATTAAAACATTGATTAAAAGGATTTCATACGTTATTATATTCTGAAGGATAATGCCTCAGTTAGGCATATCTTGTGCCCATCTACATTAAGTTAAATAAGGGCATTTCCAATCCCGGAGGAAGCAGGAATTACTTGACCTGTCATACCGCCAGTGAAGCTGAAGCACTGATGCATTCATAGATAAAGGTCTTTAAAAAGCAGGTGCCTAAATTCACGGACTGAGTTTCCAAAGCACAAAGCAGTTTGCAGCCCCCACTGACTTCAAAGAGCTCGTCTTGGCCATTCACACAGTTTTGGAAAAACAGGAAAAAAGATAAGGATCACTTATGATGAAAAGCTTGTGAGTCAGAGTTGGGATGAAAAACAGAGTTAAGCAAAATGAAGGCACATCTCAGGCTCAGCTCCACTGCCCTGGTACAGTGTGTGTCTCCTAAATTTATGGTTATTTTCCCATCCCCAAGCAAGGAGGCTCTGTCTCCTCACTGTATCAGTAACAGGAGATCAGGGCACCTCCAGCTTCATTAACCATGTGCTGAAATCCAGTATGCTTTCTTTACAGGGTACACATGCAGCAGGGCAGTACTCCCTCTTTGATCTTCAACCTGCTCCCTCCGGGATCACTTCAGATGTTGTACTCCTCTGCATGTCCCAGAGAACGTGTCACCATAAAACAGGAGGACCAGAAACAAGGAAAGTACAAATAATCCCACTCCCAAACCAATATATTCACTCCACATCTCTAATTACAGACAGCCAGGACAGATCTATAAGCCTTGTGCTGGAGACATGAATGTTTTTAATTACACGTGGTCCCTAGACTGCCAGGTAGCCAGCTGCTCTCTCAAATTAGCCTGGTATGGTTTTCCCCTCCTCCCTGGATACATCTCTAGGGCTGCTAACACTGAAAGCAGCTACAGCCTGGATTAAAATCCCCGTGGATGCCAACCAGGACCGTGTTAATACTTCACAAGATGCTTTGCTGGATAGGATCTCAATATTGTTAAACATCCTTATAATACAACTTTTCACTCAGTCAACCTACATGCAAAGTGGTTTACTCAGATGAAAAACTGTATTTTCCCTTCATGTTGTGAAAGGGCACAAAGGTTCCCATCTAACATTCCACCTCCTTCCACCAGCAGCACAGTAAAATTCCCATTCTTTGAAGGCAATATGATTTCTGGAAAGAGGGCATGAAAGCACCTCAGCATTCATCATTTCCAAGACACAACACAAGGAAGCACTTATACTTAGGTTAGCCTGAAGTGCATGCCCAGGGGCCTTGCTTAAAGCAGGCCTGGGATTCCTTATGCAAGTGTTCATCCATAACTGGTGTTGAATTAGAACCCTGTCTGTTAATCTGGCACAGTATTAGCTATGACCTTCCTGTTTCCTCATGGCACAGATGCTGCACAATGACCTTCAGCCGTGCTGGCAGGAGCTGCCAATGTGGTGGGAAGGTTCAGGAAAGGCCAAGTCAGTGTGTATGATGGGTGTCTGACTGCTAAATGATCCTGTTCCTAATCTTTCATGCTTCTAAGAGGAAATGAAATTTCAAGCTAAAAAGTAAATGCTTTTTTTTGAGCAGAAAATGATGATTATTTTCAGGAGGAAAGCCAGTGTCACCCAACCTCTGCCATGGATCTGGGAATTGACACCACAGCATCCTGTGCAGGTTGCTCAGTTACTGGGTTTGGCCAGGCAACACCCCTCAGGATGGAAATGGTGTTGGGCTTTTTTATTAAAGCTTGGACATGTGACTGGATATTTCCCAAGTTTAAACCTGAAGCTTTTTCATTTCTGCCAGAAGTGATGCTGGTCTTGTGAGCTGGGCTAGGAGCAGAGGTGCAGCATGTCATCACCACGAGAAATGTAGCAAAAACTAAATAAATTGACTGAGAGTATTTGGCATGGCCTAGGTCTCTCTTTGCAAAGGCCAGACGCTCAAGGTTTTATTATGCTCTGCATATAGTGTATCAAGGGGAAGACAATAATTTCCCATGTACCTGAGAGTAAATGAGGACAGAATCAGACTCCACAGTAATTGAGAACTGGTAGTGAACTTGCTCTGTAAGTCTCTCTAAACCTCAAGCCACCCATCATGCAGACGGTATTAATTTTAAGGGGATAAATAATGCAGAGCAAGGGAAAAAAAATCCCACAGTCAACCCACAACATTCCAGAGCTATTTACTGTGTGGGGTTTTTTGTCATTTGATAGTTTTTTTAACAGTTTTAAACACTGTCCTCTTGATTCATGAGTTTGGTCTCCAGTGAATACCAGGAGGTTTTTACAAGACCAGCAAACACTCCGCTATTATATTATTTTAACCCCAGCTGTAGCAGTGGTGATCTGTGACAGTTTGATAGCTGCTGTATAGACAAAGCTGGGGCTTGAATTTTTTTTTCCTTTCCCCCTTTTTTTTTTCCCCTTTTGGTGAGAGTTGGGGCCAAGCCATGGCAGACAATCTTGTAACGTGCTGATTTGTTCGGCTGGCGTCTCTCACCCTCAGCTTGTCACATGTACTTTTCAGCATGCACTAAAAAACTAATCAAAACAATCCTGTAGCGTGAAAGGTACAGGCAGCGACTTCCTGACACTTGCCAGGAATCGCCATCACTGGGAATTCTCATGCCCCACCACCCACCCTGACTAACCTTCATAACAAAACAGGGCTCAATGCCTTCAGAAATGATTCAGGTCAGAGCAAATGTTGCTCGCGTTTTATCACCCGGGAAACTCAGAAACTTTCCAAGAATGAAGTTATGGGAGTGGGGCAGGCCAGGGAGCTCTGATGGACTGTCTCCCGTAGACAAGGAGGCCTCAGTGTCAAAGCAGCTCGTCCAAGGGCAGGGAGAGCGGGGAGGAAAGCGCCCTCAGAACCTGCAGGACACTGCTTACAAACAGGTGGCTGAATGCTAAAGAAAGACACACAGAGAGAACAAGCAGCAAGACACAGGCATGAATGGAATATATTTTACATCCTGGCATGAGGAATTTAAGGAATTAAGATGGTTCTTTTTTGTTTCCCAGCTTACCAGAAATATTCAGGCTTTAATTATCATTTGTCTTGCTGATGGAACATAAATCCCCTTCTGGGGCACTCTGCAGTCTTTGACTTACCTGACACCCAGAAAGAATTTGATTTTGTGCCTGACATTGCTGTCAGCAAAGAAGAGAAACTGGTGTTAAGAGGTTTTAGCCCCCTTTGTTGATCTTGGCTTACACAGTTTGAGGACTTCAGGTAGATTGGCATTAAACAAAAAAGTCCAATGTGCTTTTGCCCTAAATTCCAGGGTGCTATTCTGTGACAGGACTGCTGGTAGTGACCCCTCTCCCTTCCTCCAGCACATGGCCTCTGGCCCCTATATCCAAGGGCTTGATCCTGCAAGGCTGTGCCTGCTGTCCCCACACCAGCACCGGGGTAATCCAGAGCATTTCAGTGCAACTGCTCACACTCTTAAAGCTGATCATGACCTGAAAAGCTTTGCTGGATCAAACCAGAATATTTGGCACTGGGTAATTCGGGAACCGCTTCTTTTGGTGAAACATATTCTACAAGCCCTTTTGCTTGAGCAGCCCAGCAAACACCCCCAGTAAGAGATAAAGGCAGTGAAACCATGAGGGCAGTGATTGCCCGATTTTGGGATGGGTCAGAGCTAGACTGAAGCCTAAATCATGAACTTTTGGCTTGCCTTTGGCTACATCAGTACTTGTGAGTAAAGGAAACCTCACAACCTCCAGGCCTGGAGCAGCTCGCTGAACTGCTGGGGACTCACCGCAGGATGCTGCAAGTTGAGCAAAACTTCAAAACTCTGTAGCTCAGGTTTCAAGGAAAATCTCCCTTTAATTCACCTCTGTTTCTGTTAGAACCCAAAAGGGTTTAAAGACAATGTCAGGTAAAAGATCTTCAGGGAGGTAAAGCCCTGCTGACAGCCTGACTTTAATCCCCAGTGGTGCAGGATGTGTTTGGGTCTTTGCTCTGGAGCTCTGGCTATTCCAGCCATATCCCAGGAGCCGTATTCTACCCCATTAGCTCAGGCTGTTCCCTCCATTGGGGTCACAGGAATGTGACTGACAATAAATCTATCAACTAGAGAAATCTTCTTTTTACATCTCTAAGACCTGATGGAGTTTAAGCACAGGATTTAAAGCAGCTCACTCTGTTGTTCCTGTGCCCTCTGGCACTCCACAATGAACGCAGGAGCCAGGTTTTATAGCATAAATGAAGCAGGTTGCTAAACAACTGAGCTGACAAACTGGTTGGAAAGGTTGTGCTTCCAATCTGGCAGAGGCAAGCTGGTCCCTTGACCTCGGGAACAAATACTGGCCCTTCTTTTAGGGAAAAGACGTCCCCACCACCCTCCTGTCCTGTGCTTGTGTCAGGTGATAAAGGCAGGTGATCTGTTAGAGATCAGGCCCTGATCAGGAATCCTGCTTGACCTAACCTCAAAACATACAGGCTAGCAGTCAAGTCAAGGCCTTCTGTTGTGTTTTTTTTATTTTAATGCCAGGGTGTAACGTGGGGACAGCTCCCAATGATCCTCTTTCCAGTCTCTACCCCATTCCCCTCTCTTACTCTAGAAGAAGGAACTAGCAAAATGTTGGGTATCTGCCTGGGTATCCTGAGGCAGAGCTCAGGAACTAGTGCACATCATCACAGTATAATCTTCCTAAAGGCAACCAGTGTACTCCTTTCCTGGAAAACTGTTCTAAACTTTACTGTGGAAGCATCACCACATACCACCTCCCTTCAGCAGGAACTGTGACTGCCAGCAAGCAATCCCAGCAGCAGCTATTACACTGCACTCTTCATTTCCCTGGAGGGAAGCTGGGATGGCAGTGATGCTGAAAAAATAAAAGCCTTCTCAACAAGCAAATTTGATCTGTAGTGAATCCAGCTTGGAATGCTAGCCCCTAAGAGCAAAGGTTGGTAAGGAACCTGAAATGTGACAACTCCAAGCTGGCAGATTTAAACCAGAGTCATTTTAATTAAAAAGATAAGATCCTTCAGAATTCTTAGGCAGCTTATGGTAGCTAGGAACCCTTATTCATTCTTTAAAAAAGCTATTTGTTACAAACTCTCATTCAGCCCCCCACACACAGAGGGGTGAGTCAGATGAAAGATGTCTGTCTGTTAAGCTCTGTGACAGAAAATATGTTAATGACTTTGAAATTAAAGCACGACCCTCTTACATACACCTTAACTATGAAAAAAAGATGCTCAGCTCTTAGGCCTTTTCTTTAGGTAAAGGTGAAGCACATCTCTGGTGCCACCCTGGAGGTGAGGGGCAGAGCTGGGAGTGCAATGGGGTCTCCCATGTCTGGACTACTGCAGAGGAAGGCTGCAGTGACACCACCTCTGACCAGCACAGAACTGAAGCTACTGGTGTTTGTCACCCACCAGCATGCTTTGCAAAATGTCAGTTTTCAGAAGTGGTCTCACACAAAATGTCACTAAGAAAATAAATGTTCACAGGCAATACAGTCTGTCAGCAGTAAGCAGTGACTTGCTGAATCATTCCTGAAGATTCCCGTAATGCCCTCCGGGCTGATGCTGACTGACTGCCCGATGCCATACCTGGAGATTCCTGCTGCCTGAGGGCCTGGCTCGGATTTTGCTCTGCTTTTATGGCAGCAAGCACTGCTGGTTCATAACCCACCTGTTTGTATGAGATACAACCACATAGATAACAATGAGCAATAATTCTAAGCCAGAGCCCTGATTCCTGCATCCAGCACACCTCTCTGCAGGGCACTGCTCGCTTACTTGCAAAATGTTTGGTCTTAATCTCCTCACTTCAGCACTGCAGGACTAGACCTGATCCAAAGCACCCTCTGGACAGGAGCCAACTCATGAAGTTGACCAAGCCATTTGTAAAAAAAAGGTTTAGGACATAGCAAAGGAGTTGCTCCAGCCTGCCACCTGCTAAAACTGAAATTGAGGACTGGTCATTAGCACCAAGTACAGCTGACACTGCTGGACCAGTGTCCATTATCTGACTGTCCGTCCCTCAGAAGCTCTGACAAAACTGGGACAAGGAACAAAGCACCTTTCACCCCAGAGCATGTTGTGGGTCACAAGGTCATAAGACACAGCTCAAATTAACATTTTGTTTGCTGCGAAAAGGTTCAGGGCCCTGGAAAACAGTGCTCAGCTCATGCCCCAGATCAGTGCTGGGAAGAATAAACAGGAGTGTGGGCAGCACTCGGCAGGCAGCTCAGGCCTGCAAGCCTTACTCACGAGTAATCATTATTGTCTGATTAGTCCCACTGCAGCCATGAGGGAGAGGGTGTCCATGCAATCCTGCAGAAGGAAGAGAAGAGCCCTCAGCCATGGAAACTGTGCTGAGACACGCATGGGGGATTTTATCAGCCACTTCTCCTGTTGGGACTTTGCTGCATTTCCCAGTCCATCCCTTTGCTTTTCCCTCTTTTTCCTCTAGTGTTTGATCTTGTCAGTGAGGCAAAAGCCCTTGGAAAGGTTTCCTGATGTCCCAGACACATCACAGGCTGGATGTGCTGTGTAGCAATGTCATCATAGAATCATTTAGGCTGGAAAAGACTTCCAAGATCATCAAGTCCAATCTTTGCCTGATCACCCCCTTGTCAACTAATCCATGGCACTGGGTGTCACATCCAGCTGCTTCTTTAACACTTCAGGGATGGTAACTCCACCACTTCCCTGGGCAGCTCATTTCAATGCTTGATAATCCTTTCAGTGAAGAAATTCTTCCTGATGCCCAGGCTCTGGCTGTTCAGCTCTCTTCAAGCTGCACCACCACTCACAGGGTCAGTCAGCACTTCCTGCTGTCCTCCTAAACAGCACAGGGAGAGGAAGAGGCTCTTGCTTCCCTACATCCATCGACAGACCTGTCTGAGCTGCAACTTGCTTTTCGTGACTTGCTGGCCTTGTGCATGTAAATTACATAATGAACAAAATACCCCAAGAGATAAATGGGCAGTTTTCAGAGCAAAACCCAACTCCACATTGTTCCTCACTGGTTTTGTCCCAGCACAGCTCCATTTTGATTTACTCTGAAGCCATACATGTGCCCACACCCACCCACATCCATTCCCACACCACCAGCTGTAAAAGAGCTTCCAGCCCCTTGGCTTATGATTTATCTTCAGTTGCAAAGATATAAAGCAAGGCACAATGCTGAGTTTCTCTGGGCTCTCCTTTGCAGCAGAATTGCTTTATGGTACCTCCTTTATGGTTCTGTGTCATGTGTTCTTTATTCTTGGGGAACCCTGTGAGTGCTGCACTCAGAAGCGCTGCAGAATCCTCAGGGACAGCAAAATTCTGGAATTAAAAGTGATTTCCAGCAGAGAGGTCAAGTTAAGCAGCAAAACTTTCAGCCAAGGGCCTATTGGGATGACAGGAGCACAGACCAGTGTCCTATATATTCTCACACTTAGGGAGAGCTACAGGCACCTGGGGTCTCTATTGCCCATGCTTTCAGAGGCACTGGAATTATGAGCCATATTTGTAGTGCTCATGGTGGCAGCCCCATCCCAGAGAGAGAATAACCGCTCAGTCACTGAGGCAGAGATGAAGAAGGAAGATGAAGGAATATGCTGGGCCTGGGAGCAGAGTCCCATCTTCCAAGCCTTGGATGGGAGGGAGAATGATGAAGAATCTGTTCCTGTTTTTAGCAACCAAAGGCTCATTCTTGGGTGCCTGCAGCTGAGCAAGGTCATATTTTGTTTTCTAAGAAGCAGTTCTCATCATCTACTTAGCAGGAAAATCTGGGCTGCGGTTACAGCTACCAAAAGTACAAAGACATTCCTGTGAGAATTAGAGAGAAAGACCTTATATTTTTCTTTTAATTGCCTTTTCATACCTTCAGTAGTGCGGGGTGTTTTGCAAAGTGCACCGCACATGGCAATCAAGCCTCACAACATCCCTCGCCTTAGGAAGGGCTGTCACACTACTGCCTGCACAGAGAAATGGAAATACACAGCAGTAAACATCATGCGTCTCATCCCACAGTGAGTATGTGGCACAGGCAGAAATGATACCCAGGCATCCTGGCCCTCTAATAGTTGCACACCTACTAATCCGGCTTTACACATGGAACTACAGGCCTTTAGTTTAATGTCTGTGAGGAAAGAAGGATACTGCTGATTTTTTTAACAGCAGATATTAATTATCCTTTCCTTAATTTTCCATGGGGATTAAATAGTGAGGAATAATACTAGCTGCCTTACCCCCAACTTTAAATGTTGAGTGCTGACAGTTTGTATTTTTCTTTGCCCCTAAACATTCCCCTGAAGGGTTGTTGTGTCTCTGCAGTCACGAGGTACTCCCGCATACTAACACTGTATGCAGGACTTATTGAAGGGCTCCATTTCAGACACACCAAAATGCCTCTTGTCCTCCACGGTGCAGAACTGGACTGTGAAAAGATGATAGCTTGGCTCTGGATAGATGGATCAGGATAGATGCTTCCCCTCAGCTACTCACTCAGGCTTGGCTTAACCTTCACATCCTGCCATAAAAGGCAGCACAGACCTTCTTAAAACAATCCAGGGGATTCTACCCTTCCTACACAGACACGACCACCTCTCCTGCCTGATAAACTGGCATTCCATGTCAGCTTGTGCTGATGTCTAATAAATAGCCAGGGTTGAAGTAGCTGGGATTTGTTCCTGGACGGGTAAGGTCACCCACTGCCTTGATTCCAGGCCTGGAGCAACATCACTTGCTCATGTCCTTAATGACATCATGAAGCTTGTGCCTTTAAAAGACTTCCTAAGAGCAGCAGGAAAAAGAAATGCCTGGGAGGTTCCAAAAACTCGTGTCTGAAGGTTTAATAGGTTGATTTATGGGTCTGGGTCTCTCCCACTGTGGCTCTAAGTAAATGTTCAGTTAGGATTTTGTGAAGGGCTGGTGATCATTTCCTGCTTTGTCAGCTTTACTGAAAGGAGCCGCCGCTGTTCCCCTTCCAGAAACAAGGCCTCTCTGATAAGAATAACTTGAAAAACAAGAGCAGTTCAAATTCCAATAGCACTAATTCATCATTAAGCTCAAACTCCTTTTCATGTCATCGTTCTAAAAAGTCTATGCCAGACAAAGAAGACACAGCTAAAAACCATGGAATAAAAGAGCTTAGATCCTGAGTGAAACACAGATGCTATATTTGCACTTGGTCACTTTTTAAAAGGTCACTTTTTACCCAGCAGTGTCCAGGAAGAACAAGGCAGGGGGATTTTTCAGGTGATGAACATAAGGCCCTTCTAAGGATTTAGCATATGGAAGTGGCAAAATGCCTTGTGCTTTCTATGAGTTCACAGCTCTATTTCCACAGTGTGGCTGCATGTTAACTGTGAATAAAATTCTCCCTACTCTCAGCTGGGCACAATGTATGACACACAAATCCTGGGAAGGGACATTCCTAGGAAACCAAAGGCCAAGTGGGCCCTGAGCTTTCCCCAGTTAAAGGGAGGGCTGGAAAGTGTCACAACCGAGCCCGTGTGGATTTTGCTCAAGATCTTCTGGCACAAAAGCTGTTTTTTGAAATGTCACAGGGAACCTCAAGCGTCCCGGAATTTACCAGCATCATCCAAGAGGCACTTAGATGTGTAAATAAAGTAGCTGTGCACTTAGTCCTGGCTCCCAGCATGTAACCCCTGTTTAGGAACAAATGTTGTCAGCTCTGATAAGGACATGGGCTGGTTACACAAAGGTGAGTGGCCCCACAGACGCACGCTGTGAACCAAAGGAACTTTACGTGGTTTAAGGGCACTACTCAGTTATACTACTGTATAATCCAAGCCTAAAGCAATCCAAATCTACCATAATCCAAGGAGTTTTGGTTTGGATACACTGGGTACAGGCATGGGTCTTTGGAGGACACCTCATGTTGACTTTTAAGAATTCTTGCTCGGAAAGTGTCACATGTAGTGTTCATTGTGCTGAGATGACCAAGCCAACATGTAGCCTCTAAAACCCAGACATGAAATTAAGCAAGTGCTCCTCTATGAATGCCTGAAGAAGCTGCATATCCCAACCAGTTCAGGAAAACCACTACTGAAGTGATGCCAACAGTGAGTTTGAAATACAAAAAGAGAAATAACCTGAAGAACAAGTGACCACAGGTAAAAGAGGTGTGAAAAAGGTATGGGAAGAGGTACAGAGCAAGCTGGTGAACTGTTGCTAACCTTTCCGAAGAGAAATCACTCTAACTAAATTAATAAGAAAAGCCACATCTTTTTCTCTGATGCTCAAATATCCAAGAACAAAAAATGTCACTTGGGCTTTCCTGGCTGCACCTGAAAGGCCCCATCACACAACTCTCCTCGAGGTGCTCCAGGGGAACTGGAAAAGCAGCAAACAAATGGCAACATGAAATCAAAAGCTGAGAATTATTCACACTAAATTGTCTCCCCTCAGTTGTCACTCCCAACCTCTTGCTCTAGCAAAGCTGAGTCAAAAACTACCCTGGAAACAAACCCCTCCTTTTGTTCTCTGAAGACTAGAAGTCTTTTTATATTTAAATGAAAATCTGTCAAACTAATTATGTGAATATGTAATGGTCTCATTCTGTACTCATTAGAGAACATGGTAATGGCCATAAATTCCTCTGACAGAGAGTGTATGTGTGAACATGAATGTCTGGTAACGTCTCATAACCTTCAGGCTGGACCACGGCTTTTGTCTCCGGGTTAGACCTCGAGAGACAAACAAAAGCCCCAGTATTGCTTAAATTAGATGCAAAGTGCTGTGTTACAGCAATATGATAAGCATGATTCTTGTGCACACAAACAGCCCAGGGGAGCGCAGGGACCGTTCCCACCGTGACAGAGACGTGGCCCCCGTGTCGGTCGGTGACGTCGGGCATTGTCCTGGGCCATGTACAATTTTCTGCTTCAGGATAAATAGGCAGTACAGCTGTTGCCGTGGATTGCTCTGAATGTCCCGTCAGGAGAACTTCAATGGGATGTGGCATTCCTGGCATTTCTTGTTGCTTTTGATATCCATAGATAAAGAGAAGAAATAAATATGGACAAGCAGCACAAAAATAAATGTGTATGTGTTATATCTCATTCATAATTGACATTCTTCTTTCACTCATTTCTGTTTATCCTTATGTACTGATGATGGGTAACTTTTAAAATAAAACTGGGCTGGCATTAAAATGGATCCCAGTCTGAAATCAACAATAAAAGGAAAAAAAATCTACATCAAAGACCATCCAATGCAACATGTTGGAGCTGAGGCAGAAAATATTGAAGAACGTTGATGATTCTGGAGACGTGTTGCAGGGTAGGAACAGCAACAACAGCAGCAACATTTTATAGGGAGAAGTGAGCTCCTGGGCAGGATGAGGCAGAAGACACAGATTCGTCTCAGCAGACTCAAGCCTGCATTCCAGGTTTTGTTTTAAAATGTTATTCTGAATGGTACAAAAAACAAAATGTGTGATAAACACTGAAGAGAGAATGAGACTATATCTTAACAGCCCTCAATCATCTACAGCCTTCCTTTGCTGATCCCACTGTCCAAAACCAAAACCACTCAATTTGGCTTCTTTCTCTTCCAGCCAGGGGATTGTGGGAGCATCCATGCCTGGATCAAGGATCTTATTCTACATTAGAACAGCTTTCAAGTAGAGAACACAGCAAAGACACAACCTGACGCTGAGGTACAGTTAAACGGAGCCAGAGCTTGTGACGGCTTGGTGCAGCTCAGAGCATCCCTCCACAGCTGGCTCTTGCTCTTTGCTTTTTTCCAGCCAAAAAACCAGCTGCCTTGTGCCTGTCGTTCAGGCTGGCAGCTCACAGTCCCCTGTCCCCAGCAGCTGTGCAAGAGTTCCTGGGGAGAGAGAAGAGGCTAAAGAGGAAGGGAGCACTGCAGAACCCATAAGAATACTCATACTGGCTCAGTGAAGAACTAAACATGACTAAAGACGCCAAGTACTTGATTTGAATTGCTGCTTTCCCCACCCCACTCCCCATGGTTTTTTGGGGGTCATTTATTGGGAAGGACAGCTGCAAAGAGCATGGCTATGACTGAGTAAGCTCCTGATTAAAGCCCAAATCTCTGGTTGCAGCAGCACTGCCGTTTTCCCTGAATGAGATCAAAAGTAAGAGATAAAACATATGAGGAGGTGAAAGGCTAATGGCTCCTGAAAATAGTTTGGTGGTGATAGGACTGAGATTATTTCTTCGAACAACATTTCTCTCATTAAAAGCAGGTAGGTATCAGATTTTAATGACTTGTTTTTTCCCATCTGGGTAGGGCCAGAAAGACTTTACTCCCCTGTTCTCCACAGCCGTCTTTCAGAAGAAATGCTTTACCTGCCTTCTTATCACGGTTAAATGATACCTGTGCTTGAAAGCAGGATTTCTATCCTTCTCTACAACCTTGGGCAAATATACCTGGTTCTCAGAGAGCTGACAGGAAGGCAAATCCCCTATTGCAAACTGACAGCTGTCAAGTGATAATAAATACCTGTAATAGGGAGAGGTTTATCCCTCCTCCCTGTACATATCAGCTTTCACTGAAATTATACCCTGCTCCCTGTGATCAAGCCACTGTAGCTGTGTGCCCAGCTTCAAACACAGCCCTGAGCACTGAGGGGAAAACTACTGGGTTTCCTCCCCTCTCCTCTTCATGACATCTCCTTGCAAAGGGCATTAAACTGCCAGTTCCATGACTCCCTGTTGTCCATGGGGGCTTCTCTGCAAATTTTGGTATTTATTGCATGCTGTTAGGCATAGAAATAAAATACTAAAAGAATACCAAAGAAACCAATATACTGTTTGAGAAATTTAAATACCCCTAACTTCTGAATGTCTCACGTCAAACCTCTTGAAACACTCATGTAAATTTGCAACTTACAAGTCCTCATCTTAAAGGAATTAAAACACTTAAAAACAATCCACTTTGCTGAGTCACAGCGAGAGGTTGAGCAATGTGCAAGAATGAGGCCTCAGCTGCTTGACAGCAGGAAAAAAAAGGTTAAGGTATGGGGAGAAAAGAAATCTGCATTTCAGAAGGGAATTTCCAGAGGAAAGGAAGGAGTAAAACCATTCAGACAGACTGACAGACAGTCTGTTCCTGCCCCTGCTCACAGAATAAAGGCTCTTTCAGCACTAACCCTTCCCCATGGCACACCACCTCACACTGGTGAACAGGAAACAGAGTTCTTATGTGGCAAAATCTTCCCTGGAACACAAGCTGGCATCTCTCAGTACCACCAGTGATGCTGAGCTACCTGTAGCCTCAGAGGATCCAGTCCCACCACTTCATGATGCAGCAAAACTCCTCAGCCACTCCTCAGGACAGAAGAGCTCCAGGGCCAGAAGAAACTGATGGGCACAACAAATCCACTGGGATTATTTACATCACTTATAACCTTGGTATTTGTAATAATAAGACAGAAGTGATCTCTGTTTTGTTGAGGACAATCGAGTGGTTGTACATCCACTGGAGACTTTACTGACCTTATGGCAAACACAAGTTTACATTTGATTTGAATAGAACAAGATTTTGGCAATTAACAATAAATTACACACAGGGGCTCATACCCCAGCGCAGAAAGGAAAACGCCTCTCCAAACTAAACACAAGCTGAGCTCTACAAAGCCCTTTCTCCTTCAGCACGCATCACTCTGGAGCAGGAATCCCAGCCCCGTTCCCGCTTATTCATGAGTGTGCGCATGCAGGAGCGGGGAAGAGGGTCGGGAAGAATTTCTTTACGAAAAAGAAGCAGCAGCCCCATTCCTGAGCCGCTGTTGCTATGGGCCCGCGGGGCTCACAACAGATGGCAGGAGAGCCATCCCTGCGCCCGGCTCTGAAGCCATCCACTCAAGCATGCCATTCGCATTCCCCGCATTCCGGCGGGACGTGGCCCCGGCCCAGGGCGGCCGTCCCCGCGACACCGCGCCGCCCTCTCCTCTCCCCGAGGTGCCCGCGCCGAGCCGCGGGGCCGGGATGTGCGGAGCAGCGGGAAGACAAATCCTGTCGGGATACGGGATTTCGGTACTGAGAGTTTCACTGCCTGGGAGAATGTGGTTTGCTGACTGGAGCCTCGGTCCTGGACATTGTCTGTTTCTGCGTCCTTGTAATGGTCTGATTGGGAGTGAGAAAACAGCACCGAAGGGCCTGATCCAGACCCTAATGCAGGGCTGGGCATCTTCCTGCTCCCAGGACGGAGGAAGCAGCAGCCTTCAGGATAAGAGCTTGAGGTGGGGAAGGCTGGAAGGCTGGACCGAGGCAGAGAGATCCTCTTTGCTGCAAAGACATCATCGCATCCTAACCACTTGAGGGGAACACAGTTCAGAGCCAAGGCCATGGCCAAAAAGGATTCACTGTCCAACAGGTGTTACAAACAGCTGAGAAGCGTGAGAGAAAGTGAGCAGAGAGAAACCAATGTACAGATGGTCTAAGAGAAGTGGCAGGTGGGGAAAAGCATGATTTAAAAAGCAGAGATGTCCAAGTGTATAGAAAAGGGACACCAAAGGCAGCACCCAAAGACTTCAGGTACAGGATTCTGCCTTGCTGCCTTATCTAGGCTGCAGTTGGGCAAGATTACCTGCAAGAGCCCCCAAAGTATGCAAAACCTTGATGAGGGTTGAACCCCTCATTCTCGGGGAGTTCGCGGTCCCAGACTCCCTCTTTTGTGCCCTGCAAATCCCACCTGGGAACCAAAGCATGCCTCTGACTCCCTGCAAAGCTCTCCCAGCTCCCAGGGCACAGCCAGGCTAGGGAAAATGCACCCTCGCTCCCGTTGGACACTTAATGGCAGCGTTCTGGTCTCCTACACCCAAACAACAGCCGGGCTGGCTCTGCAGTGAGGAATTTGAATGGGATTTGCCTGTCGCTTGCTGATCACACAGAACGGGACTCTTTGGGGCTAATTTGCATTTGGCTGCTGGAGTCACCGGGTTTTCCTTTTTCTGGGGGGTGTTACAGCGAGGATGATGGAGACAAAGGGGCAGATGCTGAGGGCTGGCCGTGTGCAGCTGGCCATCGCATTGTGCTGAGCTGCAGGGCTGCTCCGAGGCAGCCTGGGAAACGTGCTCCCTGCTCCCAGGCAGGCTCAGCCCAAAAGCCAGCGCCACTCTCTTCAGGGATGGGACTCGCCTGACCCTCCTAAATGCCGTCCTCCCAGAGCACCGGGGGGATAACGATATTTTCTAGTTTCTTTTATTTCCAATGCAGACTTGGAGCAAGCCTTAACTAAGAGGAAAGAATCTGACTTCTGCTAAAAGTCGTTCAGGTGGCTGCATGTGCAGTCTTTTCTGTGTAGGCATGCAGGAAATTTTCCCTCCCTCTCACACACACAATGGTTTAGATTTGGTATTTACGAGCTTAAGTTAGAAATAAAGGAGGAATTAAGTTTCCAGGTGGCTCTTTCTTTCTTTAATCTTTCCTATGTTTCTCCCTCCCTGTCTTTTCTATCAGTCTTTAATCAAATTCCTGCTGTTACTTTTATTGAACAAAGGAGATGCTGGCACAGACCTGGAGTGCCTCTGTACATGGGTTGCCCTCTAAAAGCCAAGTTGCTATGATTTATTACTAAATGGTCTCTGCAGGCTGTAATTTATGAAAGGCAGAAAGAAACGTCCAAGCTTTGGCAACTGAGGTAAATGCTAATATCTGGTAATTCTTCAGCCACTTGGGTTTCTATGAGGTATTGCCTTTAGCCCTTTGAAGGCATCCAACAGCCTTCACTTTAACACAATATACAGCACACCAGAGAAAACAGTAGCATCAGCCCAAGATGAATTTTTTTCAATTTGCTTGAAGGGGGTGACCACCAAATCTCTTTAATTCAGGCATCTCTTCAAATTTCAGATGGGAGGTTCCTCTCATTGCTACAGCCTGGGAACATGCTCACCCCTGTAGGTATCAGGCCGGGCAGCAGGGTGATGGGATCTGTGCTGTAAAACAACCTCTTCCTTCATGCTCTGGATCCTTGTCAGCTCCGCTGCCTCGGGAATCTTTAGGGATACTCCTATGCCCACTAGTTTTGCCCCAGTATTTCGCTAGCACCACTACAACTTGCTTTGACCTGCACTGCCAACTTTCCCTAAGCACACTGGATCACCACAGTTTAGATAAAAAACCAGCTACAATTTCCCTTGTAGTGCACAGCTAAAGCTTTGGCCCATACTCAAAGATAAAACAACCCCAAACAAACATCAAATTAAAAATATCCTAATAGCAATGAAGCAGCTAATGAGTTTAAAGATTAGTTAATGGGTTTACTAAAGGAGTTCATGTGTCAGAAAATACTCAAAATCAAATCCAAGTTCAATGAACTTAGTTTTATGATTCATGACCAGTCTAGAAGGGCGGACAGGTGTGTGTACAATATACAACAGGTCACCAAAGAATGCAAATTTGTGCAGGCCCAACTGGAGCTACAGTGATTGCCAGCACTGGAGCTGTACTAATTGCCATCTCTCATGAACCAGCCTCTTTCACATTCTCTCTCTGCTCCCTACAATGTTGCCATATTGATCAAACAAAACCATATCCCAGATTGTGGGGCTGGTCCATCTCTGTCCAACAGTGACGTAAAGCGTTGGCCTGGTTTGCCACCCACTTTAAATGACTCTCAACTTATAAAAGGTGAAGGCCAAGAAGAGTGCCACGAACTTGAGCATGGATTCTTCCAGAGTATAAAACTGCAAACTGCACCCTACAAATCGTGGTGCGGACGTGAGTCAGAACCCCTGCTCGCGAAGACTCAGTGTCCCAAGTGCATGGCATTGATATTACCCTTGGACACCGAGGGTGGGGATGCTAACATGCTGCACAGCTCTGGAAGCTCTCCCAAGTTCACTTCTCCTGTGAGCTCCTGGCACCTTTCTAGCCTGAGTCTGGGAACTTTGCTTAGATTGCCCAACAGCCTCCCAGTGACAGACCCTGAGCGCCGGTGCAGCACCGGCTCTCCGTTTGCTGCGAGCTCGCTTAAAACAGCGGCCGAAAAATGCCCCCCGGCACTGCATGAACACTCGTTTGCTCTGAACTTTATAATGCTCGTGAGGTTTAGGACAGAGAGAGTCCTTAAGACTCCCGCCCTCCGCTCTCCCCAGCCCCGCGGCGCGGTGCAGCTGCCGGCCCGGCACGAAGCCGCGCCCGGCTGGCTCTGCCGTGGCCACGCAGAGGCCGCTTACCTTTGGAGCCCCCAGAGCCAGGCTCAGGGATCCCCATCCTGCCCGAGGGGAGCGCGGTGCCGGCAGCGGGGAAGGGCAGCACCGCCTCGGAGCGCGGAGCCGCGGCGCGCAGGCACCGCGATAGCGAGCTGCAGATACAGGTGCTGTGCACACAGGCACCTCGGCACTAATCCCGCAGGAAAAAGCAGGAGGTTCGCTCGGCACAGGCAGCTCAGATTACTGCCCTCCTCCCCAGCAGTCGTCAGCAGGCCTGACAGACAGGAGCAGAGACCGTGAGGAAAGGGGGAATGTGCTGAGTGAAAGTGCCAGTCCGCTCTGCCCCGGCTCCCCGCAGATTTGGGCTTGGCCCCTCTTATAATTAACACTGGGCTTTGCGGGGAGAGAGGAGAAAAGAAACTACATCCAAGAAAAAAGTGTTTTCAGCCAGCCAGGAACGATCTATTGTTTCTCTCAAAGTTCACCCCTCAAATTTCAATTGAAAAATGTAATTGGGATAAGGGTGGGGGATAAACACGGTGGAGGAGAAGTGTAGCAGGGATGTTGGTCCCTAAGTTGGGGCTCAGCAGTCAACTGCAGGGCTGAAAAAGATGCCGCAGGAGAAGGTTGTTGACACTGGATGAAGTCCATGGAAATAATCCCAGAAGAGCACCTGGCCCTTAACCCACTAGACGCATCTTGCTACAGAGGAAGTCAGCCTAATGCAGCCAGGGAGGTTCAGGTGCTCTATACGCAGCCAGACTGCCTTAACATCCAAGAGAAAGCTGAAAACATACATTAAATATACATTAAATATATTAACATGCTTTTCCTACTAGGAGCAAAATGGTTCATTTCAGGCCAAAACATTTTCATTTAACCCTAAATAGTCCTCTTTTACAGCCCGTCTGTAAAATCAAAACAGTCACAATCTCACCCATACTTTTCACTACATTTTCTCTACTCCGATGTCCCCTTTACTGCAAGTAAAGGAAATACATCATCTTCTTCCACACGGTTACCTTCTTGAATGCCTCCACTCACCCCCTGACATTTCACCTGACAACAGTAATAATTTTTAAAAGCCTGGTAAACACAAAAGCCTAAGTGGTAACTCTGAGCTAACAGCCTCTTTTCAGCTTCTGAAACATGTATTTTTTAACCACTATTTCTGATTTTCATTTTCTTATGCATTCTCAATAGGAAAAAAAAAGTTATGGTTTATTATGAAGGTATAAGCTACCTAAAAATGTTTTACATACATGCCCTGCCTCCCTTCTAATGCCAAAGTCAGGCAGGAAGCTGAAGAAAGGGGGATTAGGAAAAAAAAAGTTCTATATTCTTTGTCCATCCGTGTTTGGGTGAGTTAGTCAGGCTGCTCTGCGCTACACACAGGAAGAGTTGTGCATATAAAAGACCATTTGATACTGTCTGTGCAGTGTCTGCTCTTCATTGTTCTTTTGCCTGAGATATTCCATGTATCCAGTCCTAAGGGAGAAACAATACCAAGGGATTTGGATGACCTGCACAAGCCCATTCATAAAAAACATAAAGGAGCTACAGTAATCACTACACCCTAACATCTGTTTTGCTGAAGTAAATCCAGGCAAACACAATTTATATCAGTAGGATTACATCAGTGTTCATTAACCTCTCCTGACCCCACCTCCCCTTCAGAGGAAACCTTGGACCAAGCAGGAAAAGCAAGGAAAAGATTGTGTGAAATAATTTTATATTAGTTGCTGAGAAACGAAATATTTAACCTGGCTGTGTACACATGTACATCTGTCCATATCAATGCCACCCAACCAAGAAACCCCTTATAAACCTATATTTATAGTCAGCTCCCATGCAACTGCAGCTCCTTCAGCAGGGATGATGAAATGCAGCTTTTCTCAGCTTTCCCTGCAGCTGCCCAGTGAGGGTGTCACCCTGCACCCCTCTGCACCTGGACGGGTAACCAGAACCCCTGTCCAGTCCAAGTATTTGCCCTGTGGACTAAAGGTCACCCTGGACACCATCCCAGATAGTGAACAATGCATTGAGTGCTGGGACAACGCATGTTTGTTTGTCTGAGTTTTCATACTGTTGTGATCTGATCCACCTCCAACCCAATCCTTGGGAAATTCCAAAAAAAAAGGAGATTCATGCTGTAAAAAGTACTTTGTAGGCCACTGGCAGAGATTTCCCAGCTTTTCCAGAGTCACTTGCTGACAAGTCCAACCCCAGGCTGATTATTGTGTGAAGAAGGCAAACTAATCCACAGGCACAGGGTGAGAGGAGCAGCTAATTGGAATGGCAGTAGCTGGAAATTCCTGGGTTCCTAATGCAGCTTCAGCTGAGGGGTCAGTCTGTAACATCCCCGAGACCATAACACATCACAGTGGCTGGCATTTATTTCTTTCCAAGGCATTTACCCACTGTCCCTATCAGTGATCTAAAAGCTTCTTTTATTCAAAAATTGTATCTAGATCTCCCTCACACTTACTAAAACCCTATCATTCCTGAGCTGTAGCCAATTAAGCCCTAGACAGTAAGGATCTGCCAGTGATTTAAAAATTAAATTCTGTTCAGCTCTCAGCTGTCTGTCCCTTCCTAATGAGACAGGAACTGCAAACATTTTGATGAATGCATGGGAAACTCCTCTATGAAAAAACTGATGCTGAGATACTAAAGACTGATCAGTTTGATCCATGACACATGGAAACGTTAAGGCCTTTCCTTATCTGGGCACAGGGTGTACAGGCCTTGGAAATCCCATCCAAATAGTGGGTGAGGCCCCTGGTATGCTTTGGCTAGTCACACCCATTGGCATTACATGAGGAGCTGCAGACTCCAACCAAAGGCTCATTTTTTTAGCAATAAAAGGATGCACTTTGAAAGAGCTGAGACACAAAGAGACATGAGCAGGGGCATGCTGGAAAGCTGAGGAGGAGTTCACAACAAACAGAAACCAGCACTAGACACAGACCACCCTGCCAGCCCTCGAATGCCAGCTTTGGCCTCTAAGCTGTCAGTTTTAAACATTCCATGTGCATGAAGCCTTCCTTTCTGCTGTTCCCCCAGTCATCAGCACCGAACAAAACCCAACCACACTGCAGAGCAGCTCTTTGGGAAGGCGCGCCTGCGCTGCAGCGGAGCAGGGCGTGGGCCAACGCAAATTCTAATTAATTTCATTCACAAAACTTGGATTTATCCAATGCAATTTTTTGGCACACTGTCAAATACGGCACAAAATTACATTAGTGTCATAAGAGGAAAGGATTAGTGGACAGACTTCTTTGAAGAATTGTGTTGGCACTTATCTTTTTGTAAAAATGCCAGCAGCTTCCCCTCTCTCCAGGAATAGCCCATTTTCTCCTGGTCAATGAGGGAAATCACTGCTCAGTGAGGGTCTAAGCCAAAGCCTTTTGCAGCCTGTGGGAATCTTTCCACAATTTCCATGGGCTTAAATCAGCTCTGAGCTGCAGATGTCAGCTGTGCAGACATCTTCCTCTGGCCCTTCGACACCTCCATAGGGTCATTTATCAGGTGGAGTGAAAGACTTTTCTCCTGTATTTTTTCCTAAAGCCTTAGTTATAGTAATATGCTGCCAAACCAAGATCAGCTCTGTAGCTATGGCATAAGTGCAAGTATTCAGGATGTCTGGGTTTAATTCCTGATCTTGCCACTGAGGTGTTTAAACGAGTTGATTAGAACCAGATCTGTCTGAAAATGCAGCACTGGCCCCAGGAGGCCCATGCAGCCCAGCACCTTCTCGCTCCCAGCATCTCCCCCAGGTCTCATCGTTCAGGCAAGGGGGCCCAGGGCCAGGGATGTGCCAAGAGAATTACCCAAATAACCCAAGTGATGCAGGGAATCTGTAGGGAAGCGTGAAAACAAACATGCAGATTATGGTCATAGCCAAGGATAAGCTTAATCCTTCCCTTTTGTACAGTTTTTAGCACAACGGGAAAAGGAGGATGTTTTCTATCCCCCCTCCTCCTTTATTTGACTTGTATTTTTAGTCTGAGGTTCTTTGAGAAGGAAAAGAATTACAGGCACTGAAAAGCCTGAGGCAGACACAAACCACTACCACTGAAAACAGAATATCAGCTACCTTGAATACTGATCTTTGTTACAATATTGTGTTCATCACATAAATAATACTTGAACAGGCTTCTTGCAGTCGCTGGTGTCAGAATGACTGGATATATGCTAAGAGCACACATGCATCTTGGAGCAAGCAGTTTTGCTGTAAATCACAGCTGGTTTGAGATTCATGCTTTGTCCAGTCTCACTGGCTCTGTAAACACAAGTGTCACTGTCACATCGCAGTCTGTGCTGGCCTGAGCCCCAAAAATAACACCCTGGAAGAGATCTGCAGGGCCCTTGCACAATGTTATGAGCAGAGCAAGGGCCTAAAACCCTTTTAATTCTCTGCAGAACATTTTTCATTGCTGTTCCATCAGCAAATATTAATAGAGCTTTGCATTAATGAACCCAGCCTGAGGCTGGATCCCTCCGCAGTGCACTGTCCCCTCAACAAGAACGACTGCACGTGCTGTGCCCTCTGCCCATGGCCTGTGGGACGCTTGGCTCGGGCACTGTTTGTGCTGGAAAGGGTGTGTGGGACTTGTCCCCTGCGGCCATGGGTCCCCTTGGTGGCACAGTTCCGCGTGCCACCACGCCTGGCTGCCCTAATTGCTGCCCTTATGGACACGCTGCATGTCCAGCCGTGTAAACAGTGTGATGCTCCCGCAGCCATTCCTGCCCACTGACCTGTGCAAAAGCCTATTTTTGGCAACTGCTCCAGGCCACTGTAGGGGCTGTAAAGCACACAAGGCCCTGCCCATTGTTTGAGCCTTATCTTCAGCTGATGAAGGCATGCACAACACAATTAGATTGATAGCACTGAAAAGGGTCTTTTTTTTTATTGCATCCAACTCTGCTTGGATATTGCAGTTGGAGAAGAAGCAAAAGCAAAAAAAAAAAAAAAAACAGGTTGGAAATAATTATGTATTTCACAGCAAACCAGCAAAGTCTTACTTCTTTTGTAGCTGTAGCTTTCAAACAGCTTTTCCTCCAACTGGTTAAAGATCAACTGAGTATCAAAACCTCTGTAAGGCAGTTTGCTGAGGACAGTAGGCCAGCCTCCCGCCACAAAATCCAACAAACTGGTCTCTCCAGTTTCCCATTGTGATTCACACCGACTGCTCCAAATGGGCAAACCCTGAGCAAAGCAACCTCCCCAGCATCAACCTGTGAATTCCTCAGCCTGAAGAAACTGGTTGTTCTCATGGTGAGAGACATTTGTAGCCAGCAGTGATTCAGGCACACTGAGTCACTCCCTGGGCTGCAGAGCGGCTCCTGCTCCAGCTGGTTCTGGCCTCAGCACGATGGAGTGGGAATGTCAGCAAGGTCCCTCAGAGCACACCAGTTGCAGGCCTGAGGTGTACAGGAATGACCAAACACACACATCTCTGAGTCCATTGTCCTGGAAATGAGTGGCCAAAACAAGTGAGGATTAGGCAGAGAGGCAGGACCTGGCTTTGGGAACAGCCTTTGAAACAAGGGAGGTGTGAGTAGCTGTGCTAAAGAAGCAGAGAAAACTGAACATTTGAAAACTGTCATTGAGGGCTTCTGAGCTGGGGACAAGACAAACAAAATGCAGCTAGAGAGCATCCATGAAAACTGTTCAACATTTATCTCCCAAATAAAGATCCTCTCAGGAAATAGGCACAGGATTTCCTTAACACTGGGGCTCGTTAGGGCATTCTCTCCCTCTGCCCTACTATAGGTCTGTGAGCAAGGAAGCAGAAAGTGTATAAATTCACAGCTTCATGTCTCTCCTCCTGCAAGTTCCTTCCTGGGGACAGCAGGACATTTGCACAGGAGTGAGAGGCAGACTGTGGTCCTCGTGTACTAAATACTCTGGTGCTGGTCATGTGAGATAGATAATTTTTCTTATTGTTATTTATTTTAGCCTTTTCTCTTGCCCTGAATTTTCCCTGATTTTGCCTTCACATTTCCTTCTTTGAAGCTATTCCAACTTTTCCCCTCCATTACACTGATCAATCAAACTTGAGTTGATGAAGACTGATGATGACACATCAGTTCTGACATTCCAAGGGAAGTACCACATCATTGCATCAGCCAGTCTGCAGACCTGCAAGGTGTTGTAATCTACTTATGCTTAGTAACACATGGAGAGGCTCACCCTTTAAGTACTAAAAGCTTACCTTTGTCCTGAAATAAAAACCAAGATTATATAGCAATCTGAGTATGCTGTCTGGGCTATGGCACAATACATCTGATTTTAAAAATGTGTGCTTTCTGTCTGGTGTGATGGTTGGTGTCACCACCACACCGTTACAGAGAACTTCTGAGGTTTTCATTTGAAAAACAAACAGCTAAACCTTCAAAAACATGCTGACCTGGAATATGCTCTGCAGAGAGCCAGAACCACATACACCAAGCAGACTTTGCTGTTGTTTGTATATGACTTTTAAGGAGTAAAGTCCATATCTGTGGGAGTTTGTGTCACCCCATAAGGAAGAGTTTCTGTGAATACTGAGAGCACTGAAAAATTCAGGTTACAAACAGGTCAGGAAGTGTTCAAACTGCTGGTACTTGCAGCAAGCAACCCTAATCCATTTCAGTTCAATTGTTATGGCAAATTTACAAAAATCAGCACCACAAGCATTTCAAAAATACTTTATTTTCAGATGATGTAGTATTGCAAATCTCCAACCAACCAAACCTGATCCCAGTGGGAAGCAGGTTAGTGCTGCCTTTACCTGGCTTAATGGCTAAACTCCTTCTGTCTGAGGTCAAGGTAATCTGCACCCCTTTCCTCTTTTCTCACCATTCTCCTCTGGAATCCTTATTTTATCTCTTCTTACCTTCTAGAAGTGGAGACAAAATCTCTTCTTCTACCCTGGCCAGTGTGCTGAATCTGGCCATTTCTGGTGATGGAGTGACTTAAGAGGAACTTGTGAACCACTGCCCAGGGAGCAGTCAGGACCTCACATTTCCTGATTTTTGCTGCCTTCATGCCAGCACTGCAGGGTCAGCTGGCATTGGGTCAAATTACCTGAAGGCTGGGCTCTTAGCTCTTAATTGCAATTTTCCAGTTCTAAATTTATGGATTATCACTGAGCTTTAAATGTGCACAAAGGATTCAAAGTACCTTGGCAAGGGAATGGTATGTGAATGTAATACCTCTAAAAGTTAATCTGCTTGATCCTTCTGTTGGTGATGAATGAAGTCATAAAAGACTCTGAACCAAATTTTTTCATGTTTGCTATAGTAATCCAAACCAGAAAAACATCAAAACCCCTTGCATACTCTTTAAAGAGGGGAAAAAGGTGGAAAGGTGTGGGGAATATAAAAAATGCAGAGAAACTATTGCACTGCTAAACAAACAGGTTCTTCTTCCACAGTTTTGCTAAGATAGCTTGAATTAAACATTTTGTTCAGTCAGTACAGTTGGATTACAATCTACGTGTCTTGAAGTAAAAACCAAATCCAAAAGGTATTTTTGGAAAACACTCAAATTGCAACCAACTCCTTTTGCAAATCCTCTCCGAATGGGTGCACAAACCATGTAACAGTTCTTTATATGAATATTTAGAATTTGCTGTAAGGTTACCTAAAGATGTTTTAGTTAAACAACCAAATAAAGTCAGCAAGAGCACAAAGTACAGCCCAGAGAGCAGGAGGGTGTCTGAGCTGGTCCTACCTGCCCAGCTCAGGCATCACCACTCAGATGTTATTCAGTTATTCCAATTTAGTGATCCAAAATGACACCTTTTGTTTGAGTAAAGACAGCTCCCCAGCTGTGCTGATCTTTACCCAGCTTCCTTTTTGGCTAAGTGTGGAACTTGAGGACAGAGCACTCCATAAAGTGATACCAGCTATCACTTAACTGGCACAGAAAGAAACTGGACGTGGCCACAGCAAAAGACACAGAGGTAGCATTTCTGTTAAGGTTTTAAAAAAATAAACAACACAAATTCCACACCCAAACATCTTTGATTCAAAATCCTCTATCACTCACCTGCAGAACACCAAACAGCTCCAAATCTTGATGAGGCCAGTGGAAATCTTTCTGCTGCCACAGCAACAGTGACAACATGCAGCAAATGAGGTAAGAACTATGTACAGAATTGTCACCCTTTGACAGGGAGCCCCAGGCACATGGCAGGAAGATGGGACTGCTTGTACATCACTGAACAGAGATCCTGAAGTGTCATGTGGCAGGGGAGCAGTGCAAGAGAAATGGCTGTTTGACATGCTTGGACATATCAGTGACAAAGGAGTCCCAGTGATACTGGCTGAAAGAACAAGCATTTGCCCTTGGGCTCATGCCTGTGTGCTCAAAACAATACTTGTGCTCAGATTAGGCCAAGCCATAGGCCTCCAGCTGGAGAAGTGAGGGGCATGGCTGGGTGGCCTGTGAGGCAGGAGGAAGACAGGGAATGATTGTGGCTCTTGCCTACCTGCGGACGACAAGCTTCAGCTTCTTGTAGGAGCCTTTCACCAGGGAGATGGCCTCTCTTCTGGAGCTGCTCAGCTCCACCTCGTTGATGTTCACCACTTCATCACCAGCCTGCAGCTTGGAAGGCAGGGAATCTGCCTTCCCTCCCTCTTCGATCTGCACAGGGAAGAAGGGAGAAAGTTAGACGTGCCTTACATGGTTTAGCTTTCATCTGCAGAGCTGAGTGTGTTTCTGTTCAAAGAATTTATCTACTCCAAACTCTGCTCTTGGATTAAAAAACCTGGTCTCCCTTTTCCAGCCAGCTCACTCAAAGGTCTGTGCTTGCCACCCCTACATTTCATATAGAAGGGAGCTGGGAATTAGCAGACAGATGAGTTCTGCCAAGAAGCACTGTTTAGAATAAGCCTGAAAAGTCTTTGGTATTTGGAAGCAATGAACTCCAGCAAAAAACAGGCATGGAACTCCTCTTGATAAGAGCAACCAGGCACCAGCCCAAGGGCAAAGCCAGGATTAGAAGAGCTTGGATGTGATTTTTTTTGTTCAAGCTCCCTTTTGGGATCCAGATGCCTGATGAACAACAGCTTCTTTCTTACTGGCCAGCAGCAAAGCAGGAGCACTCAGGTGTAGGTAGTTAATGAAGTGCAGCATCTCTGTAGGGTTTTTCAGCTAGGGATATAAAGAAAGTTTTGAATTTTATGAGAAAGTAAGCAGTCTGCTCCAGGCTATGTAGTGGCAAAGCTAGAAGCAGAGTCTTAGGGCACTTCCCTCTGCTTTGTACAGACCCTCACATACTCAGCGTAGTGACTCCCCATCTGTGTGCCAGCAGAAATACACCAAGTCTGGAAAGAAGTCAGTGACAAGACAGAGGACAAGAAAATCTGGCCCAGGATCTCGGAATTGCAGCCTTCTGCACTCATGCACTCTCTCTGCAAAGGGCCAGGTTAGGCACTGCAAATCCTGAGTTCCAGGAGACTCGGGAGTGCCACCAGCTCCAAGTGCAACTGAAAATTACTTAGACTGCAAAACTTGCCACCACATCTGCTATTCAAAGCACCTGCCAGTCCCTGCTCCACAGAGGCTGTGACCTGTGTTAGCAGATGCCACGGGACCCACACTCCTGTGGAGCGTCTCCTGGCACAGCAGAAGTATGACTGCATCCTTCAGGCACTCACCTCCCCAGACATCCAGCTGAGACAAAGAGATGTGGCTGGATTGGGTTCTGCCTCAGATCCAGGCAGGAAGGGCAGCTATTTGCAGGGGTGTGATTTTTGGAGCAGTGGAATTGCATGCATACTTCTGGAAGTTGCTTTTATTTCAAGTCAGGCCAAGCAGTGTGTAATTAAGCCATGCCCCAGACATGTAACTCAGCACATGCAGACACACTGCCCAGGTTTTTACCAGGGCAGTAGTTTCGGTGTTGAATGGTGATTTCTCACAGGCAAAGAGGGTCTGTTCCTCTAAACCAAGGAGTTCCAGCCCAGGTACCTTCTAAAATGTAAAATCTGACTTCCCCAAACATCAGCCAATAAAGTCTCCAAACCCCCTACAAAGGGAGGTAGAAATCATTGTCATTCATTTTACCAGGAAGTCATTCCACTGATGAATGAGTTTTTTCTTTTCTTCTTAAGAATGGATAAAACCACAGGAATGAGCCTTCCCATAAAGAGCCTTGTATCACAATTACCAGGAAGGGTGAGAGATGAAACATTAGCCCTTGCTGCCAGTATAAATAAATAACAAACGAAAAATGCAGTATTGCTGCAGTTTATTGCTGCTGTAAAGCAGAACAGGTGGGTATCATTTCAATGAAATACAATAGTGGGGTACTAGGGGTTAGATTAACTTGTGATATAGTCAACAGAAGGGATTTAATGTTTGTTTTTGCTTTATGTTACAGCAGGTATATTGGAGAAAAGTCCTGTTTGGAAAAATATGTTCTGTAACAAATACCAGCTACTTCAAAGGCTGTGATACTCATCAGAAGCATTTGTATTAATTTGTGCCTGGATGAACCCTAACCTTAAAAAAATCAGCAGAATCGTGATGTGTGCTTTAACATCTAACAATTCCAATTGAAATTATATATTTGAGGTTTTTCACTTCACAGGAACACTGTTTTAAGGTTCTCTTTGCAACTACATGGGCTAGACCTTCCTTTTTCTCCTTTTTTCAGTGAAAATGGACATTTGGATTCTTCCATATTCACCTTTATAAAGAATGTGAAATCAAACACTTTCAGGGAAGACTAAACCATGCGATACTTCTGATAATGCTGATAATGTTATTAACTGCTCTGAAAGAAATCTTTCTTCAAATCCTGATGCATTCCAGCTTATCCCTATGCCAAGGGCTCTTAAACTGCAGCCTGCAAGGCCAAGCAGGCAGCCAGAGTACCAGAGTAAAGGATGCCTTGAAGGAACGTTTGTTAGCACGAGTAGAGTCATCTGCAAGTTACTCCAGAGGCTGAAAGTGAATTGTTTTCCTCCTGTGTACTTAAACTGTCCACAAGCAAGACCTAAAACCAGACCCACATTCTGCCTTTGGAAGCTTTTGATGGCAGCATCAAACCTGTATTACTTATGGACTTAGAGAGACTATAAATGGAGAAGTGGGCTTACATTTTATTGTTGACACAGTTCTCTCATCTATTACCAACCTGTTTGCATTCTCATCTGTCATCTACCCAGCTGGGGTTACCTGGATACAAATTCCTGAAAGTTCCTGGAAGAAAACATTCACAACAGGCCTGTGACCTGGTACTACTGCTCAGAGAAGCAAAAAAGGCAAAAAGACTCATAAGGTTCCATCAAAAGTCCAGAAACAAGGCCTTGTCTCCCAAAACAAAGCTCAGATGCTTCATGTCCATTCTTCCTCTCTGTACGCCTCTGAAAATATTTGTGTTTAAGGAGTGGTGATATTTCACGGGAAGGATTGTGTGATTCAAACAAAACAAGCTGCACTATAAACACAGAGCTCTATCACAGTGTAACAATTATCAACAAAGCAAACAAACCTCAACATACAGGTAACCTTTTTAAATGAACACCTGCTTCACTGCACGAGGGTGCCCAGAGCCCAGGATGGGATGTGCTGGAGGCACAGAGTCAAGGATGGGAGATGTGTGCACGCCGTGCAGCCCACAGTAGCCAAACAACACCAGGCGGGGACCGCTTCTGCCTGTGGTTCCCTGCTCTGACCAGCCTGACTCGCCCTGTGCACCAGATCCTGAGTGAGCAGAAATGGGAAGGAGAATTTTCCAATGTTCCCTAAATCCCCAGTGGATCTCAGTGCTGTCACTCAGCCAGGGCACAGCCAGCACTGCAGTCTGCTGTTTTCAGTGTGCAAGTGGAGCAGCCATTGCCAAAATCACCCTCAATAATCACTTGTGGCAAAAATGATATGGCAATAAGCTACAGGACCTCATGAAAGGGGCCAATCAATAGCCAGCAAGACCTGTAATGGTTTATTTAAGCTGAGAAAAACAAGGTGAAATGCAGCCACCAAACCTCGTGGCTGTAAGGATTGTCACTCATCCATCAGGAGCAGGAGCAGCCAGCAGGAGCCAGCCAGCGACTGAAGTTTTTTTCCTTTTGGCTGAATTAGGGCAACTGCTCTGCCAAGTCGAGTTATGAGAGGTGACTCTGGCAAGTATGGGGTGGAGGAATCCTGAAAATCAGTCTGGCTTTGAACCTTTGGGGCTGGATTCAATGGCTGGTGCTTACTACAGGTGCTGCGTACAGAGCCCAGGCAGTGCCAGGAGGGGAGAACAACCCCTTCTCCTTGAAATCAGCAGGAGCATCTGTTCAGCAAAACATGTCAATAGTATTGACTTTTATTTTCCATGCCTCAGTTTCCCACCTGGGAAAGGACATAATTGTTCTACCTTGCTCTGTCCTGTCTAATTAATGTGTGAGCGCTCTGTGGGTGGTGATGATCCAGATCCTGGCTCTTATCCCAGATGTCTCTGCAAATCCCTAGCTCCCAGGCCCTGGCCCTGGAGAGAGTCCACGCCAATTAGAAACATACAACAGCAAAGTATCCCTTTCCAGAGGGTGTTCCCCCACCCATCCACAGGATGGTTTCTATCTCTTGTGAAATCCTATCAAACTTCCATGATTCCAGCATGTCCTGCCCACCTCTTCCTTTCTCCTGTTTACCACAAACCCATCGAGCCAATTCTGTCAGGCTCTTTTGGTAGGACAGGACAAGGAGCTCCCTGTCAAGCTGGCTTCTCCTAAAATGCACCCACTTCAAAAAGCCTCCACAGTTTCCTCAGGCTGACGCAAACTCCAGTCCTGCTGTTGTCTTTTCTGCAGTACAGCCTTCCATGCCCACTGCCCTTTGCTGAAAATCCCACAGGCCACCCCTGGTCCTGCTTTGCATGAACATTCCAGACTATTTTCCTGCATTAGAGGAGGCTTCTTGTCACTCAATAGATCCTGCAGGAGACTTCAAATCCATGTGTTCCCCCTTTTTTTTGGCTTACTGTAAAAGCAAGAAGTTGCTTAAGCAGATCACCAAGGATACATAAGACTTACTACTGCTGCCTTTTGTTTGGCTCACTATGGTTACTGTAGGTTTGAAGAACATTGGCTGAGAGCCTTTCTTGGTTATTTTAAAGAAGTTTTCTTTATTTATCCCTCTCTTCCCTTTCTTCTAGGAGCTTTTGTAAAAACAAATTCTCTGCAGCTCTTAAGATGGATTATTCCATCTTTTGTGTCCTTTCTATGATGGTACGTGTGATTCCTAAGTTGCAAACTTACTTGCTCAAGTTTCTCAACAAAAAAGAGGAGCAATCAAGCAAAGATGTGTGCACACTGTATGCAGTTGCACAGGTGAGAGCAGAGCCACACAGTAGGTTAGGACAGTTCCTGGGGGACACCTGGAGATGCCCTGGAAAAAACAGCAAGCCAGAATAGCCGGGTGTTGACAGAAGCAGCAGAAATTGTAGTGACAAACTACTTCCCTTTTCGTGTCAGGTATTATAATGATGGGAAGAGAAGCATCATATATGAACTGCTGGAGGTGGCTGTTCAGAATTCCTGAGCTGCTGAAAAAGATTTTATAGGAGCGACAGGGTGAAAGAGAAAGCAATTTTCCCCCATGAAGGAATAGGGAGAGGGAGCTTTCTCTGATGCAAGGAGTCCCTGACTTTCCCAGGAGCAGCATTACAGAAAGAGGTTCTCTGCTTTAGATCTCTTGTTTTCAAGTATTTTTCTGGAACCATTTCCATTCTTTCCAGTGGCTAAGATGCGTTTCTGTTGAATCTGGGGTTCATCTCTTCACGAGGTCATCATCACCAGTGCAATGTGAGGGAAAGGGTTAAACCAGAAAATCTGACTGTATTCACTGCAAATTCAACAGCCAAGTTTTTAGTCACTTTTCAGAGCCCAGACTGGAGCTTCAAACTGGGAAGACTGGGATGTTTCATTTACCTGTCCACTGCGAGGTGTAGCAGAGCCACACCAGACCATTTGTGCATTGCAGCCAGTGCAGAGCAGGGCACGCATATTTTGTCTTTCTCAGAAAACTCACTGAGTTGCTGAATTGATGTGGGCTTTATGTTGGAGATTTTTAATCCCCTGTGGAGTTCAGGGATGGTTCTCAGACCTAAAAACAAAGTTGCAGAGCTGCTGAATGTCTCCAGAGGATATGGTGCTCCCCTCGTTCAACCTTAATTCCATGTCACAACTGGGGGGCAGTGACATGCAGCAGACAGAAATTCCTCCCCATTGTCCCCAACCTCTGTGTCATGTGACAGAGCAGTTAAGATAATTCAATCAAGAAATAGTTAAGTCATAGTTCTCCCCCTGGAGCCATGTTTCTGTTGGATTTCCCCATCCCTAATGCATACATGCATCTCGAGAGAATTCAGCTATTGCCATTTACTCTAATCTAGGGAAAGAGTTTCCAAATTAGTTATTGTTTTATGCTGCAGCTAAGCAAGGAAGACATTTTTCTCATAGTGTTCCTGCATTGTTCTACAATAATATTTCTGTTCCCAAGTATAAAGAACAGTCGTGTGCAGACTAATTTATGCCAGGTGTTCATAGAAGGTTCATATTGAATGACTTCACCTTGAGAGGCTGAACTTTATTCAGTGGAAGAACAAGTCAAACTCCACAGTTTTGAAGGGTTAGCAGTGCTCTGAAACCTTTCCAATACTTTAAAGTAAATCTGTTCTTTAACACAGGCAAAAGAAGGCATTTTCTCCCACACTGAGCCTGAACATGTTAATGAACACGGAGGATGTGAGTGCAAGTGGTACAGATGGTACAGTGGCTGTGGGCACCAAAGCTGCAATCCAGCTGCAGCTATGCCAGTGGGATCCATTCACGAGGGATGCAAGTTACTGACAAGTAGTGAGGATTCAAGGTCATTCCTAGGACTGCCCTGCAGGCTCCAACACTTCCACACCTTTCCATTTCCTGCGTGATTGTTTCCTGTCCTGGGAGCAAGGTTAATCTCATCAGCCAGCCCCTCAGCAAAACGTGGCAAGAAGCAAATGGAAAACAGATTGCTGGCTTGGGCTCCAAGAGATAAGGAGACGTGTCTGGATGAGTTTGCGTCTGACTCCTCTTGGCGACTCTAAATTCCTAAGCCAGTGGAGGAAAGAAGGCTTAGCTCTTAAGATAATTTTCCACCTTCTTAAGCACAAAACTGTTAGGCTCCCACAGAGATTTCTACAATTAAAAGAGGAAGGAGCAGGAAAAATCAAGTCTTTTTCAACTAATGCACAAAGAAAGATGGGCCTGTAATGCAGCTTTGATTCAGGTCTTCAAGAAGCGTTCAAGATCTTTTCTGTAACAAGAGGCAAAACTAACAATACATTTTCTCCATCCCTCTTCGATTATACAAGACAAGGAACTAATCTGTGTTTGCTGTGGGTAACGCCTCGAGCCATATGAGGCTTGGTACAAGCCTTTTAGAGGCTTGGTACAAGCACCTTATCATGGAGAATTCCTGCCCCAAGCTCTCCAGGATCAATGGGCAGGTTTGACAAACAGAGGGATGGAAAACAGATGTGGAAAAGCTGTGATGATCAAGCAGAGAGGCAGCACCAAAATCGGCTCTCAGCTACACACGGCCAACATATGGATTGAACCTCCCGGCAGGGAGAAGAGCAGCTGCAGGACAGGGCAAAGCCAGCTGGTTCTCAGCCAGCATAAATCCATCACCAATGCCTCTTCCTGCCTTCCCCTCCTGTTGCTTACAGCCTACAGCAAGCAGGCAAGGCAAGGAAGACTGAGGTGCACCCAGGTCAGCTGCAGAACAGCGATACCAGTGCAGGTGCAGAGCAGTGCTTGTCCTTTGAGGGATCACTTTGTCCTGTTCTTCCTCTGCTTCCTGCTTCCAGCTCCAATCCTAGCCTGCAGAACACACCCTGCCTGTGCTCCTGGGAATCTGAGAGCACCTTACTTCTCTCCTCACTGTTTGGTTTTTGTAAACAATCCATTCCAAGCATGCCACAGAGTGTATAGCACCAGGTGACACAAATACTGGGACCTGGAGCATGTTAACTTGATCCTGTTTGGTCTGCGGTGATTATCAGCCAATATCAGCTCAAGGGGCTACAAGAACTCATTCCCTGTTCCTCTGTTGTAGCTGATACAGCTCGCCCCTCTCCAGAGCACACAAAGCCAGTGGCTGCATATGGCTGAGAGTTAATATTTGCTTTGCAAAGGGAGAGTTAAAAATAGCTGTTTGCCAAAGAGTCTGCTGGAAAGGTCTTCTGCTCTGCCCCAAACACACCCAAGTATTCCTTCTTTTCACACTGCTTTGCCATCCTGCCCCTAACCTTACAGTCCTTCCTCACATTTCTCACAAGGTTTCTGTAATTAAAAACCCAGTCCCTACAACATTTTAACAGCAGGCCCATTACAGCCTAGACAAGAGGCTGTCAAACTTGTGGCCACCCAGCATAGGAGACAGCACTGCCTCACAGCTATGGAGTCAATGGCACTCAGTGTTCCTCACCCAGTGCCACGCATCCCTCAAAAATGGAGATGGGCCTGTGGAAGCAGCTGTAATTACTAAAACTGAGGTAAGGTGCTGTTCAGGGACTGCCTGAACCCTACGAATCTTAGGGTATACAGTCAGTGGCATTAGCTGTTCCCTAATTCTTCCCACAGGCACTTGTACAGAGCACACACACCATCCCCAAACAGCCCTTGGTGGTTGCAGTGTATCCCTCAAACTATGGGATGCTACAGACTACCATTCACTCACAAAAAAGTTAAAGGTGCAAGAATTGGCCCACCTCAAAAATGCCTCCTTTGGCACTGAGTGCAATTGGATCAGTTTAGGAACACGTCGTTACTTTCTGCTGTTGGCAGATTCTTTTGCTGTGCACTGCATGGCCTTCTGTACCTTTTGTCCCCTCCCTCTGGCCACCCTCGCCATCTAGGCAAACAGACAAGTTGGAGATGTGTCTGTTAAACTGCATTTGTTCCCTACTCCAAGGACAACTGTTCAAGGTTTGGGAAAGCCAACCCTAGCGTCACAGGAACAGCCATAAAAGGAAATTCAGTCACTGCTTTAATCTCCTGGCTGTTCAAAAAACAGGGCACAAACAGCAATGTGCCCTTTTCTACAGCAATGTGCCCTTTTCTACAGGATGTTTAACAAATTTTCCCACACTTTTGTATTACTGTTTTTATACTTGCTTTTCTGACCTATATTGCTGTAACCCCCTGAGGCTTGACAGGGTGACCAACTGCCAGGAGACTTGTTTGGGATTGTCTCATTTTGGGGTAACTGGAAAATATTCTCAGGTAAGAAAATATGGCTGAGACGTACACACCTGGGATCAGTTTGGAGGAGAAAGGAGACAATGAGCAGCTCTCAAAGGACAGTGGTCAAGGTTTTTTTTCATCACATGATTAGGCAGTGAACTTCCTGCCTTGGCATATTGCTCACATGGATTCATAGCAGAAATGTCAAGAAAACCCACCCTGCAATCAGGTAATTCCATAAATTAGGTGAATCTAAAGCTATGGGACATTCTGGCTATTGGAACAGGTAGTACTTATCTTTCCTGTAGACAGATCCTTGGCCCCAGCATGGCCAGTTACTGCTTTTGATGTTTGCCACTTCTCTTTCCCTTATTTTCCTTTCCCAATATTAACACTTCCATTATACCTATTATAAATAGCAATAATGATAGTAATGAAAACAGCAGTAATCATCCTCAAGAACTCTCCTTCCATTAGCTAATTTGACCTTTCAACACCATGGGGAGACAGCAGCAAATATTGTTCCTAAATTAGAGAGGAATAAAAACAGGAGCCATGTTTATGTAACTTCTCCAGGGTCACAGAAAGCACCACACAGCAGTTCTGGAGCTGCACTCCCAGCTCTGACTGAGGTCACGCTGCACTGATGCCAAACCAGACTCCTCACCTTGAATATTCCACCCACGTCCCCAGCACTGGGGCATTTTCTCTCACAGCACTCTTCCCTTTCCTGCTGAGGGAGGAAGTGCTCTTGCATGTCCTTCCATCATTATTCCTGGTTTCCCACTTGTCTCCACAGCTTTAATTCTCCTGTTTGCTGTGGTTGTCCTCTCCCTCATGATGCTATCATTTCCCTTTTTGCCTTTTGCCCCTCTTTATTATGCTCTTCTTCCTCCCTGAGCCCAGTAATACAAACCATTAACCACTAAACAGTCTATATCTGAGAAGAAATAAAAACAGCTCATGCAGCAGAGCCGTGCTTGATGAACCGACTGGAGCTCTTGCCAGGATTCAATAGCTGATAAAGGGATTTAGGTATGCACTTCTCCCTCATTTTAATAAGAATCAGACATCAAAATTTTTAGTCACTCTTTGAAGATCAAAGCTTAGAGCAGCCAACAGCAAATAAAACTGAGCTGAACATTCAGCGAGGTGTCCTTCAGGGCAGGAGAGTACTGCTGGCATCCTTAGGGATGAGCAGGAAAAGCTAACAGACTTTCCAGAAGGAGCTGAGCTGGCTCACCCCAGCATCTTGACTCAGTGCCAGCTCACACCCCCTGCACAATGCCACAGCCAGAGCTCTCCTCGGACAGAGAATGGATGGCAACAGCGTATGGCTCAGAGCGACGGTGCCGGGACAAAAGAGGAATTTCACGGTCCAAGCCATTGTCATCACATCACTCTTGGCAAACCCTTTCTTCATTCCCCCAGCCTTCTGCAATTATTAAAAGTTCTTCTCAAGTGAATTTATTGCCATGAAAGATGCCAGGCTCATAGCCCAGGAGATTCCTTTTCTTTGCCTACAGATCAGCTTGTCACCCCTCCTCCCTGCCACCTTCTTCCCAGTTTCTTTTGTCTCCAAGGAAGACTCATCCTCTGAGATCTTCAGGGATGGTCAGCTCCACAAATCCAAGGGCAGCAGCTAGTTTTATAGAATGAGCATTTCTATGTAGCAGGCTATCCAAATGGAAAATGCACGGGAACTGAAGCGCCTGTTCTTGCTCTGGCCATGTGGATGCCTTGAAGTGCTCCCTGGTCTTCCTGAGAGCAGGAGAGAGATGGAGGAGCACGTCACATCTCCCTATGAGGGAGATTAGATACCCAGCCCCGGCCGCTTCGGCCCTGCAGTCACTATCCTTGTCCTCTGCTGCCACCCCGCGGCTGCTCCACATTCAGAGACCGACTGCTTTTCCATGGAACTCATTTTTCAGTGGAAATAATTTTTCAATTATTACTGGTGTTGTGAAAATAGAGCAGTGCTGCACTTAAGCCACAGAAAATATCTGAAAGGTTCAAAGGCAGATGCTTGAATCAATTTTTTTTGTGTGGGAAAGCAAGAATAAACTGTTTAAGAAGGGGTATTTACCTTATTCCTCAGTTTAAATTCTGAAAACCCAGACAGGCTCATCAGGAAATGCTGCAGTCCTCTGTCTATGTACAAAATAAAAGGAAAGGGATCCTGACCCTTTCAGTTTGTCTGGCTGATATTTTTCAATGCATCCTACTCTGCCAGACATGATCTCTGAGGTCTCTTTTTCCTGATAGTATCATTCACCTCGTGGCTCAGAGCACATTCCCTATGAGTGTGTCCTGAAAGCACCTTATGCTGCTAAAAGTTATTGAACATTCATGTTTATAAGCACTGAATTAATTTTGTTTGTGCTCTGTGTCAATTCTTTAACTAATGCCCAAAAGCCCCTGAAATTCCCTGTCCACATGTCAGCAAAAATGTCTTTAACCTGCATGGCAGGGTTTTTCACCAGCTCAAGAGAATGTTGAAGCAATCTGGAAACTAAGATGGTAAGAGCAGGCTTAGCTAGTGATTAACAAGGCATTTCATAGCATTCCGGGAACTTGCTTGTTAATTTTATACTGCAGATATGGACATAATCATGCAAAAAAACTGCCAGGGTGAGAGAAGAAAGGCATTTGTTCTCTTCTGCCTTTAAAATGATCCCTTCAGATGTGGGTGACAAGGACAGGTGCTCCCTAAAGTCGCCCTCACAGTCACACACAGCACCTCTCCCTCTCTTTGCCTGAAGCCTCTGAAGTAGCCACATCCTGCTTGGAAATGTCTTATCCAGACATTTAGGGACGGGAATTTATACCTGCATTTCCAAGCTTATTCATTTACCAAGCCAAACACTTTTTGGCAAAACTGTTTTTAGCTGCAGTAGACGCACAGATTAATTCAGCTGCAGTTCAGGTTGAGGCAGGTCCAAGTTTCCAGAGCTGTCAGGTGCCACGGAGGTGGATGAGGTAAACAGACCTGTAAAAATACCAGGCACATTGTCTGCTGTCTTCCTCCTTCCTGCATGCTTTGGATTTACACCTTGCCCTGCATCTCCAGGGTGACAAGTAAATTCCTTTCTAGAGGAAGGGTTTCAAATTGTTTTTTTACCATATTGTTCCAGGGACAAGTCTCACACAAGCACAGCAAACACAAATTGAACACACATTCCCTTCTTGCCTTCTCCTCCTCTTGGCCCCATTTCCTGATTTCTCACAGTTCTCTCCATGTTTGTTTGGGTGGCTTTTTTTTTTTTTTTTTTTTTGCTGCTCTTCTGTTTCCAAAAATGTCATTGAAAATAAACTGACAGGACAAACAGCTCCGAGTTTCCCACTAACAAGGGCGATGTGAAATGATGTGTTCGGGTCTCGGCAGCAAAAGGCCCTCGATGTCAGGAAAGAACTGGATTACAAAGATTCCATACTCCAGTTTTATATCTGACTCAAAATGAGCCCTATCTCATGCATTATGAGAAGGCCATTTGGCTCATCGCTGGCCTCCTCCCTTCTTGCATGTAGTGCCAGGTTCTGGAGGTATTGTAACAGACATGCGATGATGATGAAGCCAAGTACAAGGAGCCCTTCATATCCAACCAGTACATGGCCTTTTCCATTTTCTTACCTTCAGCCTTAAGCATTGAAAAATCATATTCCTGCTTCACACTGTTTACACAATGCACTGGAAGCTTTACCCTTGCATCCCGGGGTGGGAGGAGGAAGGAGAGGAGCAGGAATAACTAGAAAGGAAGGGAATGTGCCTGCTAAAGCCAGTCACTACACAGAGGCCAAACAGCATTTCTTTACTTGCCCTAGCTCCAGGGGATAAGGCAGCAGGCGCATGTTTTTATAAGCTGAATTATACATTAATGAAAATCCCAGGACATTCCTGTAAGAGTGGAGGCATTAGTGGTAGCTGGGACGCTAGCCAAATTCCAGTGAAGGTAACTACAGTGTTTCCCCATGATCTCCCTGCCACTTCAGTGAATTCGTTCAATTGTTTCAGCTCCAAGTGGCTCCGCAGCATCTCTGGGATGTACAATTCTCTGGGATAGCATTCTCACATAAGGAATCTTGGTGGAATTTAAAAATAGGTCCTGTGAACGATGACAATGTCCTTTCTGGCAAACAATTTTGCAACAACAGCTTTGAGACAAACAAGCTGCAGGAAACTTGAAGATTGCATAAAAGTTCCAAGAGGAAAGAACAAAAAGTTCACTGGAAACCTCAAAGCAAAAATACTGGGGCAGACAGTGCACTGTTTGGAATTAGTTTAATTCATATCCTTCCAGGGATTTGACCAGGCATTGCTAAATTCAGTATATGCCTTTTCTATTTCATGGGGTTTGGGTGAATCCGATACAGAAGCGTTACTGATAGGTAAGGCTTTATAAAGGCTTTATAAAGGCCTTGCAATAATGGCTCTGGCCTGTTACTTAGGCTAAGGAGAAGGGAACTGTGGGAGAGTGACTCACCTGGAAGGGAGGGATGTGAAAGATGTGCTGCGTGATTGCCGCGTGTCCACATTGTGTCCACATCATGTCCACATCGTGCTGTGTGGTGGTTGGTTCACTTGGGCTTGTTGTGCCTTAAAACTACATGAACTGGTAAGCGGCTAACTGCTTTAAAAGGCCGGGTTTTGGCAATAAAGAGCACTCCTCTGCACTGCCTGGTGTCCCTGTGTTGCTCATTATTGCAACACAGATGGATTTTTCAGGGAAAAAGTCCCTCTGTAAGAGGGTTTGGAATGGATATTTCCCTTGCTATGGCTACACATGGCCAGCAGCAAGCCTTCCTCCAGGCTTCCACATTTTTAAAGGTACTCTTTGAGAAAGTGTCTGTATGTGAGTTGGTGAAAACCAAGCACTGCCTCGTCTGTATCACAGCAGACTATGGTGAACTTGTGAAAACCTTGGATAAGCTTTGAAGACCAGCTCATGTTTAAAGGGCCAGGCAGAAGATTTCTACTGGGAAACAAACCTTAAGGCTGCAAGTGTGAGTTTCCAGCTGACCTAGCAGAGGCTTTGGGGAACACTGATAGTGAATTGCTGCTGTTCGCCCTCACCCTTGCCAATATAATAATTAAAAATGTACAGTGCTGGCCCTTTGAAAAGCTGCACAGAACACCAGTTCCAGTAAAATCCCAGCATCTGTTCCTCAAGCTGAACTAGGAACAGAGCCAGCTGATTCTTTTAGTTGAATCTCCCTTTTGCTGACAGGACAGACCCCCAGATTTCACAGCCTGAACGGTTTGATTCTCTCCTGCATTTTGGACCTTACTGAGGTCAGGATTAATGCCTTCATTGCATGGAGAGACAAAATACCGAGTATGAAAACAGCACAGTGATCAGTGGCCTCTTGGCTTTTCCTGTTAGATCCTAAAGATCCCTATTAAATTGCAGATGTAACTCTGTGCTGGTGTTTGTCTTCGGAGCTGAACAGTGTGCAATGCAGGGATGGAGTCCCTCCTCTCTATTTGCCACTGGCATTGTCACCATTTGTCACAAGAACTGCTAAGTCTGGATGTCCATCTGTGGAGAAGCTGGTTTCAATCCGTGATAAAATCTATAAACCTCAGAAGCCAGCCATGGCTTTCAGAGGAGCCCAGGTGACTGCAGCCAGTGCATGATCTCAGCGATGTTTTCCACCCAGCCATCCCTTGTCTTGACTGATTAACTGAGAGGGGACTGAAGGAGCAGCATGGAGTACTTAGCTAATTACACTGCCCCGAGGTCTTTTGTCCTGCTGCCGCTGGATCACCTCAATTGATTCTTTCAGGCCCTAAACAGCTTTGTGGGCTGCATGCCTGGGCAGAATAAGGTCTTTCGTCATACTTTAATGAACGAAAATGTTTTAAATCCTCTCCTTCTCCCTCCACGCCAAGTAGCAGCAAGGGTAACCCTGGTGCAAGGACAGCTGTGCGTGGCTGTTGAACGTCTGTCACCATGAACATTCTCCTCCTCCAAGGCTGTGGGAGCTTACAAGCTTCCCAGCATCAGCTATCCCATCTACCCAAGGTATCTACTGCCACCTCTGTCTCCAGGGACTACAGGGGATGTAAGCCTTGGGAGACTTTTAGAATACAGCTAAGAATGTGTTAAATGTGTGAACATTCAGCATGATAACACAGGTTCATGAGTAATGAATTCCTGCATAAACCAGTCTGAAACTTTTCTCTTTTTTGGGGAAAAAATATTAAAAATAAAAAAACCCACCTTCAGTTTAATCTTTTCCCTTCAGCATCCAGCTACTGGTGGATGTATTTTTTGTAGTTCAACTGAAAACACTTAATATTCCATTTAAAATATGGGATTGGCAACATCCCAGCGAAGATCTCCACAAAATGTCTCCTAGTCAGTTAATCTAATAAACTTCTGCATATAATGAACACTTTCTCAGCATTGTCCAGAGTCATTAATCCTGGCACAGCCTCCCAAAGTACAAGTAGTAAAACATGGATGTCATGACTGAGCGTAGAGCTCACCGTGTTGCGCTCTGCATGCCCATTCTCCATTCAGATGGGCATGCCCAGGCTCTGCATGCCCATTCAACTTCAGCTGGCTGAGTTTTAGATGTGAATTAAAGTGATTAATAAATGAAAAGGCTCTTATCATCCATTCCTGTGCTCACAGTCCCTGAACAATTTTGCCCTGCCACTTGCCAATGAAGATGTAATAGCTCACAGCATATGCTTCATCACTTCACGGTCAAAACTCTTAACTTGAGTAATAAGGGCAAACCCCATTCCTTTCTCCAAAGGAATGGATGTGGGGAAGGAGAGAACACCTTGAGACTAACAAGCAGTTGCTAACCCACCGTGATCAGAAAATAAAGGCGTGCTGCTCTTTTGAGACTGCTATTTACACTGAATGGGCTCCACATCAGATTTGTTCCCTTGGAGTTCAAGTAAGTTGGTTCCAGTGCCAGCTTGGCTGTCTAAAACGCTAATTGTCTTGTTTCCATTTCACACATCATCATCATCACAGTAACATTTCTGGAGCTGGGAGACAAATGTCAGTTTGACTGGAAGGCAGACTGAAACACAGCCAGAGAACCTGCAGGTTTAGTGCAACTCCAAATATGGTTTCTCCCTAGCCCAATAAAAAAGTGAAACACAGGCAAAATTGCAGCCCTGTGCTTTGGTTTAAACTACTGTTTCAAACAAGGGCTTTCGCTGAAATGCTCACAATATGTTTAGGTGTCTGCTTGTACCTCATAGTCCCATAAAAGCGAATTTCATTCAGGAAGAAATCAATAAAAGCCCAGGTCCCCAAATGCACACAGGTGAAATCCATTTGGAGTTAAAGTACCGAAGCATTGCACGTCAATACAGTTCTTGGCAGATTTTAAAAGTACTATTTTTGAAACCAGAATTTGACTGTTTGATTGACAATGGCTAAATAAATGCACACAGATAACATAATGTGATAGGAAAATGCATTAAAGCAGTTAACACTTCTTTTTCCTTGTCTCCTTCTCTTCAAAATGTCAGTCCAGCAGTTGAATGTCCCGCTGAAGCAGTACATGAAATTCTTTTCCAAGATGCTGAACACTGCGCCTGAGCTTTATGCCTAACCCTGCCTACCTGAATTCCTGAGTCTTTTCCTTGTGACAGAACAATATAAGTAATTTGTTTTGTACTTTGGGGACACATTATTCACGCCAATGAAAGTAAAATACAGGCCAATTTCTCAGCTGAGATCCTGGTGCTGTTCAGTATGACAAATGTGTTTATTTACATCAGCTGAAGCACTGGCCTCTGGAAATCAAGTGTTATATCCATGTGTTATATCTGGTGATTTTGATGAATCAGGGAGCTTTCTTGGGAATGATGGAGAAGGCAATATTGAACCAGGATCTAAGAAAGAGGTCCCTTGGCTCTTCAGCATCATACAAGTCTTTTTTCAGAACTCAAAGGAAAAAGGCCACCATAATTTATTTCCTAAGGTCTGGCCATTCAGTCCTGTGAAGGGTCCCATCTCCATAGCTCAGGCACAGCACTCACCTCTCTTTCTCCCATCAGTAGCTAATTTCAAGTCCAGTTGTGTCTGGAAAAAGCAGGGGAGGTGTGAAGCAAAGAAGTATCAGGGCAGGAAAGAGCTTATTTCCCCTGCTGTTGGGAGAGAAGCAGCCCAGATAAAAAATGTTGTTCTTTGATGCCATAGCGCAAATTTGGGATATTGGCCAACTCCCAAGGGCTGTCCTTGGATGACTTTGCTGTCGTGTCTCCATTTCTCCAGGCAGATAATAATGCTCATCCATGACACTTAAATAGCCAGAACCAAATTCTGCTTCAGTTACATCAGGGTGCAGCAAAAGAAACACTGCTGATACCTCACTCACTCTTTCCAGGTTTACCACAGGACAACTCCAAGAGCAGAATCCCACCTGATGATTCATCACACCCCTCACAGAGGCACTCAAGGGTTTTTCTTCAAAGCCCTTGCTGTGCAACACCCCAGAAAGCCCTTTGTGTCCACCTTATTCTCGTGGCCCATCACCTACACCTAAGACTGTGTTATGTGTCTGCTCTTCTTATGTGCCCGCACGAAGACTTCAAACGGCCCCAAAACAGAAGTTAGGTAAAAGAGGGCACAAGTGAGGGCCCAGGGTAGGACTGGATTGTAAGCAGCAGCTCCTTGGTCATGCTGCAGGGCCCCTTCTCTTGAAGCACACTGCTTTCCTCACTGCCCAGGAATTAAACTGCCCAAAGGCACAGTGCAGAAAGGATCAGGCCTGTAAGCTGGTTTCACTTTTATTATTTGTTCCTAATCTCCCGCCAGTTCCCATGCAGGTTTTGAAGTATCGATCACCCCACAGCAAAAGCTTCCCATGAACAATGGATCTGTGGTTAATGAGTCCCAGGAACTCCTCTCACCTCGCTTGAGCCCTTGGGGTGAGAAAGTTAAGTGCTCCTGTGCAAGCTCAAGTGACTGCTCACCATTTCCTTAATATTCCATCTCTTTGTGGTTCGCAGTTTGCCTTTTGCTGAGCTAATGTTTATTTTTCCAGAGAGCAGTTATTGTGGTAAACTGATATCAAACTAGCAGTGTGGGAAATAAGATTTCATCTCCTGTACTTCAACACTTCATCCAGGAAGGCAAAGAGAGCCAACCTAAGAGCCTTCTTCATCTTTAATAAGGATGACAGCTTGTTGCTAGTGCAGTGGTGATGGCTGTCACTCCTTGATGCTTATTGGGTCTCTCTCACCAGTGATTTTCCATTATTTAGATTGTGTGGTTTTTTTCTAATGGAGAGGATATCTCATGCCCATCATTTCAGTGTGGAAACCCCTTGGGCACATCAGCATCTGCTGCTGTTGTCTAGGTATTGGGACACCAAGACCTCTAAGAATATGAATCTTTCCTGTTTGTTCATCTTAATCACACCCTTGAGCGTGTTTTACTTTACCCATATAGGTAACATTAGAGAAAATAATGGGTCTTCTGAGCTGAGAATGGACTAGGCCCCTTTTGTGTGTTTGTAGACCTCTGCTATCCACAACTGTGGAAGAAAAAAATCTCCTTTTACTTTTACAGTTGTGGAGAGCAGATAATTCTTTGTGGAAAATACAACTCTCTAAGAATGTTTCCTATTCTAATCTTGCTGACTAATCTTTCTTCTTCTAAAGTTTTAATCTTGCTTAAGGAATAAATATGTGATATTGTGTTAGAAAAGCCAATCAGCTGCTCAGGCTCTAGCTGGGAAGCAATGTGAGTTCCCCTTTGTACAAGCTCTTCTCAAATGTGATTGTTTCCCCAGTGTCAAATTCCATGGATTTTAGCAGCTGAATGGGTACAAAATTTGACATGGTCAGAAACGTGTGCTTATAAAAACTTATTACCGTTGAATAGCCGGTGCATTCTTGGTGCACTCATGCGCAAAGTGCCCTTGAAGAGGCCTGGCTGGCAGCACCTCTGGGCCTCATTAGCACACACACACACCCATCCCAGGCTCCCTCAAATGCCGTCCTGCCTGTTCCCATGTGCCGCGGGCACGGGACGCGTGAGGCTGCGCGCAGCCGGCACCCCTGGGCAGCAGCTGTCCTCAGTTAACCCTGGAGCTGGCCCAGGCGGGGCACAGCCACCGCGGCCAAGGCAAGGCCCGCGGGTGAGGCAGCTCCTGAGGGCAAGAACTCACGTGCTGGGAATTACAGCCAGAGCAATGCTGAGCTGAGAACAAGGGTGGGCACAAAGACCAAGTCTCTGACTTTCCAGCTGACATTGCTGCTCCAAGGTTCTGCTGGGCACCGGCACACAGGTAGCTCCCATCTCCACAGCATGCTCCACCAGGCCAGTAAAGTCCAGCAAGATGTGGCAAGCTACAGGCACATTTGGATGCCTGGGTCACTGTAACCCAAACTTACGGCACTCACGCAAATGGAGCCCACAGGGTATATCTTTTTTAGAATCACCCAGTGGTTTGGGTTGGAAAGGACCATAAAGACCATGTAGTTTCACCCTCCTGCCACTGGACACCTTCCACTATCCCAGGTTTCTCCAAGCCCTGTTGGGCCCAGCCTTAGTCACTTTCAGGATGCACAAAGCCAGTGGCTCACACTGGACACAAGCACCGGATTGGTGCACATACGCCAGCTTTAAGAAAAGCTGCTTCACCCTCACAAGCTGCTCCACTGACAAGGCCTTACACTACCAAAACCTCTTTGCCTGGATTAGTGCTATCCCTAGACTTAGAGACAAATCTCACAAGTTATTTGGAATAGTTGAAATAACAAGGTTTGGGCAGCGGGGGCTGTCTGGGGAGGTTAAGCACAGATGCTGAGCATGAAGTGCCTCCTTCCTGGCCTTACCCAGCTCCACACAAGCTTCTGCTTAGAGCTGAGCTTTCTAGCTCAGGCAGAGGGAACTCTAGTCCCCCTGACACACCTGGGCATGACAGTCATCACAGGATGACTTTGACTGCCCCTCTGCACTGCAGCATTCACGGGCAAAGGGCCTCAGTATCCCCTCTGGGTGGAAAGGCATCACGGGTGAGAGCTCTGGGTGTGAATAAATAAGAGCAATTGCCAACAGAGAACCTGAGTGAGAAAGCCAGATTTTTTATGAGTGTTCAAATAAGGACCAGGGAAACCTCCCTGGACACTGAGTGTTCCTGCAAATCCAGTTCTCATCTACTTTGCTTTAAAGACTGCTCAACAACTTTTCTAATGCCTACGTGACTGCGGTGATTAAATCCAATTGGTGTCATGTTAATAGTGAAAATACTTCCCAATACACACTGATTCTGATAAGATATTCATTAAAAAGCAAACAGCCTGAAGGTCGCTATTTTTAAAACAAAAAGGTGCAATTTTTCAATTTAAATCAACGTGTCATTATTTGATTTGATTTTAGTAGCTGAAACTATCTTTGGGAATTGTCAAAACAAAAAACGTTATTGAAACAAACCATCTGAAACAAGTGCAAGTATTTTTTTAACATCCAGTGACCTGAAAATGCATTTTTCACTCAGCTCCTGTTATCAATAATAATAAAGAAAGGAAAATATCTTTCTCCATTAGAAATATGACATGCACAGGAATAATATCCAGTGATATTATCACATCCATTCCTTTATGAAAATTCCGCCTGACTACCTAAGTTTTCCTAGAAGCCTTAAGATATCCCTTGTACTATTAAGAAAAGGTCTTAAAAGAGGATTCTGGCGAGGTTCAGCTCCATTTCACCAGAAGACAAAAGGTCAAAATAAGCTCCAAAGATAATGAGTGTCATTCATAGGTGAGATGAGAGCTAAATTACTCCCCACTCAAGCAGAGCTTTAGTTTAAAAGACAAGAGTGGGGCATCCTTATTTAGCCATAGTGATTCCAGTGGCAAGAACAAGGCTGCTTCCACATGTAGGTTAAAAGCAGTAAGGGGTGTTGACCCCTAAAAGGCATGGAAGAAGGAATAACTTTAAAGGGTTGAAACTTTTAACTTTGACATTTTAAAAGTAGAATACTTCAGGTTTGGTTTTGGTAATAATTTTCATTTCAAAGTTCACCTGCATTTATTATACAGGGTCAAGCAAAACTTGTCAGTTCAGCACCAGTCCCTCATTTTTTTGTATGCTTTTCATCTTGCCATGATTTTGTTTCGGAGTCCACAAGAACCAGTCTCTTTATACAGACCACCAAACCAAGAATATTACACAGTTCTATGTTTTTTAAGCTTTCCATGTATTAAAAATTAGTAATCATGCCATGGTCAATATGCTGTGAGTAAATAAAAACGGTAAATCCAAGTGAACAGCCAAACTCCTGAGACTGCCTGCTCCAAATGCACATCTCCTCCTATACTGCCCCCAAGCCAGCAACACACATATATCCAGATATACAGAAAGACAAAAGGAATTTCATAAGCACTCAGGCCAACAGATTCCTCCTCTGTTCTCCTCCTGACCAGGATCTTTGGGTTTCCAGCATTTTTCTTCCTGGCAGTTGTTAGTTTTGGCAAGAGCAGTAATACCACTAAGAAGTTACAGACCCTCTGTTCCATTCCAAATCCAATTTAGCTAACTTAAACCAGAAAAAAAAAAAAAAAAAACACCAAAAAAACCCACACTTTCCTATCAGATGGAATTTCCACTAGTGCCTGAGGGACAGAGGAAATCAGAAGGCATACTACAACCCAGCAGGAAATATTTCTGACCGTGATTAATGCTTCCTTTAGCAGTGCAACAGAATTTTTGCAGATCTTTTGGGATCCTTGGAAGAATTCCATTTACTACTCTCCAGGCCATATTTTGCTGTGAAAACCTTATTACACAACAGAAGCATTAACGGATTCAGAGAAATATAAGAAAAGATGTATTATCCTAAAGATTTGGAGAACAGGGAGAGAAGAAGTTAAGAAAGGCACAAGGTTTTCCTTTCACTCCATGTGATTTTGTTGTGATAATGCCCGCTACAGACCTGTCCATCACTCGTGGACTCAGGTCAGAGAAGCTTTCTGACCCGACCAGCTGGGTGACACAAGCCAAACAATGAGAAATTCAGCTTCAGTTGCTCTTGCCAGAGGGATCTCAGGGTTGCCTGTTGAGCAGCCCTGAGACAGCCATACTTTCCTTTTATCCATCTTGGTTTTTTCTTTCTCTCTCTTTCTCTCTCTCGCTTTTTTTTTTTTTTTTTTTTTTTTGTCTTGGCTCGGGAATTTGCAGGGATAGCTACAGAGCTTGGAAAGGGCCAGTCTCTCATCTCTCCTATGCAGAAAGGTGTCTTTCTAACTTTGGCTTCCTTACCTAGCTCCCATATTCCCAACTTTTAGCAGATACAGAGGTAATTGCCTTGAACTACCTTGATAGGAAGTACTTTAAAGCCATCCTCTGGCACAATAATCTCACCTTGCAGATTTCTAGGTATTGCTGTAAAGCTGGTCAGTGACATCCCACAGGGATGCAGGAGGCCAGCTCAGCTCCAATTGCCACTAGATTGATCTGCTCCCTTCCAGTCACTGGGGAATGTCATGGCCACAGGCATAATGGAAGATAATGCTTTTATTGGAAATGGCAGGATACTACCCCCATTTTCAAATTACCCTACAGAGAAGCAGACTCACTCTGGAGTGCTGAAGAGTCAGCAACTAACCAAAGACATTTGACTGAGGACTGTGCTTCGTCTACAACTGGTCACCAAAAGTACAGAGGCAGAATACAACCCCGTGTGAATTACAAAGAGGGCTTAATGTGACTAAGGAAAAATCAAGATTATAATGCTGTTGTTGACATGTGATTTGTCCCGACCAGAATTTAGCTTGTGGCATCACATTTTTCCCTAGTACAATCTGCCATTGCCTGAGCTTATAATATCTCATCACCAGAGGCAGAAGGTCTCACAGAGCAGCGCTATCACACCCTCTCCCCACAAACCCCAAGGGGTCAGTGATTCAGCACTGACTCAGCAGGAGCAGACCATAGACTGAGCCACTTTGTGTCATTTCTCTTTACCTTGCAAAGTCTCCCATCCAAGGGGTGACACAGTCCAACCTGCTAAGCTAATGAGAGCTGACAAGATCCCAACCTGAGAATAAAACCTACAGAACAATAGATGCTCACCCTGGTTCTCTTCAGCTCCAACCAGCATAGGAACCTTTTGTTTCAGCAGCTGATGAGATACATAACAAGTCATAAAGACACTGAGTCACTCAAGCATACTTACTGTTGTTTCTGTTTACTCCTTCCTCCAAACCTCCAGCTTCTGTTGGTGTGTCCACGGCTCACTCTCCATCAGTCTCCAACACTGATATAAACCAGAAAAAGCCCATGTCCCTGGTGGGCAGGAAAACCTCTAACTGCGGTTCATAATTAATGTCCAACACTTGGTTAAATAACAGCCAGTCTTAAGGAAAGAACAGATGAAGGTTGTGCCCAGACATTTTTTTGCATAGCACCAGTTTCTTAGAAATCTTGGATGTTCTCTGTACAGGGTTCTCAGTTCAGACCGTACAAAGCACAGTCTCCCCACAGTCTGGCTAACTTTCCACACTGGTCACAGGAAAAGAAAGACTGAAGCACCTGCAGTTCTTGTGCCTGAAGTTTACAGGTTGCTGCCCCAAAGGACTGGACTACAATGGAGGGAATTGCAATTTTTGGATGTACCCCTTAGTAAGCAGGTGAGGACACAGGTGCTGCTGGCAGGTCGACATGTGTTGCTACATTAGAGGCAGCTCAGTAAGAAGTGCAAGAACTTCTGTTCCCAAAGTAGAAGGAACTGTTAATAAACTGGGAATCCAAAGTTTTCCAAGTGTGGAGGTGAATGGCTGAGAGTGGCCCCTGCAGAATGGCACAGAGGAGTGTGAGGACTCCTGGGCCAAGTCAAGCTGCCACTGACTAAAGCAGGAGTGGGAAGAGGGCCTTGGGCTGGAAAAAGAGGCTGCTTTGCACTTATGGGCAAGGAGAAGCAGGGAGTCCCTCCCCTGTCTGTGGCTGGTTTTGGCCTAGCAAAAAGGGTAAGTTGCCTCTGATGAAGCTGTGATGGAAAACTAATCCTCTCCAACAACAGTCCAGTGCTAGGAAACATCTGTGGATCTGGGCAGGAGAGAAAGCAAGGACCTCTTCTAAGGGCTTTTGTTTCTCCATCAGTCTTTTGTGGTGTCTCCCTCAGCCACCTCCTTCCTGCTTGGTTATTCCACCATTAGTTTGCATGGGCTGTTTGCAGAGACAGAACAACAGAGGTCTGCTTGGAAAGCCAGCAGAAACCTCTTAGCTTGAGACCACAAATGTGCAGAATCCCCAAAGAACAAAAATGTTTGAACTTGCCTCCCCAAAAGTGTTGTATTCATTGACTTGCAAGCAGGGGGAACAACCATAGTAATTTAACCTAGGGAAGAGTGCCAACAACTTATTTAATTGCAGAGTTGGTGCCAACAACCCCACAATACAACTATTAATACAAGTCTGCAGTACAAGACTAATTCTGCTAACCTTTTGCTGTTGCCTTTTAGTCAGGTCAGTGGCTGCATCCCTTCTGTGCTGACACTATTCAACAAACACTGGCAACTGCTTTTAAGCAAAAACCAAACGGAGCAGTGCAGGAGGGAGGGGAGAGGGACGATTGAGAAAATGAAGATTTCCCCCCACAACCCCACCCCTCGCTGTCCAAATGTTTCACATTTCTTTCTCCGTTTCAAGCCCCTCTCTTGAAACTGGGAATGTGTCTTGCCATGTATTTGCCCCTGGAAAACAGCCAGATCTTTGGTCTGGATTCCATCAGGTCATTTCCCAGTTTCTATGAGACTGCATTTGAGAAATGTGGGTCTATCTCAGTCCACTGGCAAGACTGGTCATCAATCAATGTAGGAAAACATGAGGTCTGACACTGGGGACCAATCCACTTTTCTAAATGTAGCGTTCCTTTAAAGAACACATATTTTTACAGAAAAATTTAAAAAGAAAGCAATAGTGGATCTGGCACTACTGCAAGTTTTCAAGGGCATGATTATTCCAGCAATTGTGTGCCATTGTAAACATCTTAAAATCCAGTATTAAAAGCTGCATAAATCTCAAGCAACATCATTCTTGTATTAGGTAGTAAACTCGCTGCTGCATTTGCAGACTCTTGCTTCACTCTTCACCCATCCCCATGTTTGGGATTTTATACTTACATCTCATGACTGTATCACAACCATAAATTCCAACCACCTGGAAGCAGATTTCTTTATTACACTCATAAAAAGCATTAAAGGGGTTGTAGCTTTTACCTTTATCCTGGTGCCACTACTGTGATAGAGAAAATAAATACTGCTCACAAGCTCAACAGAAAACCAAGGTAAAATCTTCCACAGGGCTACACTGAGTGCTCCTTCTCAGATGGTCAGCAGTTCTCCACAGGTACTGGGAAATTTTCAGGCCCTGCTGATCCTACAAACCAATTCCCCGAAGACTTCAGCTCACATATGGTACCTCTGCATGTCACGTTCAGAAAATGCCCCGCTCCCAACAGCAGCTGTTAAGCCCCGGGATCTGTTGGATCTCTGCTGGCTGGGGTTGAAAACATCGGAGCGGCGGATGTGGCCAGGCTGGAGCTGCTGACAGCATTGCTGCAGAATGTGTGACTGAGCCCCGCCGTAGTGCCCGGCCACGGCATTTGTCAGCCAAACTCCTCATTCATCCGGGCCTCGGAAAATCCCCATTCTTGGGGAGAATGGGGAATAGCTTTCAGGCTGGCAGATTATCTGGTGAGTCTGTGGGAACTGCAAAACACTGCACCTGCCTGAAAAATGGCACCAGCTCAGCACAAGATGTTTCCAGAGGGGAAAGTTAATATATGGGAGGAATGCACATAAATCCTGTTATTTCTTAATGGGATTTGGGAGCTTATTTCTCACCCAGTGCTTTGAAATGTATTCCACAGCCTATTCTATTAATGAATTTAAGCACAGTGATTTTCTTATCAGCAGGAATCATTCTTCATTGGGGTTCGATTTTTTTTTGGTGGGATTTTTTAATGCAAGTGTGAAAAATTAATATTATGCTTGAATACCAGTTAAGATGTTAACAAGCTGTGTCCTGGATAAGCTGCTCTTGCTCTGCTCCTGTTGTTCTTTTCCTAATTTCAGTAGACCAAGAAACCTGGCATCATTTAGTTTTTGGGGTTTTTTTAATGTTTTAGGCAGTGGCTGGCTAAAAATGGAAAGATGAAAACTCTATTTCTGGTTCAGCTGTGTGAATGAGTGGACACAAACTTTCTCTTACTTAAAACAAACAATATTTGGAAGTTTTTTCCACCTTTCAGGTGTACTCAGTTGGTACTGACGGATACCAATATCTTTCAGGGTTTCCTGGCACTGTCTTGGATTCTGTCTCTGCTGCCACTGGATGGGGATTCACTCCAGGCTTTGGCAGTACACAAATGAGTTACAAAGATTTTCTGCCTTAGCAGTCTATCTTCAAAGGCCTCTGGACATTGTTCCTTTGACAACCAGTGTTTGTTGGAAAGCAAATTACAGCTCACCTCATTTTCACTTGCAAAGATCCCTCCCAATTCTGACTAGTTCAGAGAATATCCTGAGGTGGAAGGGACCCATAAGGGTCATCAAGTCCAACTTCTGGCTCTGCACGAGACCACTCTAAGAATCCCACCATGTGCCTGAGAGCATTTTCCATGACTCTGGCAGGCCTGGGGTCCATGACCATGAGCACTGCCCTGGGGAGCCTGTTCAGTGCCTGACCACCTTCTGGGTGACGAACCTTTTCCTAATATTCAGACAAACATCTCCTGACATAGCTCCAGCTGCTCCCTGGGATCCTGACACTGGTTGAATACTTCCCATGCAATAGACCTATGCTGGATTCATGTGTCACAATTTTGAGCTTCCTCAAAAGTTCCTGAAGGCAAACACCAACGAAATTTGAGATGAGATTAGCTCAGCTCCAGCTCTATTATCAATGATGGGTTTTCTTCCTGTGCCTTGGGCTCCCAAGAACCGTGGGAAAGGCTGAAAGTAGTGGACCCTTTCACAAGCACACATCTATTGTTTACAAACACAAGTTAAAGACTGCATTCCCTGGGTCACATTTTAGGATCAGTTTTTAAACCTCAACTCTGGATGTATCTGCTACAGCCAAGGGAAAAAGGATATGTGGCATTTTTCTGTCTAATCTTTCATGCAAGCTAAAGCCAGGAAAGGATTTATGAAGGCTTCATTTCTTGACCCTAAGGATTACATGTTATGTTTAATCACACAGGATTCTTCTCTGTCTTGAGAAGAAAATATTTCTTCCTTTATACCTTTCTGTGACTTTGAAGGACATGACACTCCATAACTCCTGTGGCAGCAATGAGGGTTGGAGACCTGATCTTTCAGAGCAGCTGTCTCTGGGGATTTAGGGCAAAACTTCACAGCTTGGGCTGACCTCTGCTAAGGAGGAAACTCTAAAGTATGACTGGTCAACTGGACACCAACACCTGGCAGACGCCATCCCCACCCCTTCTCAGCATAGATAAATTCTTTTTTCATCATTTCCTTCCACAGGCATGTTCATAACAGAGTTGTCTGTGTCCCTTGGGATTCATAGCTTGGGACAAGCAAGGTGTTCCCTGTAGCCAGGCTCCCTGGGATGCATCACAGCACAGCTGGCACTGCCCCCTCAGTGGTCTGAAAGCTGCCCCCGACCCTGCTGGGGCAGCAGCAGTGCCCACCAGGCCCTGCTCACGTCAGGCTCTGGGTTTGCCTGGGTTGCTAATTCAGTGCTGCGGAAGTGAACAGAAGTCTTTTTGTGCAGAAGAATGCTCGGCAGCCTAATGGAAGGGCTGACAATAGAAGCCTTTTCATGCAGCAGCTCCCTCACTTTAAGAAAAGGTAGGGATCCTGTCCCTTGTGCTGGCATCAGCAGTCTTTGGAGAGGCCCTAATGCGAGCCCTGAGAAGCAAGGAAGAGTGGTAAGCAACTGCCTCCTGCCTACTCAAACAGTTACAGTGTCAGCTGCCAGTCTGCAGCATTCAGATTTCCTTGATATCTGGGATCAGACACCTGCCTTGTGCACTGCCTGCCACAGGAGTCAGATGTGCCGGCAGATGATTTTGCACCATGAGCCCCTCACCATCACTGGTCCATTTGCAAAATATTGGAAGATAAAGGCTGAGAAGGGGTGGGTTTTTAAAACATTGACAACACAGGCTATTCCTCAGCAGCAAGGAGAAAAATAAAGTCCATATCAACAGCAACAAGGGTGGAAATGTTCAAAGAAAAAAAAAATAAAATAAATTTTTAAAAAACTACAGAAGATGTCACCGTGCGTCTGGCTCAGTTTCATGTCCTAATGCCCAGGCCAACGAGTCTCTCATGACTCTGCCTGCTTCAGAGAAGTCTCCCTAAAATGAGCATGGGCCATGGGTTTTGTGCCTGCAGCCCTACAAAAAAGGTAACAGCTCCTAAACTGCCACTTGTCACACCAAGGAATACAGGGAACAGACGCAAAGAAACTTTGCCTGTCAGTGCGTAAGATAATTTTCTTTTGTTTATGGGAACTCTGGGCATTCAAGCGGGGAAAACTACGAGCTCCTGGTACTGGGAGAACACTGATTCCCAGTGTTTGGATCAGAGACAGGGATAAGTGCCTACGGACCAGCTGGGTACAGAGTGGCCTTTTGAGTTTTATTTTGTCAAGAATGGTGGAACAATTCCCACTGCATGTCACTAAGTGCTCTATGAGCTCTCTCAACCAAAAATACCAGAGAAGTAGCACAGGCAGGGGAGCCTTGTGAACTCTGATGCTCTTCATTGCATCAGAGTTTGGATCAGGCTCCAGACAAGGTTTAAACACCTTACAAGAATTTCAGATTATTTCTCAGGCTCTGTCTCAAATGATTCCCATTATTATTAAACTTTTATTGCTTCCTACATCCCTGCTGAGAAGTAAACCTCAGAGTTTGTGTCATGCTTTTGGCATGAGGTCCCTGCAAAGGACCTGCCCTTTTGAGTGAAGGGAACCCATGAACTCCAGCACAGCATGTGAAAAGTGTTCCCACACAGCCACGATCCCAGGGAGAAGCTTTGGATGCTTTAATTCCTAGGAAAGAGAAACAACTCCTTTGTTAGTATTGTCAACACGGAGCTCAAAATAAAAGGGCATTTCAGAGGCCTACAACAGCCAGAACTGTTCCAAAGGTTTGTGTAGAGAGGAGAAACACACCACAGAAATACCTCTCCTGGCTCCAAAATGGTTGAGACTGATTAACATTAATTACCTTAGGTTAAAAATTCTTAGAGAAAATTGAGAGGGAATGAAACCTTCTCTTACCAGTTTGCCTTCACTGCCTGTAACAGTCAGGGCTTTCATTTTTGATCTTGCAGCTAAGGGTGAGCCAAAAAAGTAATTTGGAAATAGAAATCTTGGTTTACTTCTGGGTATTATCATGATTTTGAGGCCACAGAATATTGGAATCTAATTAAACACTTGGTATCACCTGCAATCACTTTGGCATTTGTCACTGAAGTTCTATTTCCAGATTAAAAAAAACACTTGTTTACTGAAATTTCCACTGCAAGAAAATATCCCCAAATCAGGCCAAAATTACAGGGTTCTAAATTACTGAACAGGTATAATGAAAAAATCAGAAATTCAGCTGTGGGACCCAAGGTCTATAAACAGAGGAGTGGAGGTCACTTCAGGGAGTCTGTCTTCTACTTGAAGTAGAAGCCTTAGTGACACATTGAGGACACTGAGTGTCTTAAGCACAAATATGTTTAAACACTAAAAACAAAACAAGCAACTGTCCTGTTTTTTTTAAAAAAAGGAAAGAAATTAAAAACTTGAGAACCCAAAGGACTATTTGACAACATGTCATTGACTACATTTCATACCACAGAATTAATGTTAGAGGGAAAATACATGGTGTTAATTTGCCTCTTTTTGAGCACTGTCCCACTGCTACCCAGGGACATTCTGGTGCTCCTTTAAGTACTGAGTTTTGGACATTTCCTTGACGTGCAGCAGAAAATGAACATGCAACTGCCTACCTTTTGCCATCCTTCCATTCCTTTCCTGCTGGTACAACAAAAACAGATGCTGGGAGGGTTCTACAAAGCTTTATTCTGAGGCTTCTCTCGGGGAAAAATGTGAGTGAGATGCAATGAATTTATAGTCTGCCCCCATCTCCAGCAAAATAAATGATGAATAGACCTGCCTGGAGGACTTTGAATCAGCTGCCACGAAATTGTTTCAGTGCAGGGCTGTCTTTCCACAGGGGAAAAAAGAGCAGCATTAGCATAAAGGATCTGTGTGCCTTAGCTAGGCAAATTCATGTGATTAGCTGCATTTCTGAGAGTTGTTAGGCTGGGTTGCAGGATATGCTGAGCACCATGGCTGAGCCAGCAAAGCTGCACTACTGTTTTTAACTGGAAGCTTGCCCCTCTGTGCACAGGTGTGTGCTCAGCCACCTGTCCCCCTCCAAATCAGCCTGTCCTGCTGCACGGAGAGAAGCAACAGGTCTGTACAGCAAAGGCAATCTAACTCAAGGGCAGCAAAGAACTTGTTCTTATTTGGAAGGCAATGCTAAAAAAATACACTAAAAATATACTAAAGCTCTGGTAGCTGGCTCTCTAAACCAGCACTTTCTACCAGCTGAGAATACAGGCCTGCTTTTTGCACTTTCATTCCCACATTGCTGCTTCCCTCACTTTTGGATAAATTCTTGGCATGTTACTGGTGGAGAAACTGGTGTCTTTCCCAAGGGCTGCCCTAGGCTGTGAAAACCAGGTTTTAGGCATATGGGCCTTTTGTAAATTCACTCCTCTTGGTTTTGAACTTCCATTACAGCCTTTGGCCTGAAGCTGAGACACATCAATACTCTGGGTCCCCAGGAGTTCCTGAGGTCTAGAAAGAGCTACTGTATTCAAACAGATCTGTTATCTCTCTAGAATTTCAAAACAATACATCAGTGTAACTTTAAGTAATGTTGCAAGCTGCCATGGGCACGAACTTAGATATTTGCTGAAATGTCCACTGTCATTTACTCTAAGACCATTTAACACCACTCTGTCAGTGCAAACAGACAGGTAAGTAGACATAAATATAATTATTTGCCAACAGAACAGGGAGCAAAAACAGAAAATAAAACTTCTTAATTGTGAAAAATCAGAAATTGAAAACTGACATCCATTTTTTTCTGGTATTTATATGTAGTATTATTTGGAACTGTTGTTGGATCATTCCCAGTGCCTGCATCCTTAATGGTCCTTTTCAACCTACAACTTTCTATGATTCTCCAAGCACTCTTGTACAGAATTAAATCTGTAACATAATTCATCATTTCCCCAAAGTTCCTCATTACTTCACAGTACACTCAGGCAAGGAACACTGAATTAACTAAATGAGTAATATGCAATTAATTCTGAGGAGCACATAGTGAATTGAAGCACCAGAGGAATTTCTCAGTTGAAACTGGAAACCAGGAAACAGGAGCTGCCTGAATTCCAGAAAGCAGAGCTTTCACAAGCCATTCACCAGCTCTGCATCACACATGCATGAGCAAAACACTGAAATGCTGACACTGATAGCACAAACCAAGCAGGGACTACACGGAGAAAAAAGGGAAAACCCCACCAAAAATAAAACCCAGCACATTTCTGTGGTGTTGTTTCAGGAAAGGCAGGGCCAAGTCATACAGCTCCTAGTGGCACTATGCACACTCCAGGCATGTTTGACTTTAAGGGGCCTCGTTGTTGTGGAAACCAAATCCCGTAGATTAATTAATGTTCAGCAGCCAGAGCCATCTCCCATCCTGTCCGTCTCCCTGCCCCCAATTAAAAAAAAAAAAAAAAGGGGAGTGCGATTTTTACATCACAGAAGAATGTCAGAGCAAAAAGAAACTCTTTCCTCATGACTGCAGGACACTGCCAGGAACAGTGAACAGCCTGTGTTAGTCCCAAGTGTTTCTAAAAGAAAAATTATAACACCATTTCTGTGAGGCTCCTTTTGCTGTCTGTGGCTATACCAAACTGCCTCCAAGAAGGTCCTGCAAGGAAGATGATTATGTGAAATTTCTAAAATCCCTTTATGATGAAAGGACTTTAATGGGAGTCCCTCTTTTTTTTTTTTACTTTCAACGTGTAATTGTATTAATCACAACGAATTTACTTCATTGACTGACAGTCTTCATGTGAATGTGTTTGCATGGGGAATTGCAACAGGAATTGAAAATGCAAAGGATTTGAACAACATTGATTCTGAGTATCAACATTTTCTTTTATCTGCTGCTGGTTGTGATCCATCAAATTCCCCACATACATCCCAGTTTGCAGGATGGAGTAAGATTGGACAAAAGTCCATTCGTGCACTAGCTCAACGTACACACTATAAAAACAGAATGCACCAGATTGATGACACAGGATGGTCACAGGATGACATATGGTTAGGACCCACTAGAGGTGAAATTTCAGAATTACCTATATGCTATTTTCAGAACAGTTTTAAGGCCATAGGTCAAACATATTTTAGATATTCAAAGATTTAAGGTGATGTTTTTGAAAATCCTTGGTCTTCAGCACCTGCATCCTGAGGTACCTGGGTAACAGACTGGTTCTGATGAGAACGAGGAATTCCTTCTCCCATTTTTTCCCCCTCAAAATATCCTTGTGAGCTACTAGCCAAATATTAAATAATAAACACCCTGAAGGTGTACCACACTTAACAGATATTTACTAAATAGGGTGAGCAAACCACTTACGAAACAGGTACAAGTATTTACTGCACTGTTTCACACACACTCCTAATTAGCCCACATTCCACCGTGTGACTGAAAGCACTCACTGTGTTTTACCTCAGGAGTGGTGGGGATGGATTACTGACCCTGCTTAGATATGCCACAGCTTCATGACACAAGATCACTTCATGGGAGTCCCCTACTCCCTCCCATTGATAGCAGTGAAATAAATACAGCCAGTTTCTGCAAGACACGATACTTCCTGTGGGACAAAACTTGCACTTGGATAGTTAAACAATGCCAAGAGCTCTCTGTGTTTCTCAAATACGCAGCTCCTGAGCAAAGCTGCTGACTTGAACAGGTGCTCAGCACTTAAAACCCAAGCCAAATACAACATCAGTTTTAACATTTCAGTGTTACTTCTACAACTCTTGCCCTCTGAGTCGGGCACCACTCCCACCTTGCTTGCATGGCATAGAAAATGAGAACAAGTACCTTTGAGATGATTAATGGCTCTCCGTGCTCCAGCCCGCCCTTCAGCGTGAATCCCCATGGAGCACCTCCGTGCAGCAGTGCCTCCAGGTAGATGTATCTTCCCTTGTGGGTGATGCTGCACTCTGAAGGGGAGATGCTGGTGTTAATGCTGTCTAACATCCTCATCTGTCCTAATCACATACTCAGGCAAACACAAAACCCACTCAGGCCGTCACAGAGCAACCAGCTTGGAAATCAAAGTCCCCAGAAGCCCACCACAAGTCATCCCTGAATACGAGAAACAAGAAGAGCCTGAGGTGGAAAGTTCTGCTTCAGAGTTGGAGTCCAAGGTGATGGGCTAAAAACAGCCCCATCAACATTTCAACACGCTGCTTCTGCTTCACCATCAGGATTTTAGTTTCAGCACTGAGCTCTCCCCATTCCCAGCTACTCTGGGCATGAGAGCTTGGTAAACATTTCTCTTCCTGCCTTCAGCAGATCAAACTGTGGTTTTAAAGATGGGACAAAAAAAAAAAAAAAAAAAAAGTTTATAGATTTAAAAGCCCCTGGCCAGTAAATTGCCAAAATCCAAACGAATGCTTCATTTGTGATTGATTATCAGTCTTTTCTTCCTTTCTGCATGCGATTTACCATTACAATGGCCTTTTTGCCTCAGCCCACTGCACTAAAAGAATGGAAGCGTCTTCTCCCTCTCAGCTCTCAGTTACTCTGTTCGCTTACTTCACAATTTTCTGACTTGTCAAAAAAAAAAAAAAAAGGCTGGGGGAGGAGGAAGGAAAGAGCAAGTCCATTCCTAAAACCCTTTAGAGGGCTTTAAAAAGTGAAATAACTCCATACTTATTGGATTAAAGAGTGAAAAAAAAAAAAACATTGGGAAAGCTGGAGAAGCAGGTGAAATGAATCCTCTGGGAAAAACGTTAAGGCGATAGCTGAACTCTTTTCATTTTCGGTGCTCTCCCCGATGAGATGAGCTGCCAGAGCTGCAGCAGCTACTGCTGCTCTGAGGGAGGGTGAGGAAGTGGGGGGTGGGAGGGGGGGGGGGGGGAGAGAGAGAGAGAGAGAGAGAGAGAGAGATGGATTAAGGCAAGTAAGGCACTGCTGCCCAATTGTGCACATCAAGCACACAATTATAAAATGCAGTGTGCAAAAGCTGGGGCTCACCCTTTTATTATGCCCCCGGAAACCACCATCTTTCTATTGTCCTTGCCAAGGAATTGTAACAATCCAAACTGCCAGTTGCTGAAAACACAATGGACCTGTTCCAAATCAGCTCAGTGAAGCACTGCTAATAATTCGGCTCTCATAAAGAGATTTTCCTCTCTGTGGAGCCTCAGTAGCTTCCCTGGACATATTTCTTTTCCCCATTTACATTGCCAGAAAAGGCCAATGCTTTCCCATTAAATGGAATAAGAAACAACACCAAAAACTCTGGATACTTTTATTCATGTAGGCAGTTACCTACTGCAGAACATGTGGATGTGGGTGGATCTGCTCTTCCATATGTGCACGTAGACTTAGGGACTTGGGTCATCACTTAAGATCTATCACAGCATGTGTCACTGAAGGTGTGCAAAACCGTTCCTGATTTTTAACTGGGTCCGGGACAATAGAGAGAGGAGACCAGAGCCCACTGCCCTTCCTGGTGGCAGAGCTGAGGAAACACACAGAAGTGTCTCCCTCTAAGACACCCCCATCTCACCATGCATGCAATGTACATTATTTCTCCTTTGGGTTTTCCAAGCTCTCAGGGCCTTGTGTTAACAAAATTTTAATGAACAGTGGTGGAAAAGCTTTGCAGCTGGGACTCTAAACCCAGTATTCCTTGCATTTGTCCGTGGGCACCCCATTCCCATTCCATTCCTTTTAAGATGTTACAGGTTCCCAGCCCCTTCTATTTGCCCCTCGGGTCCCATGTCTCATTCCCAACAGCCATGGATACATGCAGAAAAGAGACCCCTCGCTTTATTTTTCATGGTAGATGATTCCTCAATCCTTACTGAGCTTTGCCCCCTCAGCTTCCCTCCCGGGGGTTGAGTTTTCATTAGCCTCACAACCTGGTCAGTCTCATGGATCGCTATTATCCAGAACTCACCCTTTAGCCTGACTCAAATCAGATTTCTGAGGCTTTACACTCCTAATGTTTCAGTGTGAAAACCCTCGCTCCAAGCCACCACAAAGAGCAATTCATGTCCATGCTCTGCACAGCCCTTCCAGAGACAGGCGAAGGCTCCGGGAGCTCTCTCGAGGCCATGCCTCCTCCTCTCCATAGCCAGCAGGACTAGGTAAGGCTGTGTAAGGACACACCAGCCTGTTAACAGCCTGAGGCACTTCTCTGGATAACATCCATTTCCCATACAAAACGTTTTTCACCACACCTGTCTGTGGACACTGGATTTCCAGTGGTAGCTCTATTTCGTATGGGGTCTGCTGCATCTTATGATTAAAAGTTATCAACATATTTCTGAGAGACAGTTGTACTTCTCCTCCAGCACTGTGGTTCAATTCAAGTGATGAATCCAACATCATTTTTGCCAAAAGCTCCATCAGATTTGTCAACATTGCAAGCACAGGATTTTCTCCTCTTACCACCTCCAGATTTGGTATTTTTTCATCCTATTAATCCAGCTCTGGAAAGGTCACATCCAGGTGCTTCCATGTGTCAGAGACTCACAACCAGCTAAGGAAAGAGGTTTCATCAATTACCCAAAAAGTGCTGCCAAATACTGTGCTGCTTCCTCAGCGGGCTCTTATTCCACACAGGAGTTCCTTTCAGGACAGAGCTGACATACCCCTTGAAGGGATGTCACCAAAAGAACCCGGGCCCAGAAAAGTGCTTTCAACACAGAACAATATATCTGAAGTTTTGCACAGTTGTGGTGTAAGGGAAAATAAATTTGGAATAGTCATGTCAGAACCCTTACCCTCATCGAGCACTGCATTGCTAAAGCAGGAAAAATTACCACTGATTTCACTTTTCAGAGGTCCCAATCAAACCCTGTATTTATCATCAATCAAGGCAGCTGGCAACTGCTCTGTCTTTTCCTAAATTCCTTCAAATATTCCAAGTTTTTTTCACAAATGAAGTTCCTCAGAGCAACACTGCCCCCGTCTGCTGAAACCAGAAACTGTCACAGTTTAAGCTGATCGACTTACATGCCAACATTTCCGTAGTTAATAGGCATTTACTACGCTTTTCCCTTTCAAAAATGAAGCAGAATTTGTCCTAAGCATTCAGAGCGCCTGATCTGATCAAAGACAGGAAATTCAGCTCATTTTGTACGCACTTGTTACTTTTGGCAGGAGAACTAAACACTAGGCTTAGTTTAAATCTACCTGCTGCTGAGTTCTATCCTGTAAGTTGAGAGGAAGAAGATTAACGATTTGTCTCTAAAGAGAAGTTTTGTGGAATAATGTGGACCCTCCTACCTTTCACAGAGACCCAACGGGTGACTTGCTGATGGCCATACAGAGCACATGAAAAGGCTGAAAAAGAAGCACTCCTTTTCCCTTGGTCCCTGGTTTTATCACTGAAGAACTTCTGTTTTCCTTCCAGGCAGGGCTCTGTGTAAGCTGAGGAGTGTCAGGAATTTCAAATAATGGACATCCTTCAGGCACCAGTGGGCCCAGCTTCTTCCTCTCTCCAGGAGTCCTGAAGCCATTCACCTAAATCTGCAGTAGGATGGAATAAAACACAAGTGTCAAAAGACACAGCTCTCCTGGATCAGCCCAGGAGCCCTTCAGAAATGAATCATTCCCTCTTGGGGTAGCAATTTCCCTGGAAGTTTCTTTAAAAAAAAAAAAAAAAATCAGGAACAAATAAATCAAAAATATGGCTTTCCTATACTTACCTACAATCAGCTGAGGCTGACTGTAAAGTATCCATCTCCTCAGCTCTGGAAAATGTCAGTCTGGCATCTAAAAGAGGAAATAACAGGAGGGAAAACATGTTGAGGCTCTGCATGGTATCAAAAGGATTGCAATCATCAACTAACATTCACAAGGTGCTTCCAGAGAAAAATTCCTAGGGCTACACAGGGAACCTCCACTCAGATTCCCAGTTGGATTTGAGCTCATCTTCATTCCAAACCACAGAATAAGCTTGTTTGTCTGGATAGGCCTGAGGTAAAAATGTGAAAAATCAGACAGAGAAAGAGGGAAACCAAGATCTGGGAGTGAAAGGAAGGAACAAAGCTGAGAAACAGAAGTAACCTGTGAAATCAATGAATCCACATCCATCTGGTGTTGGAAAAGGCACTCGTCTTTGAAGCCTGAAAGGAAAGAACTTTCTTTGGAGAACAGGAAAGAGATTCTCCATTAATATTGTCTTCGGCACAGGGCTGCTGTGGGTCGCTCAGCTCCTCAAAGCAAACTGAAAAGCAAGAAGCCAAGGAGGGGAAGGGATCTGTCCTTCTAAGGGGAGCACGAGCGCTGCCACAACCCAAGGATGCGAACCCAGGGCGTTTGAACTCAGACCTGCAGGTTTTCCCCCTGCATCTGAATTCCCATCTATCTGATGTCACCACTCTGGTGAAAACAGAGTTCCAGTCAGGAACCAGGAATCACAAGAGTCATCACAACCGTTCCCAGCCCAAATAAGATGATGATTAAACCATTCATGCCACTGTTAGAACCTTTAACCAACTCTGAAGTGGCTGGTGGGTATGGCCCAGGTATGTGAGTAGTCTCTGCTGGCATAAATCACTCCAATCCCCTCCTCTGAAGCTCTACCCCCTCTAGGAGGAATGGATTATTTTAAACATAAGCAGTTGATACTTGCATCCTGATACCTTTTCAGAGGCACTCCCAAACAGGAGGAAAGTTACACAGGAATTTGATCCTGTAAATCAAATCTCTACCTGTAACAGAGTAACTCTGTTTCAAGAATGACGGGGGCTGCTGGGGGCTCCAGACCTGGACTCCCAAGAAACAACGGATAAAAAAAGGCACCTGTAGTCAAGACAGGTGGCGTTCTGCAAAAAAGCACCTTGCCAGGATCCCGATGGGGAAAAGATATGGGAAAGATATCAAGTTTCCCGCTGAAGCCAGACTTTGAATAACACTTGGCGGATACATCCTGCGTACAGCGTTTATTGGCTCTCCTTCATGCACATGATCGGCTCCTGAGGGAGGAGCCTGTTGTCAAGGCTACCGAGGGAGCAGAGGGGTGGAATAAAGAGCAGGTAGCTCCCAACAGGGCTTGGGAAGTTGGATTGCCAGCCCGCAGCACGGAAAAATTAGGAACGAAGGCGGAGCGATGAGTTCCTCCTTTCCCAACCCCACAGTGAGGAGCAAAACTTCAGTGCCCCATCCCAAATCCTGGAGAAACAAAGCCCAGCCCTGCCTGCCAGAGGTAGGTGCTGGCCCCCTCCCCGGTGAGTTTTTATGCTTTGTTAACACCTGGGACTGTTGGAGGATTAAAATATCGTTTGGGGATATCGTAGAGCTTCAGGATATTGTATTTACCTAAACACTAATTTATCTCTTATTCCTGTAGATAAGAAATATCTTTTTGCTGCTGCCTCTTCTGGGTGGTGTGATAGAAGTCCTTTCCTCGAGCTGTTTTCCACTTGGGATTGCAGTGCAGCAAGGAGAATGGAGAGCTGAGGTCTGTTTTCAGCTGGTTAATTCTTACTTTCTGTAGTAGTTCACGTAAAACCACTTCTCTCCTTTTGTCTGTCTTTCAGCACCAGGTGGATGTTTTTTTCTTTTGTAAATGAAAATTATGTGGTAACTTTGAGGAATGGCTATGTGTTTTAATTCTTAGTCAGATATTTAAATAAATTAACATACCTGTGTGTCTCTTGAGTTTTCTCAGACTTAATCTCTCCAGCTCAGGATTCTGTTTTGGGCCCAGTTCATACACCTGTTCCTGGAAACTTGTATTAAGGTGGTCTTTTGAATAATCTGAAACGAGGGACAGCCTATGGACACCTGTGTGTTCATTCCTGAACTTGAGATCCAAAATGGCATAGTCAGCCCTGTCATTTCCTCTGCTGAAGTAAAGTAACCACCTCTTGACACCACACCCTCTCCCCCTCACCTTGAAAGTACCAAGGAACACAGTCTTGTCCTCTCTGCCGAGATTAGTGTAAAAATAAAAATATTCCAGTTTTTATTACTGAACTGGATTTAGGGCAAGATGCCTTTGAATCTTTTGCTTTTGACCCTCTGGGCTTCTCTTTGGCGGGAGAAAGTCCCCTCACCCGACTTCTGCCTTCAATCAGCTCACGGTCACCCCTCCAAAATGTCCCACCTTACTGGCCAAATATCGTATGGAAAATAATCCAGGCCCTTCCCTATCCCCGTGAGAGGATATTTGTCCCCAGCCTCAAGCAGCAGCGTCGCGAAACCACCTGGGATCCCCCGACCACAAAGTGGTGCCCACGCCGTGAGGGGGCAGCGGCCATGTTGGGGCTGAGGGGCTTGGCGCCGCAATTCCCGGTTGGTGCCAGCGGGTCTTCCAGAAACCGACGGCGGCTCGGGATGGCCCCTTCCCGCGGGGGAGCAGGCGGGAGGAGCTTGGCGGCTCTCCCCAAGGCGGGCTGGGTCGGCAGCAGCGCCCTGCGGAGCTGGGAGCCCCGGGAGCGCGGTGTCCCGCAGCGCTGAGGGGATGGAGCTGCCCGGGCGTCCCTCACGGCCCGCGGCGGGAGGCGAAGGCGGGAAAGCGACGGGCGCCGGCCCGCCTGAGGGGAGGCGGCTCCTGGCGGCGCCTCGGAGCTCCCGTGCCTGCCGTGGCACGGCTCCGATTTTCTCCTCGGTGTGCCCACAGGAAGCACCCCCGGCGTGGCTGTGTCAGGTAGAGGGGTTTGCTGGAGGTGTTAAGTTAGCTGGGTATGGCAGGTGCCGCTGGGGCTGCCTCTTGGCCTGCGGTGTGGTCACCTGTGCGCCAGAGGACGAGTCACAGAGGAAAATCCAAATAAACTGAACAAGAAACCTGTCAATACCATCTGATTTAAAACTGCCACTAACAGATTCCTCTCCTTTCCTTCTCCCTTTCTGTCCCTTTCCTCCTCTTTTTTCTTGTTCTTATTTTCCTCTTCTTTTTCTGCCTGCATCTGGGTTCATCCTGGCAAAACAGACCAGAAGATTTGGAAACGGAGGAAAACTTACCTCCCCTTAAATAACTTTAATTCCTCCTGCGGTTTTAAACTTAGAAGGGTAGAATTAATTTTGTTAAAGTTGACTCTTAATAGAGTAAAAAGTAAATGCACGTCTTTTTCTTCACAGGTGCTGTTCCAATGAACAAGAATATCCAGGAATTAAGGTAGTACAGAGGATTTGTTTGCAGAAAATTCCTGTCCCTGCTATGTGTCATTATTTTTACCCCCAGAAGGTAGAGCTTGATTTTAGTGATTTTTATACACAGTTGTATATCTAATATTTCAAAGTTTCTCCCACAGAAGGGTCATATATGAATTTGAAAACTGATGGCAAACTGAGGTTTGATTTACTAAATGATTCAGACTGATGAGTCAGACTGACACCACACCCTCAGGAATGGAGCAAATAGTCCATTGCCTGATCAATTCCAGTAAAATAAGATGGTGTGAATTGGCTCAGGTTTCCTTTGTTTCGTACTCAAAGTTTTATATAACCAAACTCTCCTCTCATTCTGCAGTTTCTCTCAGAAAGGTGGAGATGTGCAGAAGAGGCTGCATAAAGTGATTTGAAATTTGGGACAGCTTCTTAAATTTAGGTGAGTCCTTGTCACTGCTGAGTCTTTTGACAGTTTCACCAGCACCATTTTGAGCAGCCTCTTTTTGGTTTAGGTCATGTCTTCAGTATTTTGGTTGGTTTAGTTTGATTGTTTGTTTGTTTTTTCTCCTTTAGACCAGTGAGCTGTGTGAGGAAATCCGTTTAAGTCTGATTGGCAGAGCGAACTGATGGAAACGCAACTGGAAAGCGATGCACTTCAGGACAGCAGGTATGAGGGCTGAGACAGATTTACCATGGAGACTGTCTGTATGAGCTTTGAGAGGCACAGCAGGCTTCCTCAGGGAAAAGCTTCCCTCCTGGAATAACACTATAGCACTCTGGGGTTAGAAAACAACTCATTATTTAGCTGTAAAAACCAGCAGTTAATCAACTGAAGCATTACACCTGTGAGGGTGAAACTCCAGGTGAATCCTGTTCTCTAAGTTATTTTACTCCTGTTTCCGAATTCAGACAAAAGGAGTCTCAGAGCCAAGAGAATCTACAAATACAGTTAAAAATAGTACTGGAGAGCTGGAAGCTGCAGCAGGACCAGGTGCTGAGGGAGGCCGGCAGCCAAAAATGAGCATCTGACACAAGTGCTCCACAGCCACGAGGAGTTACTGCTGGAATTACCTGGCAGCCTAATGGACTGCAGAGACAGGGCGGGCAGCAAGCTCTGTGAGCATGGGGACATTGCCAGCCTGAGCGCAGCATTTTGTGGTGTCCTGCAGGATCTGGACTCCCAGGTGTCACACCTCAAAGGAAAGCTGGTCCTGGTATGTGAACAAAGTCCTATTTTTCCTTCCAATGCTCTGTGTTCTGACTTTCAGGAAATGCATTTGAGAACTCCCTGAGCCCCCTTCTAACCTGGCCTAGGGAAAGGGTTGTGGCATAAAGAGGTGCAAGTGGCACCTTGCTCGAGTTGGAACCAAAAGGGAGGAAATCACACTTTAGAATCTGCTGTTCATACTGCCTTTCCTTCAGGGCTTTGCTGTGTCATCTGTTCACAGTGGGTGGAGGAGGAACTTCAGTTGCTGACAAAAGATTCACAGACCCGAAGATAACTTCTGCTCCAGCAGCATCAAATGAGGTACCTATTCTCTGTTTTTTTTTTTTTTTTTTTCAATTCATAAAGCATATCCAGACATTTTTAATGTGTTCCACAGAGAGTTCCTTTGTGATGATGATTGAATTTGGAGTGGGGTGACTAGGGGGTAGCAAGCAATGTTTTTGAGGACTTCAATAATCACTCCAATAAAAGATGTTTATTTGCTCATGACTTTGTGCTGCTTTTTCCTTTCACAGTGTTCATCTCCCGGTTTAGTTACTGCCACAAAAATTCTACTTTGGAACAATCTCTGCACCTTACTTTTCTAAGTTTCGCTCAAGTGGACATGTGGAATTTGTTGGGGCCTCAGTTCCACCATTAAAAGAAAAGACTGACAGTAATTTTGGTAGTTAAATCAGCTTTTTCTTGCTGCTTTCACTACAAGTTTTGTCCTTTCTCCTTTGAGAGGTCCTAATTTTTACCCCGCCATCCACTTGATTTACATAGTAACCCCTTCAAAGCGGAATTATCCATAGCTTGATACTTAGAACATCCAAATTCTTACGTTTCTGACAAGTGAAAGAAGTTTTTGCCAAGATGAAGTAATAGCCAGTGTTTTCTTTTGGGAGGAGGATTGAGCAGCTAAGAAATGAGCATGAGCACGAGGTGGCAGCACTGCCTCGTAAAGCTCGCAGTGCCTGCAGCTTGCAAGTAGCATCCAAAGCCTGGTGGAGACAGGTCGTTAAGTCTGGGCTTTGATTATAGTGTGGGAAATGTTAAGAGTAACCTTAATTTGAGAGAAATCTAATGCTGCTCCTGCACTCCACTGTCTGCCCTATTCTTTTGGTTTCTCAGTGCTTTTGTTTAAGTGAAGCACTGGTTGCATAGACTGAAATGAAGAGAAAAAGGATAAAAACAGAAACCCCACAAAACCACGCAATATAGAGGAGAGAGAAAACATCCATGTGTTAGGCAGGGTGAGGATGAAGAGGCTGAGGCTGCTTCTCCTCTGATGCTTCTTCCAGTTTCTAATTTTTCCACCTCAAACTTCCCATAGAGAACAAACAAGAACCCCAAATTTGTTGCATCCACATCAAGTCTGTCACATGGAATCCACAGTTTGTCAGCTCTGTTCCCAGCTGGGAGAAGTGAAGAGGATCTATGAAAACAAGGTGTTGTGTGGATTTGCCTGTTAGCACCGTTTCACTGGTGCCAGTGAAACTGAGTGTGTGGAGATCTGAAATGTTCCAGAGACAGGAGGGAAGTCTCTTGATGAGGGATTGCTTCAGAAAAACTGTCTGGATGTAAGGATAAATTACATTATCTTAAACATGGTACATCAGAGTATCTTTATTAAATAGCCTTGTAGACTGGTCCGTCATCTCATACACTGGCAGAAGTTGCCTCCTTTCAGAGAAAGTGAACAGTGCTTGGTACAGAACGTGTGTGCCTGGAGATTTCTCAGTGTAGCCATGGTGAAGGAATAGTCCTCAGTGAAAACAGGACTTTTCTTTTGTAGGACCTGGAAGAAAACCAGAAGGAATCAAATCTACTGTTTAAATAGAATGCTTTAAGGTAATTCTTCATGAATATTTGCCTTTTTTTAGGTCCAAGACCTTGAGAAGCAGTTGCACCTAGCTCATTCTGAGACAGCTCAGACAGACCAGGCACAATATAGCCAGGAACCTGGAAATCCAAAGGACCAGATTCATCAATTGTTGGTAAAAAGAAGTTAAAGTATTGAAAAAACTCGCTTTCTAAAAGTCTCTCCTTACTTCTGGTGTTCAGATTTGCACCTTGCTTGTTTCCCCTTTTAATTAAATTTGACCATTACTTATAACTAGAAATTTGAATTTGCTGTGAAAGGCCCAGGGGCCTTTGCCAATAGTGATGAGGGACATTCAGAATGAAGGCTTAACTTTATCATAAATTCAAAGCCACAGAAACCTATGCAAATCATATAAAGATGCTAAGCTACCTCCACTTTAACCTCACAGGTTCAAGGATCCCTCTGTTAAGGATCCTTGGTCCTTTAACACATATTTTGCAAGGCTCATCCAATATTCAAGCGGTAAGCAACAGCAGAAGTTACGATTAGCAGAAATACCCATTGGTAAGTCTCCTTGGGCCACACTTTAAATTCATAATGTTGAAATTAGTAGCTCTGAAATGTGTGTGTCAGTGTTTTTAACATTATTTACATTTTAAATTATCATGAAGAGAACAAAAAAAATCCTGAATTTCTTTAGGAGAGAGATGACTTTAATTTCTCATAGACTGAACTCCACAAAAAGAGACAGAGCTAAGCCTAGAAAAAGAGCAAAATAAGCAATTTTGGGATCAGAACACAGAGAACAGCATCACCATGGAGCAGCTCAGGAGGCAGCTGGACAACAGAAACATGCAACTGCAGAGCATGGAAAAGGCTCTGAAGGAAATGAGGATTGAGTGTCGCAGACAAATGGAGTGCCAGGTTGGTGGTTTTGACTCTAAACCTCCCAAATGAGATTTTGTAAATTTCCAGGAAGTTTAATGCTGCCAGGTCTACCAAATTGTTGAATGTGTTCTTTTCAGCTGTGAGCACGTCTGTAAGAGTGGTTAGTGAGTTCAAGGCCTTCATAATGCTTTACTTCATGCAGTATTAAATGAAAACGTAATGAAGTTGTGTTTATGAACCAGTGAGTACTGTCAGAATTCCTTCTGACAGAGTAGATGCTTGCCTTTACACACTTTACGTTCCCCTTTTTTCCAAACTTCAACCCCTCAAAAATGAGCTGTAATTAGGTCATCTTCTTTGCATTATGAATAAAGATCCAGTTGATTCTTTTATTTTCTACCAAACCATAGGCTTGAGCTAACTCACACATCATTCATTTTCTCAATCCATCATTTTTTGCTGAAAATTCTCCCACCAGGAAATTCACTCTTTTCTTCTGTTTGTACTTTGCACTGTTACCAGTTTCTGAATCACAGTTGCATGTGGTTCAAATGGTGCATATTGCTGCTTGCAGGAATTAAATCAGTAATAAATTATTGATGTAATTGTTTCTTCCCCAACTTCAGAGAGCAGCCGGTTGATTTTTATCACTTAAAGTTCTTGAGCCTTAAGTGCTCTGAATTTTGTATTAACATTTCCAGTTGATTATTTTTTTTTTTTTAACATCGGTTTAACATTTTTAATTTCCTGTGCTTAAAAAAACCTATATTCCATTCCATTTTAATAACTCCAGTTATTAAAATGGAGGGAGAGAAGAGCCAGAGCATCCTGACCTAATTTTTCTGTGCAACTGAGGTGTACTACAGAAAAACAGAAATGTGCCAGGACATTCAAAAAGTAGAAATAAACAGATCTCTTGGTTGATCGTATTGTTATTCTTCAGATGGCTGCAATTGAGGAAAAAATGAAAGCATTGGAAGAATCTCCTCTCTGACTGTGCAGCTGGAGATGACCAAGGAAGCACTGTGTAAAGTCACAGAGCGTCTGGCAGCCAGACAGAGGGATTTGGAGGCTGCTGAGCGAACAGGCTCAGGTCTGGTGGCTTGTCTGCAGGAGGAGGAGAGAGCCTTTGGGCTAGCAGGCAGGAAATCAGGGAGCTGTGTTTCCAACTTGGCAGCAGGATGCAGGAGCTCCATCATGCGAGGAGTGAAGAGGGCTGCTTAGACAAGGTGCAGTCAGAGTGCAAGGCACTGAAACTGCATGTGTTGGCAAAGGAAAGGATGGTGGAGATCTCCCAAAAGCAAATTGATAACATGACCCAGATCATGGGCCAGCATGGCCAAACTGCTGGAGCAATGGAAGTGGAGAAATCCCAGCTGAAAAAAAAAAAAATTACTGGGAACTCAAAGCAGAAGAGCTTTAAGGTGTGTAAACAATGCTGTATTTTTGTCTCTTTATGACAGTAAATGTCTGATAGTTTTAAATCTTTGCTTTAATGTGCTGATACTATGGTTTTGAAGAAGGTCAGGCAGTGCCCCTGGAATTCTAACAGCACTCAGTTAGTGGGCAGAGGAGGATAATATTATAACATTACCACTACCAATGAATAAATCTCTGCTGAAAAGCAGCTGCCAGAAGGCTAGAATGACCTCGGTGAGATGAGTGTCCACGCCGGAGCAGAACCAGAAATACAAAGTGTTAGTGAGAAGCAGCAGACAGGCAGCACTCAGAATTCCAAACTGAGGACACCGTTTTATTTCTCAGACAAGAAATACAGGATGTTGTAGTCCCATGCAGGTCAGCATCTTCAGAAGAAAAATCACTCCAGATGGAATTTGATTCTCTTTGCTGAGAAGGCATTTGCGTGCACATAGGGGGGGCTGCTGTAAGAGAATGGCAATCATCTTCATAAGCTACACTTGGTAAGGTTAATTATTCTTGAAAGCCATCGGATCCAATGCTGCTGCACCCTTTTTGCCTGGTTTAGCAATTTTCACACAAATAGTTGGTCTGTTTCACTCTTATTTTCTTTCTTGCCCCAAACTGGGTTTTTAAGTATTGGCATCCACACATCTTTGTGGTTATTTTATATAATTATGTATATTACACATAATTGTTTTTTATGTAAGCAGAGTGCAAAGGATGAGAAAGAGGCCAGAATTCGTGAAATGGAGGCCAGGCTGAGCAAGCTGGAGCTGGAAAAGGTTCAGCTGGTTAGCACATGCACCGAGAGACTCCAGGCACTGAATGATGCAAAACTGGAAAAAGATGAGCTCCTGCAGGAACTCCAGGCTGGCCAGAGGGAGCTAGCTGGCCTTGCAGGTAGGGAGCCTCAGCTCAGCTCCCACAGCTGCTAATTTGGGCTCATGTTAAAAATAAAAGAGCAGCCTGCTGGCCAAATCCAAATATGGCTGCTGGTACAGCATGAGGTTCCTGCCAGCTCAGGATGGTCAGATTCTTCCAGGGAGCTATGTGGGATTCTGGCACTGCATGGGGGGAACACAATCTTAATGGCCCATCTCACTATGAGCAAAAATACTTAAAACTGCGTGAGTCAGGAGATGAAAAAAGCTGATCTAGTAAATCACAGAATTGCAAACTGACCCTTTTTTCCAAGAGAGGTATGTAAGAGTAGGACTGGATCCCATTAACCATTTATGGCCAAGTTATAGTGAAAGTTAGTTTTGTTGAAAATTTGCTACAATGTTATTATTTGATGCTTTAACTTCCAAATTTTCAGGACTGATGTGTGGGAAACCCCATCAAGATATATTATTAAAATATATACAGATGTATAAAATTATAAAAATACTTCTGAAATATATAGATATGAATACATTATTTAAAATTTAGACAAAGCAGGATCTGGATCCAAAGTAACCACTAAAGTTCAAGGATGTTCCCAGGTTAATCTGCACAGGAGCTGGCTGGATGCTGCTGGTGACATGCTTTGCCCTCTGCACACCCCTGTGCCCTCAGGAAATAACCCTTGGGAGCACTGCCTTTATCACAAGCTGGTAGCAGATCAGTAATCTTAGTCTAGAAAATGATTTTTTTTTTTTTTGTCATTCTAATTTCAATCTTTACTTGCTCTCATTTGAAGAGGAATTATCAGGGTGAAGTCAAGGAAATGGAAAATACTGCAAACAGACTGAAAATGCAGTTGAAATCAGCCCAAGCTGAACTGAAACAGGCCAGAACTTCTCTAAAGACTACAGAGGGACCTGATGGCAATGGTAACTGGATTGAACTTCCCAAATATCACACACATTTGTCTTACCAACCAGAGAATATTTGTAATCATTGCTATCCCAATCCTCGTTGTTCACTGAGAATTAACCTTCTGTTTTCCAGCTCTGGAAGCTGCAGCAAGAATGCAGAAGCAGATCACAGCCAAGAGAGGACAGATAGATGCACTAGAGAGCAAGATGAAATTATTGGAAGAGGCAATGGCAAACGTAGCTAAGGTCACAAAAACTCCTTTTAAAAGTATTTCACTGCATTTAGAGAGGTTTGTCTTAGGAAAAATGCATGGTCAAAAGCACAGTCAGCCCGTAAAGGACCAAAAATAGTTTTGATCGGTGTCCATGGAAATCAGCCTTCTGCACAGAGACAGGTGTTAATTTATATTTGTTCTTGGAAGAATGAGAGTAGTTGCAATGAGAATCAGGCTCTTACATATCAGTTCTTCCTAAAAATGTCAACTTAGGCATTCTGTATCCTTCTGACCCTGGTCCTCGGTGCTTCCCCTCTGGATTCCGAGGGTTCTGGATGTAAACCCTCTGTGTCAGGGTCTGTCTATCACTGTGAGTCCTTTTCCACTTTCTGTAGAAATCACTCAGTTGCCAAGAGCAATGAATGATCATTTATATCTGTCCACTGTAACCTGTCTCATTTCTTCACTGGCTTGGCATCCTGTGGATCCTGAAGCTTAAAATTCCCGTTTCAAAATGGATCAAAAATGGGAGGTTTTGTTTCATTGAGGGCAGTCCATTTGCACTTTTCCTTGTAAGGCCTTTCTTCATGTTACAAGGCATCATCATTGTGCAAGATGCAGTATCTAAGCTTTTCAAATGATTAGTTCAGATAGTTCAAAGATAAGAATAAAGTCTACAGAAGATAAATGTCTATCGTTTATAAATTTTTGACTCATATTATGTCCCCATTTTAAATTCAGGAGAAGCATTACCTCAGAGAAGAAAATAGTAAACTAAGTCAGAAACTGAGCTCTATTAGAGCAGAAAATATCAGGATTGCTGGGGACCTGGGGATCCTGAGATCACAAGACAAACGGCTGAAAGAAAATCTATAAAAGATGGAGACAGCCCTTGATAAGGTAGTGTAAGGAAACTCTGAGTTCAGGGAGATTCCTGGATGTTTTCCTCTACAGTCACCTGGGAAGAGAAGTGTTGGATTTAATACTTTCTTTTCACATGTACTTTAAGATCCTAACCTGGAGACTTTTTAATAGTAAAAGGCTTCTATTTTCATTAAGAGTTTTCTTGCTTTACTCCTTATTAGCTCAGGGAAATCTAAACTACAGGGAATTTAAAGTAAATGTGTCGTGTGGGCTGTAGAACCTTCCACTGACTCTGGGAACAGCTTCTTTCTCTGCTGTTCCATATGAGGCAATTTTTACAGAGCATGGTGTTGTTTCATTTGCCTTTTACATTTTTAGGTGAGGTTTCTGTTGCTGGCATACCTGACCCCTAAGGTTAGGTCTGGTCTGACTGGCACAGAAATCCCAGGTGCCCTGCAGATAGCCTGCTGCTCTTCCTCAGAAGGAAGAGTCCTTTCAGGAGTCTGACTTTCTCTCATGTCAATTGCTATGCAAGGCGTCATTCTCCAATCCCTTTTAAAACAAATGACAAAAGAATTGTGATGCCTCCTCCCAAGTGTATTATTACTTTAAATGCTTGTCACTGGAAGCTTACCTTTCTTGTGGGGTATGGTTATTTATGCCCCTTTTCAGAGTAAATTTTTGAAGGAGGAAAAGGTAGAGAGAAACTTAACAAAGGCAGGTCAGCCAAGTCCTCAGGGTTTTCAAACCCTTAAATGTAGTTTTGACTCATTAGCACAGCTGAGTTTTCTAATCCCAGAGGTGTTCAGTAGGTGTGGGACTGGCCCTGGAAGGATATTGTCCCCTTCTGGGACGTTCTGGTGTGCATGTTATGGCTGCCAGGCTTGTATAAGCAGTTGCTTCTGTGAGCCTGTCAGCAAAGGCATCCTGCAGTATTTCCATGCTGATAGCAGGAGATAAATACAGCATCCCTGTGTGCACCTTGTTTCTTTGTCAGAGAGAAAACAGCAAAGAGTGTAATCCCCAGAAAGTTAGCACAGCTCATTTGTACCCCTTCTGTGCTCTGTTGCAGGCATCCCTGCAGTTTGCAGAGTGCCAGTGCATCATCCAGTGCCAGGAGCAGGAAGCCATGCACTGCAGGCTGCAGCACATCTTGGATGTGAGAGTGAGTGCCTTCCTGGAAAGTGTGAGCCTAGACTCTGGTTCATTTCCTTTGGGGCTTGTCTTTAGGTTTAACCCTCTTTGGTGCAAACAGCTCTCAGAAGTCTCTTTCTGAAACCTTTTTCTATTTGGAATTCCTCAGTGCTGTACATGTCCATAATTGGTTTTTGGAGTGCTATTTACAGTAAGGACAACAAAATATTAGATGGAGTCCAGTCCCGATCTTTACTGCTTAGATGGCTAGAGGATGTTTTTTTACTTTTATTTTTAACCATGGACTCAGCCTGCAGTGAGGCTACTGCTGTAAACAAATGGTCCCTTGGGAACAGCAGTTTTATCACAATAAATTATCCTTCATTTTAGTGACCCACCCCAGCTGCTGGCTTTGAAAGAGGAACAAAGTGCTATATTCAAAATACAACTCTACAAAAGCAATACAAAAAGTGTTTCAGAGGATGAATGACCAAGGTGGGGAACTTGTATTGTTTTTCCCCAGGAGCTGCAGGGCCCAGGCTACTCCTCAGCTTCTGCTTCAGGGAAGCTGCAGCACATTGTGCCTCAGTCCCACCTCCTCTCTGCTGTGTGGCCACATGCCCTGTACCTGCCCAGCTCTGCCCCTCAGGTGAGTGCCTGCCGCAGCATGGGGCACCAGCACGTCCCAAACAGCAAAAATAACATGGAATTTCTTCAGGGGACAGCATCCACTCAGAGCATCCGAGAGCAAATTCCTTACACCAAAGGTGAAATAATTCCTGTAGCTTCACATGAGCTGTGTTCTTTCAGATTTTGTTTTTGGTGTAAAAAACAATGGGACAAGTAAAAAATCCTATAGATTGGGCTAAGAGTTTATTTTACCTCTGCCACAAATAACATTTATGAACCATTAAGTTTGAAGGTAAGTGGTTCGGTTTTCACTTTTTTTTTTTTCTGTAAATCACATTTGACAGTGGAAACAGATTTGTGCCTAGTTGTTGATACATTTAATTATCTGCTTGATATTTGAATCTTCCTCCAGGCTGGCTTTGATTGATTTTGATCAGTTTTATCCAAATAATTTTTCTTCCTTTTGGTTTTGTATGTCTACCTTTAGATTTTAATCAAATTCTATTTTGCACTGATTTTTCATTACAGAAAACATCAACTGTAACTTCTCATAAAAAAAATTCTTTAGCTATTTTCTTTATGGATTTTGTGTAAATCTCCAGAAGTGACTTGATGTATGAGGTATTTTCATTAATTTCAGCCTCAAAACCTATAGGAGGCCACAAGTTAGTGCAGGCATATTTTTCAGGAACATTTTTTGGTTTGCTTCCTGATGTGGTGGCAAGCATTTACATCAAGGAACAAAGGATAGTTCCTTGTGTGAAATCCCTGCATCATCAGGCACTCCCATTCTCTCTTTTCAGAGTTAATACATTTATACTTCTGAAGATAAAGAAGGAAAAAGGACTTATTTTTAATATAGTACTACAGTGAGGACCCAACAGGTTGCAGGAGCACTTGAATCGAAGTCTACTTTAATCTTCTTGGTTCCTGCATCATTAGTTATTGTACAAAATGAAGCAGCTCCAACACTTGAGACAGACTCTGCTGGGTGATAATCTGGTTTCCTAACTGGAATGTGGAAAAGGAGGATTTGGTCTGACTCAGTGTCACTTTGACCCATTATGAAGCTGAAGATTTGTTCCCCATATAAGCCCTGCTGAAACCAGCGTGTTCACATTAAAAATTACCTTTTTTTTTAAATGAAGGTGAGGTAGCAAAGTTTTTCCATTCCCCAGATGGAACAAAGGTCAGTGGGAGCAGTGCTTTGAAGATGTGAAATGCTGAAAAATCCAGTTCTCAGCAGTGAAAAATCCAGTTTTCACTGAAATAAAGGGTTCTTTGAACCAGGCCATTGCCTCGAGTCCTGAGCAGTAAAATGAGAATAATATTGCACTTGATGTCCACGATGGCTGTGGCAGTGAAGGGGTTTGTATCTGCAGACAGCTCAGCTGCTGTAGAGTTTGCATGGCAAACATGGAATGAGTCTGCCTGGCAAACACCCCCAGGTGCTCCTGTGTCTCCCTTCAGCGCTGTGTCTGTGCCCTGTACAGCAGTACCTGGGGTCATGGGTTAAAAAGGACAAAACAAGAGTCAAGGGGGAGAAAATACGTGCATTTGGATGAGTTCAGCCTAGAGTTGACAACAGAGTGCCTTTGTGAATGCTTCTTAACTGAATCATTTTATTTCAGAAGCCTACCAAGCTGGACATCTTGAAGGAAAAACTATTCCAGGATCTGAAGAGGATTCTTCAAGAATTAAGCTCATACAGTGAAGTTCCCTCCATGGATCTCAGCAGCCACGGTGGGAGAAAATCCCCTTTAACAACCATAAGGAATGCAGTGTAAGAATAATAGATTTATTTCTGTTGTGTGCTGTGTACTTACAGTGCCCTCTGAAACTGGGATCTGGCTCTTGACATGCTTCAGGAGCAGTGTGGGATGTATTTTTGCAAGGTCACGTTTACACATAAGCTTGAGATAATTTGGAACCTTCCGAAGCTTCTGTTGTTTGCTAGGTTACTCAGATGCTTTAGGTGGAAGGGAAATAGAAGGTGACCACAACACTTGCCTTCAGTGCTTGCTTTTATATTTGTTCAGAACTCCTTTCTTCTTTTCCTGCTATATGTAAATATCCAAATGCAGGAGTTTTATTTTTTTTTTACCAAACACATGATAATGACAGCAGTACATGAAGCTGGAAAATCAATACAGCACAAATTCTGATGTTTCTAATCCAGAACATAAGGATACTTGATAAAAAATGTAATTCATTAATTTTGATCAGGATTAAATCAAAACTGCAGCTGGAGAGGCTGCTACTGCAGGAATGATGGAAAAGCACATTTTAGGACATTGAGAAGTGCTTCGACTTAGCTGAGTAACCTGCTTCTCACAGTACTCATTTGAGGTTCAGTTTCTAAGGCTTTTTAAATCCTGAGTTTGTTTGTATTGTTTTATTCATAATGCTAAGAGCTTCCTGGGAGTTATAAAACAAAGCTTTCATGTCACTTTCATCCCTCTAAGCAAGAGCTCTGAAACGTATTTACATTGTTTGCTTTTCATTTCCATGGATAAGACCTGGAGACTCCATATGAGAGCTTCACATTCTCACTGTGGGTGCTGGCTAGTACAGCCAAACTTTAGCATAACCATTCCAGAATGCAGGTTTTGCCCTCATTTTGCTTTCAGGCATCCACCCCGCTCACATCCCGCAGATCTTCAGTCCCAGGATGGTTCCCTGCTCCTTACATCCCTTGGTAAGTTTTCACTGGCAGCACTGATGTCAAACTGGAACATTACAGAATATTATAAAGAATATAGTCCCAATACAGTATCTTTTCCTAGGAATTTACTCAAATACCTCTTAGCAGGTGCTATTCCTGAAAAGTCTGTATTGCATTTGCTACAAAATCTGTATCTTGTTGGAAAGCAGCTCTTCAGAGGCTGACACAAAATTGATAACTTCCATGTTACATGTGTAATTAGCATCAATAGCATTGTCACATTTTTTGGAGTTTAAATTTAGGCTCTTGAGTTCTTTATTTGGATATTTAGTTATGGATGGGCTTTTTAGAGGAATCAAAAAATGCTGATGGTTTCCTTCCAAGTACTGGATGGGTCAGTACCTTTTAAACTGTGATGACATGAATTTTGTTATCTAAAAGAAATAAGAAGCTGTGGCTTTGAGCAGCAGGGTTTGAAGATATTAATCTTAACTACTTTTTATTTTCTTGCCCATAGATTATCCATTCTGTGAAAATTGCCTGCAGACACGGATTTTTTTCTCTATTTAGAATTTAGGCCACTGTTCTTCAGAGATAGGCTCTGTTCCTTGAGAGGAGTAACTGCTTTGGCTATTCTTTTGGTAATTCTGAGTGTTAAAGAAAATCTCCTGGGTAGTTACTGACTGCCTTCCAGCAAACCAACTGCAGCATCCAGGGATTTTCCTAGTATCCAAAAGAGCTACAAGCAGGGGTTTCTTATGTAGAAGACTTGAGAAGTAGTTGAGTTTGTAAAGGGCAGAGAGTATTGGGTTATGAGCAGGCAAGATATTCCCTGTTTTGGCAGTAAACAAGGAACAGAAAGCAGAACAAAAGTCATTCTGACATGCCAGTGACTTCAGCAGAAACAAGCATGTTTTGTAAGGAGGCTTTAGTCTCCTGCCTGCATGGGGGTCCCTCCTCAGGCATGTGCTCACTGCTCTTTGCTTGGACATCTCCTAGGAAAGGCATCCGCCTGCTCAGCAGCACCTCGGTGCACATCCTCCCCCAAGCAGGTCCCTTGGGAGGGCAGACACAGAGCCAAATCTCCAGTACACCTGCTCTTAACTACCCCACCTGATGAGCTTGCAGCTGGCCCTGCTGCCTCACCTGAGCACAGCCCAGCCCCAGGGAAGCTTGGCTCTCCGCAGGGAGCAGCCACAGCCCCAGGAATAGGTACGTCCAGTCCCACGTCCTGATCTGGGCGCCGTCGCCCTCTCCCAGTTCTGTTCAAGCAGAAGGTTTATTCTGTGATAAATGAATTGTGAGAAAAGCATAGCAGCTAATTAATCCATTACACAGTCAGAAGATAAATTCCACGCACCGCTAATTTTAAGGCCTGGTCAATTGCCTTATTCAAATTAAAAGGCTGTAAGGATGCTTGACATAAGTATTTGCAGTACAAAAATGTTTGTAATAGCTGTTGTGGTTCATGTAACACTTTTAGTCAAGTTCTGGGGTTTACTGAAAATGTTGGCCTAGATTTTATTTCGTAAGAACTTCAATTTCAAGGGAATGTTTAGATAATTTATAGTGGCCCTTTTTATTATTACTGATGATATAATATTACTACTTTTTTTCCTCTAGCTTCTCAGCCCATGGAAACTAGTGAGCCCACACCAAAGAGGCTACAGAGTGAGATGGAAAGCCTGCAAAACCTGGTGGAATCATTACACATAAAAAACCAAGGTGCCAATATTTACCAGAAATATTCCTGTTACATTGAAAAAAACACACACTCTCCAGAAACTGTTCTTGGTACCTGCTGAAGCACTACCTGTGCTTGTACTAGCACACACTAGTTTTACTTGCAGTAGCCACTTGTGCATTATCCTGCTCCTGGGAGAGTAATTAGATTAACTCCACAGTACCCCTTAACTCTAATAAGCTTCAGGGTCCTTAATATGTCAAACATGGCAGCTGCTCAGGGGTGTCCTCGTGTGCTGTCACAGCCAATGACAGAGAATTTTTGACAAGCCGATGACGCTTTCATGGAAAATGCAAGATTTCCAAAACATAGTTGCATGAGCTCCTGGCATGGCATGATGCCAAATGAGATGGGGTTTATTTTCTCTGCACTTTTTCTTATTGTATATTCCCTTTATTTTAAGTCTCATTGCACAGATTTGGGAAATTCTTTCTCCTCATGGAATAGTGTGTTTGTGTCAGGGACATACAAGTGAACTGATGTAGGTAAAACGAATGAAGTTATTTATATAAATAAGTCAAATATAAGTGTTCTCATTTTTGTTCTTTGCCATCCATTAATATCCTCAGTGGTTTTTCTTTAGTCACATAAAGAATTGCAAACTGAAGCTGCATTTGTAAGGGCTTTGCAGGTACAGCATAACTTGTTATGGGAGGACTTTGTGAAGCTTCAGCTGGCTGCACCTGAGACCTCAGCCTGTGGAACATAAGGTGGTGTTGAGCTAATCAGTTCTTCTGCTATTTTCAGCCATGTCTCCAATGATCAGAACTCAGGAGGTCAAGACAAAGAAGTCCAAGGAAAAGGAGAGAAAGCTGTCCAAGTGATGGCACTGTATGCATTAGTGATCGCTTTCATGTAGGTACATTGTGTTTAAAATACATTATTTTAAATACAATGTACCTACATTGTGTTTAAAATAATGTATTTATTTTAAAGATTAACAATAAAAGCTCTTACAATTTTTTAATTCTAGTTTATAACTCTTGTTTTAAATGAGCAGCAAGTACAGAGTAGAAAGGGACCTTAAGGATACTCTCATTCCAGCCCCTTGCCACAGGCAGGGACACCTTCCACTATCCCAGGTTGCTCAAAGACCCATCCAGACCAGCCTTGGACATCTTCCAGGGATGGAGCAGCCACAGCTTCTCTGGGCACCCTGTGCGAGCACCTCCCCACCCTCGCAGGGAAGAATTTCTCCCTATGTCTAAGCTAAATTCTTCCTGTTGAAGTTTGAATTCCATAATGTACCATGATTCATTGAAGGAGAATGGACTCATCAAACTTTAGTTTGAGTCTTGTGTGGGGAGGAGAAATTACTGAGTTGTTCTTAAGGTGTCCTCAGTAACTGCCAACGGTATTTTAATTTGAGGAATTTTTTTCCTAATACTGTTTTTGTCCTGTTTCTGATACTTTTTCCAACAGTGTTGCAAGCTCACTCAAAATATTGGTAAACTCGTCTCCCCTTTCCTAGAAATCAGTTGCAATGAAAAAGAAAGGTTTGGTTTACATGGCACATGTATCACAGTTTTGACTTAGCACAAATATTGGACAAATCTTCTAAAATTTTCCTAAGGGAAGAGTCAGGTGTAGAGAATAAGAACCCGTAGGAAAGGTCACTGCTAAGTGCACTCCCAGTTGAGTTCAATGAGCCAAGATAAGAGTTTCAGAAGCTGTAGCTGTGTGCCAGGGGCAGGGAGCAGGTGGAGGGGTCAGACAACCAGAGAGAAGGGAGGGACATCTTCCAGCCCAAAGCAGCAGCTTAACATCCTTTTGCTGGCATCCAGCAGAGTTGGGGACAGGTCTGGGCTTCCCCCCTGCCACCAGCAGCAGGCAAGGAACAGGCTCATAGACACATGAGCCTTAGAGCAGCTGAATACATGCAGCCCCAGCAGCACTTGTTATTCCATGTCATGCAGGTGGATGGCACAGGAGGACTGTTAGGCCAAGCTTGCCCACAGCAAGGACACCACAGATGGCAACCAACCCCCGGGAGAGAAAACCTAACAGCAGGCTAATATGTGGAGAGACAACTCCCAGAGACTACGTGGGATAGGCATGGGTTCTGCAAAGCAAAATAGCTGCAGTAAAGGTTTTTGCAGGAGACACTAAAATGGCTTATGCCCAGTCCCCTCAGGTTGCTTGCACAGCTCAGCATCCAGCTGCAGCATTCAGCATTTGTGCACCAAACTACTTGACAAAAAGGAATAGTTGGTGTTTCACATAAAAATAATCAAATTGTCTAATTTGACTGAAGTTGGCTCTCGGGTATGAGCAGGTGAACTTTAAAGGTAGCTCTGTAGTTGCAGGTTTTGCCAGTCTGAGAGTGAGACAGTTTATTGTTTGCTTGGAGATGTCCTGAGCCACTGGCTGTTAGATCCACACAGGAATGTCAACAATAAGTTGTTTCTCACATGTAGCTGCACTGGTCTCACAGCCAGGACATTGTATTAGACTGCTATCAGCCATTCCAGCAGCATCTTTTTTATGCAGCAAGGCAACTTTGTTGAAATCTGCTTTCACCTTTGAGGAAAGAGATTGTTCAGTAATGAGAGAGACACCTATGAACTTAGAGAAAACACTAATAGGTTCCTCCAGAAAAATTGAAATCCAGATTTCTTTCTTTCACCATACCCAAGCCATTTAATTTACATAGCATTGGTCCTGCTGGGAATGACATAATAATTTAGAGGCTTTTTTAGCAAAAGCTCAGTGCAGGTCTTTGTAGAAACCCTAGCTGATCATTCAGCAAGGTGATACAATCTGTGAGTTGTCTGTGGGATCAGAGTGCTTAATTAAAAAAATAAATTGTTCTCAATTTGAAAGACTTCTCAGGGTTGGTGTGTTTGACATGTTCGCCATTGCATTAGAGCATCTATTCTAGCATAAGTTAAGTAGCTTTCTAGTGAATAACTTAATCTAATAGCACAGTTAATCTCCTCAGACAAGCCTCAGGCATGTGTATAAATACGCTCAGCCGGCAGCTTTGACTGCAGGGATTTTTGAAAATCACCTTCTATTGCTGCTGAATATTACCTACAGTATCCACTTCAGTTTCTTGTCAGAAAAGCCAAGTGCTAAGAATGCAGCTAAGGTTGTTCTACTGGATAAAAATGAAAATTCCAAATTGCCAGTTGGAATCGGCCTAAGTCTCTCTCCCTCCTCACTCTCCCCTCAACACCCTCCCAGGAGTTCCTTGAGTTATTTTGTGGCCAGGTCTGCAGGACAGGCAGCCCAACCCACTCTCATTGAACAGCTGGTATCAAAGTCCCAGTAAGAACATTGTCAACACTTGTTCTTCCCAGCAGCTTTAGCACTGTCCCACCAACTGGATGCCCATTAACCCTCCAGATGGAGGAGGTCAGCTCTGAAGTTCATCTCCCAGTCTTTCACCAAAGCTATTCTATTTCACACATCCAGGCTGCTCCACCACACAGAGCAGGAAGGAACTAGCAGAGGCATTTAGTGGTGTGCTTTTTGAAGTACCTTTTCCAAACCAAACTGCTAATTTGTATACTTGCAGATCTAGACAACTCTGCTCTCCCAGACCAAGCTTACTCAAGGGAAGGGCTGTCTGCAGGCCAGAGCTTGGTTCAGCATTGTAGAAAGAGGAGCTTGCTCAAGTGGCAGCATGTATTTGTACCCAAAAATACAAAAGGCAGGGAAGCAGAGCAGCTTTCTGCTCCTATCACATAAAGATACCAACTAGCAGAAGCTGGAAGTATTCTACTTCATCTGGCTTACTAGAAGGCCACAACTAAAAACTAAATTCAAGGTGAAAAGCTTAGTCTTACAAAAATATTTACAAGTTCAAGCCAAGTATTTGCTAGCAATACTGTGGAATTGTTCATCAGTATGCCACACTGCTCTGTTCCAGCCAGAACCCTATTCCCTGGCCATCACAGCATTCCAGGTATTTTTTTAAAGCCTGCTCCCACTCTGGCAAAGTAATTAATTAAGCTGAGACAGCCTTTTGTAACCTTTGCTCTCCCTTCAGCAGGAGTGGAGCTGCCTGCCAAGCCTTTCATTTGAGCCGAGATGATTGCTGGACAGTAGGGGGTAGAGAATGAACTATTTTGGGGTTCAACCTTTTGTCACTCCAAGAGGGAGGACCACTTCTTAGCACTTCTTTAGCACTAAGATTTCAGGTCAAGTGGCTCACTTGGATCAAAGTTAGCAAAATGAGTGAGGTCACTGGTCAATTGGTAATGAACTGTCAATCTGAAAATGTTTATTGTTTCCTTAATACATGACATAAATTAAAACACTTAAGTTCCTGTTACAGTGTTGGTAACCACACCTCCCAGAACACTTCCCAAGCCCAAGCAGTGGGTACCAAGATGCATCCCATAGCCCCGCTCAAAGCAACACTAACTCCAGTCCAGGGTCCAGATCCACCTGGACAGGCAGGTGCTTGGAATGCTGCTCATGCCTTCTTAGCCTACCTTGTGTCTCTTCAAAGTTGATTTTTCAGGTTGCCAAAAGGTTTCCTAAAGAGATCTGCTGCTTACGTGGTTCAATACGGGATTTCCAGAGCTCTGCACTCGAGAGGGTCTCCTAGAGAAGAAGGGGAGCCCCCCTAAGGATTAGGGGCTCAGTGGTTCACCTAGGCAGGTCTGCTATTAGATCAGCAGCTTCCACCTTCCCATTAATGGTATCCCCACCACTGATGAACAATTTGATCTTCGTGTTCAGTCACTAGGGTCCTGTTACCGCATTCTTCCCAGCGTCTGACTTTGCCATTCTCCACCAAGATAAATTTCCACTCTACTCTGGTGTCTGCGGGCAGACTGATGGATTCGGACCAGAAGCCATCTTTGTCACACTTGAGGGGGACGTAGCTGTGCCACTGGCCCAGACACTCGTGGTCCCCCGTGACACCGATGAGCTGTGTGTCAGAGTGGGTGACATAGTGCACACGGAAAGCCACGTGGATGTTCTGGAACATGGGGGGCACAGCTGCAACTCGCTTTGCTTTCGAGTCCCCGTCACAGCAGTCTCCTGGTTCCCATTCCTTGCTGTCTGAGTCTTCCATGCTGCCATCCTTCCCTTCGACCAGGTGCTCAGAAACAACTTCCCACTCTTCATGGTCCAAGTCCCTCCTCTCAGCTGGCTGACACGGCTGCTCCTCGCTTCTGTCCTTACACTCATCGTCAGAGGCTCCTGCCAAGTTCATCACGCACCATCCGTCACTTGCCTGTCCCACCTGGGCTTCCAGTTCGCCTGCCTGGTTGCTGGTCATAGCGGCTGGATGCTCCCCCGGGTCTGTGACACCGTGCTTCGGGATCAGCTGCTCCAGCTCCACAGGTTCGCCCAAAACTGCACCGCTCGGGACATGGTTAAGCTCTTCCCTTGAAACAGCCGCCAGATCCTCTACTGGATTCGAAGGGCCGGACCGGGCAGCAGCCGCGACCTCCCGCCGCCCCGGCTCCCCGTCCACCGCAGCATCCTCTGCAAGTGACATTGAGGGAGAACGTCAACGGGTTAAGCTGAGCAACGGCAAACCCAAGTCCTCGCAGGCTCGGGCAGCCCGGGATACCCCCGGCATCGCCTCCCCATCCCGGTACCTGTAGTCGCCGCCCCCGCGCTCGCCCGCCGGGGCCCCTCTCTGCCGGCCGCCGCCTCCTCGCCGCCCGCCTCGGCTCGCCCGTCGCTGTCGCCGTACCAGAACCAAGCGACGATGGCGGCCAGCAGCCCCACGAGCAGCGCCGGCCACAGCCCCACGCCCAGCCAGCCCCAGCCGCGGGGCTCGGCGGGCAGCGCGGCGGCGCCGGGCGGCCGCAGCACGGGCGGGCCGCGGTCGCGGGCCATGGCCGGGCGCTGCAGCAGCGTGACCGCGCTGGGGCAAGCCCCCCCCCCGGCGCCGCTTTAAACCGGGCTCCGGATCCGGGGAGGAGCCGCCGCGGGCCGGGCGGGGCCGGGCTGAGCCGCGGAGGCGGTGGAAAGGCATGAGCTCCCAAAGTCAGGGCGGAGAAAGTTTCCGCTCTTTGCGCACCCACTCCGGTCTTTCGCGTTGTCTCAGAATTTATAGGGTTGCAAGGGACCTCTGGAGATTGTCTAAGCCCAAGCCCCTTGCCAAGGCAGGGTCACTCACGGCAGGTTTAATTCTAGCAATGCTGGTGGGCTTAGATTCTCCTACAAGGGTATGCTGGGGGGGACTGATTTGCTGGTAATTTTAATGCTTGTTGCTGGTGAAAATCCTGTTCTGCTCTGGTATCTTTGAGAAGAGAGATGAGTTCACTGCTGATTTTGTAACCTCTTCATCATACTCTAATGACTACAACTGGATTCCTTAAAATTGCCCTGTTCTCCTGGCTTCTGTTTTATGCTCAGGAAGCTTTTTGGACTGCTAGGACTTCAGAGTCCATTAATGCAGAGTATATTTGATGTTTATTTAAATTTACTTTCCTTTTATTACTCTAGAAGTGATGATGTCAAACGACATTTCAAAAATGACAGGTTATACAGACAAATCTTACTAGAAACCCGAGAAATTTAGTAAATGCACCTTGGGAATTGGTATTATGAATTGGCAGTTCTGGAGTGACAAACTCTGCAAATGTATTGTTTATAACAAGATTAACGCCAGGGACCCAGCGAGGGGAGGCAATTCTACTCGGTTCTGTTTGCTGCCTTTTTTTAATCCTTTCTCTTTATCTGACCAAAGGTGTGGTCATGACTGGCTCTCTAAAACCCACTGATGAGATTTTGCCCACTATCTCATTAGACAAGAGAATGGCCAAGTGGATGTCCCAGTAAGTCTATTTCCAGTGTGTGAACTTAATCTTTCAGCGTCAGTTTGAGCAGCGCTCCCTCAGCTTAACGGCCCAGTAAATGTCAATCGAATTTATAGAAGCACAAGTGTGCAGCCTCCGTGGGGCAGCTCCCTGGCTGACATGGACGAGGGTGGCTGTGCAGAGACACAGAATTCATGATCTAAATATCTTCCCTTTCTTTGCTTACCACAGTAGCTGAGGAACCGTCTCCTCCAGCAAAGTGCTGAGCTGCTGCTTAAATCCAAATATCTATTTTGGTACTGGGCTGTCCAGGCTGTGTCCTGGCATGGACTGAAAGTGCACTGCTCACATCTCCTGCTCGGTGACACAGGGGAGGGAAAGAGCTGTGGAGCCAGGATGTGCCTGGGCACTTTCTCAGTGACTGAGGGCTGGGTGCACTCTTTTTTACCACTGTTGGTGCTTCAAGGTGCTACTCAGGCTCGGTGCTTAGAACAGACCCTTGGCTGTAATGGGTTGTGCTAACTACTGAAACTTTGCAGAGTAGGTGATATTTTTGCTGTTTACTTACATTCCTTTTTTCCTAGCCTTCAAAACAGCCAGTTCCCTGCTCTGTGTCTGTGCACCACCTTGCTCAGCTGGGATTGCCAGTTTGGGCCACCTACACGGTGCTGTTCTGTAAGTACTATGTGTGCACTGTAATTTTGACTTCCCTGTCACCTCCCTGCAGAAGAGCAGGCACAACCCATTAATTATTGTAGCATTACTCTAAAAGGGCATCCCCCTGCCAGCCCTCAGCACAGATGAAGAGGTAGTGTTTGGAGCTGCTAACCTCACATTTGTTTCCTTAAGCACATTTGATAAAACAGCATAGGAAGGAAGAGGCATCAAGCAAACACAGCCTGGGAGAGACGAATGCAGGAATCCTTAAGGAAGGGTTTATTTTGAAGATACAGAAATGCACAGGATGAAAGGCATGGTGCTGCTTTAATTAGTAGGGCAAAGGTCTCCTCTGCTTCTGTTCATCTCCATGCTCAGTCAGGCCTCTTCTGGTGCGAGATTTTTTCACCCAGAAGAAACTAAAGCAAAGCACCCAAATTGCCATGATGATAATTGTCAATACTATAAATGCATTTGGATCATTACGAAAAGAGGGAGTCACCAAGCTTGTGACAAAGGGACAAGCTTACTGCACAGCCAGGCAGGGAAGGACAGCTCAATAACCCACACTGCCAGCTCAGTCCTGCATGGTCCCCAGAGGACCTTTTTCCTTAGAGAGGCAGCATGGGCTTATGGGGGTGTAATGGGTTTTACTCGTGCTTGTAACAGCGATCGCCAGTGCAGGCAGCAGCTGAGTTGTTTGCCCTGCAACTCCTCTCAGGGAGCCTGGGATTCATTTGCTGTCTGTTTTTTTTTTTTTTTAAACAAGGGTCTCGGTGAATCCTAAGGGTGAAACTCCTGGATTGCTGATCACTTGGAAGCAGAGATACTGGAGAGGGGAGAACTGAGAGGAGTCACTGGGGGCTGAGGTTCCTGTTCTGAAGCAAATGCATGGACTATTGCAGATGGTAACTTAACCCTTTGAAGGCTTTGGTCCCCTCCCCTCTAGGAGTTCTTCAAGTGCTCATAGCCTGTACAACTTGGAGATTTCTGTCTCCTTGGAGGATTTCCAAAGCAGATAAACAGAAATGCTCCAAAATGCAACTGTGATATTGTTTTTAAAGCTTTCATCAGAATCAGACATGTTGTCTGTAAAACAGACAGACAAGGAAACAAATTCTCAAAGTCTCAGGGCCATAATTCTAGTTCTAATTAATTCAAGACTTCGGTTTGTCCTTGCAGTCATTCCTGATGTAGCATTACTTTGGAGAGCACTGTTCTGTGAACGAGGCTCCTTTGCACCATTGTTTGCTCAGCAAGTGGGAGGACATTGGAAAAGTAGGAGAGTATTTGGAAAAGCCACACTGACTGTGTGGAATTCCCAGCTGGCTGGCCCAAGATCAGGAGCCTCAAGCCTGACACCTTTCCACGTTTCAGAACCAAAACCAAAACAGGAGGGTGGGTATTTACCTTCCCAGCCCTGTGACAAGGCAGCAGCCAGAGGTGTTGTTAGGAAGGGCAGGGTCTCACAGGAGCTCTGTTGCCCTGTCAGCTGTGCCACCTAGTGTGGTGACAGGGGATCTCCAGTGAGAAACGGAGCACCTGCTCAGCCAGACCCGTGTGCTCCTGTCCCACTGTCCTGGCTCTGACAGGGGCACTTGGGGATGTATTTGGGGAGCTCCTGTGAGGCTGGCCACCGTCTGATCCCGGGGAGAGAATGCTATTAAAGCCTTGTGTGTGTATGGTGCTTCCTCCAGTTCTGCAACAGAACAAAATGGAAAAGTGAGTCAGTAAGAAAGAAATAGAAATCCAGGAGCCCTGTTACTCCCTGTGGATGTCCTGTGGGCTCATCTGGCAGTGCCACAGGCAGCTCTTGCTGGAACAGATGCCAAGTGCCCTTGCTGCAGCAGTGTGCTTTGGAAGTTACCCCTTGCAGTAGCTGCAAGGTATAGCCATGTTCAGCACCACTGATTGTTTCAGTGTGAAGAATTTCTCTTCTAGTTTAACTGGAAAGAGTCAGGTGTTAAAAGAAGCCATGTCACATCTCCTTGGACACTCTTGTGCAGCGTTGCACTGCAGTCAGCAGGTGGCACAGGAGGAGTATGGCTGGCAGGAAAAGCTCTTCCCTCCCAAACAGAGAGGAGATGCTTTTACTCAGTTGCAATTAACTCCGTGAAAAGTGGTTGGTTAGTAATGAGGACACCCCAGATCCAGACTTGTTTTCCATTATGAGCCATGAGATTCTGGAAGGCAGCTAAAAGGGACCTCAGGTGTCCATTTCAGGCCTGGTGCCATTCTTTAAAAGCAGTGACCCAGCCTGGACACAGATGTCACCCCCAAAGGTCTTACCCCGGTTGAGAAGCACAGAGCACACAGGTTTTCCATTTATTTTTAAGGGCATGGGTTGTGATCCTGAGTTTGCTCTGCTGTTTTTCCCTGTTAGAATGCATTTCATCCTTGCTTAGCTGACTCAAAACATCTAAGAGGTCTAAGGCCATTCTTTCCTACTTAGCCATAGTAATCTGCCTTGGAATTCCTTCTTGGGTTTGGGGTAGAGCTTATTGCTTGCCCTACCAGTCTCTTGCTGCATTTCCCGTACTTTCTCTGGATTTCTGTGCTGTGACAGTAGCGTCAATGACAGCTTTCCCTACATCCCTTTTCCTCCTCAGTTTGTTTCCCATGAGCCATTATTTGCCAGCCTTTTCAGTTCATTAGTCAGTCTGTGCAAGTCTCACTTTCTATTTTGTTGTTCCTCATTCTCCATTTCCCCATCTGGTACACCTGCATTCCAGGTGCCCCTTCACTGGTTGGTGCCTGTTGCTTTTTACCTCCTCCCAGGCATAAACCACAGTATAATATATTTGGCTAAATTGTCTCAAGCTCGTCTCAGACTTCACTGAAGTTGTGGTACTTAGCAGCTCTTAAGAATTAAATCATAAATGAGATTTCCCAGCAAAATCCTACTGACAGCCTCTCATGGTTGGCTCACATCCTGGAGACATCATGCTTTGACTTCCATGTGGATTCTTTCCATGGTCAGGCCCATAGGAAATGCAGCATGAAAGACAGGTGAAGTGTGGTGTTATTTCACACCCTTTCTTTCACTTAGGCCGAACCTTTTTAGAAATTCTGAATATGGGTCTTGATGCCCCCATATTTGAGATGCTGCTTTGCTGAAAGCTACAAGTAAGTTGTATTGTTTTATAAATCACATTATTTAATTCAAAATGGGGGTGTTTTTTGGATGTTTTCTGTGATGCCTGGCTGCTTACCCTGTGGGGATTCTTGGGAAAGGATTCTACCAAATGGTCTGCAAGCTCTGATGGTAATGCTTGTCTTCATGTCCTGAGTTTGATTACAGGTCTGGCATCACAGAGTTGCAGGGAGGTGCCCTCACTGGTGGAACATATTTTTGCTCCCTGGAATAAAAAGCCAGGGATATAAAACAAGGCTGCAGCAGGGATCTTCAGTGTGCCCTGAAGTGCAGTTCTGCTGCCATCAAATCTGCGTGTCCCATTCTGAATCAGTCCCTGCAAGTTCCTTTTTCCCTGGTTCAGTGTGTGGGGGCGGATGTCACTGGTCACTTAGTCATGTGCTGCCTGGGTCTGGTGACAGGGGAAAGCAAAAAGTCCTTTTCCACACAGTCTTGTCAGAAGGCAGGCCAGGTCCTGAGCCAGCACATGATCCAGTAGCTTCATCCCAAGGCCTGGGTCACATGCTAGAACCATGGCAGGGACATTTTTTGCTTCCCCAAAGTGTTCCCTTTGGTGCCAAGGGACACAGCTGACCTACACAAGGTATTGCAGACCGTGCTGAAGCCTAGTGGCTCCCATCCTGGGGCCCAGCTCTGCTTTTGGCCTATATTTAAGATGCTAAATACTCAGAATTGAGGCTGGCAGGCACCCAAGTGCAATAGGGCACTGGGGCTGCAGCCTGGGATCTGGCAAGGAATGGGGACAGAGGAGCTGGGTTCTGGAAGAAGCACAGACCTAGAAATAGCCAAAGGATGCTGGGTTGCTTGGCTTAGCTGTCAGGCACCTTTTGCCTTCCCTTTCTCCTTCAGTGTTTTTTCCTCAGTGCCCCCTCTGTGCTGAGCAGATGATACAAACAGCTGAAGGCAGCTTTGTTGTCAGCAGCTGTCCTGAAGGGAGCCTGGCACCCTGCCCACCCAAACAGTCCCGGGATTTTGTTTACTGCACTGGGATAAAACCCACATCGTGGGCCCAGAGCTTTGCCTTCAGCAGGGATTCAGAGCCAGTGCTGCAGCCTGGTTCTGCACTGCCCTCAGGGAGAGGGGGGTACAGGGAAAACAGATCCTAAGGGAGGAGATTGCATAGCCTCCCTACCAGGATTAGACCCCTAGGATACTCTTTGTTCCTTTAACCCTTTGCACAACATTGCCCTCATCGTTCTCCCAACCTGTCACTTGAGAACTCTGCCTCTGACACATTTCCAGGGAATCTGGTGGCTGCCGTGCCCTCGGGCAGTGCTGCCCTGGCCCGGGATGGGAGATGAGGGCTGTCCCACACACAGCCCCGTTGTCTGAGCTGGCAGACAGGAGCTGTTTGTACCCGGGCTGACATACAAAGCATTTGTTTTCCAGTGGCTGCGGGATAAGGATGACTCATGCTGGGCCTACCAAGTGTGCATTTAAATGCAGTGGACACTGGCAATCAGGGAGAGACTTCCAATGTGAGTTTTTGGTCTTTCTTCATCTGTGGCAGCGGGTTTGGTGCACTTTGAGGACGGACACCCCAGGTATTGTGCATGGGAAGGCTCCTGAGAGCTTGGCTGTGCTGCTCTGGAGCCACTGGTGCTGCTAGCTAGAAGATCCTTACACTGCAGAATTTTAATTAGAGTTAGTTGATCGCCCGAGTAAATCATAATGTGATGCAGGCTGGCAAGATCATCTAATTGCAGCCTTCAATCTCTGTGTTTACTTCAGGAATGGGGGAAGATCTCAGGCTGTGCCATAAGACAGACTCAGAACAAAGCAGACTGATTGTAGGATTGCAGCCTCTCTCAAACGCAGTCAGCAGAGACAGTGAAAATCCCTGGCTGTCTGTGCAAGACCTCCCTTTTTTCAGTAAAACTGAGTGCAGAGGTAGTGTGTGTCTAGGCTTTAATGCAGCAGCAGACCTTCTAAGGGCTGGAGTCTGCTCTTGAACTCTTGCAAATCAAAAAGCAGTCAAGAGTAGGCTACAAAAAGATGAAAATGAGACTCCTAGAGTTTCTGCCATGGAGCATCCCTCACCTCTGTATGTCGGAGTGGCACTTATGTGGGACAGGACTCTCAGGTGAGGGAAACGTGTGCCATTGGTTTGCCCATTTTAAATGTGCCTTCCCTAGTGCATGCAGTTCCCTTAAAAATAGATGCAAGTTGAAACTCAAAGTCCCAAGTGCGGCAATTAAATGTAACAGGTGTCTCTCTCTGCCCCCTCCCTTTGGGAAGGTCTGGGCCGGGGGCTGGAGTGTCCATCCCTTGGGGTTGTAGACTGGAATCCTCCCCTTTTTAGGAGGCATGCATGCCAGACTATGGGGGAAAAGGTGCATGTTCACCATGGATTTTGTTTGAATGAGAGGTTCTTTATAATGTCTGTCATGTCCAGGAGAGGTTTTCAAGGCTAGAGGGTCGAGTCTCTGCTCTGCAGTGTCAGATATTGATGGGGAAGAGTGTGACTAATAAAGTACCTGGCCTGCCTGACTAACCTGACTCTGTTAGCCACGTGTGTCAGTAACCTTGCCCACTCCTTACAGATCTCCCTAGAATAAAAACAGAGACACATTTTTATGATGATTTGGGCTTTGTTGTCTGCTTGTTTGTAAGGCCAGAGTGAACACAATCCTGGTCTGGTTTTGCATTTCTCCAGGCTTTTTTTTTTTTTTTTTGCCAGGTTCTCCTTTGCTCTACTGCTTGGGAACAGCATGGGCTCATATCAGCTGTGTTTTGTGTTTTTGGTTCCTCCCTGGATGCTTCCACACCTGTGTTTATCCCTTGCCGTGCAGAGGATGTTCCCAGTAGTCCAGGGGTGTTTGCAGCATTCAGCAGCAGCAGAACAAGTAAACCTGGTTCATCCTGGAGCTGCCTCAAGGGCTGTACAGAAAACTGAGGGCTTGGAAAACTGTGTCAGTCTCTGTGGGCAATGCTCAAGAGTATCAGATCAAGCACTTCAAAAGACAGCGTTCTTCCTGTTGCAATCTGCATTGCAGAAGCTAAAACCTGAATTAAGGTAGTAAAACTCTGACAGGAGGAGCTTCACCGATGAGATGGGCTTGGCACTGCAAGCCAGGCCCTCAGGAAACCTGTGTGAGCTACCCAGACAGTGCCACTTGCCAGAGCCTCCTGTCCATCCCAGTGCAGGCCCTGCCACTTCCTGGCCTTCCTTTCCCAGCAAAGTCTCTGTTCCACAGCCACTGGTGACATCCTCCCACCCCAGAAGGCATTTCCTGGTTCAGCAGGGAGGGCTCCAGCCCTGCTCTGTGCCAGTGCTGGGAAGGAGGTGTTTGGAATGAGGGATTCAGCTTTGGCAAAGCACGAGGGGAGCAATCCTGGTGGAGAGGAAAAGGTGGCCTGGAGCGCCGCTCAGTCCCACGCTGGCAGCACAGCTTGGCACCACCGAGTCACGAGGCTCTTGCTGCATGAGCAGATGAGTCAGGGGAGCAGCAGACCCAGCCAGAAGTAGCTGAGGGGTGTGAGTGGCTGCACTGCTAATTTTGGTACAGCTGAAGTTATGAGGAATGTGTTTGTGTTTGTGTGATTACAAAATGTGCCTATATCACAGTTACCACATGCAGGTGTGTGTGAGTGGCTTACAATCCATGAGGGCTACGGTTATTTAGCTGGGGAGTGTCAAAAATAAGAGGTTCAGGGCCAAATTTCAGAGGGAAAACCATTTTTGCTGCTAATCTCATAACAGTTAAAAGTAATAATTTCCTCAGAAGCTAAATTAAGTGCTATTGCAGGCAAATGTCTCATTTCCTGAGATGTCACTGTCCCAAATCTGGAAGTCAAGCACTGTTCTAACCCAAGAGCAAAGGTTGCTCTTAGAAAAAACATCAATTTTACTCCCAGCCCTTTCCAAGGTCGCTGACGGACCCAGTAATTGCAGCGTAGCTCTGCCCTACAGTGAACTGCTTTCCTGCCAGCAATTAATTTGCCTCTGTGGGAAGAAGAAATTGAAGCTTGAGACAGTGAAATGTAATCACTACCCAGTTACAAACCTTTCAGAAATGTCTCAACTCTCAGCTGAAATGAGGATCTTATAATTAGGTTATATTGTTATTATCTATATTATTATGTTGTTTTATTAATTAAGCATAGAGTACTAGATACCCACAGTGTGTGTGAGTTCTCTGGTGACAAGGACATGTGTGAGCTGTGCAGGGAAAGCAGAAGGGCAAAGCCTCTGGAAAGCTTTTCCTTGTGTGTTACTGATGCACTTGGGTGTTTCCCAAGATCTGCTCCTCCAGGATTGGGAGCGTGCCCTGCATGTAAGGCTTGTGCTGCTGTCCTTCTTGGCCCTTGCTGTGGAACTGCAGCCAGCACAGGCCCTTTGTCAGCAAACTGGGAGTGGGAAGGACCTGCAGGTTCCCTGTATTGTGTTTTATGTCATGTGGGTGAGCTGGGCAGCCAGGTACCACAGATCCATGCAGGGAAGCAGACTGCAAACATCGTACAGCAGCAGATGAGTGGACAAGCCTACCCAAATTGAAGATGAGACAGAAACTGGTAGTGTGTTTATCAGGTGAAGCACTTTTCTAGTTAGAACTGCATTTTCAGCGTTGAGGTGAAACTACACTGGGTCCTGGAGAAGCTGTTTGGTGTCTCTGTGTGCCCTGAGGTCACAGCTCCCGAGGAAGCAGTGCAGGGCCTGGATGCAGTCAGACAGGGTGTGAACAGGTCTGTCAGCAGTGGCAGGTGATTAAGTAAGGGCAAGCACGATTCCTGTCTCGGATGTCAAAGTCCAGAGATCAGTCAAGTGCCAGGGATGCACACAAAGAGACAAGGAGCAGTACCCCACCCTTCTGTATGTGCTGTTCCAGCCCTGTTGTGGGCAGCATCAAACATCCTCGGGAGAAATGTCTGACAGTAACTAAACCACAGGAGGAAGATTAAGGATTTCTGGGATCTGTTCTGATTTGGCTGATACTGTGCTGTGTGATTTCCTAATTCCTTCCCTTACAAGCTTTTCCTGCTTTGCATGGACTCCCAAGGAGCCGAGCACCTGGTGTTGCACAAACTGAAGGAGCCACATCACCACCTCAGTGAATCTGGCTTTTTATGTTTATTAAAGATATTCCAGTGCATGGGAAAGGACAATTTCACCGTGTCCATGCTCTCCAGAATGTGGGCCTTGTCTGCCTCTTCTCTCAGTAACATCACCATGATGCTGCAAAGGGAAGATGTGTCCCTGCTTGTTTAAGGGATCCGTAATTAGAACACACGATTGTGCCCTGAGCCAGCAGTGCACCCACTGCATTCCCAGGCTGCACTCCAGAGGTGGAGCCACTCCTCACAGGAGTGCTTGCAGTGTATCATGGCTTCTTCCTAGGCTTCCAAAAGTGAAATTCTTGCCAAAATAAAGAAAATAATTCACTCTGAGAATCTATAGTGAAAATCTGTATGGAGAAACAATGTGCTTCTGTGCATCACATGAGTAGATTTTTGTGGAAAAATCAGAAAAGCTGGATAAATCAAACCCCAAATTCTGTAGGAATCTTTACTTGATCTATAAATACCTGTGCAAGGTTCAGCTACAATATTTTGCAGTGGGAGAGAAGGTTTATGGTTTCAGAGACAGAAATCCCACAGAAGAGTCTTTCTAAGCAGAAGGTTTTATTGCTGTAGTTAAATTAGCCTTCAAAACCAGATTCTAATTATGTATTCTGGTTCTTGGTTTTTGGAGAAATGGTGATGCAACAGGGCTGGGAACACCACTCTGGAATGAGAATCTAAATGAAAGAAAGCTGCCAGAACAACCTTTCCCCCCCCCCCTTTTTTTTTTTTTTTTTTTTTTTTTTTCCTTTTTCAACTGCATGGGTGGAACCACAAAAATTCTGTTTTTCCAAACAGCTGTGACATGTGACCTCAGAACCTTTCATAAGCAAAAATATCCGAAAGGGCACATAATAACATAACACTGTTGCTGTAATCACAATTACAGGAAAAAGTATTTCTAGGAGAAGATGCTTCAGTCCATCCTAGCAGGAAATCCACTTGAAGGGCCACTTGTCCTCTTGCTCAGGAAGGTATTACTTGGATCGGGCTGCAGCTGGCGAGCTGCCAGCCTCGTGGTTTGGCGAGGGAGCTGACTCGTGACTTGGGAAACACTGGTGCTGCTGATGGGACGTGGGATGGTAGCGCTGTGTCGCAGGGCTTGCCTGCCTTTTGTGCCACAGGAAGGCCGTGGGGCAGAGGGGTTGGCATGACATCCAACGCTGGAAAGCCCCTGTTGTAGGTGTCTTTCCCTCCTGCTGGCAGTTATGGGTGGGAAAATGGAGCAGAACATCCTACTGGCTTTTGAAAAAGCAGGTACATTGCTGTGATTTATTTTTTCAAGAGCGGTTTAAGTGTGTTAGTGGCAGCTGAAGTGCACGGAATTGTGGCAGAATCCGCTCCCTGCGATGCCTAATTCAGTGTAGAGGCGCTTCACGCTCCCTTCAAGCCTTCCCACAATAATCTCGGTGTGGAATTCCTCCGCTTGTTTTCCAGAACGCCCTTTGGCGCTGCCCGCCGCGCCGAGCGAGGCGCTCCAGCAGCGCCATCCCCAGCGGGCACGAGGCTTCCGGCTGTGCCAGGAATCCTTGCGGGCAGGAACCATCCCCCGATCCTTTGGAATACGCTGTCCCGACCCCGGTAAGCCGGGAGAGCATCCCCCGGGACAGCAGAGCATCCCCGGGAGAGCGGTGGTGGCTGCGGCGCCGAGGGCGGGGAGCGGCGGCTCCTCCCGGCGCTGGCGGGCGGGGCCCGCGGTGCGCCCGCCCCCGGAGCCCGAGCCCGGCGGAGCCCCGGCGGTCCCTGCTCGGCGGCAGCAGCAGCAGCAGCCATGAAGTCGCTGTGTCTCGTCACCGTGGGGGTCCTGGCCATGACGCTGCTCATCGCTAGCATCTCCCTGCTGGTCGCGCACGTCTTCCAGACGGTGGTGGATCTGCAGGTGAAGCAGGTAAAAGCATTGCCGCATCGCCGGCTCGGTCCTTGTTTACCGGTTTATTCCGTCTGAAAATAGCCGAGGGAGGAAGGGAAGAGGGGAGGGGGCTGGCTCCCTCCTTGCAGCAGCGGTGGGTGAGTGGGTAGGAGCATCCCTGGGCTGTGAACCCCCCCCCCCCCCGCCCCCGCCCAGCACCACCTGGCTGAGCTGGGGCTCAGAATGGAGCTCAGGCTGCACTGGTCCCTGGGCTGGGTAAAAATCGGGTGAGGATGGGTAAAAATGCCTCTTCTTGAGGCAGCTTTGCTGGCTGTGGGGCAGCAGCTGTATGAAGGAGCCCTCTCCAGAGCAGCAGCACCTGAGGGGAGCAGGGGCCACCTAAAGCACTCCTTCTTTTTGCCATCTCTGTCATAAATTGCATGCAGCTTTCATACTTGTTCTGCTGTTCCATTTACTGGTGCCTCTGGAGCAGGGCCAGAGGTGCTGTGGGCTGAAACACACGGTGTCTCCCAGTTCCCCAGGCTGGGTGATGGCAGCCAGGCATTTCACCGTGTTGTTCCACACGTGGGGACACTCATCCTGCCCTTGCCGTGGATGCAGAGGCCTGCACTGCTCCTGCTCTGCCTGAGCTTTTGTTTCTCTCCCAGAGTGGCTCTGTGCATCTCTGCAGTGGCCCAGTGAGAAAGGTCAGTTGTGTCAGTAACTCTCTTGGAATTCCTTTGTAAATGAACAATTAATCATCTCTCTATCTGAGGAATATCATCTTAGTTCTTATTCTGACAGAGAAGCCAGGAACACTAACTGATGAAGGGATTTGACCAGTGCTGTTGTCTAAGTGGTGACCAGATTATCTGTGGTCTCTTAACCTACTGTTCTTTCCTCTGGGCTGTTGACAGGGAGCATTTTCTACCATGGGACCTGCACTGTCTCAAATTGGTTTGGTTTAGCGAGCACGGTTTTAGGTTGGCAGTGAGTTTTACAGCAGGTTGTGCCACTTGGAAGTGCAGCTCCGTCCCCCTGATCTTGGCTCTCCTTGGGAAGGAGTCTGCCCTCCCCTGCATCCCAGAAGTTCTGCTTCCAGTGTTCTCCTGGCTGTTACCGCCAGAGCAGTGGGGTGGAAGCAGTACTTTGGAGCAGGACTGTCGGGAATTAGGCGTGATCCTCCTTACACGCATTATCTCCCGGCGGCCTGCTCCTTCCCCGGGGCAACTTATGTAAGAGCAACTTGGTGTTCGCTCAGCAGGCCTTGCAGTAATGCAGGATAAAGTTTCCAGAGCTCAGGCTTTTCCTGCCTGCTGCTCTCCGGCTCGTGCTGGCACACATCTGGACTGCAGGGAATGAGGTGTCCGGCTCTGTGCAAGAGCTGCCAGGTCCCTGAGGGCCTGCTGCAGGAGCCACACCCCCCAGACGGGGGAAGCACAGCTTTCAGCCCCAAAGCAGGGTGCTCCCAGTCACTCTGCTGATCTGGCTGCTTTCCACTTTTGCTTTATCCCACGTGAGCTTCCCCTCAGTTGTGTGTAGTCTGGAAAGCTGCTGCCTCTTGTGTAACCGTGTGTGTAGCTTAGAAAATCTTGTGCAAATAGACAAATCTCAATTTGCCTTTGGAATGGGGCAAGACCTGAGCTTTTGCATGGAGTCCCTGTTCATGTGAGGGCTTTCCAGGCGTCCTGGAGCAGAGCTGCCTTGCAGTGACGGGCTGTCCTTGCAGTCTCAAGTGCAGCTGGAGTGGAATGCTGTGTTTTGGAACCGCTGAAGCAACTGTGTCTCCAAAGCCAGCACCTGTGAGCGGCTGGGGATGGCTCTGCCTTCACAGGGGGTTGTGTGCAGCAGCCTTTCCAGCCAAAGGCAGGGTGTGGGAAGAGTGGGAATCCAACCTGCTGTCAGACTTCACATCCCCCTTGGAAACCAGTGGGCAGATGTGTTGTGACAAGAACACTGGCAGCACTTTTCGCAGAAGGTATTCGAATCTCATCAACTTATTCTTTATTTGCTATTTTTTTAAATTTCTGTGAACTAAACGTACCATCCCAAGCAGAATTCCAAAACCTGTTTGTTATCAGGGCCTAGCACTCCTCTAGAGAGGAGTGGGGAAAAATCTCTAATGAACAGGGATTAAACTTCTCCAGAAGAAAGGCATTCCAGCTGCCAGTGGGGTTGCTTTGTGCCCTCTCATGGGGAGATGCTGGTGTATTTATTGCCATAGATGTGCAGGTTGTGAAAACAACCTAATATTTTATATATTTATATATATATATATATATATATATATGCACATACACACATAATCAATCTTGGAGCTATGCTCCTCATTTCAAACTTGGAAGTCAGTCAGTCCTTTGGCCCGGATGTTTCCTTCACACCACGTCCCTTAGGCTGAGAATTTTAGAAAACACTTATTCTTCAAACCCCTTGAAATTCCACTGGACTTGTCACCAGCCATCTCTCGAGCTGAATTGGCTGGAATGTTTCAGGCCCGAAAGGATAAGGAAGATGTTTTCTCCTTTGATTTAGCTGATGTGTTGATCATTTTTTGCTGTTGTTATTTAATGCAAAATACTGGATCTCTCGGGAGAGTTTAGTATGAAGGCCTAGCTGAAGGATCCATTGGGATGCTCCTCTGGGGCAGGGCATTCCCAAGGTGAGGTGCAGGAGTAGAGAGATCTGTTCATGCTGGTCTGAACACTTAGCCCATCACCTTAACAAGTTGCAGTTAAACTCTGTCATAGATGGACACGTGAAAGTGCATCTTTGAATTAAAATGTTTAGAGGTTCCAGGAAATAAAATGAAAAAGGAATTAAATTTTCTGTGTAGCTTTCAGAAATATTCAGTACCATTTCCCACTCCCACCATCACTGCCAGTAGCTGTTACATTTGGGAGGGAAAGCTCCCTATTTATTTCCTGTGTGTAAAGCACAGTCAAGGCAAGGAAACAGCAGCAAAGGAGAGTGATGCAGGTTCAGGGCTGGCTGATAAATACAGTCAGCAGGAAGGATGTTTTGGAACACTGGAAATGAGCATGGACTCCACTTGGAAAGGAGAAGCCCTGAAACAAAAGAAAGGCACATCAGCCCTGATGTCCTTGTAATATCCTGTGATAGACTGATCCCTGGTAAGACTGGGTGAAAATCAGAAGAGAAGAGCTTACCATGTTTCATTATTTGACAGTTTTTGGGAGTCTCTCTGAATCCAGCTCAGAAGTTTGTTAATCTGGATTTGCTGTTACTGTTCACAGCTATAAATAGACAGTTTCTGTGGGAGATGCAAATTGTGCCGTGCAATCCAAGAAATAAATCTGCAATTAATATGTCCAGTGAATACAGAGATGAGTCTCCTTGGCATCAATCATAAGAAAACAGGATCAAAAGCATCAGGCTGTGTAGGAAATCGTATATAAGAGGTGCTGGTAGTTCCAGAGAAGTGCTCCAAGCTCCTCAAGCTTGTCTGAAAAACATTAATTTTTGAGGTGTGCACAGAATACATAGGTTTTAATCCTATGGGGAAAGCAGGCTGCAAGTGCAAAGTGGCACCAGTTGGGCTGGATCTCGCTGCCATTCAGCATTATTGCTGCCATGCCAAGCTCCTGCCAATGAGTTTGTCTTTGAAACAGCCTTCTCTTTATCTCATCCTCCAAAATTAAAGTCCACATGGAGAGAAAATGGCTCCTTAAGTGGGAAGGCCAAGAATGAGTCCTGAGGCAAGTGTGGCTGATAAGACCCCGTGAACATTGACCACGAGCTGGCAGCTGTCCAGCCTGCCCTGCTTCTGAGCTTCCACTCACAATATTCCACTTGTTTTCTCAGAAGAATAAGAAGAATGAGTGTTGATGAGAGCCATTTAATTGCAAATCATTCCCCTCCTCCCTATTTTCCGCCTACAGGTGATGTGGTTTTCAAAGACAGAGTTTTCTTTGTGTTTATTCCTGAACATTCACTCTGCTAGCCAGATTTCTCTGTGTGACCACTGAAGCAGTTCCAGAGTTGTGGCTACATGAAAAGCCTTGATTTTGGTGATGGGGATGCTTTATAGGTGGGGTGAATTTTATCCAGAATGGGTTGGTAATAAAGTGAGACGTCTATTGCAGAGCTGTACATGACAGGTGGGGTTGTGACTTTCCATATAACATGTATATACTGATAAAGGGTTTCACTGAGGTAGGGGAATTAGTGCTACATTTCCTAAGTGCTTCTGTTAAAAAATAATGGTTTATAGCTTGGTTACCAAATAGACTGATGCACCGTGTCAGATGCTGACTGCAGCAGATGCTGACTTTGCTGTATGAAAGAAATTAAAGATAGAGGGCAAACAATCTTTCCCCTATTCCAAGACCTTGGAAAGGCACAAATCCTAGAGTGCCCATGTGAAAGAAATTTGTCATTCACAGTTTTGCTCACAGGCCACTGAAAAACAAAGTCTAATTGCTTGGGAGACAGAATCGCACAGCTGTGTTGGAATCTGACATTCTTGGGCAAAGAAATCACCGAGGCCAGGACTCTTTTGGCCTCCCAACATTGAGTTGTACTTTATCTATAATGTTGGCACGTTCTGTGGTGTCTTGCACCAGGTGGAGGTTTTTACTGATGCAGGAAAGGAGACAGGATTGCTGAGTAATAGCTGGTCAGTCTCCCTTCTGAAAAATGTCAGGCACAATTATCTTTGGGGAGACGTGGAACTACAAACCAAGCAGTGCTGTCCCTGGCCTGTGGCCAGGGGAGCAGGTGCCTGGGCTGGCTGATATTGAGTGAGCTGCTCCAAAGTAAAGCAGATCTAGAACTGGGGTGTCTCTTGAGTCTTACTGCCTGTGCTTGTTCCCAGGGCATGGAATTCCTCTCCTGTCAGTACCACGCAGCATGATAGCATTAGCAGCTGATGTGCCTTTCTCTTGTTTCAGGGAACGGTCTTGAAGAACGGCACGGAAACCTTTGAGGCCTGGGAGGACCCTCCCCCCCCAGTCTACATGCAGTTCTACTTCTTTAATGTGACAAATCCTTTGGAAGTGCTCCAAGGCGCCACTCCTCTCGTAGAGGAAATAGGACCATACACCTACAGGTAGGACCTTTCAGGAGTTCCGCACTCCGCAAGACCTCTGCTGGGTGAGGAATCCAGAAGGCTTGAGATCCTGCTCTGGGAGAAAACCTAGGTGTTAATGTGTGAGGGAAGGTTTATCCAGGGGAGCATGGTCACAGCCCACCCAGACAGCACTGACACTTGCAGCTGCTTTCAGATGAAGCCAGTGACTTCTGTCAGATTTTGGGTCAAGTTTTGCTGGTGTGCTGCTCTTTTCACTCCTGAACACAGAGGAAGCTGATGCATCCTGGCCTGCTGTCTAGTGAGCTGGGTGGTGTTTGGGAGGCTTGGGAGAGAGGAGTGTTGCACAGAAGTGTGATTCATGCTCACTAAGGAGTTGGTTCCTAGCTGGAGTTGCACCATCCACATGGGTAAAATGTGGCCAGGAAAACATTTAGGGTGGTACTAAAAGGGTCTTCCTAAGCCAACCCTCATTGAAAAACCTGCTTAGCATTTAAACCTATCTCTCATTTTTACTGATGGATTTACTAAGGCCACGTGCAATGTTAAATATTGTCCAGCTCCTAGAGCTGTCCTGTGTGGCATGGAGAGATTTGGAAGTCCCCTTACAGACGAGTTTTCCTTTAGAGCTGTGTTGTGCTCAGCTGCCTGCAGCTGTGCAAGCCAGGAGTCAGGAAGGGCTGTGGTCCTGAGAGTCCTGGTGTTGTGGGGAACTCATCACCACAGCAAGAAGGTGGATTCCTGGCTGTCACCCTCACTTCTGTCTGTTTAGTCCTGGCAAACTCTGTGTGATACTTTGGCATAATCCCTGCTATTACATGAGCCAGTAGAGCTGGAGAAAAGATGATCCACAAGCTCTCAAGTTCCCAAGCTTTCCTTCAGGTGTGTGTAGTATAACACTGGGCATTAGTCAGCAATATGTTCAGTGTCAGGAAGATGAACAGGACCAGCTCCAGGGTTCACAAAGCTGCAGAGCACCACACAGGCTGGAATTAAGTCCTCTTTGCCAGATTCTTCTTTCCCCTTTCCTTAGTTCCAAGTCTCTCCTGGGTATCTGATGCAGCCTGGTTTGGGAAGCTGCACCTTGTCCATGAAGGAACTCAGCAGGGTGGATGGGGCTGGTGCTGTAGTGGCTGGGCTCGTCCCTGCCCCAGGGGAGGCCTAGCCTGAGCTTCTGGTTTACTGGGAGAGCCTTTCCCTGCATCCCACGCCAAGGGCTGGCTGCAAGCGGGTCCCCGATGCCAGCCCTCCCTGAGGTGTTCTTGGCGGGGACAGGGAGGGAATGAAAGAGGCTGCACATTCCAGCTGCTTCTGGCTGGTTTGCTTAGCCTCATTCTGGCATGTCTGGACAGGATTTCCCTGTGCTCTGCTCTTCCTCCATAGAGGAAGAAGGAAAGTTAGGAAGTGGAGAGCTCTCTTGCAGCAGATTTCGTAACCCTAGCCTGGCTGCAGCAGGCTGTCAGCAGTGGGTGGGGAGGAGAGGAGGCGTGTTCCAGCCACACTGCCCGCTCCAGCCAGGGAAGAAACCTCCAGCTGGCTCCACAGGCCCTGTGTAGCAAAGCATTGAAGCCTCATTTGGCCTTAGCACGTGGCAGAACACCCAAAATGCCCTAATGTGAGGCACCTGGCTGCGTGTTTTTATAAAACAGGGTGTCTGGGGAAAGCTTGGGAGTGAACTGGGCCCGACAAGCAGAGGGAAAAAATCCAGTCAGTGACAGGGAGGGCTCCAGAGAGTCTCATCCTGCAGCTCAGGGTTTTCACCAGCATACATCGTAAAGCACTTGAGGCAGATTCTGTAACAAAAACATAGTAGTGCCGGTGTTTTTAAATCCTGGAAGTTGAACGGGCAGCATGTAAAATAAGTAATGACAAAGTTCAAGCTGCTTATCTGCCCAAGCCTACTGAGTCCCAAAGAACGCTGGAATATTGTATGGTCTTGCACTCATTTACAACATTTAACTTCAACATCTTAGAGCCTCCTACTCATATCCCTCATCAGGGAGTATTATTTTCCTCTCTAGAGCTGGAGAGGTGTCTCAGGTTACTCCTGGCCTATTTTAGGAAGGCATTTCACCGCTGTCCATCTCCAGCCACTCAGTTCCAGCCCTGGGGTATAAAACAGACTGCTGTCCAAGAGGGTCTTGCCAAGCCAAGCTGGAAGTGTTGCCAGACCAAAATGTTCCTGTGTTTCAGGCGTGCTGAGGAGTGGTAGAGACAGCTTTAGGGTAAGGAAGATGAGAAGTGGCTGGTTTCTAATAGCAGTAGTTTCACAGGCCTTTCCAGTTTGCTTTAGATGTGAAAGCTGAGCCAGAGTAATGCAGCCTGTTGTGAAGCTGCACTGATGGATCCAGTGCAGCCAGATGGATCCAGTGCAATCTGGCAGAACCATCTCGATCCATACTGAATGCAGAACATCAGAGCACAAGATCTGGCAGAACAATTCTCCCTCACGTCTTGGGACTTGACATTTGCCCAGGCAAATGTGAAAGTCAGCAGGCTCCTGAGTCACTGCAGGCTGAGGAAGCAGGAGGAGTTTCACCTCCTGCGTGTGCCAGGCGGCGAGCAGCCCGCTGCCATTTCCCTTTTGGGGTTTGCTGGAGCCACGTGTGTGTCAGTCTGCTCTGCGCAGCTGCAGAATCCTGGTTGGTAAAGTGCTAATGGCAATGGAAATTGACTTGTGCTCCTGACATGTGTGTCAGGGTAATTAGGATCTGACTTTCTCATGGGGCCAGCAGGTAGCATTTGATGTTCCTTGCCAATTGGACCGGTCTGTCAGCAATCCTGAGTTTTATCCTGCTGTCTGTGTGCTTAGACAGGAACAGCAGCAACCTCCCAGGCCATGGGTAATGAACAGCAAAAATTCAGTTGAATTTCTGTCGTGCCCAGGATTCCTGCTTGAGAATTAAAGGAGAAGAACTAAAATGAGGCTTGTTCTGTGGTCGTGCCACATGTAAGCCCTAGTGCCACGTGCTCTGAAGCCAGCAGAAGGATTCTGGTGGGTTCTTAGGTCAGGTCCATGACACACAAGCAGCCTGCATCTTTCTGGGAGTGGATTTTGCCTGCAGCAGAGGCAAAAGTTTCATTTGCAAACTGGACTTCAGGGCAATCTCATATATGGTGCCTCTAAATCCTTCTGAGCCGTCTGAAATTGTTGTCCTTCCTTTGAGATTTTTAAAGATGAGGCAAAAATATGAAGTGCAATTAACACACAGGGTGGCATTTTTGGAAACGCCCCATGAGGTCTGACTCAGCTCACGCAGATGCAGCGGGGAGTTTGTGTCAGTGAGGGAATCTACTTCCAAAAAACTGGAAATGCCACCCTTTATGTGCTTAAAGCAGTAGAACAGCCATAAGTTAATTGTGATTAATGCTGTGTCTACTTGTTTAACTCAATTAGAGAACAAACTCTTGTCTTTCAGGGAATACAGGCCAAGAGTGCATGTCCAATTTTTGGACAATGGAACCAAAGTGTCTGCTCTAAACCCAAAGACTTACGTATTTGAACCTGAGAAGTCAGTGGGAGACCCTGAAGTGGACCTGATCAGGACAGTAAATATCCCTGCAGTGGTGAGTTCTCTTTCATTCCTGCTTGGAATTCATCCTGACACACTTCAGAAGCAGCAGTGTGTTGCTTCATCCTGACTCTCCCTTTGTGGTAGATGAATGTGACGGAAGAGCAAGAGAGGCAGCTTGTGTCCTGGGCAGATGCTGGTCTCAGTTTGGGGCTGGACTGTTGTGGAGGGCTTATTTTGTTCCTCCCTTTCCTCACGCCTCTGCAGTGCCTGTGCCTTCCTCTGGTGCTATGTGATCACACACTCTCCAGGGACAAGGGGAAATCAGGCTTGCTGGGCTTCCATGAGTCAGTGAAACCAGGGCATCAGTGATATCAAATGCCTAGGAGGAACTCCCACTTCTGTGTGAGGGAGTTGGGAGTGCTTGCGGTTATTTTGTCAAACTTGGAGAAGCTGCCTCCAAGTCTGCTTCTCAAACCAGAAACAAACTACAGTAGAGCAGTTCCAGGCAGAGCTGAATGAAAGGAACCTCTCAGAGTATTCAAGTCAAAAATGCACCCCCAGACTGCGCAAGGTGAAAGAGAGTCTTGTGGTGATCACAGGCAGACCATTATTTTGGTCTTACACAGGGACTGCATGAGAACAAACAGTTCCCAAGCTGTCAAAGCTTCCAGAGGCAGCCAGCCTGTACTCAGATACTTGGGGGTGTTATTCAGCCTTTTCTCTCCATCCTGGTTTAGTTTCAGTTGCAGGTTACCTTCATTTCAACTTTTCTTTCCCCAGCATTTCCAAAAATGCCTGACTTTACAAATGAGTCCAGAAATGCCCTGTATATAGTAGTAGATAGGACTCAGCTTACTGAAAGTTGTAGACAATACAGACCCTGTATTTTCAATTCCTCCCAGACATCTCATGGTGGTAAGGATTATCTCTCCTTCAGATTTATGGCTGTGATGTACTGTAACAGGCAGTACGAGAAGAACCACAGGCTGGTAGCCCAAAGAAATGCCCTCCTTTTCTTATGACCTCTTTGAAGACCTCTTGTAAGCCCACTTGTCAGCTGGAAAGGAAATAAACATTTGAATTTTGGGGAAATGATTGTGCAGTGGTGGAAAGCGTCTGTGCCTGCATGCAGCTGATCATTTATTGCCCAGCAAATCTGACCATTGCTCCCTCATTCCAATGCCCTGGCAGACTGCCATGGAGTGGACCAGGTCAACCCCTCTGCAGTTTGCCACAGAGGTGCTGCTGCTGCTGTACCAGGAGTCGCTGTTCACCGTGCACAGCGTCCACGAACTGCTCTGGGGCTACAAGGACAGGCTGCTGTCCACCATCCACGTCCTGCATCCCGAGATCGACCCCGTCTTTGGGCTCTTCAGCAAGGTAACTGATGGCCATGCCTGCTGCTTCTGTCCCTGGGGGATGATGGCACTGGATGGGAGGGATGGATAAGCTTTCCAAGGACAACATCCTCCACTATTGCCTGTACTCACTTGAATAACATGGGCTTTGTGGGGCCATGTGTGCAAACTGCCAGACAAATGTCCTGATTTCCTTAGTAATTGACTGAAATTGGATGTTAATTCTGTGCTGGAGCCATTCCTGGCTTGCATGTCATTTTGGTCTGGGAGAAATCCTTGCTGCTTGGACATATCTGCAGTGCTGAGGTTATTTCTGTGAGGTTATTTTCTTCCTCAGAACTCTTTATTCAGGGGCAGCTCTCAAAGAGAGAAAAGGCTCATCTGGTGTTGTGTTTCCTGCCTTTGGGAGGGGTAAGGATATTGCCCAGTCACTTCCACATCATTCCTGTTCAGGATGGAGTTCAATGAACTGCACAGATCTCAGGGGCAGTCCATCACTCCTGGGGTGGATTTGGAGTGGTGACAGCTTCAACTCCTGCCACCCCACTGCAGTGACCAGCCAGGTGCCACAGGATGAGTGGAGCCACTGAAAGCTCCTGCATCTGTTTGCAGATGAACGGAACTGATGATGGAGAATATGTGTTCCTGAGTGGGGAAACTAACTACCTGAACTTCTCCAGGATTGTGGAGTGGAAAGGAAAAGAGTAAGTTTCTCAGTGTACTGTTGCCTCTGTCACAATCTGCCCCTTGCTTGCCTGGTGCCAGTTTAAAGAGAATGCAAGTGCAACTTAAAACCCATTTCAATCCCTTTTCTCGTTAGCAGAGCTGAGGCAGGAGGAATTGGCCCTGTACAGGTCTGATTCCTGTTTGTCTAGGCCAGGAGCTGGCATTGCCTGACTGCTGCTTGGACATCTTTTAGCCCTTGCTCTCTGTGCTTCCCTTTCTTCAGGTCCTTGAGCTGGTGGACAACAGAGTCATGTAACATGATCAATGGCACAGATGGGACATCCTTCCACCCGCTGATCAGCAAAGATGAGAACATTTACATCTTTTCTTCTGATTTCTGCAGGTAAGGAGAAGACAGTGGCACTCAGGCTTCAAAGCAGAGCGTTTGCATCCATTCCTCTTGAGGTGTCATGTTAGGCTGGTGGTCCTCCTCCTGTGATTTCATTTAACAGTCACAGTGGTCTGCATTTATTCGTGGTGGGAAGGATGAGAGTTACAAAAAGCCCTCCTAATCTGCAGTTAAGGATGTGTTATTTGAAAGTGTAGATTTGTGAGGTGAAAATATGGACGAAAACTGCAAGGATGGACTGGACTGCACGGCTAGGAACAAGGGCAATGGAAGGATTTATATGAGCTTTCCTTAAGCTTCTTTCCTCCAAAGTCTTCATCTGTGCTGTGCTTTTTCAGAGAGCCCAGGTTGCCCTCTTCAGAGATTCATGACTTTACATGATGCTGTCTGAAATGTACAAGGAAATCTTGTGCTTTCCTTCCTTATGTAACACCTTGTCTGCCCTCTTGCTGATTTCCCGGTGCACGAAGAACAGAACCGACCTGGAATTATTTAAATCAATACAGACGCGTGTTAGGCTAAATTCAGCACGTGCCAGATTATTCTGTCTTCCACGACAGTGTTCCTTTCCTGGTCCCTTCCAGCAGAGGTACCAGCACTCACACCGCATGCAGCAGTGGCGTGGGGACCGTCTGTTTTGTGCAGCAGCAGGATGATGAGATGTATGTTTGCTGATCAGACAGCGGTGGGAATGCAAACTGGGACAGACAATGGGCATCAGCAGGGGGACATGTGCAGCTGGGGTCAGTGCTGCTGCGGCCTGACACGCCTGGTCCTGCTCTGCTTCCCTGCAGGTCCCTGTTCCTGGTGTACGACAGCTCGGGAGCCGTGGCCGGGGTGCCCACGTTCCGCTTTGTGCCCTCCTCCATGGTGTTTGCCAACACCTCGGTGAACCCAGCCAATGCCGGCTTCTGCGTGCCCGCCGGCAACTGCCCCGGCACCGGCGTGCTCAACGTCAGCGTCTGCAAGCAGGGTACGGTCCAGCTGTGTCTGTCCCACGGCCACTGGGGCTTCGCAGCTCCACAAGGGCCCCTTCCCCTCTCTGTAAACAGCTCAGAGCTGTGAGGTCCTCCAAGGCTTCCCTGAGTCCTGCTCGGCCTTTTGTTTTGGTGGTGACTCAGTGTTTTCACGTTCCAGGTGCTCCAATATTTCTGTCAGCTCCACATTTTTACCAGGCAGATCCAAAGTTTGTAGAGGACATAGAGGGCATGCATCCCAGAAAAGAATACCATGAGACGTTTCTGGACATCAATCCCGTAAGTGCAGCCTTTTTCAAGGGTTCTGTAGGTGAATGGATCCAAGCACCTGAGTTTAGGTCACTTCCTTGTGTGATGGGTGTTGGCATAGTTCCGTTGACCTCAAGGAATCTGTGGTAGCTCCGTGATGCTGGATGGAATGGGAGATCCCTTTGGGTACTTTGGGTCAGCTGTCCTGTCCCTGTCCCCTCCCAGTGTCTCACTCACCCCACCCACCCACCCACTGCCTGGCAGGGCAGTGTGAGAAACAGAAAAGGCCTGGAACTGCTCAGCAATCACTGGAACATCCCTGCGTTACCCACGCTGTTTTCATCACGGCTCCAAAACGCAGCCTGATGCCAGCTGCTGTGGAGAAAATTAATTCTCTCCCAGCTAAAACCAGTACAGCAGTGATCTCTACACCCCCACAGACAAATGTGGGTTGAGGAAAAGAGCACAGTCATGACCTGCCTGGTTTACAGAAACAGTGCTCTGGCTCATCGGCCTGTTATGTGCAGCTAAAGCAGGAGGAGATGCCACAGCTCCGCTCCTAAGGTCTGATGTAGATCCTGCTGTGTGGTGTGTACCAGGTTCTTCCTGTGTTCTCACAGTTCTCATTCTTTCACCTTTGCTGTTTTTTTTTTTTAACACTGATCTCTTTTATTTCCCAGCTGACAGGGCTCGTCTTGCGGGCAGCCAAGCGGATGCAGGTCAACGTTCACGTCCGAAAATTACCTGAATTTTTGTGAGTGTTCTCTGCTGCTGGATGGAGTCTCATATCTAAACTGATATTCAGCATGATTTTTTCTGCAGCGTTCTGATGGAATATGGGATGGAGAGAGCAGGTGTGAGAGAGAAGTCCAATAGAATCTCAGTTCTAAGGGGCAGTATGCTCCCCTCTCACAGATGAAACAGATTCTGTAATTCCATCTGCAGAATAAAGAATGTTGAGTGGTAGCTAGTCCTCCTGATGTTTACTGCTACAGCTTGGCTGTAATAACTACAACACAAGTATTTTATCTGCCCAGTCCCCTTGAAAGACTCAGTGGTGTTCTTCAGGCTTGTTTTCCAGTGCCCAGGAGCTGTCACAGTAACACAGGTCCTGCCTGAACTGGGATTCCACATGTGCCAGCAGTTGGGGGATTTTTGCTGTTGTGCCCATGTCACTTGGACAGTAGTTCCTGTGTTTTACAAGTAGGAGTAACCTGAAACATCAGCTTAGCTCAATTCCTGTTGCCTGGCACAAATCTGTCACTCAGTTACTAATGAGCCCTGGATGGATCCCTGTCTTTCACTGCCCACCAAGTCCCAAAATATGCCCTGCTCCCAAACCAGAATTTATTCATCTGTGAGATCAAGATTGTCCTACTCCAGCAGGGAGGTGAAAATCCACAGCAAAAAGAAACAGCCCAGAGGTTTCTTAGGGACACTTTCCTCCTTCATTGTTCTTGTATAATCTGTCTTCACAACCCTCAGGTGGAAAAGTTCCAAACCCATAATTTTTGTTTTCCACGCAGTGAAACCGGCAACATCCGAACGCTGATTTTCCCAGTGATGTATATAAATGAGGTAAATAGTTCTGCTATGTCTTTCCAGCATTGTGGCATGTTAATTCTTGCAGAAATACCCTCTGAGCCAGCCAGAAAAGAAAATGCTGATTTCCTTGTTGTTTGTACAGCAATAGCTAGGAAGCTGTTGCTGTTTCTTAACTGACAACCCTCCTGCTGTTTACTGTAGTGTTAATATCAGCCTTGCCAAACACTCTCAGACACTCCTTTTAAACTCAAAGGAGTTGGCCATGAGGAAAAGGGGTGCTCAGACAGAGGCAGTACTTCAGGAGATCACACCTTTTTCTGAGTCATCTGCTGTGAATATTCCTGTGCTGTAGTCGGATCACCAAATCAATTGGTGTTAGTTCCATTCCTAAACCAAAAGTTAAAAATTCCTATTTTCATTTGAAATACAGACTAGGTGATCCCTCTGCCCCTGGAAGAATTTTAGGGGGGAAGTATGTCAAGAAGCAGTGAAGCAGTGGTGGAGAGTTGTGGGAGTGTTGTTTCCCTGCCCTTCACAAAAGTGATCTTATAGGAAGCACAGAAATAAACTTTTTTTTTTCATTTCCTCTTCATCTCTCTCTTCTCCAGAGTGTTCTGATTGATGAAGCATCTGCCAGCAAACTCAGGCACGTCCTGCTGGAAGCCAGTGTTGTGACTGGAATCCCCTTTGTAATCATGGCTCTGGGGATTGTGTTTGGGATTGTTTTCATTGTGCTGGTGTGCAGGTCCCAGAGGATAACTGAAGAGGTAAGCAGCACTTGGATTTGACTTTGCTTGCTGTCCATCTGCCTGCATTTGATTTTTTCTTTTTTTTTTTTTTTTTTTTTTTCTTTTTTTTTTTTTTTTTTTGTGGTTGATTTTACCTCTTGGTGTCTTTCTGCATGTGTTTTTATATTGTTTTTGTTGGGAATGACCTTTCTAGGGAGGGGAAATGTTAATAGACTCAGAATAAACGCGCCAAAGCAAAGGAGTGGAGTTAATCCGAGAAGCCTGGTAAGGCAGGTCCTGTCTCTGTGCCCAATTCCCTTGCCAACAGTAGTGAAATAAATCAGCCTGTCTAGAGGACCCTGAAGGATAAGATGCAAAAACTCCACCATATCTGAGGACAGATTTAGTTGCTGTCAGTGTTCTCAGCAGAAGAACTGCTGTATAAGAATCCACTGTTGTGCCAGTGGGTTATTTACCAGAAACATAATGCAAATTTGTGGCCAAAGAACAGATGAATTGCACAGACAGCAGCAGGAAGTATTCTCCACTATTGTCTATTTACGAGACAGTCTGTAAATCTGTTTATGAGCAGTTCTGTCCCAAGATGACATGCTGGCATTAAGGTGCCTGTCAGGGCAAAAGCTGATGCCAGCATTTCACCATAACAGGGTTCAGATGGCACCAAGTGTGGAGCCTTTGGTTAGAAGAATAGCCTGGGTTCTCTAGGAGGCTGTTTTGTCCTCATAGTTGCTGTGGGCTTGCTGTCTTTGGTGTTCCCTAAATGCTCTTACAACTTCCTTCTGTGCCTGGGGAACCCCCCTGGATCAGTGGGATCCACTGCCATCCCATCCCCATGGGACTGCACTTCAGTTTCCTGTGCGGGAGAGACTGGTCCTTTTTCCTTTTCCTTTTCCTTTTTCCTTTTTCCTTTTTCCCTTTCCCTTTCCCTTTCCCTTTCCCTTTTCCTTTTCCTTTTCCTTTTCCTTTTCCTTTTCCTTTTCCTTTTCCTTTTCCTTTTCCTTTTCCTTTTCCTTTTCCTTTTCCTTTTCCTTTTCCTTTTCCTTTTCCTTTTCCTTTTCCTTTTCCTTCTGAGCCTGCCTGTGCTGTCAGCAGCTCAGCCAGAATGTCAATCTGTCCCACTGCCCAAGGCCTGTCCTAGGAATTCCTGCCCCACCCTACATGCACAGCTTCAAATGAGCTCTCTTGGATGTGCTGGAACACTCTGCAGGGGTCAAAGTAACAAAGGGACACCTGCATTCCATGCTTTTCCTGCTTTGCTTTTTGTTGCTCTTCCGGCAAACAGAGGTAATCCAGCAGTCTGCAGCTCTTCTTGTGATCCCTGGCTGGTTCTTGCCTTCCCTCCTGTGTCAGAGCTGCCCAGGTCCCTGCCCAAGCTGCCACCAACCCTCTGGTGCTTCCTTAGTGCAGCCCTGGCTCTCTTAGAGGGAATTGTCTTTAGAAGTAGGAGCTTTTCCTTTCCCTGCTTGGAGTCTGGGCAGCCCAGCTTCCCATGGTGGAGGGTCTCTCATGGCTGTGTTTCACTTGCTGTGGTTTTGTCCTTGCAGAGCACAGAAGAAGAGAGGTCCCCACTCATCAGGACGTCTTAGTAGATTTTATTCCCCCTGTGAGCTTGGAGAATAAACCATTAGAGCTGACCTAACACCAAGTGTTCCCTGTGGAGCCACGCTCGTGTCCAGCATCACTTTTGGTGGGACAGAGGTGGAAGGGAATCTGCGCTGTCAGCCAGGGAGGAGACTTTTCTCTCAGCTACGTTACAGCTTTCAAACTCCATTTGCAAACTGCTCCAGATCCCGCTTTTCTCAGCCCTGCCCTCTGTTCGTACCCGCACTGGCAGCCACAGAGGATCAGAACCACAAGCCGGCCTGATTCCCTACGACAGTGACACAGGTGGCCTTGCCAAGGGCCCTGGGAGCGTGGACGGCCCTCTAGGAACGCAGCGGGCTCCTGGATGGCCCCCGGGACAGGGACACAGGCCGTGGGCCGGGTGCCGCCCTGTCCATAATGTGTCCTCACTGCAGCGTGCTCCGAGTGTTTGTTGCTGGTGTGCTTGCTCCTGTCACAGCACACGTGTGCGGCTGACCCGCCCCAGAGCTGCAGCTCCGCGTGGGACCGAGCCAGCGGCTGCAAGTGCTTCTCCGTGCAGACCACCACAGTGTTCCCACTCTGCTTGCTAGCCAGGCTTTTATCCTTCGGGTGTGGGGTTTGTTCTGCAGCTTAAGGCACCACAGCTCAGCGGTGTTCCTGGCCTGGAGGGGACACAGCCGGTGGGTGGTGTTGTGGGGGTTTGCTGGGAATGCAGACTTGGCATGTTTGGGATGGGAGCACCCCTCCGTGTTATGGACAGGGTCCTGAGAACTCCTGACACTTTTTTACTTGTCAAGCAGAAGCTTGTGTTAAAAGTCACCAAGGTTCCTTCCCCCTTTCCAATTAAAAGAATATTCTCATTGAGGAATGTTTCCATTGGGTAGTGAAATGCGTTTTTAAAGTGTGTAACTGTCTTCTAAAGAGGGGCATTGGGGTTTGCATTGCTTGGCCTTGGTTTGGGGTCTTTTTCCTGGCTCTTGCTTTGGTTTCTTCCCTGTGAGGGTGGAGAGGCCCTCGAATGGATTTTGCAGAGCAGCTGCGGCTGCCCGTGGATCTCTGGAAGTGTCCAAGGCCTGGCTGGACGGGGCTTGGAGCAGCCTGGGATAGTGGAAGGTGGCCCTGCCCATGTGTGAAAACCAGAATTCACTGCTTAGAATTTTTTAAAGTTTAATAATAATAGGATAAAAAAGGACAATATTTCCAGCGCTGGGGTGCTCCTGGCCAACAGCCAAAGAACACCCCGGTGTATACAGACAGTGTTTCTGATATTTTGGGAACTCCTTTGTCTGACTTCTTCACACTCCAGCTTCTCTGCATGACATCCTGGGTGTCAGGTCAATGTATTTTATTTCTTCTTGTGCCTCCTGCCTGCTGTTTCACATCCCCTTATAAGGATTTAGTGTGTCCTCCTTAAATTTAACATGGTGATTGTTAAATCTCTAATTGTCCTCCGGTGCTCTGTTTTGTGTCACGGTTATCACTTGGACAGGTTGGTCAGTGGATGGCCTTACACTGTTCTTAGTTACACAAAAGCCTCTTTTTTTAACATCTTATGTTTTGCTCAAGTCTGTAACACAGTGCATTCATCACACTATTATTTCCGTAAGTGATACAGAGATATTATATTGATAACACCACTGTTTATGTAAGCATCACGGTGCATGCTTAAGCTGACATATATTATATTAACAAGCAGCTGAAAAAGAGTTATCATTGATACTATTTCTAAATACTTATAATCCCTAACAACACGCATAGGCTAATACATAAATGTGAATCTGGTCATTTTTCACACATGGCAGGGAGTGGAGCAAGATGGGCTTTAAGGTGCCTTTCCAGCCAAGCCCTCCTGGGATTCTGTGATAGCACTGTCACCCCAAATCTTGTTTTCTGGGAATAACCCTGGGGAAACGCTCTGGGGACTGGCTGTGCTCTGCTTTTTACAGCAGCGCGGGATGCTTTGGGTGCAGCTGCCACAGGAAGGTGCCCGGAGAGGGAGAGTCCATGACTTCCGTGGCCAGCTGTTCCCTCATGGAAGGAAGCTGTTCCTCATGGATGTGGGGTGCCTGTGGGAGCGTCACTGGGAAGAAGCTGTGCGATATCCCTTCCCGGCTGCCCGCCAGGTCCTACAGCGGGGACGCCCAAAAACGGTGGTACTGCGGTCCCAGTGTTGGGGAATCCAGGGAATGCCCCCGATCCTCGGGGAAGAGCTGCTTGGCCTTGTTCTCCTTTCGTTCCCTGTGTCCCGTGGGACATCAAGCCCCTCCCGGCGCCCCCGTCCCGCTGCCCGCAGTGGTACAGCCCGCTGGCGCGCGCCGATTGCGTCACCGCGCGTCGCCTGCGTCACCCGGAAGCGCTTTGGCGGCGGCGGAAAAGCGGCGCGTGCGGCCGGTTTTGTGTGTGGCTGGACCCGCCGCGGGGGCTCGTACGCGCCTCCCGCGGGGGCCTCCAATCGCCCTCCCACGATCGGCCCCATGGCATTCAACTTCAGCGCCACGGCGGGAGCCGGGGCCGCCAACCCGACCGGTGAGCGCGGGGGGAGCGGGGCGCGGAGGGGCGGGGCGGGGGTAGCCGAGCAGTGGGCAGCGCGTGCCCCCCCCTCTCTCCTGGCCAATGAGAGCTGCGGCGGCCGACAGCGCGTGCCCCCCCGCCAATGAGAGCAGCGGCCGCCTCAGAGGGCCGCGCGTGCCCCCCGGCCAATGGGGAATAGCGGCGGCGTGCCGCGCGTGTCCCCCTCGTGCTGCCCCCCACCCGCCATTGGGAACTGCTGAGGCCGGCAGCGCGTGCCCCCCCGCCAATGAGAACGGCGGCCGCCTCAGGGACCCGCGCGTGCCCCCCCGCCAATGAGAACGGCGGCCGCCTCAGGGACCCGCGCGTGCCCCCCCGCCAATGAGAACGGCGGCCGCCTCAGGGACCCGCGCGTGCCCCCCCGCCAATGAGAACCGCGGCGGCCGGCAGCGCGTGCCCCCCGGCCAATGAGAATCGCGGCTCCCTCAGAGGCGCCGTCCCGCGCCTCGCCCGGCCCTCGGCGGGTCCGGGAGTCGCTCTTGAGGCGCTTGTGATGAGGTGGTGCAGGTCCCTCGGATCAGCATTTTGCTTGCAATAAATTCGTCATTTGGACAAGATGCCCTTGGAAGTTCGTTTTTGAGCAAGGTAAAAGACAGGAGTTAACTTGTAAAGTTAGACTTTTCCCCCCTCTGCTTTTGTCACTGTCAGTCGTGGTGAAGTGTAAGACAGAGCTTTCCTTGCCCTCACTTAGTAAAATAATTAATTGTTCGCTCCGAACAAGTCCTTTAGACAGGACTCATCTTTGCTCTAGTTAACCTGACTTTCACTGTCTCTTTTACACACCCTCTTTCTGACCCCATCTGAAAGTAAAACATCGCCTTGTGCTGCCTGTACACTGTGGCAAGGTTTATGACACTCACAGACCAATATCAGAGGGAAATCTGGGATCACACTTCAGGACTTCCCGTTGCCTGTCCAGCATGAACCTGTTTCAGCTGCATCCCAGGGGTGCTGGGTGCATCAGTAAATCCAGCAAGGCTGAGGTGGGCAGGTTTTGGCAATAGAACTTGGATAAGTCTGCCTTGGAGTAGCTGAGGCTTGTGTGGTGCCTCAGATGCTGGAGCTGAGTTTCGTGGTTATTCTGCTGTCGTGTATCTGAGTGTATTTATCTGTGTGAGGATGATTTACTCTTGCCTTCCTGAGAGTTTGTGAGTTAATTTTGCTATTATCTGTTACACTTAAGACGAATGCAGCTGCATTGAGCAGTCTTAGGCTGTTAAAAATTACTGTTAATGTGAATATTGAATTACAGAGATATGGCTTTGAAATAAGGGGGGGAAATGCTACTTCTTTATGCACAGTATAATTGAAAAATAATGTCTTTACAGCAGCAGTGTGTGGAGCTTTTAACTGTCCTCCTTGTGTCCAATAAATAATGTTTAATGCCAGTTAATACCTTTTACTCTTGTCTCTAACTATGCCTGTCTTGTCCATGGAGATGGAAAAATGCTTCAGCTTTTCTTTCCTGGGACCTGCCTTTCACTCAGAACTAATGTTGCCTTGCTCTTTTTCTGCTTCCCGCTCGTCAGGATTTGGTGGGCTTGAAACTGCAAACTCCACTGCCAGTGGGTTTAATTTTGGGGGTTTCGGATTAACTGCTAATCCCGCGGTGAATTTTAATATTGGGAATTTCGGTGTTTCCACTACCTCAACTCCACCTTTCAATTTTGGTAACAGTCTGGCGAGCGCAGGTAGATAATGCGTAAATACGGGTTCTGTGGTAAACGTTACCAGCAGGGGTCCAAGAATTACTTCCCTCACCGGGGATCTGTGTCCACTCCTAATCCTCATATCCAGTGAAGACTGGCCATAAAAGCTCTGGAAATAGAATGGGTTGGAGAGACACAGGTTTGGAGGGGTTTTGCCTGTTAAATTCTCGAGGAATAGCTTTTGAGGAAAAATAGCCCCGTAGCCAAAAGTCTCTGAAATGGGAATGAATCCAGGTGATCCCGAGCAATCCCAGAGCTGGTCCCTTTCCCCTGTTTCCTGACATGAGATTCTTGGACTACTGCAGTCATGTTTTCATCTTCCCCCGTGTCTCCTCATCGGCCTTGCGTTGGCTGTCATGAACGCACCACACCTCAATAGTTTCTGTGCAGAAACGAATTGTATACGACCGGCACAAAGTCAGAGCCCAGCTGTGACCTGTTCCCCAAAGCCGCCCTGCATCCCAAAACGGCCCTGCCCCAGCTCTCCGGGGGCGCTCGTGCTCCAGGGAGGCCTGCACGGCATGGGTGCACGGGGGGTGGCTAAGAAAGCCCTTTGTGGCCCCATGGAGATCCATCAGATCTGAGCCATCAGCTGGTGTCATTTCACCTCAAGTATTTCCCATTCCCTATAAAAACACCAGACTGGATGGATTTCTAATGCTCGTGTTGGTGTGGAATTAGCCCGGGGGGTCCGTTGCTGCTGCTCGTATAGGAATTCCGTCCATCCCACAGTGTCATCGCTCTCTGTGTCAGCGCCTCTCATCTGTTCTGTGCACTCCAGTGGTCTCATTGGGTTTATTTGCTGTGAGCACTCTTGGGCTGGATTTCTTTGGCTTCATTTGAACCGCTCCAGAAGACACCACGGACAGTCCATTTGATATTTAATTTGATACTTTGGTATTTAATTTGTACTCGCAGGTCCCTTTTCAAGAAAGGATGACTAAATTTGCAGTGGGTACAAAGGTACCTAAAAATGGTGTTATCTGCTGGTGCTCCTGCCAGGGTGTCCCACTTGCTGGCAGGACTGAAACGTGGGTGTTACAGGGAACAATTGCGTGTGCCCACTCACATCAAGATGGTTGCTGAGTGGAAATAAAATGCACTTGCATATCAGCTTTGATTTATGCTTTTCATTTTGTTTGTGGACAGGAGGACTGTGAGTGCAATAGATCTAAACTTTTTTTTTTTTTTTTGCTATTGACACATGAGTTAGGAAAGACAACATCTTTGTGACAAATCCTTTGTAGCAGACTGTCTTTTGTCATTTGAGCATGTGTAAAAGCAGCATGAAACACAGAGACCTTGGTTTCCCAGGCAGGTCAGTGCTCCACAGGCAGCACCTTGGGCCAGTGCCATTGGCACCACTGGAACTCAGGCACTCACTTAGGTCCTCTCCTGCTGGCCAGTGACTGCTTTTCCTGAAAACCTGTGGAAGGCAGACTGCTTTTGCACCCATCTTCCTATACTAGTGGTTGAATCTCCAAATGAGGTGTAACGGGGAGGATCATTGGGAAACAAGTCTTTAAAAAAAAAGGACCCTGTAGAATTTTACCTGTAAATTTTGCTTGTAAGCACAGCGACTGTATCTGGCCTCAGGCTTTGTTTTTTTTCCTGAGGTAGGGCTGTTTGTAAAATTCACAAAACATCAAGTTGTTTATTACACACTTAGCAGTGACATTGACCAGAAGTATTCCTGAGAAGGAATGTAAGAAATAGTTCTGTTAGCTGTGTGTGTCACTCGGGAAGTCACATCCCTCTGGTAAAGGAACACGATGTCAGTTGACTGCTGCCTTTTTGTTTGCTTCCTTGACACACCATACAAGTTCTGGCTTTGTGCTCCGTGTTTTGTCCCCCATTTCCTTGGACGATGAACTTGGTCCCCATGCTCAGTGTGAACTACATGCTTGTGCCATGTGCCATCCGTCTGTCAGCACCTGATCCCGTAACACCTGAGGCGTGCGGTCGGTTGTCATGTTGTGCCCAGCTCCAGGGCCGTGTGCCACGGCCTGACCGCAGTCTGTGTTTGGCAGGTGCCTTTGGAGGCTTTGGGACCACCACCACCACTGCGGCACCGGCGTTCAGCTTCTCTGCTCCCACCAATACCGGCACCAGCGGTAAGGGACTGAGGGACTCACTGCCTTCAGAGCAAATCCAGGAGTGCTTTGGATTACACAGCTGCTGAGCTCTTCTCAATAATCATGTACTTGTTTCCCCAGGACTCTTTGGTGCTACCCAGAACAAAGGCTTTGGATTTGGTACCAGTTTTGGCACAGGAACTGGAACTGGCTTGGGCAGTGGGTTGGGAACTGGGCTAGGCTTTGGAGGCTTTGGAACTCAGCAGCAGCAGCAGCAGACCAGTGAGTATGGCCTTTGGATTTACCCATCCCTTAGCAGTGAAAGCGCAAGACTGCCATCTTCAGTTGCTGGGGTAGTGGGGCAGAAGTGTATTGAAACAGGAGGCTGTTAAACACTTAAACTCTTAAACTAGGGCTCAAGCAAGTCCCTGAGCTTCACCCTTGAGCTTCCAACAATATTTACCCCTTCGGTTTAATGCTGGTAGAATGTAGTTAAAGAACTGATGTTGCAGTCACAGCATTACAAGAAGGGGGAGGAAAAAAGCATTGAGGATAATTTAAATGGAGCTAGATAATAAGCAGCTTCTGGCTCTGAGTCCACTGAATTTGTAACAGCCAGCCTGCCTCTCAGATTTAGAAATTGAGGATGCCAGATTGTGACATGGATCAATACAGATGTCTCGTTAAAAAAAAAAAAAAAAAAAAAAAAATCTGATGTAGCATTCAGGAACTTCTGTTGTAGATTAAGAATGGCTGTAAAAAGAACCTTAAGAAACATGATCTGATTTTAATTCATTTATTTATTCAATGTTTTTATTTTGCTTCTCAAAATATGATAAGAAGTGATGCTAGTGATAGGCAGGTTGTAGGTGATAGCATGGTCACGGTTGGTCAAGGGTTTAATTTATTTCTCTTCATCCCACCCAGCGTTAGGCACCGGGTTGTTCAACCAGCCTGCCCAGACACCCGCTCAGTCCAACCAGCTCATCAACACAGCCAGCGCCCTCTCGGCCCCGACACTTCTGGGAGATGAGAGGGACGCCATTCTGGCCAAATGGAACCAGCTCCAGGCCTTCTGGGGCACGGGCAAGGGGTACTTCAACAACAACATCGCTCCGGTGGAGTTCACGCAGGAAAACCCCTTCTGCAGGTTTAAGGTATGGCATGGTTCAGCTGCCCACAGAGGGCGCCGATGCCCTTACTCTGCTGAGTCTGAGCAGCTCATGGGTGTTAAACCAGAGTTTGTCACTGGTAAGAGTATTCTGAAACAGTATTTTTCCAGGTAATCTGCACAGTTCTGATGCATACTCATTAAAAGGTTCGAAGATGCTGGAAATCTGGGTGGTGTGGAGGGACTAGATAATGAGCCCAGATGTGGATCATGAAAGTAACAATTTCATGTGCTAGCATTCAGGTTAGTGTGTGTGTACTTCAAACAGATCTATGGAAATTAATTTTAATGTATGTCTGTGTATGTTACAATAAGACAGAAACAATTAAAAATAACCTTCTTGTCTGAAAGAAACTCTGAAAATTTGGAATAAGAACTTCAGGGTCTTCCTTCATTGCTTTGTCTAGATTAAAATAACCCTCTATGAACCTGGCCTGTGCCAGGTTTAAAATCTGCCAGCCTTTATCCTTGCCAGTGCTTATGCTGACTCCATTTCCTGTGTGAAGTCGTCAGCAGTTCCAGATCTTGCTTCTCATGCTGACAAAGAATTTGTGGCTCTCCATTCTCCACAAATCCTGCACCTGCTGACTGTCTTGCTAAGCCTCAGGCTTGTAAGGGGATTTGGGGCAGGCGTGGTGATACCCTCCTTCCCTGAGCTGATCCTTTGGAGTGCAAACTTTGTGTCATGAATGTAGGTTAATACTGAATTAAGTCTAGTGTTAATTATGTACATTATGAGACTTCTGTAACATTTTTGCAGCAACTGTGCCTGCCTAACAAATGTTTGCTTTTGTTGCATCACCTTTTTCAGTGTTACCTTGAACATTTTATTGGCAATGCACCTGAAAGCTTATTTTCCTGTAAGTTGTTGTCGGAAACTGCTTTCGCAGTTTCTGCGCTTTGAAAAATTGCCCATTATAAGTTGTGTGATGCAAAATCGGTTATTTTAGAGTTTCATTTACTAAAAAGAAGAGTCTTCACGTTAGACGATGCCAGATGCTAGGTTTACTCTTGTCCCTGTGACTGGAGCGTTTCTAATGCCATGAATTCACATGCCATAAGTGAAATACTGACAAGTTCCATCTGTGCCACCAGTGGAAGATGCCTGCAAAAAATAGGGGAGAAGGTGGCACAGGGATAGGAACAGAGTGTCATAAGCTGTTTTGGTTATTGCCTCTGGAAACACCTGGCATCAGATAAGAAAGAAGCATGTCCAGCTGTAGGACACATGAGAAGCATGCAGCTCCAGACCAAGAAATGCATGCTGCTAAGGTACGTGTTACAGGCTGTTGTTTGAAGGACCACAGTGAAGTAAAATAAATCGGTTCTAGTTTGAAAATGCTGTGTTGCGTAAAGAGATCATGGAAGAGTTATTTATTCTAAACAAAAATACCAGAGATGTCATGTTCTTAAAAACAAATTATTCCTTAGCTTGTCACTGTTGTGCTCCATGGCAGGATGGCTGATTCTGCAAGGATCACCATGGCAGGGGATTACCCTCTGCTGACAAAACCGGACTCCTGGGCACATCCCCAACTCATTTCTCTCTTCAGCTGAACTTGCACAAGGGGAAAGGCACAGGTCACCCACCCACATGCAGTGTCAGGGTCTCACAAAGCCCCTGCTGTCCACCCTGTCACCAGTGCTGGCTTGGGGTGAGAGCTGATAGGCAAGAGGATGTGAAAGCTGCCACTCTGATTTTGCTTGTAATAAAGTCTGATCCTCTGGTTCCATTTGCAATTTGGAAAAAGAGTCAGTTTGTAAAATGTTCCTGATTGCTGTGAGCTCTGCTGTGTTGGCAACACCCCTGATGTGATAAGGATACTTAGGAACTTGTAAAAATCCAGACTGTTTCAAAAGCTGCTGTACTGATGGCTATATGAGAGATTGATTTAAAGGGGATTGATTTTATGTTTGTGCAGCTCGGAATAAATTGTGAGTTAAATTTTGAACCAGTTGCTCTAAAAATGGAGGGATTTAGCCCCTTCCCTTCATGCCACAAAGATATGCATTTGCTAAGTAACATACCTTCATTTTTCATTTGTTCCTTGGCAGGCTGTGGGTTACAGTTTAATGCCCAACAACAAAGATGAAGATGGCCTCGTAGTCTTGGTGTTTAACAGAAAAGAAGCAGATATTCGAAACCAGCAGCAGCAGCTCGTAGAATCACTACACAAAATTTTGGGAGGAAACCAGACCCTCACTGTGAATGTCGAAGGTGTTAAAACGATGCCCGATGACCAGTACGTGAGATTCCCACAGGCTTGCCTGTTTATATTGCATGTTAGCAAGGGTTGGTGCCTAAATCTACTGTCTCCCCTCCTCCTTGATTTTAGAACTGTTCATCCTAAGTTTGATTTGTATCTCTTATTCCTTTGTATAGTTGTTCTTATGGCATTAAGTCCAGTACCTTTCCAGAGATTTTAGGTTATTCTTAATGTAGTACTGCTGTCACCGTAGAATATGGTTGGTAAAACTGGGGAGAGCAGAGAATGTAATGGTATTTACAGCTTTTCTCTCTCTCCCTTGCTGCATTAAACCCTGCAGTTACTGGTACTTTACATCTCACTAAGCCAAAGTTAAAAGCCAGCTGGGAGAAGTGACAGCTTGGATTTTGGGTGGTTTTGTGTTGTGTTAGCTCCTTTGTGCTGCTGGCCTTTTCCTGACAATTCCGCATTTTGCCTCGCTTAGGACAGAAGTGATCATTTACATTGTGGAGCGCTCGCCCAACGGCACCTCGAGGAGAGTTCCAGCAACGACCCTCTATGCCCACTTTGAGCAAGCCAACATCAAATCATCTCTGCAGCAGCTGGGGGTCAGCCTGTCCATGGCCAGAACAGAGCTGTCCCCAGCACAAGTCAAGCAGCTCCTGCAGAACCCTCCTGCTGGTGCGTGGGCTGGGCCTTTTGGGCTCTCCGGGAGAAAAGCTGGTGTCGGCCTACTGGAAAACACCTGTGAAAAGAATAAGAAAAAAAGAAAAGTTAGAAATCAGAATAATTGTGTCCTGTACTCACTTGCTAGTTTTCAGATGGCTCTCTTAGCTTGCCTATGTGGCCACAGACAGCTTTGCACATATAGCTTTGTAAGGGCTTTTCATGTCATTTGATTAGATGACTTAACTTTGTGTCTAAAGCTTTTATATATGTCTGTGTTTAGGATATGAAAGGTCATGAACTCTGGATTGGAAAAGGCACTGGGCCTAGTCTTGCAGAAAAGTCAGAGCTAACTCCTACTGGGATTATTTTGCCAACTGATGGGGTACTTCGATCACTTAGTTACTGATTTTTTAAAATATTTGTTTGTTTCACACAATAAGTGACTTTAAAAGGACAGATGACCGAAATGTGGCATATAGTGGGAGCAGTTGGAATTTCTGCCTTTAATGTATGGATTATCCAATGGGAGCACCTATGGGTTCTTCCTTTTCCCTGCTTTCAGACCAGTGCTTGACAGCCCTTGGGTCTGAATTTACTGCTCTTGCTCAGGACCAGGACGTTTAAAGAACTACCCTACTTTAATTAAGCTTAATTTGTGCATTTGGGTTAGCATAGTTCAATGGGTTTGTGTATTGCACAGCATTTTTCCTGGTTAGCAGCTATAACATCTCTTTTTTTAGCAGCTATAATATCTCTTTTTTTTTTTTAACAGGTGTTGATCCAATTATATGGGAACAAGCCAAAGTTGATAATCCTGATCCTGAAAAGTAAGTCAAATAGTCTGTCCAAGTATTGAAATATTGCAACAAGGCTTGGACCGGGGAGAAAGAGATGATAATTGCATGGTACCCTTCAGTTAACTTGCAAGAAAGCTACTCAAGTACAACTTGGCCAAGTGCTGATCCCCTTGAAAGCAGTAAAGATTACTGGAAGTGCCTGTCTTAATCCCTTTACCCATTTAGGCGCTTAGGAGCTGTCAGGATAAAGAGCCTTACTTAGGTTCCTTGGAGATGTGGTGTCCTCCATTACATGGATTAGTTATTGTGACTTATTTTTTGCAACCGTTGTGGTTTTTTCTCTTTCTTGCTGAAGGTGCTGCACCTTTTTACCCTCCAGTAGTTACAGATAAATTGGGCTGGATTCTTTATGAAAAAGGAACAGGTTGTTGGGAATAGTGAGGACACTAGAACGTAGCAAAAGAAGATATGGTTATATATTAATTTATAAAAGATCAACATAAGCTGTGACTTTATATTAGATTCTGTTCATAATTATTAATCCTTACCATGTGTCCAGTATAAAAACATATTGTAAGAAATATTTGTGTTCTCCTAGACTTATTCCTGTGCCAATGGTGGGTTTCAAGGAACTGCTGAGAAGATTGAAGGTCCAGGATCAGATGACCAAACAGCATCAAACGCGATTAGATGTAAGCTTGCTCATCTTCATCATGACTTGCTGTTGACAAAGGATGCGCTGTTAAATGCACCTGCCCCTGTGTGTTCAAAACAGAAACGTGAACCATGTTCTTAATATATCCCTTAAATAGATCTTTGCCCAAAAACTGAGCAGAGTGGTTGGGCTCTCATTTGTTTCAGGTTCAAGCTTACTGTTTTGTTACAGGCTAATCCACACTAGCTCCATTAAGTTGTATTGGCACAGACTTTTAACTTTGGGCAACCAATTTTCCAATGCCTTCTGAAAATCCCAGTTATGTATGACAATAAACACAAAGCAGAACAGTAGAGATAGAAGAAAGCTTTCTAAAATCATCTGGGTCAAAGACACCAAGTTGCTGGGTGGTGTAGTGTCGTGAAGCTCCCAGTTTTAAATCAGGCCTACCGTGTTCTGTTACCAAAAACTTCTCTGGCTTCCAATTGACTCCCATCTCCTCTGCAGATTATATCAGAAGATATCAGTGAGCTGCAGAAAAACCAAACGACAACTATGGCAAAAATTGCACAGTACAAAAGGAAACTGATGGCACTTTCGCACAGAACTTTGCAGGTAACAGAGATAATCTAAGTCCTTTGACACAGTCTAGTGCCACAAGCAGTCTCAGGGAAGAAGAACCTGTTCCATCTTCAGTGCTGAAAATTATTCTGACTTCAGCTAACAGGTGTTCATTTAAGTACCAGGCAGAGCTTTCAGGGAAAGCTCAGGTCACCAAACTTGGGTACCTTCTCTTTCACCCAAAACCACAGTGCTGCCCCGAGGACTTAGAGCAGCAGACTAAATGCCACAACAAATCCAGCGAGAAACAGGCTGAAGGAAGGACAAAAAGATGTAGATGGGCTGGTGGGGAGAGGGATGGGCCAAGTGTTCTCTAATGAACTTCAAAGGCTTCTTTTGTAGGTGCTAATAAAGCAGGAGATCCAAAGGAAAAGTGGTTATGCCATTCAAGCAGATGAGGAGCAGCTTCGTGTACAGTTGGATACAATTCAGTGTGAACTTAATGCACCCACGCAGTTCAAGGTGAGTGGCTGACAGAGTATGGCTACCACCTCTGGGGTTTCCTCACTGAAAACGTCAGTTTTCTACATGTCTACTGCTTGTGGAAGGCTTTCAGTCTGGCAATGTGATAGGTTGTAGCATCATGCTCTTTGCTGAATAGCCAGTAGGTGTTCCAGTAGTTTTGAGTTCTTGGAAATAATGGAGTTGCTTACCCTTTGCATGTCTTCCAGAACATGTAAAAATTGAAGGAGCAGCGATACTTTAAAGCCCTGGAGACTCAAGGAATGGTAGATGCTGAAGCTGTACCAGCTGTAAATGACTTGTGTGTGTTTGAAGCCTGTTTCTCTTCCCAGGGCAGGCTGAATGAGCTCATGTCCCAGATCAGGATGCAGAACCACTTTGGAGCAGTGCGGGCTGAAGAGCGCTATTACATAGATGCAGACCTCTTAAGGGAAATCAAGCAAGTAAGTGTTACTGGGTAGAACCCTGGCCTACTCTTTGAACTTGGTAATTTAAGCCAGACACACACTGACTGGATCTAGAATGCCATGTTCTTGCCTTGTTTGATGAAGTCATCCTTATAATTGGTCTCAGTGCTAGGGCACCAAGCTATTGTACAAAACCACTCGGTGGAGATAGGCTGTTAGTACAGAAAATGCTGTTACTCCTTCATCAAAGAAATGATGCCAGCATTATCAATGTGCCAATGCCACCAGTCATGACACTTTGGAGAAATATTACCTAATAAGTCTGTGAAGCTGAACAGTACTCACACTGGTTTGTGAACTATCTGCAGCACCTGAAGCAGCAGCAAGAAGGGCTGAGTCACCTAATCAGTATCATCAAGGATGACTTGGAGGACATCAAGCTAATAGAACACGGGCTGAATGAGAGCATTCCCATCCGAGGGGGAGTCTTCAGTTGACTGGTGGAGGTTTACACAGAACATGGTAGTGGATTTCATGGCTCACCTTCCAAGGCTAAAACTGTAGAGGTAAAATAAAACACATATCTTGTAGGAGCAAAATGGTATTTTGTCTGTTACTTTTAGAATTAGGAAAGCCTCTTCTAAGCTTTTAAAATTGACCTTTGGAAGGTTTCTATTTTATAAAGCTGTATATGCTTTAACAAAAGAAGGAAAACTGAATCTGTTCAGATACCATTTTACTATAAAACTATATGTACTATTGTACATTTTTTCCTTTTTTCTTCTTTTTTTACAACAGCATTGTCCTAAAAAATGCAGTGCTGAGGGGATTGTTTCACTAATGACTCGTGGAAAGTTTAGCCTGCTTCCATGTTTCTGTCAGAACAATCAAGTAGCACCATTGTGTAAACAGCTAACTTAAATCATTATAGAGATGTTTGTTGCTGTAACTATGTTGTTCTCTGCAATACCAGTCAATTACTGGGGCAAGCTACAGAAAGTTATTTTTCCAGTTTCTGTCCTTCCTTTGGACTGCAAGGATCTAATGGTTATATTTTGATCACTTAACATATATGAATTATACAAAGCTTTGCTGCCCCTTTAAGTAACAATATGTCTCGACGTTGTCTTCTGCCTTTTTTTAAATTGCCCAAGAGTAATAAATTCAGTCTGACTTTGTAATAAGTGGTGTGTGGTGTTGGCTCTCAGTGACATCAGCAAAGCAGTGACACTGCTCACAGCTCCAGGTAAGTGCACTTCACTCTGCTCCAGGCGCTGCAAGGTAACAAGCTGTCAAACCCAGTGCCACAGAGCTGCTTGGCAGCCTCAGTCCCTGAACCAAAATGAAAGGTGTGGCCCCTAGATCCTACCTGGCAGCAAGGGCTGCAGAGCAGGTACCTACTCACCCCATGCCATGGACAGAGACCTGCTTTTCCCCTCAGTACCAAAGTCACTGAAAATAACAAACAAAAAACAGTGATGTCTGCAGTGGGAGTTTGTACAGCAGAAACAAACATGGAAGAGGAAAAATAATTTTGTTCATTACCCATCAGAATTAATTCCATTCATTAAATTGAAGGATGGAAAGACAGAAATACAGCTGCAACGTGATGGGACCTGTATTGTGCATTTGAGAGTGTTTGTGGAAGCATGATTCCATTACAACTGAAAAAGCCTCCGTGGAACTCTAGTTAAGGGGGAACATGATTAGTCCAACCTATGCTTTTGGAGGCATAGTTCCAGTTAATAAACTGTCTGCATTGGGCAATGAGCTCTGTAAGAAATTCAGTGAGACTAGAATTCGCTTTTGGGGGATGGGGTAGCAGTCTTCAGTGAAGTCTTCTGCCATGGGACCACTGCTAGACTGTGCTGCTTGTATTTGAGAAACACATTGTTTCTTGTTTTGCAAACTCTTCACATTCCACCCCACTTCACTAGCTAGAGTCCTACCATGCTTTGAAAATAATGAACCTGCAGCATAGGCTCCCTAGCCAGGGGCTATTTGATCTACTGCCTGGGCTTTGAAAATGGAGTTATCTCAATAGATTTTTTTAAACAAGTCCCCCTGCTACAGACAGTGTTGCACACTTGAGGTATTTTTTCCAACATTCTGGTCTACTAAGTGTATTTAGTAGCTCCAAACTTCCAGAACAAGCTTACCACAGCAGAGGAACACGAGCAGGGAAGTAGGCATCATCACTGGAACAGCACTGCTGCTCACAGAGATAACTAGAGAACAAATGAACAGCCAAGCAACAGCAGTCTAGAAAAAATGGTTTATTAAAAGGAAAGCTGCGATCAAACAGGTGCTACCTCCTTAAAACACTGCCTACAAGTAATACATTGACTTCCAGTTTACTGCTCTTGAATACACCCATTACCTTTTCTCACATTGACAAGAGAAGCTAAGTTGCATCTTCCCTTTGAGCAGGAAACTATTTAAAACACAGCTTCTTTTAAAAGCAGTCCAAACTGAAGTGCAGCTCATCTGTTTCACCTGTTAGCTTCCCCAGATGGGTCACAGCTCTCCCCTGCAGTGATGTCTGTTTTGGGCACCTGCCTTCCCTTTCCTTGCTTGCCATCTGCAGGCACTCTCTAGGTTAGGGTGGGACAGTCCTGGCTTTGTAGAATTCAAGGTATGGGACGTGGCAACCCTCGGCAGGTTCTCAGGACGGGCACTGTTTGACCAGGCGGAAGGCTTCCAGGAACTCGTTGAAGTCAATGTTCCCATCCTTGTTGAAGTCAATGCTGCGAACCAAGTCGTTAATGCCATCATCCGTGAGCTCAATGTTCATGTGGGAGCTGAACAGCTTCCAGGTTTGCTGGAATTCCTCAAAGGAGATGAGACCTGTGGAGGAGCGTTTTACATGCTGCAGCTACATTTCCTAATGTGGACAGCACTGGCTGGAATACAGCTTAAAGCAGCAAAGTATTATGATACAAATGGACATTTCAGAAATGTGGGAGGGAGCAGGAGGACCCAAGCTTAAATAAAAGCACCTTTACGCATACTAAAGGAAGCTCCAGAGCAGAAGGGAATACAAGGCAGTGATCAACAGTCCCTGCACACCTGCTTACCTGAATGGTCTCTGTCTATGATCCTGAATATGGTCTCTAAGTTGGATCTGTTTCGATAAATGACTTCCAGCAAGCTCGACTGGATGTGCTGAAAGACACAATCACAGTTTTTATCTTTCTGACACCTCTGCTCTCTCTGAGTTATTACTGCAGATGTGTCCACAAACAAGAATATTTTTTGCTCTCAAGAACTTGCCAGCAGTGCCTTATCTACCAGGTGTGTGATAATTGGGTCCTCTGTGCAGCTGCAGAACATACCATCAGCAACTTGTCCCTTCCCATCAGCGTTCTTCTGTGCTAACAGTGAGCCAGGCTGCATTTTATAACCACTGCAGAGCTGCCTTTGCTGGGCATCATTAAGAAACTGCTACTTGGAGAGTGGAATACAGTTTTCCTACTCACAAGCCTGTGTCCAAAATTACCTCTTAATTTTGATTTCACATCCATCATCTATTTGTAAAAATGGGCTGGGTGCCTCAGGACTACTTGAGCTCAGGCAAGACTTCCTATCAACTTCAGTGTGATTTTGGATTATGCAGGAACCATCCACTGTCATTTTGTACTACAATTGATTTGTACATGTGGGGTATCTGGTGAGCAGCTGCTCACATCATGCTTTGATGGAAGAGGCTGAGTGCTTACCTCTTGGCTCCTCTGCTCCATGGCCAGGTCTTCCAGCCAGGATTTGTATTCCAGCATGCCATCTTCAGTGCTGTGCACCAGCTGTGGCCTCAGCATTCGCCAGGGCAGTCCCAGCCGCAGCACTGACTCCACTGCTGTCGCCCAGTTGCTCAGAGTGATCTTTCCTGTACACAAAAGGGAGACACCTCTGGGACATAGGCAGCAGAAAGCACATTTCAGGTAAAGATGAACCCTGAAACAGTGACACACAGTCTAGGTGCTGCTGACAAGCACATCATTATTTTGCAGTGCAGGCACACATACACTTCCCATCCAAGCCTCAGCAAGCTTTTTATCATTTTAACAAATCAAGGCTATGAGGCTGCAAACATCTGAACAAATGCAAGACCCTAACTTTGAGTATTTCATTAGAAATTTGCAGGCCACTGCCCATTTTAGCAGTGACTGTAACAACTGAGCTGGATTCCTATGAACAGTTTTGCTGGCAGGGAAGAAAGCAAGAAAGCAGTTCTCCCTATAAGCAGTTCTGCCAACCACCATATCCCTTTTCTCCCCCAGCCCACCAGTGGACAGTTCTCAGCAACACCTCTTGGTCACTGCACCAACACCGCACTCCTGTCTGCCTCAGGAACTCTCAGCTCCTTCCTTAAGGCTGTGACAGAGACAACTGCCAACAAAGACATCCCTTGCTTTCCTCTTCCCAGTGATTTGGACTCCAGGGATGAAGGGGCTCTAGAGACCACCCAGCCCTTCTCAAGTGACACAACAGACATGTTCCAGGTCATCTTCCTAAGGCTTGATCAGTACTCCAGCTGCAAGGAGCTTTTCTAGGACCAGCCTCAATTACTACACCTTAGGCTAATGACATACTGCTTTTCCAGCACCCCCACTTTATGATGTCACTCAGAGGCATCCACAAAGACTGAGTAACAGCAAATGACCTCTGGCAAGGCTTGATACAGCCTCCCCATGACATCTGGTGACAACTCTCAGTGAGAAGTCTCCCAGCCAGCCACAAACTCGGGTTAGTCCCTTCAGCCCTATTGCAATGAGCCCACATGTCCCTCAGCTCTGAGTTACCTGTATTGTCTCCATCGTAGGACCTGAAGGCACTGATGAGGGCTGAGGTGTGAGCAAAGAGCTTTTCCCGCAAGGCTCGAAAGGCTGACTCCTCTACTCTGCTGATTCTGGAGGATGCAGAACAGAGAGAAGCACTTGAAGGACTTGCCATGAATCACAAGAAAAACTGCACCTTCCCTCCCAGTGCTCTACCTGGCTTGTCCGTAGATTGCCCAGAGCCTCATACAACTGCTCTGCACAGCTACAGCTGCATCTCAGTGCTTGTGGCAAGGCACTGCATGCCCAGGGCACAGTTCCCTGCAGCCACAAGTCCCTGCATTCATTTGTGAAGTAACCACGCAAAAAAGAACCTCAGCAAAGGTCAAAAGTTAAAACCTGACATGGAAAAGAGGAGCTGAAAAAAATCAACAAGCTTTAGAAAAATCCCTTTGGAATTTTATTGACCATCCTTTCTCAACCCTTGAGCTTTCCTCAGTAATTTCAAGTACAAAGCGTAATCCCTCCTGTAGAGCTATTCTTTAGAAAAATCAAGCTTTGAAAGTTCATCTCCAGAGTCAAACTTTCTAAAAGCTCAACAAAGGTTTCCCTTCGGGATTTCTGACCTGGCGAATACAGAGCAACTAGAAAGCCTTGCCTTTGGGTCATAGTGAGCATATGGGCTGTCTTGTTTGCTTGGTACTGAACAAAGTGGGGGATGAGATCTGGTCCCAGCTTCACATAGGCTCCTCTGTTGCTGCCAATCTCATAGTAGTTTGAGGCTGAAAAGATGGTCAGCACCTAATCCCAAAAAAAAAGGCATTTGCAGTCAGTACATACATCCTATAATATTTATATATGTGTAAACAACACACCTGATCCCCTCTGGAGTCCACAGACTGAAAGCACCATGTTATATGGAAAAGAGGGAGAGACAGGTGGCAGTTGGATTGGAAGCCTTGCGGGTCTGAGTTCCTCATGGGCGGCACTGGTTACACATGGATCTGGCCACATGCTGGGCTTCCTCAATTTTCCTGTGCTCTCTCCCAACAATTCCACTCTCCAGAGCTGGAGTGCCCTGATGAAGCCACTGACCTGACTGTGCATCTTCTGATAACAGAACTTGGCTGCAGCAGCTCAGTAGCACCCTTTTGTAGCTCATCTGCAGGAACAACTGCACTAAGTGCGGGCCATGGCACAAGTGGGTTCAGATCTTTTCTCAAGCACCACACACAAGGACACAGTTTGTCTGCACAGCCATGTCCCCCAGGAGAGCAGATGGCTACAGATTGCCCTGAACCAAGACTTCAGATGGAAACACACTTCACTTAACTCCCGATAAGCCTGTTTGAGGATTTTGCATGTGTTTAAAGCCCCACTGTAAGAAATGCAGATCTGAGACAAGCCACCCTCCCAGAAACTGCACCCTGGCAGGATGGAAACCCAAGTACCCTTCACATCACCCCCAACTGACCTTGCGGTTGTGGCAGAACTCGTAGCCCTCCTGCTTGCACTCGTGAGAGCGGATGAGGAACTGCAAGCTATACTTGTCAAGGAACTTCTCCGTCACATCAGGCCCAAAGTAGCAGCCACCACCTCGCACCTTATTTTCTCTGCAGCCCTCCTGAGGCATGGGGTCGCTCCAGAGGATGTCTAAAACCTGAAAGAATTGGAAAAGTTCACTAAGCAAATACAGCTCAGTCTCAGAATCCCTCCCTAGACTGCTGCTACAACCAGAGTGCAAGGGAGCAGACATTTTTCCTGCATTCCAGCTGAATGCAGGAGCTGACTGTCACAGATCTGGGCCACCTCAGAAGTGGCAATATTGTTGGCCATGAGCTACAGGCGCATCCAAAGTGTCTGGGAAAAGAGGGATGTGCATAAGTCAGGCCTGATACAAGCTTTGCCTTTGCTAGCATTAAGATGTCCAAGAGCCTTCCCTGTCTTCCTCTACCCCAAAACACAAGTTCTGGGGCAAGAACAACCAGCAGATCCTGAGGCCATTAGCAGGCTTAGTATAAAATGCCTTTGTTCTCTAGCCAGGACCTTCCACAGCCTCCAGAAATACAAGTGCTAACTCAGTAACCACTGTGTGGATTAAGACTTAATCCCTTTAACCCCGATTTCAATATATAGTGCTATAGTGAAAAGGTGTGCAGCATTGGAAGGTCACATGTAATGTCAACTAAGTAACAGTGGTTTCAGAGAGCACAGAAGAGACTCCCAGGCTGGAAAAACAAGGAAAGGAAGTCCCTAGCTGCTCCTACCAGGAGGTAACAAAGGTACCCAGCGAAACATCCCCACGGCCTCATAGAGCAGTCTGTCCTGGCCACCTACCACTGAACTGCTGCAGGAGGCACTCACAGCACACCCAGCTCAGGACTCTGCTAAGACTCCTCACCTGCTTCCACTCCTCCTGGCAAGTCCAGCATGGCTCATCCACATCCTTCAAGGAGACCATGCTGGAATAGGTGAGCTCCTCTGGCTCTGACTCGCTGATGTCCACCAGCCGGCGGCACGTGTCGATTTGTTCCTGCACTGTCTGCCGGAGCCACCTGGAGAACTCCAGCCTATTGGCTGTGCTAGGAGCCTGGACTGACTGGGGCTGCAGAGATAACCTGGGAGCTGCCTCATTCCCTGCTGCATCAGTGCCTGATTCGCTCTCCCCATTTATGGCCCGTATTTCTGGTTTTCTACTCGATTCCCTTCTTTTCTTCATCCTTAACACAGAAATAAACTGAAAGATATGAGAGAAACAGAGCTGATTACACAGCATGAAACCTAGACCTCCAGCTCTAACGTGTTCCGTTGGCAGACTTCAAGTGATCCAAGCCTCCAAGCCCCACTCCCTTCTTGCCATCAACTGCTGCTTGACTATGGGGAACTACTAGTGCCATCCTCTCCGACAAGCCATCCTGGGTTTGCAGCTGGGCCCCATGTCCATCACATCTCATTCTTCCTCATTGACTTCCTGCACACAGATTTCATCTGCAAAGGGAACTAGGCAGCAGAGCAAAGGAAGCATTAATGACTAATGCAAGAGTTGTGATTTTATTTGGAGAAGGAAAGGGGTATTTCCCAACTGGGTGAGTGAGGCAGAGACAAGTTAAATGATTTATCAAACTCCTGGAAATCTAGGGGGTAAAAACAGGCTAAGGAACTGTGGGACAGTGTCTCATCATCACTGTATTTTTACTTCCGCAGCAGCACATATTCCAGAAACCAAGAGTGTTTCATCCCTTCACAGTTCCTGCACGCACACTAATAAACCAAAGCCTATACCTGAACACAACCTTGTCTAGGGTGACCATCTGTTAGATTTGTCTTGTCAACAGCTAAGGTGACATGTAGAAATGAGCTTCTCACCACAAATGAGCAACACTGTTGTCTTTGCAATAAATGGAAAATAAAACCTACTTTGTCCCTTTGAATTTTCTCAAGCATTTCCAGGTCCGTGGTGTCAGAGATGCCCCCATGAATAATGAGGACTTTCTGATCAATCAGGGTGGCTAGGGGCAGCCAGCAGAAGACATTCTGAAACATCCTCAAGATTTTCTTCCCATGCACCTGAGAGAAAGAAAAAAAGAGATCATCAAGTCTTCTAAATGCACATCTCACATGGTAAATGAGACAAACATAGGCCTACCTTGTATTTCTGCATCACTTCCTTGGTGAAACCATAGCTAAAGGAACAGGAGAAAAGAAGCTCAGTGGGATTTTGCACAAGACCCCCGACATGGTGCTCAGCTCTGCACAGAAGCCATACCGTAAGTTCACCATGTGGTCCTCGTGGTTCCCGCGGTTGAGATGAACCTCCTTGGGATAGATCAGGAGGAAGGTAAAGAGGATAACAAGGATCTCAAGGGACTGCTTGCCTCTGTCTACAAAGTCCCCATTGAACACGTAGGACTTGGAAGGGGAAGGAAGGCCATTCTGTAAAAGCAAGGAACGGGTAGAGATGTCACTGGAGAGGCCTCTCCAAGGTGTCCATATGCCCTCCCCCCAGCTACAGCCTCTCGCTCCTGTCCCAGATTACAACAGATCCTTGCTCATCTTTATCCTGTGGGCCCCAGCAGTGAAACTGGCAGTCACAAAGAGTTGTCATTGGTATCAGCACTAGAAAAACACCCATTAGCACTAATAAAATGGACATGGATATCAGATTTTCTAGTCAGCAAGGGAATAAGCTACTGATTTGTGAAGCCATTTAAAACCAATCTAATTTACTTGGAGAATTGCACATGAATGGCCCAGTTTTGCAAACACTTCTCAACATGACCCATGGGATACCCATTGCAATGCTTGGACAGCCTCCCTCTCCAAATTTAGTGCCTACCTTGTAAAAGATGAGGAACAGGTCATCCAGCTGGCCATGTAAGTCTCCTGAGAGGCACAAGGAGATGAGTCACAATATGTTTACCTTGAACTTTAAAAAACCCCCAATATGTAAATTGCTACAAACTATGTCCTTTACAAATTAATCACCTCAGAAATACTTTGGGAAGTGCAAGCTTAGAGGAAAAGGATACAATGTAAGGCTTGAGCTGAAGTCTGAGAAGGACAGTAAAAAAACCTACACCATCTGCTGAAGACCGATTTAGAAGCTTTGTTCATTTATCTCTTGTGATAGCACAACATGGCACAAGATTGTCATTATATGGGAGCAAGCTTTGCATTGAACATAACAATCTAATTATCATTTAACATAGTATTGGAGAGACAGGTTTGTTTTCCAGAGGCTGACTGCATGCAAAAGTCTGTGCTATGTATTTTTCAAAAAGATCTCAACATTTTAACATAAGTCAGAGTAGGAAAAAAGTAAAAAGCTTTGTCTCAAATTTACTTACAGGACACAAAGAGGCGTTAACATTCTGGATCTGCATGCACGCGCTGGTGCTCACCCAGAAAACCTCCAGGATTTTGTTGTTTAAATAATCACAGACCACAGAACAGGTCAGACCACTACCAAGTTTTGTGACCAGTCCTCAGCTGGATGTGGTTTCTGTGGTTTAGTAAAACAACTCCAAGTTTGGGGTGAAAGAAAAAAGGCTACCTGGGTATTTCAGACAGACCCAGCTGCCTCTCAAGGCACCACACACTTTGCTTAAAGAGAGCATTTGTGTATCACGTTCAGTACAGAGGGTGGCACTGTGCTCTTGCTATCATTTTCTCTCTGCCCCACCCTCCCATAGGAGCATTCCACCCCAGAGGCTGCAAGGGACCCACCACACACGGTGACCTCCTCACTGTAGCAGGTGGAGACATGGCTGATGTTTGGCAACTGCTTGAGGTGCTTCCTGGTCTCATGCAGGAGGTTTAAGACATAGCGAGCATGGAGCTGCTACTAGGAGAAAGTGAAGGGATTAAAGCAGGAAATCAGTGGCCTCTGAGTAGCACCACTGTGGCTGTAGACTCCACCAGGATAGCCTGGATGGTAGAAATTCTCCCTGGGATGACAGTCTGTGCTGACCTATGGGCTTACAAACAAGATGAGGGAAATACTGGGACACAGCAGGATGGCAAACACTTGCACAAGGCAGGCCAGCCTCAGCACTGAGAGGGCTGGCAAGGCAACCCCTAAAGCACCAGCACCTTGTGTACAAGGCTATACCCACTAGGCTACACCACCTCCAGGAGCAGCAGAAATTCCACCCCAATATCACAGGTAAGAAAGTTGCTCCTCTAGATCTTTCTTAGCTTCTCCACATTGAACCAGTCGGTGAGTGACCACATGTCCTGCAGTGACAGATATGCTCTAAGTCAGGGTGTAGGCATTTAATGCAGCTGGGACATGGGACACCTTTGGTTTATGAGTTCTTTCTGGAGAAGGAATATTTTGGCCTAGTTTGCAGTCTAGCACATCAGCTGAGGGACGGCAGCAGAACACTGCAGTTGTATGAAGGCTTGTCTTGTTAATTCTGGAGTGGTACTCGGCTTCCTCATCAAAAATTCACAATTTACATTTTAAACCAGAGTCCAGGTTGCATAGCACAAAACATTGTAATTGGCTGTTTCCCTCTGGGCCATCCTATACTTATTTACAAATTGAGAAATTTGAACAAAAAATGATGAAAAGTTTCAACATGAGCTGTTGCTGATTTTCCCCTTTTAAAATGAAACTCGGGTTAATATTGGTACACCCCTACAAAAAGTGTTCAGTTTTGTCAGGAGTATATTTTCAGGAAGAAGAACATTTCTATGGCATTAGGAAATACCATATAGTTTCCAACCCGATTTTGTTTAAGTGCTAGCCAGCTTGTTAAACTCAGTCAAATGAGCTTGGTAAGAAAGTTAAAACCAAATCATCTATCCTACATCCCTGTTCAGAGAAGGGGAGAACATGGTACCTTTTTGGGATCCTTACTTGTTTCTGTTGGAAAGCTTCCAGCAAGGCCGTGGCATGGTCAGGGAGGAGTGGGAAAGAGAGATGGGGTCCAGTGTAGGAGTCTGGCACCTCTATGGATTCATAGTCACAGTATTTTTCCAGCTCTGCCTCTTTGTAGCTTTCCCCACTTATGAACATGCGACTGATAAAATCCCCTGGACAGCAGATTAGTGGTGTTGATTTAAAAAAAAAAAATAGAGAAACAGACAAAAAAGGAGTTAAGTGGCTCCAGGTACCATCCTAGTAATTTGCTACAGAAGAGCTGTTTAGTTAGGCTGGCACTCAGGAGCAATCACAGCCATGGATGCTGGGTACTGCTTGGCACTGCTACAAAACTTGTAGTGGGGGAAAGGCTGCAGAGACAAATGTCCGTGTGCAGTGTTCACCGTTCTGTGATTCCGTGAGAACATACTGAACCTTTATGCCTCCTTCTAGCTCCTAAGAGCAGGAATTGCCCCAGATCCCTTACACAGCTCACAGTCTCCAGACAATAAACTCTCTAATCCTGATGCCATCACTCTTGAGACTCTTGGCCACATGTGCCATCCTGAAGATTGGCCAACACTGAGCAATGAATTATACAGGGTGCAGCCTTTGGAGCTGCTGGTGCCACATCTACAAACAGCACACAAACTTACTCTCTTTGCTGCTGCTTGGTGTGAACTGGTCCATGAGGTAACTGAAGAAGTTGTGAAGCTGCAGGAAGAGGGAAAGCCCATCATTCACCCCAGAATGAAATTCAACAGAGTAGCAACCTATCATAATCATCTTTCTGGAAGTTTTACCTCTGCCCTCCTCTTGCTGTCTGGTATATACAGCAACTCTCATTGTACCAATTTAAGTTTTGACTTTCTTAAAATGAAGTCAAAACAGTGGCTTTACCTTCAGCCACAGGCAGAAGTACACTATGAGCCCTTCCTCTCCCTGAGAGTGAAGCAGCCATGTAAGAGAATTTTAATCAAAGTTAAAACATAACGAACCAAATAGACTTGCCTGTTGTGTTCAGACTCCAGAAAAGCTCTGTAAAATGGCTCTTGTGGCTAGCTTCTGAAGTTCATTACTTTGTTTTATGCAACACATGCAGGCAGGGAATCAATAGGTTAAAAAGGGGCAGGAAACCCAGTGCCTGGCCCACTGAAGCACTTAGAGGGTTACCAGCCAGCAGCCAGAAAGGCAGTCTGGCACCAAAACCACCTTCCTATGTGTTTTCCTAGCTGCTCTTTTCCTCAGCACCATACCTTGATCTGATCCTGCTCGCAGGAATACTCAATGGATTGAAAGATTCTCCAGGTGCAGCGGCGGCGCATTTCCAGACGAGCCACGTGGCGCCGATACCACTGCTGGATCAAGACAGCTGCCTTGAAAGCTGGGGGACAAGAACAGAACCAAGCTGCTGAGCGGCACTGCCTGCAGCTGAGGCACCTGCAACAGCTCCTTCTCCACCCCTCAACATGGAAGAGAATCTTTCCTTTTCAGGAAAAAGTTCCCAGGAATTGTCTTCTTGTGCCTAAGAGCAACAACCCCTCTTTTTGTGTCTTCTTTTTTTTGCAAGAGGTTGACCTGACCCTGCCTGACCAGAGACCTCTGAAGCACTTCCAACCAATTGCTGCTGGTTCCTTCAGCACCAGCGTTAACACTGCATTATTAGGGCCTGAAAGCCCTAAAATGTTCTTCAGTATTATTACAATATCCTCCCTTTCTACCTACCTTGATAATTTCTATATCCATCTTACCATCTCTAGGTGCTGGGGCTTCAGGAAACCAGAATTTTAACTGAGGCCATGCAAAGAGTTGGGGGAAGACAGGATACCAAGTTTCCTTCTAGAGCCCTAAAAATATTTAACCTCTCCATATGCCAAATAAATGCCTCAGCTTTTGCAGTTGAGGAAAAACTTTAGAAGGACTCTATAGTAGCACAAATATCAACATACCATTACCTTACAATAAAATAAAGACCAAACTACACCCACAGTGAAATAGGGGAGGCAGAACTTTGGCCGTTAATGGCACAAAATGAATGAGATGCCACAATTTTCAGATACCTGTTTGAGGTTCAGCCAGTGCTGACACCAAATGCTTCCCAAATTATGGCTATCTGCCCTTCTTTTAAACATGGCCTCTGTATTCCCCCAATTCCAGTGTGTTCTCTTCAAAAATTATTTCAGATGGGGTGTGTGCATGTTTCAAGTGAAGTACATGGGTGCAGTTTCACATTTCCTTTTTCAAGTTCTGCCACAGAATTTTACATCTAGAATCTCTCATCCTCCTTAGCTGTCCTTGATCCCACTTGGACCAGCTCTGCTACTTGGCATCTCTCTTTGGGTTACACTGCATCCCTTACTGTTCCTTTCTGGAGCCCTACCTGTGAGCCCTATACTTAGAACATGTTCTAACACTGCTTCTGTCTTCTTTAGCTGAGGGGGGAAAGGGATGACTGCTGTTTCCACATGCTGGCTTCAAAATCCAAGGGAAACAACAGAGGTAGGGAGCTAGGGCCGCTGCAGGAAGTGTATTCCCCTGTCTCATTCACCAAAGCAGGGAGAGCAATGGGAGGTGTGTGGGAAAATCTTCATTAAAAAGGAAAATTCCTCACCCCTACCCAAAGGCAGCTATACACTGGCAAGAGATAAAGAGATCATATTCAATCAGCTTGCATTAATTACACAAGAAATGGCCCTCCAGGTACTTCAGCAGGAAACAGAGACCTTTCCCTAAAGAAGGTATCTCAATGGATTATATATGGAAAATAATGATCCTTTTAAATCATGATTCTCTTTCAGCACTGGGAATTGCAGAGTACAATAAAGGAAGATCTACAGTTGCTGTTCAGCAGAGGTGCGAGACACCCTGAAGTTGTGGGCAAGAAGGTAAGATTTGGCAAGCCTTAACTCAGGAATAACTTGTGTATTCTTTGCGTTCTCTCTTGCTGAGAAAATGCTCACTGATCAGCTGGGCTTGGAAAAAATTCCTTGTGATAACTCCACGCATACCAATGAAAACCAAAACCTTTGAAACGGTAAAAATTACACCTATGAAAGACATGTTATCAAGTGCACAGTTAGCATAAATACCACCAACAACAGCATTTAAGCCTCAGATAGGCAAGGCACTGGTTTTTACTCTGCTTTTATGGAGACTGACTCTGCAACTGAAAAAGCCAGGTATTCTAATTTAGCAGTTTACCTGGGTGAGTTATATCTGGCAGTGTTTGTATCTCTCGGGGGTGGGGAGGGGTGGGGGGGGGAAGAATCAACAAAGAAGAGAAAGATTTAGCCACATTTTATGATGATCCAAACCATGTATGGTATAAGCTGCTGAAAGCATAGCAAAGTGGCAGCACTCAAACCAGACTTCACTCCAAGGCCAGGCCAGCTGAACAACTCTGCTCCTACATTGTACATTGAAAACAGCCTTCAGACCTTGGACAGGGGAGACAGGGATGACATCTGGCACACTGCATTAGGGCAGAAGGCCCTAAGCAGATGGCCAAATCTGAAGGGTGCTGAGAGCCAAATGGTAGAAATTCAAAGCTTTACTGCAGTGGGAAACTGTTGTTGTATCAGGTGTAGTACAAGGTCTCAAGTAAGTAACTAGTGTTGTGTTACACTTGCTCATCTTAAAATAACCCTGAACTTGTTGGGAAAGTCTATGGACCTCTGGTGCTATGGGTGACAGGTAAGTCTAACTTACATCTAAAGAGTTGTTCAATAATGGACAATAGCAAACAAAAGTGTGAGTCACAACCTTATCCCTGCTTTCAATCCTTATTTTCTTTTCCAAGCACTTGCAAACAGTTTGCCCCATCCTGCTGTGCTGCTACTGCTCATGACTGCATGATTCAAACAATCAAGACTGCTCATCTACTTTTTAACTCCTTCTTATATCTAAGGTCTTCCTAATCAACTCCCTTTGTTCCACAGCAGACACAGGCACACGCCCACAAAATTGATCCCATGACAGAGGGCTTCAAAAAATAAATCACCACAATTTTGAGAGCCATAAACAGGTCTGGATTATTAGCAGAGATTAAGAGCACTGTGTTGATGTAATTAGATAAAATACACACTTTTTGCTTTACAGCTTTTCGTAGCCACACCATCTCACCTTCTTTGTAACTAGATTTATTTTGGCTGCACCAGTAAGAGCCTTGGAAAATAATCCAGGGGAAGCAGCAGGGTGACATCTCTCTCACTGTCAGCAGACAACACCTGCATTACCCAGTAAGTATTTCATCCAGCAGTTGTTAATGCTAAATGTTGCTTCATCTCTAGTTAGGCTTGGGTGGATTTTAACCTACTCCTCGTCTAAATAGCTGTTATTTCCTCAAGCCTGTTGTCTTCTGCTAACACCTGAGAAGCCTTGTCACAGAATACTGAAAGACAGCATCTCACTTAAATGCTGTGAAGAAAACCCAGAGGAGAAACACATTCAGTGCAACCTCCCAACAGCACAGGCAGGAGAAAACAGGATAAGATCACTTTTCTTAGACTCACTCACCATTTTCAGACTTCTGCAGGGAGTACTTGTACTTGACATCTACAGAACTACCAGATCCCATGTTCTCCAACCGATGTTCCAACGTTGCAGTCTGGCCCAGTGTCACCAAAACCACAAAAGAGATGCAGGGAAGACCATTTGGTCAGAATCAAAACAGCTGCAACATGTCCCACAGTGCCATGAATCTATAATGAAATATATTAACACTTAATATCAACGATCAGATGGCCTCTCTTGTGCCCAAGTGCATTTTCTACTATGAGGTTTCTCCAGCTACTCCCAGACAATCAGATGAGGATTTGTGTCTCACTCCTTCACATTTCAAGTGAGATTTATAAACAGCAATCGGTTCAGCACCTTTAGCTACTTGCATAAAAATAGGTACTGTGATTGTTTGGCAAACATATAAAAAGCTGTTCAATACTGATAAAGAACTATTAAAAATCATTAAAAAGCAGTATGTACAGACAAACATGCTGTAGTGCAGACAAATACTCACACAGACCCCTGTAAAGGATAACTCATTATGAGGGATGAACACAAACCTGATATTTAATCTAACCACAGCTAGCAGGAAGGTAAGCCTAAAACAGCAGTTATCTATCAGAAGAGAATAACCAGCTTTATTAAACACTGCTTGCCTTCATTCTCACATATCTGCTCGAGCGTGAGAGTGTATTATGCCATCAGTTGCTAGTGTAAAAGGACAGACATCCAGACTTTAGTAAGCTCACTGCTGTGGAAGCTCTGGTCAGGGTAAACAGATCCTAATGCAAGATTAGGTGAAACTCTGAAGTCTCTCACTTTGAGGGTAACCAGAATGTCATTCACAGACATTTTTCCTCTGGAAAATAAACAGTCACATAGTACTGCCAAAGCAGCCCCAGGCTGTATCACTGAAGAATTCAACAGATTTTTATTTTCCCCTGAAATTCAGGGAGGACAAAGCTGAGAAATGGAGGGAAAGAAATTAACACTTGTAAAAATGTTAAGACGGGTATTGGCAGGAGAACACAGCTCAAAGTATTTGAAGGGTCAGGATGGAGTAACTACAGAGGCACCACTGCCCAGGAGAAGAAAAAGTACTCCTCCTTTCCTCACTTCCTGCAATCCTTTTGCTTCCTTCAGTCTCTTTCCACCTAACCCGCCTCCTTCCTCAAAATAGCTCAGATCTGCACAAACAGTAATTGAAGGCGCATGTCCGGTGTTGCGTAAGGTGAGTGATGTATATTGGCTCAGGAAGGTGAGCCCTGCTCAGCCACACTGCAGCATGGGGAGGTTCTAAAGCACATCAAAGGCTGCAACTCTCTCTCCCTTGCCCAGGATGCCCAACTGTACAATGGCATCCTCACAATGCCACAAGCGGGCAGCACAACAGGGTACACCACAATGCTCTCAGCAAAATACCTACACCGTTGTTTTATTCTAACAGTATCATTTCATATCAATGTCACAAATTGCCTGAAATCACTGCCAAATGACACCCAATTTTACCTAGAGCCTTACCTTCTTTGTGCTCAAATAATGTAGGTACTCTGACAGCTTTCCAGATTATTAACTACTCCAAGGGACAATTGCACATAAAACTTACCAGTTATAGCTCTTGTTTGTAACCTCCTGTACCAGGGAAATCAGAGTTCAGGAAGAATTTCAGAACTTCTGAGCATAGGCCCATCTGGCCTACACAAACAGTAATTTAACTTAATAACACAGATCTGAGGATTTCAACAAGTTTTAGCTTTCCAGAGAAGCAATGATAAAAATTATTAATTCTTCATTGGCCCCTTTCCCAGGAACTAAAACACTTTTAGGTTACTTTTAAAACAAGGGAGAACAAACTTGAAGCACACACTCAAGTATGGTGTTCAGTACTTTGCCTGCTGAGGATGTGTTCAGGGGTACCACCAGTCTGCTTTGATAAAATGTGACCTTGGATTTGAGGTCACCTTTGGCAACAATTTTTCTCTTATTTCCTTCTCTCTCTGCAAAACAAACAGGCATTTATTATTTGGGCAGCCTTGCTTTAAACACATTTTCACCATCCATAGTGAGGGATACCCTAGTGTTAGTGTGCCCTAATTACCATGTCATAAAAAGGTTTATCAACAGGTCCCTCCCAAGTGGTTGCTCGAGCCATGAACTTCTTTGTTTGTTGCCCTCAGATTTTTGTCAGGGCCACAACCTGAGCAAAGGTGTGCACAGGAGTAAATCAGGCTCCAATAGAATCAAACCTGTTCCAGGGCTAGAAGGAACTGAGAAAGAAACAGAACCAGTCTCAACTGCTCAGCAGTTCGGATCCTTCCTCATCCACCCAAAAGTGACATGCACCCTTCCCTTCCTAAATTCCTGCACTAAGAAATGGAAGAGGAACAGAAACCCATCAAGGCACACCCTCAAAGACTGGATGAACTGAGCAGCAGCACTGCTTCAGGTACAGGTTGTATTAACTTCCACGTAAGAAATATGATCCATCCAGGAAACAGCCAACTACCAAGCACTCCTTCCTCATCTTGCTCTTGGCTGCCACTCCTCTCCTGCAGAAATATTTCCTTCTCTTGGGTGCAATCAGGAGGCCTCCACAACAGGTTTTCCTCACACCTCCTTCACACTGGGCTGTCCCTGGTACGCGCCATGGCACAGAGCACCTACCAGCCAACACCCACATTATAAAACCAGGTGACAAAAGCCAATGCACACAGCTAACCACCACTAAAAAGGCACGGACTTGAGAGTCCCACATGGACACAGAAAACCAGTGGAACACCAAGTTCAGGGCCTCAGGAAAAGGCCACACACACATAGAGAAGATGAACATACGCTGACCACCAGAGGTAATGTTTCACAGGCAGGAGAGAGATATAGCAGCCAGAATCCATGCACTTCCCGAGCCACTAGGTAACACAGTTCTTGTAACTCTTCAAACACAAGGAAAGGACTTGCTCAATAACACCATTTAGTACTCCATGAAATTCAGGCAAGGAAACCTTGCAAAAATCCACTTGAGTCAATATCCCAAAACACAAACAACAAAAGCCGAGGTACATTTCCTGACTTAGCCTAATTATTTGAACTTCTCCAAAACCAAAGCAAGGGACAGCATTCTGAACCAAATCCAACACACTGAGAACTTGTGAACATTGTTGTCCATGTGGTGCTCAACCCAGAGGACCTGTCAGAAGTAACTCAGCTAATGTGAAGCCTACTCCTAGGGAAAGTGACATTTCATGTATCATGAACAGGATGCCCACTAACCTGAGAGTTTTATAGACATTCCAGCCACAGAGGGAACAGGTGAGCAGAATATGGAAGGCAACGGGAAGACATGACAGACTAGAAAGTTTACTAGGGAAAAACCTAAAAGATATGTTGGAGGGAAACAAATTTTAAGTTCTGCTAAAAGAAAAACAGCAAGAGTTTAAGAACTACAGATTAATTAAAAAAGCAATGAAATACTTCTCCCAAGGATAAAAATGCTAGCTGTCACTAGGGAAAGTGATGATCCTACCTTGCCTCAGAGTAAATACCTATGTATGGCCCATGTGCACATCAGACCTGGCACCACTTAGTAGCTGCCAACAAGGTGGTGAAGCGTGTTTTATTTCAAACACACACCCACACAGTTACTGCAGTGCCAAAAAGGGGAATTACAGACACAAAACTCCCAAATGCAGTTTTATACACCTTGGCATACAAAAAGGATATTTTACCTCAAACTTTAAGCTACTACTGGACACAAAATTCTGTTGCAAGGAATTAAAAAGAAAAACGCAACTTACCTTGCCAAGTCCTAATTTATGGATTTGTTGAGATAAACACAACTGAAGCTCTCCACTGGATAAATTTTGGTTGTATTCATTACCCAAATGATCAGTGATTTCTGATGCTATTTTTTTTAGTTACAGATGCAAAATCTGCTCCTCAGAATCCAAATAGTAAAGTAAGGTGCTCCCTTGGGCAGGCAGCACAACAGGCCATGTCTCTGTGCACATGCAACCCAGAACTGGTGCAGAAACTTTGGTTTATTTACTGCCCAGTTATGAACAGACTTAATCTTCTACCATGTGACACTTAATAAAGGCTACAGATCTCAACTGGATTAGGATTACTCAAGGGATTATGAAGGAGAAATACAGCATGTTGGCCTCTCTCATCCTAGGAGTCAGCTCTTACACACTTTCAAGCTGCCCTCTGCTAAATGCAAGCTTCTGGAGGAAAACTAATTCAAGGTTTCACCCCTTTTTTGTGTGAAAAAGTATTTGGTACTTCATAGCTAGGGAATCACTAGTGCAGAATAGAAGGGATGTGGAAAAAGCAAGGATAATTTATCTCTTATTACTTCACAATTCCAGGGCTTTAAAAAGCAGGAAAACCACTGTTCTTTCCAGTCTTTAGAAAGTGTATGCACAGAGCAGATGAAATCTCACACAAATATGATCAGCAAGCTATTCAAATACCTATAAATGAAAAAAGCAATGACAACAAAGTCACAGAATACCAGGCTACAGAAATACTTGCAGGATGTTTTGGTCCAGTCTTTCTTGGCAAATACTCCCACAAAACATCCAAACTTACCAAAAAACTCAACATTTTAATGTTTCCAGCATTAAGACTGTTTTGTTTAAAGTATTAACACTTGCATCTCTGCATTTTTATCAAACTTCAGTTCTTATTACAAGTTAGCCACTCACAGGTTAAATTATCTAAGTTGTAAGATGTATCACTTACCAGTTGATCATTATTCATATTTTTAGTTTATTATTAAATTAAAACCAGGAAGTTACACATCCTTTGGGTTCACAGAAAATCACTGAAGGTGGCAGAAAGACTTTATTTTGTTGGCAGCCTCTTGGAGTGCTGGTTACTACAGAAAATACAACGCTTTCAAGAAAGTAGTTTATAATGGGGAAAAAAAATCATCTACATTCCTCACTCATTTAAACCTCATAACCACAAACAGCTGCCAAGCCACAAACACAACAGTGGAAGCAAATTGCTTCTTGAATATTCCTAGGAACTAACAACTTAGACATTCCAGATTGTTTGCAGTCATTGAAATAAACATTGGGCCAAACTTATATACCAGAGCATCTGGGCACACCCCTGCCAGAGGATCATCAGGATGACTACACAAAGCTACACCTGTAAGGATCCTGTAGCTGTGGGCGGCTGTTATTTAAAGAAAACCTGGTGGGATCACAAATCACTGCCTACTCTGTGAATTAAAGCAATGGCATTCTGGAATCTCAAAAAGAGTGAGCATTTAAAAATCTTGCTCTAGGAACTCTTCTTCAGATTTGTCATCTGGCTGCTGTACATCACTGTCTAAACTGGGTCAAGGCAAAGCTTGCAGCACTTACATCCAGGCAGGAGGAGAGGATGCAGGTAAGTAGGTTATGATACTCAGCACAAGGAGATAAAGGGCCCTCAGCTCCAGAAGGTACTCTCAGAGCAGTTTGCATAACCAGTGCACAGCCAGCATGGCATGGATCTGGAAGTGGTGCTCTGTCACCTTCACACAGGTGATATTTTATCCAATGAAGGGCACTTGCTAGCTTTACTTGAAGGTATCCACTGACCTTGACTCTTCAAATCCCTCAGTATTTCAGGAGTACACCTAAGTGTCTAAACTCAATATACAGTCACAGCACCACCTGACAAAAGCCCCACTGCTCTGCACTGTAAATCAAGACATTAACTTTTACTATAGGTAACTTGATCTGAATGCACAAAAACAAATGCAACCGTTTTTTAACCTCACTGCTACCCAACACAACCTCCTCTCATCTACCAAGGAGAAAAGGGCATTACAATTCCTGAAACAGCTCCTGATTTCTGATAAATAAACTACTTGTAGTCTACAGCTGTGTATGCTACTGACTGCTGCATCTGCCCTTGCTAGGCCCAGGATCAACAACTCCTCATAGATGAGGGAAAAGGATGATGACCTAGAACTAAGCCACACAAGCCCACAAGCCTTCATACATCAAGCTATAAGCTGTAAATTTTTATTTAATTATTCCAGACATACAGGCTAAGTAATTTACAAAATGTATTTATTAGTTAGCACAGAAGTACACTGCAGTTGCACAACTCATACCAAAAATAACACAAGCCATTTTTACCCATCAACATCTATTAGAGCATCAATTAAATTACAAGACATTTTCACATTTCAAGCTTTCATTACAGGTCATTAACAGGATCACCTGCAACACTGTGAAGAGTTAACAAATCACTGTTTCATAAATGGTTCACATCATTCATGAACCAAAGCCACTGCATTGCTCCCAGGAGTGATTTTAAAAGCATATGTTAGTCTTGCACAGCTTCAGCTTCTCACTCAGTGTGTTGAACTAGAAAAACAGGCAAGAGAGCACAGGTTTGTCCAGAGTTAAGTGAAAAACAAGTTCTATGCAACCTCTAGAAACAATTATTCTTGCTAAAATCAGATCTGACAGAATTCCTATAAATATAATAGCAATAGTATTTTTTAAAACCGCTTTCAACTGGAATACAGCTTCTTATGCTCTTGCCAAGGCCATGCAACCAGGTTCTTGGCATAGAAATTCTCATAATATCTTTCTGAAGCTGTCCCATGAGGCATCCTGTGAACTCAAGAACTTGGACTTATCCTGCACATTCACAGGACAAAGCCCCCAAAGGATGCTGCTCACATGCAGTCACTGGTATGCAGCCATTACCAACTAAGTTTGATTTTCCTGGTGCCAAGTGCACCATCCCCTCCTGCTGGGATTCAGTTCCTTCTGGCAGGGCTTCCTATTATCATCCACCTGGAGACAAAGCAAGTTCCATTGTGGGGCTGGTAGAAATATGCAAAACATTCCCAGAGGCAACATCTACCTTTAGATTGCATCTTCTATCCCTTCCTCTCTGATCAAAACCCTAAGATATTCTCCAAGAGTTTCACTAGAAGAGTCAATAGTTAACTCCCTCTAAAACAACAAGGGAAGGTATTTATCCAAGGGCAATAAACAAGCAGAATCAGGAATTCAGACTGGGTCAGAGTGCCACTGCAATGCCTTGTCCCTCAGTGACTCTGCAGCTGAAATGTTTGTGTAAGTACAGATGCCACTTACACCTGTGCCACTTCCACCTCTTCACTCCCCAGTTCTCATCCACGTCTGGTACCGATCTGGATGCGCAGCACTCATGACTGTGGTGTACACTGTATTACTGGCAGGGAAAGAGCACCAGAGCGAGTGAGTGACATCCCAAAGGCAGGAAGGGGATCCATCTAGCTTGCAAGGCAGCAGGACAAGTATTTATGGAAACAAATATTCTGCTTGGGTACAGAAGTATTAGGAAAAGAGACTGATTAAATTAAAGACTGTTGGCACTAATTTTTAGTGTTCTTTCCCCCAGGCAGCACAACAGAGGAACTGTATTAAACAATAGATACTGTATCTATGTCACAGCTGAGATGAATCTTTTCCTTTCCTCATTACCTCACATCAACAAGGCAGAGGAGAGGTAGAGGAAGCCATTGCCAAGCTCCAATGACAATGACTGATGCAGAGAATATGACCAAGCTCCGTGTAAAAGTAAGCCATAACATGATAACTTGTAAAAGGGCAATTTCTGGAACAGCATGGAAGAATGGTGTACTGAAACACATCTGAGAAATCCAGTAAATGGTATCTAAAAGCTTTATCCCACTCCCTTTATTACAAATTAATCAAAGCTCTATCAGAAGCTACTGTGTTAGCATGAACCCGAAATTTCCAAAAGTGGGCAAAGGAGTCCATGTGACATCCAGCTGCTCCTCCAAAGGAGTAATTTGTTTCCCTACTCCAAAGCAATCTCCCATTACCAGACTGAGCCCAAACAAATGCAGTTCCCTAACTGAAGTGGTAGACACAAAAGGAATGGTGATGTGGAAGTAGAGGGTCACGAGCACAAGCCAAAATCTAAGCTGGGAAACCACAAGACTCAGACACATAAGCAAGACCCTAAAGAAGTTTGTGGCGTACTTTCAAGGGCCCTGAGGCACAGCAGGAGGCACAGATCAGCATTTCTCAATCTAATACTTACTTGTTTAAGACTGGCTTCACTGACAACACCTGTACAGAAAGTTGGAAGAGTTGTCATTCGGGGAGATAAAGAGGAAAGTAAATGGCCATTTAGAAACAGCAGTAGGATGAAGTTATGAAAGGAATAATATAAAGTCAAGGACTTCCCTCCTTTTTTAAACATCAGATCATTTTATAGAAATACTTTCAAAAAAGCCCTCTGAAAGACACTCCAATTCCCAAAGGTAACCATGTCTAATACTAAGCACCTGTGCTTGAAATAAGAAACTGCACTAAAATGATGGGATTCATCTCTCACACTTTCCACCTGAATTGGTAAACTGTTACAAAATGCCTAAATAGGAGTCCAGAAGCATTTTGAACAACTTTCAGTCTTCAACCCTGTAGAGATAGCTGTATAGTAAACCTTGTTCCCCACAATAAAGCACAGCTTTTACATTCCTGATAAAAGAACACTTCTGCTTTGCAAAGAACTTGAAGAGCAACTCACAATGCAGAACTTGAAAAATACCTTAAAGAGTGTATCAAAGTTGATGTTGTGCTGTCCAGTAGCATTGAGAGCTTTGATGGCTGCAGTTCTGTGGGAAAGCAACAGCATTATCAATTAAACACACTTGTCTGTTCCAAAGGCTACAAAGCATCAACACAAACATCTTCTTACTAAAGGCCTTAACATTGCAATGCCTGCCTTGGCCTAAAAAAAAACCTCCAAGTTGCGTGACTGGATCTCATCTCAGAGTGTTGAAGTTCCTGTTACTACTGCATTGAGTACACACCAAGAAGGAGCCTGCCAATCCCTTTTTGCACACTACACAGCTTAATCCCATCGACACACCTTCCTACTGCCATCCAGTACTTTTGGCAGTGTTGATCTAAGTCATTTATCTTCTACTAAATTTTGCTTTCTGAGCAAGTTTTTGGCCTATGCATTATCTTTACAAATTCTCATTCTGTACACTAACCACTGTCTCACACCCTTTCCTCTGGCATCTGAGAATATTCCTCTACACCATAGGTACTCCCTTCAGAGTGGCTTTACAGGAGCTGAATGACCTGCCTGCTCAGGGAGCAAACACCTGCCCATACCTCCAGCCACTTCTGCAATATGTATTCTCTCTCCCCACAGAGCTTCCAATCAATTTACCTGCGATCATCAAAAGGAGGAGGGGTAGTCCAATGATCATAGTTTGTCTCCACACGGAACCACCTGCAACAAGCATATAAGCAAACAAAAGGTGAATCAGTAGGTAATGCATCAAGTCCAACACTCAGCATCCCTATACTGCCAAAAAGAAACAACTCCCTCAAAAGGCAATTCCCTCTGCTTCTGCAAGCCCAAGGGCCCCATGCTGGCAGCTGCAACAGCCTTCACCATGAACTATGGAACACAGGAATGGGGTGGGTGACCTATTCTGCTGTAACCATGACCAAGAGGTGCCCCAGATCTACCAAGGAAGTTGTGCAACTAAGTCCCCTAGAAGGGAACATGAGAAGCAAAAACTAAGTAGTTTTTTCCTACTTACGCTCCACCTAAGGGATCGAGAGGCCAGAGATCTGCTGGCCCTCTTCTATTTCTTGTTATGACCATGCCTTCTTTGGGTGAGACACCTCCTACAATATAGTAAACCTCAGCAATGATGGGAATGTCAGCCAGTCTCAGAACAGCGGACTGGAAGTCCTCTGCTTCGCTCAGGGTCTAACACAAAAAGGAGATGACAGTGAGGTTAAGCACAAAAACAAGCACTGGGACATCTTCAAAAGAAAAGGTCCAGCTTTTCTGAAAATGGTAATTGACTCTAACATGCTACTTGAAAATACCAATATAACAACATAACAAAACAGCATAAAATAACCCCGGCACAGGTATTCACCATCTAGGAGTACAGCTGTCTTAACTGGTTATGACAAGTAACAGCTAGTTGAAACACTCCCTAGGAAGCAAGTCTTGGCACAGCTTCTCCAGGAACTTTGGCACTGGAGGTTGCCCTCCAAAAGGACTGGAATTGCCTCATAACTGAATACAGAGTCCACTCTTAGTTTCTCCTGAGAAATCGATTTGCTTATTGAGTTGCTAAGTCTTCTGTGCCACTAATTCTAAATTACTAAGATGTTTAAGGACAAACATGGCATGGTAGTGAAATATAAGATCAACTCAGTGCACTTACACGTCGCACAAGCCAGCTGACAGGGTAATTCCTATTGAGGAAAGCAGCTATAGCATTTTCCCACCATCTACCACCATCTGGGGAGAAAAAAAAAACACTCTACATGTAATTTATATACCATGAGATAGGGTAGGTGCCAATCAGCACTAAGTATCAACAAATGCCAACAAGGAGCACAACCTTCAGGTGAAATATATATAGACAACATAATTCAAACTGACAGCCACAGCAGCTGGATTAACACCTCTGCTTTCCAGAAACCATCTCAGACCTGTCATGACAGGAGTGATAATAATCACCTCATTACTCATCTTACTGAAATATTAGAACAGGAATCATTTCACAGAAATAATACAACAGCTAAAAAAGAGGTAGTGCTAGTGTTTGTTATTGGGAATAATAAGCAAAGTGCAAAAACCAGAAGGCCAAGTTTGTTACTATTTAAACACACTTTGCAAAGCACAAAAAAAGTCTGCTTGTCACCTGATAGACCCTGATCCTGATTTAGTCATCCTGCTTCCCCAAGAGCCACATGCTCAGTTCCCTCAATTTGTAGTTCAGTTGCAATGAACTGAAAACAGCTTTCACTTCAGATAAGCCAGCAAGCAGTCAGCAGCAGCCCATGGACACAACTGCTGCGTGCATGACCATAGGATGTGGAGAGACATAGGACTGTGGTATACAAGATTTCCTCAATCAGGCCTTTCAAGAGACCTAATAAACACATAATACTAGCCTTTAAGATGAACTAAAAGCAGTTTGCCCCAGTAAGTATTAGCCCAGGACACTCCAGTTTGAAAGCATTAACTAACTACTCTGGAATCAGAAGCAGTGTGTGTGTAAACTGTGGAAAGAATTTAGTGAATCCAACAAGGCAGCATTAGCAAAGCAAACAGGAAGCATGAGGTACAAGTGCTTCACAGCAGAAGCCCTACTTAGAGATAATGTACTGGTGGAACACATACAGTGAACATGGTTTGCATAGCTAAGGAGTTGAAGAACAGATTGTTCAAGATTAAAAAGAAAAATGCTTATCACCATCACAAGGGAAAAATAAATGTTTTAGATGTTGGTTCTGAGAACACATTATTGCCAGTTCTAACAGTCACCTAATACAGAACAACACATTATCAGCCTCTTCAAAAGGAATAAAAGGGAAAGAAATGGAGACAACTTCCCGAGCTTTGAGTTGGACATAACCGTCGTTATTTTTGAAACTGAAGTCCTTATGAACAAGGCAGTGACCTTCCCTTGCCTTCCCCATTGCTATAAGCTTTAGTTCTCAGTAGTGGCATCTCTCAACTCTGCTCTACTACTGATCTTGCTTAACTGCCTTTCCAGTGTCTCCAGGCATTCCCTCAAGGCCTGCTGCCTTTCCCCTAGATCTTCCCCTCCTCTCTTTCCAACTGCCTTATGAGGCCAGACAACCGTGGAATACAGCAGGACCGGGAAAGGAGCCGTTTCTTTGCTGTCCAAACTGCATTTGTTATCTCAGTCACCTCCAATGGTGTCTCTTGACCAGACCACATCTTTTACAGCATTCCCAAGGCTTTCCCCATCCTTTGACACTTTCAGCTCAGGTGACACTGCTGACAAATACCTTCTCCTACACAGCAGCCAAAACCAGGCACGTGTGCTTTCACTCCATGAGGGCAAGACAACGCATTCCACTTCAGATTCTTTTTGGCAACCTTAACTTCATTGCTCCCTCTGGGAGAAAAAGGCCAGGGCAGGCAACAATCAACAAAAAAACCACACAACATCTACTGTGGAAGACACTTCCTTTACCTCGTTCATCTCCAGAGATGGTGAACTTGTGTGGACTTTGTCCAGTCCATAATCCAACGTAACCAAGAAATGTGGTGCCTTGGTACGCAACCTGAAAGCAGGAAGGAGAGCAGTTGAGTGTTCCAGAACAGAAGACTGTTAGAACCTGTAGCTTGTACTTCTTTCTATAACTTTCATACTTACATTACTATAGCACACTGTGCCTTCAGTTACAGGAAAACATGCCAAGTAAATTAGAAAGGGACTCTGAGGCCTCAAACTCGCAGCATTTCAGTGGTTTGTGATCCCTGACAGCTACAAGACTTTTGCTCAGGCACAACTGCCAAGCAACAAACAACAACTTTTCTGTTTATAAAATGGAGACTATGAACATTAAAAAAAGACTCACAAAACTGCACTAGCAACTAATTGTTTTTTGAAAGTCTTTGTCTAGAAACACACTTATTGGTCACAGACCTTCACAAGGTCTAAAGAAAAAGAAAAGTGGCTTAGAATTGGTTCCTACCAAAACTGATATCTTTGCCACATTCCCTAGTATCTTTTTTTCTTTTTAGCATCTTGACACTTCTTTCTTTCAGCATCTCTTAGAAATAACGTCTTCAATACTAGATTAAGCTGTTCTACATTTTCCAGCCCATCACCATAAACTGGGTGTCCAGAAAGGAAAGAAAATCAGCATTCATCCCACACTGCTGGAGGATAACAGCATTGCTCTAACAATCCAGTATATTTGGGATGGGAACCCCATTCCTACATTAAACCCCCCATCTAAGCAGCTATGGGGCCATCCCATTCTTCATGGAACACCACCCAGCCACACCAACCCCAGACCATACCTGCCCACCCTTTATAAACTGCACATCCAGTGTGATCTTGCTCAATATATCGACAAAATTGTAATCCAGGTTCCGACCGTGGTAAATGTTTCCTTTGTCATCCTGAGCCACAATGCTGGTACAGAATCTGCCAACAGAATAGGGCAGGGAATGACTGAAAGCACAGCTCTGGCACTGCTTGCAATATTCTAGCTGCAGGAGCTCAACCTTTCAGTAGTAATTGAGTTGATGCTCTGCTAAGTCCCATACACTGTTACCATACAAAGAGGAGTCCAGTACCACACCACAGTCCACAGCAGGTCAGAAATTACAGGGCAAGCAGAAAGCAGCACTTCCACTTGGAATGACAATGTGGAATGAAATTATTTCATTTCACTTTTGTAAGCCATAATGAAAAGCTAACATCTGAAAGCATCCATAAAGTGTCACACTTCCTGCAGTTAATTCTTATGATTTGACTTCCATTTGGACTGTCTATAACTTGAATCACAAGTAGGTAAGTTCAAATTAAGTCCCATCAATAAAACTGAGGAAATTGGTTCAAGTATCAGCCATTTCAATAACAGACTATTCTCTAGAACAGGAAGAGTGCTCTAACTCCTTGTGTAACAAGTTCAGTTTCATTAAAACAATTTTTTTTGGTGGACGATATTGCATTAGCAGGGAATTAACTTATTTTCTCTGTAGTTTCAAGTTGGTCATTTCAGTGATGCATAACTCTGCCTCTCAGAAGCATAAAGGTAAACAATTCTTCACATAAGTAGCCTATTCCCAGTTGATGGGGGTTTTCTAGTATCCAAGCTAAGAAACTGGATTTCAGGGGCCTCAGCAGGACAAAGTATGACAAGTATCCTCTGTGAAACTAAAAGAGCCAGCACTTAAACACATCATATTCAATATTAGTCCTTACTAAAAAAAGTATTATAAATTGATTACTACACACTGAGAAAAAAATATAATCCAAATGCAAACAAGGAGCAACATGCTTTGATATTTGCTAAAATGTATATGGGGAAATATTTTAGGATCTCCAGAGGCAACACCAAATGTTGATTCTTCTCCTGCACCATGTTTCTAGGGCCAAAAGAGACAACAAAACTCAGTATTTTTTCAGAGATTTTGTTTGGTGCCATAAAAATACTACAGTAATTTTCCACTGTTCAAATTGGGAAGTGATATTACGCAGCCATTGAACTTTCATCCAGAAAATAGTTTAGTAGTAACTTTCTCAGATAAGTGAGAGAGCAACTAATTATTCTAGCCTCCTTTCTGGCAATTTTTAAGTGACAGACAACATTACATCACCTTCAAACATAAATTATATCTACTTCTGGATGGACTATACCTTACCAGCAAAAATGATTTTTGAATTTTAATACGTTTACATACATGTACATACACAAAACTATGACAGATACTAGTTGTACTTCCAAACAGAAAAAATAACCGTTTCCCATTCCATTCAGCATTCAATCTGCCAAAAGAGAATGAAGCCTTCCAGCTGAACAGATGAAGTGTTCTCAAAACGAACAGTCCAAGTAACCCACCACGTGCCTTCTCCCACGCTGAACTGAAGCTATACGCCAACCTGTACAGGACCATGTACGTACTGGACACTTACGCAGTGGATTCGTAGGCGAAGTTCAGCAGGATTCCATCTCCGAGATTGACTCCCAGTGCTTTGCACATCCCCGCAATCTCTCCCGCGAAGGGCTGCGGCATGAACAGCTCCAGTTCGGCCGCTATGGGCTGGATGACCTGGTGAACCCATTTCGGTACGCTCTCGCTACAAGACACACCCGAGGGGTTAGCCGAGAGCGCGCCAGCGGCTCACACCTGGCACCCCTGCGCTGCTCCATCAGCCCTCCCGGCGCGGCCCCGCTTGTCCCCCCTCCCCGCCCGGCCGCACGCACTCGATGATCCGCTGGAAGGCGGCGCGCAGGAAGGCGGGCTCGAAATGCCGCAGCACGGGCAGCCAGCGCCGCTCGGCCGGGCTGTCCAGGCTAACGTTGCAGTGCAGGGGGGCCGCCGCCGCCCCGCACAGCAGCGCCAGCAGCGCCCACGGCCCGCAGCCCATGGCGCAGAATGGAGCAGAAGCGGCGCCCCGGGGCCAGCCCGCCCTTCCCCGCGCCCCTGGGCCCGCCCCGAGGCGTCACGGCCCGCCCGCCCCGTCCCGTGAGACACGCGACCGAGCAACCGCAGCAGCAGGTACACGGCACCGGGTAACATGTGCATTTCCCCGGCAGTGCTGCTGCTGGCCACGTTGATGAAAGCCCGTCCAACGCGGTCGCTTCCATACCTAGGGCATAGGGGACAAACCCACGCTTGGCCGAGCTGTCAGCATGCTGGCTGACGCAGCACAGGCAAGGCTGTAAACAAGAGGGAAACAGGAAGAGAGGAAACTAGACCGTTGTCCTCAACCGCGGGGGCAAAAAATTACCACTCTTTTAGTGTCAGAGGTTATTAGTTTCTGGACACATGCACAAGGAAAGAAACTGCTCAGCAGAAAAAACGCTCCCACCACAGTACAACTGTGGTTAACACACTGTACTTTCTTCCTCCTCCCCCTACCTTTGACTCCAGCCCCTGCCCCAGACTCCATCCCAACACAATTCCGGCTCTCAGCTACACGTGCTCCTCCACTTGAGAGCTTAACCGCGCTCCCTGCTGAGTACCAATCCCTGCCCTTCCCTCAGCAGGAACAAAAATTTTGAATAAAGCAGCTCTAAAAAAAAAAAAACCACAAAAAAAAAAAAAAAAAAAAAAACAAACCACAAAAAAACCCACAAAAAAAACACACACCCTACTTTGTCCTCTTTGTCCTTCTCGCCCTTAAGCCTCTCTACGATTTTTTTTTTTTGCTCTAGGAAGCAGTGTGACAACAAAACAAAATCCATACAAGAAAGAATTAAAGTTATTACAAATACATATTAAACAAATAGCTAAGTGAATTCCCACATGGGATATGAACATTAATCTGGCTTCCTGAACAGAAAGGAAAAAAGCACCCCACCGAATGTATTTCAATTGTACTGTGCATGTGGCACCTGTTTCTGCACCAAAGAAATCCCTTTCTAACAGACTTTGAAAAGGACAGTATAAATAGCTAAAGTTATAAATAGTTTATCAACTCCATTAAAACAGGTGGCTGGGGAAAGTACAAAGAATCCATTAATGGTCCCAACAGAGGTCAAGACTAAAGCACAAGTTCAACCTTAGACAGAGAATCCATACACCCCCATGACTTTTGCAGGTACTTGCCAAGAGACACTGGCAAGTCCCACCAGAAGGCACACTACTATAGGAAAACATTCCTTTTTTCTCTGGTATGTGATGCTATTTTTGTATTTAAACAGCAACAAAAAACCCTATCTCCCAATACACTACCTGTATTTTTCTTTTCCCAGTAAGCTGCAACAAACTGTTCTTCCCCACAACACTTGAATTCATTTTACCTGCATCACAGAGTAATTTGGTATTATTAAAGTGGTCAAAGCCAGCTGCTCAGACAACAGTTCACTCCATCTGTACAGTCACTCCCCTAAGACAGGCACAGACACTAACTATATCCACATGCTTTATAGACTGAGCAGAGAATTCTTTTTTCTTTGTTGATTAGTCATTAATTGCATCAAGTAGAATTTTTACCATACAGTTGTGTATTTTAATACTTACACATACAAAACCCACTCTAAGTAAATTACATGAAATAAAAATAATGGCCTTCTTCCCTAGAATGCTTTAAAAACAGATTCAAATCCACCAAGGATTAAGGCCTGTGTCCTATTGATGCAGTATCCATCAGCTTGCAAGAGCTCCATTTGCATTTCCAAACAGATCAGAGCTAAATCCATAAGGCACCAAAGTCCTCCTTTCCCTCAGGGTGATGGTGGGTGCAAATCAGCATCTCCAGGGCGACTTCTCCAAGGGTGATGAAGCTCTCTCCAGCATTTATTTTAGCAGCTGTTTTCTCTTTTTCAGAAGTGCATCTCTTAGAGCCAGCTAACCACAAAACAAGAGGTGAGTATTCAGGTAAGGAGCATAGTAACTGAGAAAACACCACTACTATATCAGAACTCTGTTCAATTTCTTTAACCTCTGATAAAAACTCTAGGAGCTCATCAGCTCAAACTGGGAGCAGCAATGCAAATGCTAACAATTAAGAGTGGCAGAAACACTGGTGTTATGTACCTAAACTCCACTGTAAAGTTAAAGAGCTGGGCCTTACCAAATCATACACAATGAAGATTAGAACAAACTATTCTATGGACTCACTTCAAACAGAAGAGATCAAAGAAGTGACAGTTCAGCTGAGAGGTAAGTAAAATTGGTGTTTTGTGAAGGAGTATCACAAAAGGGGGAAGAAGGAATTTTAACAAGTGCCATTATCACCCTAAAGAGATTTTAATGTACATAAAACATGTTTTAAGATAGTAAAGGAGCTAGCTCTGGACTATAGAAAGCAGGCCATTTTATCTTACCACCAAAAAGTGCAGCAGAATGCAGCAACATACAACTAAGATCCTCCAACCCACTCTAACAGGAAACCAACATTCATGGGAAAAAAAGTATGAGTAAATGCTGTTTAGCCATTACATTTGAATTTAAAACATTATTAAAGACAAAATCCTTCAAGATGTTTTTTTAGAATAACTGAGCCAAGTATAACTGTAAACAGCAGCTTCTTTAAAAGTGCCTGGATTGTTCATTTGCAACCTATGGTGTGTGTTTTGAGAGCTGGTTTCAATGTTGTCAGCCTTAATTGAGGAGAGGCAGAATGATGCCAAATAAACACGTACAGAGGACATGTACTAGTACTAGTCCACATCCTCCTGATCAAGAGAAAAGCTTCAGATATTCTCTACTGAATCTACTAATAGTTCCTGTCTTGCCCTTCCTAAGGCAAGAAATTGCTGACAAATATTATTTGGATAAGGTGTATGATCCTGGAAACAATTCAAAGTTCAAGCAGCATGCTAAGACTTCCACAAAACACTATCTGGGAAGAAAAAACAACTGGACCACTGGATTATTTTACAAGTTTCTTCAACGCATTTGGATGAGTTGCATTAATAACACCTTGTAAAACCCTAGACTGGCAGGGGCTTCACTACTGAGAGCAGCATTAGTGCCAAACTACTGCTTAACTGAATTAACGTTTTTCTAAACAGCAGCAACAAGTAGCTAATAAACAGCACTTGCATCTGTTCCTCAGGAACATTTGTGACAAGCTATTAGATGACCTCTAGGCCAGGACAGATGAGTCTGTGATAGAACAGTATCAAGAAAAAGGTCTGACTATGGAGAGTGAACCACAATCTGCAAAGTAGCTGCTCCTCTGGGGCAGGACTCGGGCAAGCCAAGCCACAGGCTTTCTCTGAGTTACAGAGGCAACACCTCAGGCCAGAGGGTAGGCAGCACCACACCAGTAGCACAAATTACTGCTCACACTGCCCCATCCATCTCCAACATGAAACATTACCTGTTTCTCCCTAAAGGAACGCTTGTTCTTGGTCCGGACACTATGGCTGTATCTCATCATCATGAAGTTCTTGTTCTTTTGCTTTTCTTTGTTGGAAGAACTGGCAAATGGGTTAATTTTTGTTTTCTTTTTCACAAATTCTTTTCTGTCTGTTTTTCCAGCCTAGAATAGACAGTGCAATAGAGCAACAGGGGGTCATTTTCCTTCACCTATTATCAACATCACCTGCCAGATGGTAACAGGTTCTATGGCACTAACAATAAATCTGGGTTCCACATGACTGGGTTCATACATGTCTTCTCCCATACAGGCTGTATTTGTTAAGTCACAGTCAAAATTTGGTCTGTTTGCATTTTCATGGTCACATGTGACCAGCAGGAGACTGTTCTTTTGTTACAGCCAAGATGCAACAGCAAAGAACTAAACAAATCACCTCTCAAAACCCACACAGCAGCTGGGCACCTACCTTGGATATGCAGCCTCAGCATTTCCTCCTGCACAAGACAAACCCAAACCCAGAAGAACAGGATACAGGACACACCAGTTCCTCACCTTTGCAGTTGCCAATCTGGTCTCCTTGTCCGACTTGGGCTTCTTATGCAGATGTTCAATATCTCTGAGTGAAAGCAACTCCCCCCTACACACAAATCCAATAAAGGTCACCACACAAAACTTCAGATGATAAGGAAAAAAAGATGCCCTCTTCACCCTTTGTCTCTCACCCATCCTAGGCCACTGTCTCATCAGTTTAGACACAATCACTTGTTCCCTTCAGGCTGCTCCTCGTGTTTGGGATATCCATTACAGAAGTCACCCACTCATTTTTCAAGTCCTTTTTTCACCAACTTTAAGAAACACTGGAGCTATAACCAGGCAGCTAGTGCTACGAAATGCTCCCTCTCATGCCTCTTGGCCTGAACAACTCAAAAAGTCTCAGAGCTTCTACAAGCTTTTTTCCCCCAGGTATAAGAAAACTACCAGCCCAGGATGCATTCTAGGCTCTGCCTGTCATGAGGGAACACTAATCAACAGCAGAGCTCTGTGCTTTACTGCAGTGAAGAGCTGCATCAGTAGAAGATAGGTAAAAAAAAAAAAAAACACCCTCAACAGCCCATATCCTACCTGCCCTCCTCCTCCTCTTCATCATCTATTTCAATATATTTCCGCTTTGCAGCTTTGCCAGGTGCAGAATTAAGTTCTTTGGAAAGCTGGGCAAGACGTATTTTCTTGAAGTCTTCCTGAGTTAGCAGCCTGCTTGTACTGACTGCTGCAGCTTTGGCTTTTCGTTCCTCTACAGGCATGCTTTCCACTTTTTCTGCCTTTGGAAAACAAAACAGTACAAAAGAATCAGAACTTCGCAATCCACTCCTGTGCCACAATCCATGATCCTTGCCTCCCAAATACACATCATGCAATGGCAATATTGTTGGGAAATGCTACAACCAGATGTCAGGCTTTTTCCTTTTTCTCATATCCAACATCTAGTGTCTGAATGGAGTACACACACACCAGATTTTGGGAGTGCAAGCTCTCAGCTGATTATCACAGCTCTGAAGGCATTGAGCCCTGAGATATAACTCCTACTTCTCTCCTCCCACCCTAACAGCATGTGTACTTCACCAGCACTGTTGAACAGCACTTCAGCCTCACTGCTTCAGGACAGTTTGCTCTGAAGGCCTGGGTAGAGCAGCTATGTGAAGGTGAAGAGCAAGATAATCTGGTCTGTGATTAACAAGACTCATATGTATTTGGCGTAGAAGAGATTTGGAACTCACTACTTGTTGCTGCTCCTCATCCGAGGAGTGATGCACATCAATCCATTCTCCATCATCATTGTCCTCCTCCTCACTCAGGCTAGCACTCTCCCAGCCATCTGCTCACAGAACAAGTACAGAGCTGTTAACACAAACTCATCTTCACTACCCAGATTGGCAATAATTCATGCTTGGATCACCTACTCTTGCTGCCTTTCCTTTATTTCATGTATCTCCTAACTGCATTTTGCCCTGGGACATAATCCATGCTATGCTCTGCAAAGCTCAATTCTCATCTCCAAGGCAAGATACTGAAAACAAGGTGCATTTGGGGCAGCCTGAAACACCACAGAGTTAACAGACACTGATTATGCTCCTCAGTAATAGTGTTTCCCCCTCCCAGCCACCTAAAACAAGAAGAGAAGTACTGTGCTTCATAGCTGGGTTAGTCAAGACAGTCACGGCATTGCTCTTCACTGCCATGCCAGCTTCAGCAACCAAGCCCAGTGTTACAGTGATCATTACACAGCCTGTCCCATCAGGGCCTACATTCCTCCAGCACAGCTCCTGCAGCATCTTCAAAGCACTCAGACTTCATTCGCCGAACTCTGCCTTGCTTTTTTTTTCTTCCATCTCTTCTCCGACTCAGGCAGGGGTTTCAGGGTGTGTAAAGCATTTGCAAAGGAAGTGAATTAAACAAGCCAAGTATTATATCCAACTATTCTTTTGGTGTTCTATATTATTCAAAAGGTTTTATTTAGGAGAAGCTGAACACAAAGTTCACAGCTGTACTGTCTGTCCCTCTGCTTCCCATCTCAGTGTGTATCAAAAACCAAAACGGTACCAAACCTCACTGACAAACTGCACTTACTCAAGGATAGACATGTGCAAGCCAAGGCACAGCACAGGAGGAAATGAAATGCATAAAAACGAGGTTTCATGTCCACACAGAATCTTAGTGATGGTGATGCCCAAACCAGAATTTTTAAAGAAAAAAGGCCAACCTTCCTCTTGGGCTCCTCCCTTTTCCTTTTGAACCTCAACCTCCAGTACTTCTGCTCCTGGAATGTAGTCTTTGGCATCCAGTTCTCCATATTCATGAATCCTAGCTTCCACCGAGGCCTCAGTAGGCTTACCCTGTACATTAACAAAACACATCAAGCAGACTGCCATTATAATATCCACCAATCCATGAAAACACCTGGAAGAACAGGAGCATGTGGCTCCAAAGACCTTTTCTTACTTCATGTGGCAGAGTTTAATGACTCAGGTTGAACACATCTCAGAAAACAGCTGAACTTCAGGAGCATAACCTAACCATGAGTTAGATGACTGAACTAATGAAATGTGGATAGCACACCATGTCCAAAGGCAGAGGAACAACACAGACTTTACTCCACCTTCTCAAGAGGATACTGAAACCAATTCTCATCATTTTTGAGCACATCAATTTTTAGTGAGTGCAAAACACATGAAACACTTACCCTGAACTTCTTCTGCAGCATCTCTGGATTCAGAGAGCGGAACAGGTGGATCAGAGTTCTTGCAGACATCATCACATCTGCCCAGAAAATGAGAGTCAGGAAAAAAGCAGAACTCTGAGCAAACCAAAAGCTCAGAGATCACCAGCATTTACAGCTGACTCATGTCTTCTATGAGCTTACAGCTCCCTCTAATATCTCTAGTACAGAACACAGCACTTCCTCAAGGCTAACTCTTAACAATCCCTTCTCTTGCTTTATTTTTGTCCATTAGTTCCCCTGGCATAACTACCCTTGACTGTTTTGTCTCCCATAGCTACACACTACAAATAGAGAGATGAAACCCAAACACTCAAAGTGGTCTCGACCCTTAAAAACCAATTAGGACAGCACCACCATGAAGGCTGTAACTGAAGACCACATAACACAGGAAAAAAAAAAGTTTAAAGTGGTATCAATGTAATATTTACTTTTATTTTTATGCGTCTTGTACTGAACAAGGTCTTGGAGCAGATCTTCAGTCATGGCTAAGGGACACCTCGCAGTGATTTCTTTTATTGCATTGATTCTAAAAATAGGGAAAATGAATTATTTTCTCAACACCAGTTAGGACAAAGTGCCACTTACTGAATTTTCTGAAACTTGAAGAACCTTATACAGCACTTATACAACATCCGGTGTAAGAGAAGAAAACCATCATAACATACTCCCAGCAAAAGTTGCAAGTTGTTTAAATAAATAAGTATTTTACCACATTTTGAGTTTGACAGGACTCATACAATTCTGTACCCACCCTACAGTCATGACCTCCCCAGAATTCTTATCTGTGACAAAGTTGTTGGCAATGGTCATCAACACTGACTGGATAATCTGAAAATAAAAAAACTCCACATATTTAATAGAAACTTAACACAGGTGTTTTTAACAGATACATCCTTTTCCATAGAAAGACACATCAGGACATGTCAGTACAGCCCACGAGTATTTTCTAAACACAAGTTTTACTGCAGAAAATAAACATTCCCACCCTCCCCGGCTTTATGAAACACCACCTGAGAACTTGCAAAAATTGCTGCAATTTCCATAAGCTTTTCCAACCCATCTGACCAATTCCCCTTCCCCCTCCCCACACACACACTCAGTTGAAATTCCATGCTGCCCTGCTGCCCATTTAATATCAATCACAGGTACAACACTGACCTCAGGTGGTACCAGTTGATGTGAAGCCTGTGCAGCAAACAGAAGAATCTTTGTCACTTCTGGAAGAAAAGGAGGAAGAAGATGCCAAAACTTATTGCTCCAGCCAATAAACACATCCCTTAAAACTCAACAAGCTGCTCAGACAGGCCCAAAACTATTCAGCCTGAACTTCTTTGGGACAACTGTTTCTCCTCTCCCACCAAGCGTTAGGAACTCCTGCGGCCTTCACCCAGCTGAAGCAAAAGCAAATGCTCCAGAACCGCAGTTAAACCCCAGTAAAAGGAAGCAGCATAAGGCAACCATGCTTAGCTTAGCTGGTAGCATTAGGGACTCAGATTCTTTTTATTCCTTTGCTCAAATCTTCAAGTAAGGAGCCCTGAGCGACACAGCCTCCACAGAAGTCCAAAGCACTTGGCACTTCCAGCAGTCACGGATTTGTACTTCCCTTGTCCACAATGGACTACTCCCACTTCCCACCAAACCACTGCTACCTGTCCATTTTCAATGCCACTTCTATTGAATGTCTGTACATGAGCACAATAGATCAGCAGTACCTAGAATAACTACTTACCCCTCTGATGGGGCTGGAGGAACCTCTGAACAAAGGGGTAGAAATTAAACAGAAAAAGCTGCAAGGCAAATTATGACATGTTATCTTCTTGCCTTCCAACTTGAGATCACCTTCATAAGATGACACATGTTAAAACCATCTCGTTCTAGTGTGCTCACCAAATGTATCAGACTTTAGAGCAAAATCTTGTCTCCTCTGTTGAGTTTGATACTTGTGGGACAAGGAAATGAACTGTACCAAGATAAATACAGCTGCAGTCTTTGCACCTAGACCTTACATTTAAAGCCTTATGTGCTCTGAAACTGCCCAACTTGGACTGGGTTACTCTTCACTTAATTCAGTATTAATATTTTATTACTGGGTAGTTCACATAAAATCCTCCAAGTGCAGTTTCCTTCTTGTTCAGCACCACCTGACTGAAAACTCTGTGGTCAGCATGAGCAGCTTCCCAGGAAGGTCTTGGAAGCACCAAGTTCTCCTCTGTTCTTTAGGTTCAGCTCCCCTATTCCAGACCAATAGCTTTCTCTATGAGAGCTCACTTAGTACCACAAGGTCTGTACCACTGTGCCATTCCATGAGGTGTACTGGCAACTCCCTGACCATCCCTACACACTTTTGGACATACAGGAAAATTAAACCTTACTTTCCAGAGGCACAAGGCCAGAACATGCCCACAACCAAACCAGGCTGGTTACCAACAGCTCACCATAAAGTTATCCAAGTACATACCTCATGTATTCCAACAAGCCTGGATATTAGGTCCATGAGCATCATCTTCACTTCAAATCGCTCTTTGCAGTTCTCCAGCTGCTTCAGCAGTTTCTCAGCAAAGTCTGGAAGAAGCAAAAATGGTTTTGCAGAAGACTGAATGAGCACAACACAGAACTCAAATAAGATTATAGTCAGAAGAGGCAGTTTGATTTCTTCTTATTTTCAAGGCCCAGCACCCTTTCACAGAAGAAATTCAAGGTGACCAAAGCACTTATTCCAATGGATTATTTCACTCTTCATATGTCTAAAAGGCCTGCTGTGCACAGGTTCAACAGAGGGAACCAGCAGATGTTCCCCAACACCATAAGCACTGGATCAGCACTGAAAACTCCATGTTTAGATACATTTTGCATTGATCTGAGAAAATTACATCCCCAGTAGTTCACTGGAACAGATGACAACCAAATCAAGTGCTGTTAGACTAACACAAACTGCACTAAAAGAATTCACTGCACACTCACCTTGGGGATCATGAATCAAATGAATGGCAGAGAAGTTGAACACCTCTGGCTTGCTCTTCTTTTTCTGCTTCTGCATGGAACCAAGAGTAAAAGACATTTTTCTCTTTTTCTGAATAAAGTGCTTCAGTTTCAAGGTTGCTGTCAAAAGACTGCTGCCTCATCAAGAAGACTTTAAAAATTATCCCTGTTTTCAACCACACAGCAATATCTGCCATCTGCAGCTAAACAAGCAAGGCAACAACAGGACTTCTGTAGTAGAAGGATTAATCCAAGGTGATGGGAAGTCATACAGCCCGCCCTCTCCTCACCTTGAGGACCTTCATGGCTTTCTCCAGTTTCTTCTTGCGCTTGGTGGTTTTCTTGTTGGTGGCATAGCGCATCATCAGATCTCTGGCTGTGGGGCCATCATCCTTGGGGAAGGAACAAAACACTCAGGTAATCCAGGCTTCAAATGGCAATCACAGAAACAAACTACAAGTAGTTTTCAATACCCCATACTCTGAAAACTATCCCACTTCAAAAGCGTCAGAACACATATGTACCAGCATCTAGAAAGAAAAGAGCTTAGCATTTCTCTTTTAACAGACAGCAAAGACATCCTGCCATCATTTGAGGCCAGATGTCAGACACTGAAATTGTGAACCACAGAAACATCTGGAGACAGCTAGACAGGACAGTTAGTAACACCCAGGCAGACAGATTGGCAAAGCCAGAGTCACCAAGATAACAGAACCAATAATGGGTCTGAAAATCAGGAAAGGGAAATATTTGGTCATAACACCCACCTCAGACTCCGACTCGCTGCCCTGTTTCTCATCCTCATCTTTCCCAAGGAAGAACTTCAAACCAGCAACTAACACCTGAAAAGTAAAGTGAGATCATGCGGGACAGAGTTTACAGCCACCCTACATCCACACCTTAAGCTGTGCAAAGACTTAACCATTTTGTTTAATAGGCATGGATCTGTTCAGAAAATAAAGCAAGTTACAGCCTGAAAGCCTCAAGTGTTTTATAAACCCAGACAATTTTAGCTGCCCATCATCGCTCAGAGGCAATCAGAACCAAAGCGCACCTGAGTTGCCACAATGCCAAATTCAAAGCTGCCAATTGTCTTTTTATCATTGGGCAAAATCATTTCAACACAGTTACTCCATGTCAACATTGTCAGGAGGCCCTAGAGCAGTGAGAGCCATGGTGATGCTCAGAACTCTCAGCTTGCATTAATTCATATCTTTTAGCTGGTTAAGTTTTTAGTTTTGATTGGCTGACTGTTATTGAATGGAACCACTTTTGGACCTCCACAGGGTAAAAACTTGTGTCAAGCCATAGGACAAGTTTTTAAAGCCTCCAGAGCCAACGCAGAAGGCCCAATATTCAGTCAAGCCCTAGGCAAGACAGCTGCTCTCCTCAGTTAACCACAGGCTCACAGTGCTGATATTAAGGAGTTGATATCCTGACAGCCTGTTCTGAAGAGCAGTGAAAAGAACATCCACACTCCCCGCACCAGGCCACGCTTGTTACAAGATAAGCTGCCAAGCTCCACCTCCTCCCATGAGGGCTATTTTGAGAATTTAACAAGCAACAGACAAATCAGTGTAGTTCGTTTGCTATAACAACCTATTAAGTTGCATCCACATGAAGGCGGCAGCCAAGGTAACATCCAGTGTGTCAGTGATTTCTGTTCTCACCTTGGTCACTTTGGAAAAGCAGGCAGTTGTGATGACATTGACTGTTTTGGCATCATTCCTGAAAAAAAAAAAAAAAACAACCACATCTTATTTCAAATCTAGCAATTTTACCTTCTCAGAAAATTAGTTCTCAGCAAATATTTAAGTAACTCATTTCACACAAGACATTATTTCTTCTCAGCTAAATTCCTTGCACAAGTTGCAACTCCACTAGGCTACAATTAGGAAATCGTTTAAGTCATTAGCCCCTGCATTATGTTTTGTACTACATGCCACAAAGGATGCCCGTGTGCCCCACAATAAAGGGCAAATCAACACAAGCCTGCCAGACCCACCAAATATTCCTTCTGTAAAGCTCTATCATCACATCCAGAGATATCTTAGCAGCAGTGGGATTGCTGTCTCTCAACATGGTGTACATGAAGTTCTGCAGTGCCTACAAAACAAGTTGTAAGGATGTCTTTAGAGGTCTTCCACAACAGCAGGTCAGCTCAAAGTACGCGTGAAAGCCAAAGTACCTACCGTGTTCACTTTATTGTTCTTGTGTTTAGCATTGACATTCTTGATGTCCGTCACAATGTGAGTGTACAAGGTCTGCAAGTGGAGAGATGACGGGGAGTAACACACAGAGGAACACACACCCTGTGCCCAAGCACTGACACAGGGCCCAGCTGATCACCTCTGAGAACATCACTGACTTACAGCAGGAAAAACAACAGGAAAGCATCCTATGGAGACTCATGCATTTGAAAACCATACTGAATTCACAGTACAGCAAAGCCGGACAATGAACAGCATCAAATGTTGATTCAAATCCTGCCCCTACTTCATTCAAGCCTGTTCTGACAGCCAGGTTTTTCACTGCAGACACAACCAAACTCAGCAGCAGAACTCAGTTATTCATACAACGCCAAGCTGGAGCCCTGCCTCCAGCAATAACTACTCAAACACCTAAGCTATTTTAAACTCTCCTTTCCCAACCAAGCAGAGAACAGCTGCTTATTCTGGCATCACCTCTGGCAAGCTAGACAAAACCCACTGGAGATGCAGGTTTTTGTCAGCACACCTTACCTTTCTCAGCAGTTTATCGTGGCACCGCAGCAGTTGAAAGAAGAGCTCCAGCAAACTCGTGGGATTTATTAGATTCTTGTTTCTCAACAGGATCAGAGCCTTACAGAAGGTCTGCAAGAGAACCCAAACTTCACGTTGCTCTGCAGCTTCTGTCTATTGACAAGCAAACCCCAAGCTCTCAGCTCACACCAAGGGCAGGGGGAGCCCAAGCTGGTCTCACCATGCGCAGGTCGGGGTCCAGGACCGTGTGGTGGTAGGAGAGCAGCTCCTTCAGCTGCTGCGGGAAGCTGGCCATGTGCTCGGGGTAGCAGTGGGCAACCTGCAAGGGACAGGGCAAGCGAAGGCTCTAGAGCACACCTGCGCTTACCTCGCAGGCCTGGCAAGGGCAAGTTTAATTGTTCGTATATCAGGAAGAGTCACGGAGGCCGGTACCAAGCACAGGCTGCTACAGCCGCTAATGCGGGGCTGGGGCCCGGGAGCTCACCTGCGCCAGGAACATCAGCAGCTCGGCCAGCTCCTTACTGGGCTTGTCCGGCTGGAAAGTGAAGATCTCCACATGGGACTGGTAGTGGTGGTACTGCTGCAGGAACTGCACACACAGAGAACAGCGGCAGCTGAACAACACCCGCCCGCACGCCGTGCCCGTCCCGCAGCCCTCCCCAACCACTCCCTGGTCCGCACCTCTTCGGTGTAGGAGGTGGGGTCGCGCTTGATGAGATTCTGCAGCTGGGGCAGGTTGCTGGGCAGTTTGTTGCCCTGGCGGCCCGACATGGCTGCGGGCACCGGCACCGGGAGCGCAGCACACGAGGGCTCAGCTGGCCGCCGCCATCTTAGCCCACCCTCGACGGCCGCTGCCGAGGGACAAACCTGTGCGGGAGGCGCGCTCCGTCAAAGCGCCCCCTGGCGGCGGAGCGGTCAGCGGGGAGAAGCGGCTCCTGGCCGGCCCCGCTCCCTCGGGCCAGCGGCTGGAGCAGCCCTGCGGGCTTAAACACAGAGAGGGGCGCGGTACGGACCGCAGCCGCCCCCGGCAGTTAGCCGCAGCACCTCGGCCTTGACGCTCCAGCAGAGGGCTGGCTCTCCTCCCCTCCCAGCTACTTGGAGAAGAGATGCTTCTTAGTACATCTCTAATGGTCACTAGAGAAGTGGTCAGCATTAGAAAGGAATTCTCAGAGAGGAAAAAGAGTTAATTCTTGTTTAGTCTTTTTTAAGGTTAGCTTTTGATCGAGAGACTAGAAAGCTGGCCTCTTTATTTGCTTAGCTTATACTTCCTTTAGGCAACTACTTATTCATACTGTAGAAGAACTGTCATTCCTTGGTACAGTTTACTTAGCAAACAGTAGTAAATAAATCTCATCCAATAAATGCTCTTGGGTTCAGCAAGACAACATCTATCAGAAGAGCATCAAAAACAGTCCAGAACCATTAACACAACCTCCCATTTAAGTCACCATTACTCTCACTGAAAGGCTTTTCACTCTGTTGGTCAGAATCTCAGAGCCAGCTGCAACCACTTAAGCACATACCTGCTACTAGGTTACCATTCGCAGCCTGAATAGACCTGCTCATGGGAGTTTGGGCTTTCCTGTACCCATTAGAGCAAGAACAGCACATCCCATTCTACATAACTACACAGCCCACAAAAAAAAAAAAAAAAAAAAAAAAAAACAAAACAAAAAAAAAAAGCATCACTCAGAGAGCAAAATGACTGCAAAATGACTGCAAAGGTAAAAGAAAAACCTGTTACCATGTGCATAGAACAACAGCAAGCTCTCCCTCACCAAAAGAATTAAACTAACATTTACCTTGCCAGCTATTTATTTGGTTCATTAGCATCCAGACCTGTTTAGCCTCTACTTGGAGACAGCTTTACTTTACTGAGCCCTCCAGCACAGCCCTTAAATGATCCAGCCAAGGAGCCCACTTGACCCTACACCCTCCATGGGCCATCCCTATCTCAGTACCCATAGCTCCAAATTCTGCAAAACCAAAACACCACTACACAGGCTTAATTCCACCTAAAAAGCAGAAAAAGAGCTCAGCTTCCCACTTAACTGCTCCAACACAATTAAGTCACTGACTGACTACAGCATAACATTTGCAGTTGAAGTGAGAAACAGCCACACTGCTTAAGAAAGGCATGGAGCAAAATAGCCTTACCCACACTCCAAAGTAAAACACTAAATAGTCATTATCCCTGCAGGAGCAAACCTACCACCTGGATTTCTACAAATGCAATTAATAAGGTTAGACAAACAAACCAATTCAGTTTCATTACTAACAAATAGGGATCGTCTTCCTAAACAATTCCTACTCATTTAATATTAAAAAATGCATTATTAAACAACTAGCACATAGGAGAAAATTCCCTATAGTGCTTTTAGTGAAAAAAATCCCAATCTTAGGGGCCTTTTATCAAAGTTTTTTACTAAGGAAGCCACAAAACTGAAATACCTATACATATTAGCATCTAATTCTCAAACATAATGTATTTACAAAGCTAACCTTCATAATTAATTTAATTTTCAGTCAGCATCTTAAAGATAAAAAAAAACAACAAAGCCAAGCAAACTATTTCTATTAAACAAACAGCCCAAAGATTGCCTCATCATCATCTTTATTATACCTAAAGAGCTCAGTGAGGACCCTGGTGTGAGCATTTATACCCCAAGCCTGTTATCTCCTGCACACTGATTGGGCTGATTTCCATTGCTAATTGGGCCAGGAATCCTTAAATTCACCTGGAAATGGCTTGTTGTTTCTTGTTTGGGGATGGTGGGGTTGTGTTAGGGAGTCTACTTGCTAATATTAAGGAGAAACATCCCCATTTGACAACTTCTGTTGCTTTGTGAGCTAAGTAATGTGTTTTATGTGTATTTGCTTTACTAATGTGTTTTACCAAGGAATTTATAAGAAGTGCTGGTGGTTGTGGTATGGAATAAAAGGTAAGGATTTTGTTTGCATCTTTTTTGAGGTCCGTGTGTGTTTATTAAGCTTCACTTTTTCTTTTCTGAGGATAAGGAGCTGATAGAGTTTTTTTACATGTAATTTAAGTAGTAGACAAGGGCTGGCTTTCTTCTTTAAGACAGCCTTTTTTGTTTCTATTTAAAGTTTCTAAACGTGGGTATGTCTGTTATTGGGATTATAGAAAAGAAGTTTGGAGTTTTCCCTTCATTGTTAATTAATTGTTCTCCAGTATGGAATTATTACCTTTTGTAGGGACTTCTGTGATAGTGTATTAGAAGGCTGGCCCTTTGTTGCATAGTTGATATGTGGGTTTAGCATGCTCTAAAAGAAGAAAAACAGAACCAATGCACTCAAAAGAATGGGGTTTGTTCTTAAGGTAAATTTGGCTCTATTACTAAGCGAAAAAAAAAGGTAAGCTGTTCCTGTAGTTGCTCTTAGGGCACTAAGGTATTTCTGTGCAATTTCTATATTTTTTAAATCAGTTAAGTAGTAGTTGGGACTGCAAAGTTCATGGATGGGGTAGAGTTGCATGTGATGTTAGGCTGGGAATTTGGAGATGGGCAGCTCTTGGCTCTCTTTTCCTCTTGCTGCAATCAGCCCCAGCTTTTTATCTCATTAAGAGCTGTAGAGTTGGAGTTGTTACATCTGGGAGGCTTCACTTGAACACATTTAATGTATTTGATTGCCGACATTTCATTTAAACTCCATGTCAATTCCTGGCCTTTAATGGCTGTGGGGAATTTGTCTTCCTGGACTTAATATTTGTAATTATTTAGTTAAGAACAGGGTCAATGCTCTTTTCCTTAAAAAAAGTCACCAAAAACAAACAAAAAAACCCACAAGTCAAATGTCTAAGTCCAACAGAAATATTTATCTCCGGGTCATGACTCATAAATTATTTGCTGACTTGAGGCATAGGAGCTGTGTTCTTTTGCTCAAGGGAAAAGGGGGATGTTCCTGTAATGGCTTGAGAAATGCACAGTCACTTGCAGCTCCAGGGGGAGAAGAACAGTCCAGCTGATGGTGCTGATGTGAGGTATTTGTGTGGAAGCAGGGGCTTTTCTGCCTCAGTTTTGCTTGCTGTGGCATTCCTTTGCCTGCAGCACAGATGTTTCTTTCTCTGAGGGGAGGAATTGCTTCACATCATTATTTAAAGGTCGAACCCAGTACGTGTATAGTAGTAACTGAGTAGCAAAGGTTTGTTTGAAGTGACAAATTGGCTTCCTAAAGGTTGCTTGAGTACCCTCAAAATACTAGTTTCAAATGAATACCTTTTCATGTCCTATGAGGTTTAAAGAGGTGACATGGAAAAGAACTCTCATTTATCTCTCTCAGGCTTTACTTCATAGCTGTGGTCTAATAACTTGTAGCATCAGAGCATCCTGAGACTGGGGAACGATTTTGAAGATGAAAATGTCTTTGAGGCAAATTTTGGTGAGTTATGCATGTCCAGTGCAATACTTAGGCTGCCAAGAGGCCCTTTGCTACTGGCGTTTCTTTGAATTGGCTTATTTTTGCATGAAGGAGGGAGGAAAATGGTGGTTTTACAAGTTTGTTTTTCATAACTCTGATATAACATCAGGATAATTTGTGTCAATCCATTTTTGTACCTTTGCTCTTCAAAATTTGGCCCCACAAGATTTTTTTCTTTAGGACAGATACCTGGCACATGAAAAAATATCCCCCAGATCACCTGTCTTAAAAGTACTCTATTCAGGGGTGATGAAAACTTTGGCTCTATGGATTGCAATTTCAAGAATTAATTTAGGTGATGTTTGGATTTTGAGACTCTGATCCTGCACTGATTAGGAATCAAATCAGCTCAGTGATGCAGAGCTGATCCTAAAATGATAAACCGGGTCAGCCTCAATCTGTCAGAGGTTCTGCAAGTGCATGGAAATATTTCTATTCTGGTATTTTGGGAGACTTTGCCTGTAAATATAAGCAGTTATTTAGGGAGAGTTTGAATAATTGTGAAAGAGAAAAGAATACGATTATAGGTTTGGCTTCCTTTTATGCCTTCTTCTTGAATTGAATACAACACACAGCTTGATTGCAGAAAAAAAGTTTATTGAATGTTTCGCTAACAAAACTACAATTGTGGGAATAAGGTTTTTGCTGTTTCATCACTCCAATTCTGAACCCTGAACTGGGATCCTGCTCTAGCAATTTATGTTGCATTCATAGAATTTTTTGAGGTTTTAAATGCAAGATGAGGAACAAGTAAAGAAATTTGAGCCTACTTGATTTTTCTTTCTTTTCACCACTTGATCCAGGAGCAGGATTGGAAGAAGGCAGCAGTATCAGTAAAGCAGTGGGGAAAGTGAAATGCCCAACATCTCCCAGAAGAGTTGAGTATTCCTGGCACATTTGAGGGCTTGGCAACTTTGCAAAACACTTCAGGGCAGTGGCATCTTTTGATCTTCGCTGTATCTGGGAGAACTGGAAGCTTGCAGGTGTCCAAGTGCTAGAAGGGTCCCACATCTTTTTTTCTCAACTATGGTTTAACAACTCTCTTCTCTGGGCATAAATGCTGCTAATGTTGTCAAAGGCCTTGTGTGAAGGTTGTGCAGAGGTCACTTCAGGTTGCTCAGAGAGGGAAGGTCACAAACACTTGTGCTGATGTCTGTGGCAGCCTTGCTGGGGGGAGACATGCAGGAGACTGAAAAGGACAGCTTACCCAGAGCTGTAAATCAGTGTAGTTCCCTTGACTACAGAGGAATGGCTGCCTTATATCTGCTGGGGATCTGGTCTATGTGGTCTGAGACACAGCATGGCATTGCAGGTATGTGCCAGGGACACTTGTAGGGAGACTGAAAGCCAGGAGCTGCTCTTGGGAGATGGCACGGAGTCTGAAGTTGGAGATGGGAAGAGACAAGTTGGGTTACTGCAGGAGCCAGCTTTTGGGGTGCCGCCATCCAGGTGCTGTGGTGCTCTACATACATTTTGGGTAGGAACAGGGGTGCCCGAGGCTCTGGCACAGCAGAGAGCTGAGCTACTCGGCGAAGCAGGAGGCCGGCGTCAGAGCTGCTGGGACCTGCCTCACCTCCCCGTGGTACAGGATGGGCACAGGGGAGCTGTAGCACTCATTCCTGTCGTAGGTGTAGCAGGTCTGAGGTTCCTCGCAGGAGTTGCCCTGCTGGGCCTGGTAGATGGCCCCACCCAGATCAATTTCTATGGGTTCACAATTTCTGCAGCTGGAAGAGATGGAAAAAAGAACAAGTGTGAGGAGTTAGGTGAAAAGACGCCCCTGCTGAACCCCCAATCTTTCTTGCTTATCTGCACGTAGAGCCAGGAGAGTGCTGTGCCCTTTCTAGGTGTTCCAGGGGAACATCTGGCCCTTGAGCATCTTTTAGAGTTACTGTGGGTTAAGTCTTGGCAAGTGAAGTTAGGAAATAAAACTACTTACAGTTCACTCAAGCGGTAGACAAAAGTGGTCCTGGGTGGGGACAAGGGGTCAGAGATGTTCTCCCGAGCCTTCAGGGGAACTCTGCAAAGGTGGCAAGAGAGTCACTCATATGAAAACTGTTTATTAAACAGAGTCTGCTCTGTTGTGAGCAATTCTAAACTCTCATCTTCTTCTTCAGGTTATTTATATTCTGACCCTTCTCCAAATCAAATGCCAGGAACAGGAGATCTAGGTCCTCTGCACCCTCAAAGGCAACAACCCTCCCCAAGAGGACTGCAGCAATTGATCTAAGTGCCACTTGCAAGGTGACAGGGTTGAGAGTGTTAATTTTTGTTAAACTCTGAGTAGCAGATCCTTGAGGCTGATGGACAAGGATGTTTAATTAGTGGTTCTCCTGTTGTGAGTTCTACAGCACTCCTGCAGCTCTGGGCCTGAAGCTGTTCCTTGTTTCCCAGAGACACACACACACACTTCTGTTAGGTTTGTGTGAGTGGAGAGGATAGGACAAACTGATAGTTTAGGCATTAACTATTTTCCCAGGCTTTCTGCCAGGTGAGGAAGTCAATTCAGTGTCATGGGCCCAATCTGATTTTAGGTTAGATCAACTGTTGACTGTTCATTATCTACTTCCCCAGCTTATTTCATGAAGTGACTATTGGTCTGCCTAAAACATGGAGATGCTTCTTGTAACCAAAGGGACAAACACCAGAGAGGTTCATGTGAGGCAGAAAAAGCACTTATCAGTTAAATACTTGGGATACTACAGAAAGCAGCCCACATGAAAAGCTGTTGGCTTCATCAGTGCTGGGACATAAGAAACAATGCAAAGAAAACTGGTATAACACTGCATCTCCTGCTCACCATCTATGAAGTACCTGGCTGCCACTTACATGATGCGGATGTTTCTTTCCAGGACTTCTTCTGTAGGATCTTCTTTGGAGGGGACAAATTTTGAGGTCACTGTTACGCACTGACACTTATTATTGACCAGCACATACTCCTCATCCTGGGGACTCACTGGATAACCTGCAAGCACAGGATAGGCAATCCCAGAATCAATAGCAAAATCCTTGAAAGCTGCTCTAGTAGATAGCCAAGGGGTGAAAATGCCAGCAATGCACCATTACGGCACCTGGATTGGTTTAAGTTGAAGCTGCAGCAGGTACAAGTGAATCTCTTAGTAAAGATAGGTTCAGCTGTCTTCCTGCTCAGCTCAGTGTGCTGCTGTATGTAAGGGTGGTGGTACCCGGAAGGACAAGATAAGGAACCTGGACACTGTGCCTGGTGAGGGACAAACATGCAGGGTGAAATGGGAAGAAAGTCCCAGCCACACCTGGTGACTGAAGTGCTCTTTTACTAGGAAGTGGTTATGTGAGTCCACTGTCATGCACCAAGACTGCTCCAGCAGTTTGGATTTGGTCTCTAAATAAATGTCTCTGACCTTGCCAATGTAGCAGACATGTCAGTTTTCCTAGAGTGGTATCTTGTCCTTCAGGTTCCTGCGGGAACAGCTGCCAAAAAGCACAGGAAGACCCAGCAATGAGGCAGCCCCTGACGTGGCAGGAAAGGTAGATTGCCCAGATGATGCTTGTGGTTTGCAGGGAAAACTCCAGTCCTGATTTACCCCTCCAAACTGCATGCTACTCAATACGAAACTCAGTCAAAGGAGGTTAAAACATGCCAGGTGTCACTCAGAGGCTTTTAGGATGCTCCTGATGTTGCATCATTCTTGCTACAGCACCTTCAGCCTGCTTAGAAGTACCAGACCCAGTGATTTTTGTCATATGGGGGCAGTTTGTTTTGGACTCAAATGGATCTCAGTTATTGCCTGCTCTGCTTGTCCCTTGGTTTAGTCATACAGAGAAAGAAGAAACAGGCTGAAAAGAGCTGAGATAATAATATCTATTAAGGATTTTGGAGTTACTTGGACTTAAAAGCTTTGATCCTTCCTTCCCCTGTAATATCCTGGTCTCATCTGCTTCCATTTCAGGATTTCTGAGATGGTTATATGCACTGTAACTGAAAAAGGTACCAATACTGTGTAAAATGATGCCTCAGTGACCCTAGAGTTGACCTGCTGGTTACAAATGCTGTTTCTGTGGCCTTTGGCAGCAGTATACCTGCTGGATAAGATTCTCTATGGAGCTCCTAGCTTGGGAAGGAAATCACTTTCCTAGCTTATTCTCCAAGCTCCTCTGCCAACACATCATTCCACAAGAGCTCTTCCCTCTGATGCAGAAGCCTCCCAGAAAAGCCTCTCTAGTCCATGGCTACTTGTCTTGGCCTCTCTTTTGGCTCAAGGGAAGTCTCTGGCTTTTTGTCCATCACACAGCTCTTCCTCTGCTGTCTGTACTGCATTCCACATAACATTGTGTGCAGCTTTTTACAAACCCTTCATCCAAAGCCAATGTTCAAGTCAGATCCTATTGGCTTTCAGGTTGTCCCAAAACCTCTCAGAGCAGGCTTTAATTCTAAAATTAGATGAACACAATCTTATGCATATGCAGGTTTTTCTGACTGCTCTAAAAATACTGCCCTGATTTAATACCTTGTGTGATGCTCTTGGCTTCGCTGTTAAAGTTACTGGTACTCCATCAATTTTTCATTTAAGATTACAATGCTAAAAAAAGTGATTTTATCTGCAGTATCTCCATATGTCACCCAGTGAAGTCCCCTTGGGGAGAAGGTATTTCAATGCTTGCTAATGCTGTTCTAAATGTCTACAGGTTGCATTTCCTGGTGCCTTTTACCCCCCTCCTCAATACTTATTTACCTGGCTGTGTTTTGGATGAAATTTCTCAGCTTCCAGTATTGCACTGTCCTTTGATACACTGTGTAGCCCAACAGAACTGCCTGTGGTAAGCAATAGGATGCCCTCTTCCAAAAGCTGCAGGAAATGCAGGGATGCAGCTGTCCGTGCCATTGGGATGGTTATCCCTGAGCACCGATTCGATCCTGCAGACCAGATCCACCATGTGCAGCAGGCTGCATTCAGACTGTCTAGAGACCCGAGACCCACACTGAGGACTGTGCTGGGAGGACAGGCTGAGTTCAGTTGAAATCAAGAGTTTCTGAGAAATTCAGTGGAGTTACATGATAAACTACAGTTCATCAGAATAAGTTGCTGTAGCTGTATAGCAGAATTACCAGGAAGATTTTGGAAGCCTTTAGATCTAGCAGGTAAGCTCTCTAGAACTGCAGAAAAACAAGCATGCACATTTGCAGTTTATTGCTTCAGAAACCTGATAGAAAAATGCCTAATTATCAAGTCTTAAATTTGGAGCTACTCATCACTTTATCCTCCAGGCAGCAATTAAAACCCCACTGCTCTGATGCAGAAACACACTGAGGTGTCCAAGCACCACTGAAGCATGGCTGCTTGAGTGGGCTTTGAGGTGTGACTCCTGACTGTTAGAATAATTCAGGGTAAATTACACAAAACCTGCCATTGATGTCTTAATCCCAATTTTTCATCTCTTCATTGCTCACCTACCTGCCACAAGGATGATGCCCAAGGAAATGGCCAAGGCAACACACAGCAACCAAGTGCTCTTCATCTTGCCTTCGCTTCTTTTGAAGAATGAGTGGAGAGCCTGACTCTGCCTATAAGGGTGTGTGCAAATTGGTTTCCTAAAATAAACAGCCCAGCCAACACTGGAAACATTGGTTTCAGTCCCCAGCTTCAGGCTGGGGACTGAAACCAGGTGTGTTAATGCACCAAGACCTCTGGCTTTCGGAGGGGAAGGGACCAGGGGGTTGCACTTTGATTGTGCTTTTTTCGGTTCTTCACCAACAGGCAACGGAGCTGCTGAGTACAAGGGCATCTTGCCATCAGGGCTGGTGGAAGGTAAGAAAGTCCAAGGGTCACAGCTCCTAATTTTGAGAAATCAGACTTAAAAATCCCTTGAGTCCTATTAAAAAAACTCTTCAGGCTTCAAAATCAAAATTCTTTTTGGATCACCTGTCTGCAGACCTGAATTAAGGGCTGGACCTACCCCCGGAGAGCCTGCAGTCAAAGCAGGAAAGGTGATAGGGCAGAGGTGAAAGAGGTACAGCCACTGCAGCTCTGCCCACTGCATTGAGGAGTCCATCTTCCTGAGAATGGAAAACGGACTCCATGGCATTTGTGGTTTACGAGAGGCCCTGAGTCAGGTGTCAGGAAAACCCTGGGGTGTTGGGCATGCAGACTTTTCCTGAAGGAGGGTACTACTGGAGAGGGCCTGGATATTTTTTTTTTTTTTTGGTCCCAGATTTGGGATCATTTATGTAACTTCTGAAGAGCAAATGTAGTCTGTAATGGCCAGAGCTGTCTCTGTAGCATTTGCATGTATCTTGCACAGAAAAAGCCACTTTTTCAGGGAAACTCAAGCTTAGCAAGGGCCTGGTTGCTCTTGCTGAGCTTCTCCAAGAGGCTGAACTCTTCTGGCAATGCTGCCAAGCATCCTGGCTCCTGTCACCTTGCAGGATGTCCCCCTTTTTCCAGACCCTGATGGCTGGGTCCCTAAGGCCAGAACTGTTCCAAGTCCCTGGTTGTGTGCCTTGAGCTTTTTCCCCAAGCACAAACCCCTCACCCTGCAGCTGCATGATGCAATGAGCTTGCAGGTTACATCAGCAGTGCTCATGTGCAAGGGGAGCTTGGGGCTTGATGGGGATGATGGGTCACAGCCAACTCCTTGCAGGGCATTGGGTTCTTCCACGGTTCTTTACAAACCTTGTGTTCTCATTAGGGATCTGTCTGTAGCAGAGAAAAAATGTGGGGCTGTTTCCTTTCCCCATCCCAGAAAGCATTGCTAATAGTTTTATGCAGCCCTCTCTCTGAGACAGGGGCAAGATGTTCCCTGTGCCCCATTTTTGGCAGGAGTTAAAAAATAAACCTGGCTCACCAGTACTGGTAGGGATGTCTGTTTAAAGTACCGTTTGTTTCGGTCACCCTTTTTTGTAAGAATTTTGCTAGAATTATACAAGAAGGGATGATGCCAGCACCAGGATAGAGAACATGCAAGGCAGGCTGGTGCTGATCTGTTTTGCCCAGCTGCAATAATCAAAATATGGCACTGGGAACATGCAAGGAGAGTATTTTCAAATGTCAGGGCAGAGACTGAGCAGAGTTCTAGCTGTGTCTTTCTGTTCACTTTGGTGGTTTTCCCTGGCTGCTGGTGCTCAGCGTATCTGGATTTCGGTTGCTAAATCTACATGTGTGTGTACAGTCCCTTGGTCTGGATATGATGACATGAGAGCTATTTTCAGTCCCTTCAGCCACCTGCATGTCTCTGGGGATTTCTAGCTAGATCTTGAGAGGAAGGTTTATGTTCTGGACAGTTATTTTTATGGATTACCCCTGTTTTACTGGATGACTTCTGGAATTTTATCTGGGCAAGCAGGCGTTTGCAATGGGCTGCATGGGGAGCTGGACTCCCAATCTCCCTGCAGGGCAGAGGCTAGAGGTGGAATAATTGAGAATTGGAAAAGAATGGGAACCAACCCTGTGGTTTCAGTCTCCATTCATATAGTCTGTGCTTCCTGTTGCCCTTGGACATGGTGAACCAGGATTTTCCAAGTAAGAAGCTGGGCAGGTGCCTGAGTGAAGTGGGGTGAAATTGTTTTTGCTGTACTGGGGGAGATGGACAGCACCAAGGCACAGGGCCTCTCTCTCCACACAGCACACCATCCACGAGCAGTCTCCCCTGTGCTTCTCTTTGCTCCTCCTTTCTCACTTGGAAGCCAACAGAATGGTGCATCTAAACAGACCAGCAGCAGTTCCTGATTGTTGTCTTGGTAGCAGTGATTCCACAAGGCTTACAGCAAACTGGTTTGAGCAGCTCCTGGTTGACTGGATCAACTAACTCATGCTGGAGATCATCTCCATCTTCACCAGAAGTGGCTGATGTTTTCACTAAGTCCTGGAAAAGGTTTGAATAGACACAGATTGTTTTCTGCTCATGGAAATTAACGTTGGGAGACATGTCAATTCCATTTAAATCCAAGAGAGTCCAAGTGGATGTTAGTATGCTGATTTTTCGAAGGGCAGACTTGAAAAAAATTAGGACACTTAAGATGGAAACTCTCAAGGTCAGGGCCATGAGAAAGGCCTGGGTTTCTCTAAGTTACAGCTGCAAGTTACCTGGAATTTTAGCCTGGCAGGATCTGGCTGCTGATGTCTCTGCATGGATTCACACAAAAAGCCAGCAGGACTGAGCAGCCACCTGATAAGGCTGTTCAGTATCAAGTGAGGCTTTACACCAAGGTATAGCCAACAAATGTAGTGGATGCTGTGTGTCTCCAGACCTAGGTTACTCTTGTTGCTGTTTCTTCTACAGGCCTGTATCCAGGGAGGTGATGGCTGAAAACTGGCAGGGACTGATTTGGAAATGTGGTCTGAGGCAAAAACTGTGTTTGTGCAAGAAAGTTTTGATCCAGAGGTGACTATGTGAAGTGTCTGAGTGTCTGAAATTCAAAGTCAAAACTGAGACCTGTTTGCCAAGAGATCAATCAGGATCCAAATGAATCACCAAAAAGTGAGTAAAGCACCCCACTCTGTTTCAGCTAATTTGAATATCTGTTTGACCTGTTTTTTTTTTCTACAAAAAGGTGGACAGGAGCATTTATAAATACACCTGCACCTGTTCTGTGGTGAGAAAAAAGCCCCTGCACTTGTACACAGAACTGCTCTTGCTGGGAAGTGTGCATGCCTGGTTTATCAGGCTCTGGGCTTCTCAGCTTGGACTACACTAATTCCTGTGTCTCATTACTCTGTTCTTGTGGCAGGGCTGCCTGCAGCTCATAAAAGCAGACTGCTTCCCTGTGGCCCAGTATTAATGTCATTTTCCCTTGGGAAGGGTGGGAGGCTGGGCTGGTGCTCTGCCATGGCTGACAGACACACAAAAACACAAGATGACAATGCAGAGGCGAGTGAGTACAGACTGCATTAAAAGCCCTCCTCGGGAGGGGTCCCCAGGTGTTGAAACATCAGAATTGCTCCTTTTCTGGGATGCACGGGATAGAGTCAAGGAGTGCAGAGGTGAGGAAGCAGCAGCTGCTGAGCTGTGCAGCCTGAAGCTGCCTATATCCCTGTAGAAGAGCGATTCGGTGGCGGGAAAGGCTCGGGAGAGGTCATGTCTAAACCTCGGAGGTGTCCGGGGAGCTGTACAAATAGTTCTTCTTCTCTCCGAGTTTGATCTGGTCATAGGGAACTGAGTACCAAGTTTTGGTTACAAGGGCACAGGTGTCAGGTGTGTTTTCCATCTGTTTTTTTCCTCATTGCCATAAGATGACCGCACAGACAGCAGCTGTACTGGCTGGACTTGTAGAGGAAGAAAAAAACCCTGAGGAGGAAACAAAAGGGTTGTTGTTTTGTTTGTTTGTTTGTTCTTTTTTTTTCTTTTTTTTCTTTTTTTTTTCTTCTTTCCCCACATGGCATCATTGCGTGCTGAGAGCTGCCACGGCTGAAACGCCACCTCGCCGCGGGCTGCCCAGGGCATCCCCCTTCTCCCCGGGGGCGTGACCACGCTCCGGCGCTGGAACAGGAAGAGCTCGGGAGCGAGCGGAAGGGCCGCAGCGGAAGGGGAAAGCGCCGCGGTGGCGGTAGCAGCCATGCGGACCCGGCGCGGCACCGTCCTGCGGCCGCGGGCCGAGCCCGCCGAGTCCGCCGATGACACTGCCGAGGTGCCCGGCGGCCGCGCCGGCCCCGAGGAGCTGGCGGACGATGTGGAGCGCTTCCACGAGGAGCAGTTCCGCGCCGTGATGGCCGCCCTGGACAGCGGCGACGAGGCCGGGGACAACGAGGAAGAGGAGGAGGAGGAGGAGGTGCTGGGTCTGCAGCTGCCCGAGGACAGCGAGGAGGAGGATGAGGAGGAGGAGACGCAGGAGCGGAATCCTTTTGTGGAGTACAGCGCAGAGGAGGATGATGGAGAAGATGAAAGTGAGGAAGATGAAAATGATGTTGAGGATGGAGAAGAGGAAGGAAGTGAGGAATATGAAAATGATGTTGAGGATGAAGAGGGGGACCTGTCCATGGAAAGCGACTTGGAGGAGCGCCATCCCGAAGCCAAGCTCCCCCATGAGCTCTCCTGGGGCCAGCGCAAGCAGCTCTACTATGACACGGACTATGGGAATGATGCCCAGGCCAAGGGCAAGCGGAGCCAGCAAGAAATCGATGCTGAGGAGGAGGAAGAGGAGCAGGAGGCTCAAGTCATCCAGAGACGGTTGGTGCGGGATTTGGGGGAGGATGATTATGGTCTGGACATGATCCAGGGCTATCTAGCTAAGCAGCAGAAAAGCCATGATAGCAAGGGGCAGAAAATTGATAAGGATCTGCAGGCCCTTTCCAAGAAGGAGCAGCTGAAGCTGCTGAAGCAGGAGTCCCCAGAGCTCCTGCAGCTGATGGAGGACTTTGAGGTGAAGCTCATGGAGATCAAGGATGAGCTTCACCCGCTGCTGCAAATGGTCAGAGATGGCACTATCCCCCAGGGGAAAGGCAGTCGCTATTTGCAGACCAAGTATCATCTCTACCTGAACTACTGTGCCAATATCAGTTTCTATCTGGTACTCAAGTCCAAGAGGATGCCGGTTCATAGTCACCCGGTCATTGAACGGCTGGTGGAGTACAGAAATATCATCAACAACCTTGCTGTCATAGACCAAAAGCTTTCCCCACAGGTCCGTATGCTTCTGAGGAACTACTATGACAAAAAGGAAGAGAAGCCACGGAAGGAAAACAAGTTTTCAGTGTTTCTCACCATGAATGGCAACAAAACCAAACCTAAACCTGCCTCTGCGCCTGTTAATGGCCAGGCTGCTGCTGCTGAGTCGTCGGATGAGTCGGAGCTGGATGAGGAAGCTGCCCTAAAATATTACAAGATGATGGAGGAGAAGCTGGCACTCAAGAGGAAGAGAACTGGAGATGAAGATGTGCTTGAAGAAGCAGTGATGTCAGGAGAAGATCCCAATAAAAAGAGAGGGGTTACCTATCAGATGATCAAGAACAGAGGCCTCACTCCCAAGAGGAGGAAGATCGACCGCAACCCCCGGGTCAAGCATCGGGAGAAATTCCGGCGAGCCAAAATCCGCCGCAAGGGCCAGGTCCGCGAGGTCCAGAGGGAGCTGCACAGATATGCTGGGGAACTGTCTGGCATTCGGGCCGGGGTTAAGAAAAGCAGGAAGCTTAAGTGATAGTCATCTTTTTGTAAGACCTGCGAGCAGCAGTGCTGAATCCAATAAAAACTTTATACACGGTGTTGTAGGGTTTATTCTTAAGGAAGCTGGGGGTGGGGTGGTATTTGGTTTTTCAGAAGGGGCTTGCTAGAAGGTGCCATCTCCAAGTGGCACAGGGTGCCTTTGCCTGGCACCTTGCCCATGTCTGAAGGTGTTTTCCTCTGTTGTCATGCTGTTGTTTCCCTAAACAGGAAACCTTGAGAGTTTGTGGGGAAAGTATCAGGCAAAAGGAATTAAATGGGCCTTGTGGGACTGGTGGGGAGATGGGATTGGATGGATGGACCTCTTGAGGGTGGGATGGGAAAGGGGTTCAGCAGCTGTCACTGGCCTGCTCTATTTTGCTATCTAGTTCTAGTCCATCCTGTTCCCGTGTTGAGCTGCAGAGACTTGGTTAATAGTAGTCCATTTTTGTTCTGATTAACACCTTTGTTAGCTCTTAAAAAGTATGGGTACTTCTTTTAATTTACTTAGTCCCATGTGGTCTGAAATACTGTTTCCCTTCCTGAGTTCAGTGAGAAGCAAAACAAGGACTTGTCTAGATTTTATAACCATATATGTGATAACCATATTAACTTCTCCTGTGATAAAAGTTAAATGTTGTCTGCTGCTACAGGACTAAATAGCATTGCTGCAGGACCACCTTCCAGGTGGCTAAGGTGCTATGTCTTCAGTGGGCAGGTAAGCTTTGAGGTTGTTGTGATTACTGCCATGCCTTTTGGTGTGGGTAAGTGCATTTGAACCCCACACTGAAGCTTGCCAGGAGCTGATTATGAGTGATCAGTTCCAGTCTGGGCTGTGAAGGAGGAGTGAGTGATAATGTTTCTAAAGTTTAACAAAAACTGTCTCAAGTAGAACCTGTACTTGTGTTTGGGACAGGTTTCAGGGAGCCCATGCCTTGGTTTGTGTGCCATACCATCTGAAAGGTATTAGTTTTCCACACAAAATAATTTCAGGAGCATATTTGCTTTATTTAGTACTGTGATTGCATCTCATGGGGGTGTTTTGTGTATATGATGGTCTTGAGGAAGCCGAAAGACAAGTGTGTGCTCTTGATCCTGTGACAGGCCAGGTTCTGTAATGCAAGCATGTAGGTGCTCTGCTTGTGCTCTGAAAGTGAAACATGCTTTCATGGGGTCCCTGTTTAAACCTTAACACCCCAGGCCTTTTTCTACCAGGAACACACTGTTCACTGCTGGCTGGAGAATATTTTGGTAATTTTCCAGGCTGTTTGTTGAAGGGAGACGTAGAAACACAATAAGGTTAAACTGGACGGATAGGAACAGTCCTGTCTCAGGTGCACTGAACTGCCCTTACTATGAGCAAGTGTCAGCTGCTCCTTCCCAGGGAAAAGGGTTTCAGCCTTGCTGAGGAGGGAAGCAGAATTTCCCCACCTTTAACTCCCCACTGGGATCATGATTGGAAGCTGCTGCTGATTATGCTGAACTATGCTCTGGAGGCTCTGCCAAGAGGTCAGTAAGGGGTAAGATGCTGGGCAAAAAAGCAGCTTAGATGCTTTTTCTGGGGAGGGATGGTATTGTGTAACAGGCATCACAAAATAGCAGCGATGCTCCCTGATCGCATTACTACAGAACCTGCTTGTGCACGTTTCACACTTGATGCAAAAATGAAGGGCTGTCTATCATGGCTTAGTGCTTCCTTGGAAAGCTCAGAGCGGCTGGCAAGCACAATTGTGGTGATTTCTAATTGAGCAGTAAATAAGGGAAACAACAAATCGGTGTGCTGTTACAGACGCATTCCCCAGAAGCTCTGGGATTAGGCTGAAGGCCGGAGGGAAACACTGCGTGTCAAGGGCCCAGCCCTGCCTGCCGGCAGATGGCAGCTCCTGGGTTAATGAAGATTAACCAGGCATTATGACCACTTGATTAGTTCAGAGACTGGACAAAGCCATAAACATAATTCCCATATGCTTTTATGTATGGCTGATCATGGGAATGCTGTGATTATTAATGCTGTGGGATGGTGGGACCCTGTACAGTGTCTCTTAGGAAATACTTGGAGTAATGTTTTGTGCCGAAGGGAAATTCCTGGTGGTGAAGGGATTTTGAAAATCCCTGTGAAAATGGACACGTGAAATCAGGCAAGGACCACAGGTGATCAGGAAAAGAAGGAAGGAGTGGATCAAAGTCCTGGTTAATGCTGCTTTTCCCCTTTTCCAGTACTGCCGGAGAAGGTTCTGACACTGCCAAGAAATGCTTCAGCCATGAGATGGCACTTGTCCTTGCCAGGGTCCTGCTTGGAGAGGACTGGCAGCCTCAGCAGCACCTAAAGCGGGGGGGGACTCACCTCAGGTAACAGCTTTGTCTCACCTCTGTCACCCTCACAACAATGGAAGGACCTGCCCTGTGTCCTTTCCACCTGCTCGCTTGGGAGCACAGTAATCCAAAGGACAGTCAGTCCTGCCACATCTGCAAGTAAATGATTCATATTTAAACTGACATAGGCAAAGTGTAGAAAGCTTCAAGGTATGAGCTATTCCTTTGTTTTTCTGCACTTGGAAGACATAATCGTTGGAGGGTGATGAGCATCCAGAGTAAGCCTGGCTGCCTTTGGAAGCTTGGGCAGAAATGTACCTTAGCAGAGAGGGGCACAGTGCTTTCTGCATAGCAACCTGAAATTTCTATTTATACAGGGCAAGGAAAATATATTGAATAACTCACATGGCATTACATTTCCTGCTGCCTTAGATTTTTGTCGAGGTTTTCCCAGCTGTGTGGGTTTTTCTAGCTGTGTTCCATAATATTCTATGACACACAGTTTGGGTATTTTACTCTTGTTAGCAGGTAGAAATTCAAACATTCAGCTGTGATATTTGTAAAGTGGATTAAAGCATCTGTTCAATTAGTTGCAACATGTTGCATGACTTGGGGCAGTGCTGAAAAATCAGTCTCCAGGAATCAGTAGCATTTACAGCTTTACGCTTGCCATTTTAATGTGAGATTTAAAAAGAAAGCAGCACCATGTTTCAGCTTAACCCAACCGCGTGGAAGTCAGGGTGTTCTTTAAAAACTGGCAGATTTATGTGCTTCCTGCCTACTGACAGCACCACAGTCCACATTAATTGCCTTGTCTTCTGGAAGAATGTCCCAAGTGAAATTCCCAGTAGTACGCTGTATTTGGCAGTTTTTATACTAAAGAATGTCCTTGGACTTTGTCCCCTTTTGTCCCAGGATCTCAAAACGCTGCTGTCCATGAGCTCTCAGGCCGGGGAAAGCCAAGGGGAGGCAGGAGATAGTGCCCCGGCTTCGCTTAACGGGTAAGAGCCCCTGCACCATCAGAGGGTAGCGGCTCTCGGGGCGGCTGTCACCTGCCGTGCTCCCCCCGTGCCGGGGCGAGCCGCTCCCCGGCGGTGCGGGGGGAGCCCCCGGGGGCGGAGGCTGGGGCGGCCGCGGCGCTTCCCGGCCGGGGCGGGGCGGGGGCTGGGGCGGCGATGGCGGAGGCGGAGCGGGCAGCGCTGCCGCCGCCGCCGGCGGAAAGTTCCCGGGACGGGGCCGAAGCGGAGCTGCCCCCCGGCATGGAGCGGCGGCCCGAGCCCGGGGAGGCGGCGGCGGCAGCAGCGGCGGCGGCGGAGGAGGAGGAGGAGGCGCGCCCTGCCTCGCCGCCGTTCTTCCTCCTCTACCCCGGCCATGGAGGCGGCGCCGCGGCCGCGCAGCCCGGGCTGTGGAGACCCCCGGCGCCCCGCGGCGGGGCCGCCCTGCCCGTGCTGGTGCTGAGCTACCCGGGGCCGGACGGAGCCCGTGAGTACGACGGGGCTGCTCCCGGGCCGGGAGCCTCCCTCGAGGCGGGGTGGGCGGCGGGCCGGGGGCCCCTGGGCGCCGCTCCCCTCCCGGAGTACCTCTGCCCCGAGCGGCTGTCCGGGCGGCTTGCGGCTCTCGCAGCCACGGGCGCGCCGGGCTCGGGGCACCCGCCCCAAAGCTGCGCCTGCCCCGCGGGGCTGCGGGGGCACGCGGCGGGAAGGGCGGTGGGGCTGGGAAGGAGGCGGTTGAGGGGGGATGTGAGCCGTGCTGGCCCAGCAGCTCAGCAAAACCAGCTCCACAGAGAGTCCTTTGAGGAGCATCAGTGCCGCCTTTGGAAATCCAACAGGCTGTCCTGGACACGCGGGGTGTAGTTTAGGGGCTGGGAAACACCCTCTCAGGCTTCCTCCTGGTGTGGTGCGGCGAACAAATCCGTGGCGAGGGCACTGCACGCTGGAGACCAGAAGAGGCTGAAGTGCATCGCTGTGTGGGGTGTGTTGGGTGGCAAATAGCGTTCTCCTTTGTGATATTCTTCATGATGTTCTTGTGGTGTATTTGTGGAAGCTGGAGTACTCTGAAGTACTTGGGTGTGTTTTAAATCAAGTAAGTACGCACATGGGCGCATATAGAAAAGATCTCTTTTCCATCCATCCTAAAAATAACCAGCAGCTTCATCCTCTGGGCTGCTGCCAGAGTGTGTGTGACTGAGCTTTGGCCTTTGCTTTGTCACCTCCTGTGCCAGGTGAGCATTCACTCACTCAGGAGCCGATTTGTTTGGACTGAGTATCTGATTTTTTTCTCCTTTGGAAGCTGATGTACTTGAAGGCATTACTCAGCAGAGCTAGAACCAGTGAGGTAAGAAGTCCATGTCTGTAATGCCAAGAGGAGGGGAAATGCCCTGACTTTGCTCTGAGCTCTGTGAAGGACTGTCTGTGACTGCCAACTTATGTCCCAAGTCCCTCTCTGCTAAATTGTTGCTTGAAATGACAGGCCCCTGTCAAAACCTTCAGTTTTACTTGAAATTTTTTCCCTAATCAGGAGGTCTTTACCCATAGTAAACCCTGTGATGTGCATGCAAGGGATTGAGCTACTTCTGAGAGAAAAGAAGACTTACAGAAAAATAATTCGTCTTAGCTGTTCAAACTCTGCGAGAAGCTCTTGTCAGGATGTGGGGAAACTGAAGCATTGAGATGAGCTCATTTGTGCTCAGGGACTTAGTGGAGAAGCTCAGTAGTTGAGCAATGCTTTATCCCATGTCAGCCTTATTCTGCAGTGATTGTTCATGTAAGCTTTGTGGAAACCCTTTATGAGATGCATATAAAAGTTCCCTTGTTTTTGTGAGCCGTGGAGGTGGAGCTGCCTGTGCAGTATCGAGTGTCAGCTCACTCAGGGGCTGACTGATGCAGTGATAGCAGTGTCTGGAGGGAGCAGAAATCGGCATCTATTTTTTGCTTGGTGTTTTGTTCTCTGTTTCTTCTGGGGCAAGCTGTGTCAGTAAATCCCTTTTTCCCACCATCTCTTTTTTCTTGTTGTGGTTTTTTCCAGCTCTCACATTTCTAAGAGTATCTTTCATTTGTTCCCACAGAGCAGCAGGAGCAGTTCTGCTGCAAAGTCTTAGGTGTTACAGGGAGGCAGTGGCCACTACACCAAAAAGTCAGTATTTCAGTATTTTGGAGGTTTATTTTAAGTCTTTTTATTTCTGTTACGACTCAATCCTTGAACTATTCTGTTGTATTCTCACCTGATTCCAAACATGAGGTGAAGGCCAGAGTTGCTTAGGGAAGGAGACTGCAAAAGCTCTTCATGGCAGCAGCACCTGCCTGCTTGTTACAGGTGGTTCCAGACAGAAGGAGCAAGATGATGTACTTAAACATGCTGACCTGCAGCAAAACCTTAAAACAGAATAAAAGCAACTTGATTAGGCAGTCCTTAAAAAAGCCCTAAACCAAACTCCAGACCTCCCCTTGTTCTTGCTGAAAGCCTACCCCATACCATGATACTTAAAGTAGAGTTTTCCTTCCCTTTCTTTTAATTATGCGAGTTACTTCAATCCTTAAATAATATCTCAGTGTTTCACAGTATGTAAAGAAAAAATTGTTTGTCACTTCTTAATTAAGAAATTGGTACCGATTTTTGAGTTGTTGAAGTTCCTTTTGCCCATTCCTGTTTGAGCTTGCAGGGTTGGGAGTAGCTGGTATTTGAGGTAATGTGCATATCTGTCGTGGCAGAGGAATCAGAAGCAGACTTTGCCATGTAGATGCTGTGTTGCTAATTTTATCTTTTTAGATGACATTCCATGTCAGAGATGGCTTTGTCCTTTTTGCTTTGCAATCTCTATGCAGTGAGGGAGAAAACTTTCTCCTCATGATGGAAGCACAGATTGCTCACAGGCTTTGAAAATAAAAGTGCACCCAAAGATGCTCCCTGGAGTACTGAGGGTGGTTTGGAAATTTGTTTGGGTTTCTTTGCGTAGATTATTCTAATTCATTCAGCTTTGGAACTCAAAATGCTTTGTGGTACAGCTGAGCTCCCAAATACTGGTGGCTGATGGAGTGCTTAGTGTTCAGGTGGTTGGTCTGAAAATTCCAGTGCAGTCAGTGTGTGGTTCCTTAATCTTAAAAATGTTTTGGCAGACCCGTGCTGTGTTTTGCAATCTAGCCAAAGCCTGTAAGGGCTTGTGCCAAAGTGTAGCTCACAGGAGGGTTTGTAGGACCAGTCAAGGCTGCCTGACTGGTTTGAGATGGAGAAAGTGGTTCATCCTGCACAACCTCCTCTGCATTTTACCCGTGATTTGGGTTTTCCTGTGTCCATGGCCATCCTGGAACCCTGATGGAGCCTTATCAGGTACCCTTGAGTTGCCTGGTAGTTGTATGAAAGGTTTTATGAAAACGTTGTATTTGATACCTTTCTTTTGTTTCTTCATGAAATGCTTTGTTGCTTTTGTCACTCTGGGACACAGGATGGGGATAGGGGAAGGTTTTTCTTGTGGTTTTCAGATAGTGATTAAAAGGTAACAAGTCATAAGTTAAACAGTACCTATTTGGGGGTTTTTTGTTCTGGGATTTTTTTTTTTTTTTTTTTTGGAAATAAGTAAAAGTTAAAGAACATTTTCCTAGTACTTTAAATATCTCTGTGGAGTAGTTGCAGCAGGATTATTGCATAAAGGAGCCTGAAAATAGAACTCAGCTGGAAGGGAATTACTGGCTTCTGTTCTTTCTGCATGTTAAAAGCAGACCAATGGAAGTTGAACGGTTCCTGATTTTTCTAGGAGACCTTCCCTGTGATCCTGATGTGTGGGGCACTTGCCTGTGCTGAGTTCAGCTGAAGACCCGCGTTGTGAAATGGGAGCTGCAGAGTTACGCCCAGTGCTGTTGGTGTCTGTAATTGCTTTGAAAACAAAGAAATTAAACTGTCTGTAAGTGAGATCTGTTGGATGATAGCTTGAGCGATAGCTTATGGTGCTTGTTGATTTTACAGGGTTTGTTTTGAGCGTGTGCCGTTTGTTTAGACCCTGTCCAAGGGTTAGCCAGGGCCAGCAGCTGTTCTGTAGCACTTGGTAATGGCCACTTTCACTGTGTTTAGACTTTGGGGTGATGTGATGTGGATGCTGCAACTAGAGACTGTAACTGCTGAAAGGGTGTATAAATATACGAGTTAAGATGCTGTCAGCACGATTTATGAACTCTGTTCTCTTGGGAAGAAGAAACAATAGTAATTCTTGTTTTCTGTGAAATAATTGCCCTTTGCGTCGCTGTCAGAACAGGCTGCCTCGTGCTTGGTTGGGTTTGGCCTAATGGGGAAAGAGTTGCTGAGTCAAAATGTGCTGCACTAAGCAGGAAGTTTTCACCAAAAGCAACTGCTTCCTCTTGCCAGCCAGAAATAGCAGCTCTTAATCCTCTTGCCCAGTTTTATGAGGCATGTACATGATGGGTGCCTTTTTTTTCTGAAAGCTGTATACATTAGCATGCTGAATTCTGTATCCAGCAGTCTGTTTTGGCATTTCACATCCCCGAGAAACAGATGTACATCCCTCTGAGTATTAGGGGAACAAAAAGCAGGGACAGTAATCAAGGTCCCGTACATTGGCCACATATTGTATTATCACATTATCATCTTATCAATATATAGTTCTGGTGACAGCCTTCTCCAAGGCTGACTGTCCATCCATTTCAGATGGATGTTTTACATCTGCTTTCCTCAGATATATTGGAGTCACACAGGAATGAAGTCGGATAAGCTCATTTATTGGTGCCTGATAGTGTTGTTGAGGTGGGTGGTGACACTGTAGTGGCCTTGGGAATGAGAAGCCTGTCTGGTGACTTGGGATCTCTTGTCCCCCAGCACCAGGACCATGTGAGTTGGGGGCACAGGTGAGGTTCAGCCAGCCAGGAAGGGACAGGGAATGCAGTGCTGTTATTATAAAATACTATTATTATATTATTGTTGAGAGTCTGAAAGCCTGTTTCTCTTCCTGCTGAGCGACGATATTTCTTTGTCAGCCCCACGTGAGCAGCACAATTTTCAGGGGAGATTTTTAAAGTATAAGATTGGGTCCCAGTGTTTGTGGTGCTCTCCTTTATTGTCCTCCCATGTGCACATGCCCTGCTGAAAGAGCTTCATCCTCAGTCACTGGAGTGCTTAGAGCCAGATCATTTTTCCTTTCTGTTACCCTGAGATAATAAATCCATCCTAACATTTTTGTACATGGGAAATTCTAGCTCCAAGGTGCCCCCTGAGAAGGTGGCACAGCGAATAAAACGCAAACTGCGCCTCGCACACCTCCCGTGAAGACAAAGGTGCCGATTGAATTCCTGTAGTGGTATGCGGGGATGTGAGCGGAATACAAATGTGGCTGTGTGTTGCTGGCGCTGCTCCTTTGTATTCCGGGGGCGATGGATGGGGGGGTGCGGCGGTGCTCCGCTCGCTCCCAAGCGGGCTGGCACAGCCCGGCGAGGAGGTGCTGTGCCGAGGAGCGCCTGACTGCCGGCCCCGCATCAGCAGCGTCTCGGCAGCATCCTGGGAATCGCAGGCGATCACATGAGCCTGGATTTCCAGCTCAGTTCATTAGTCAGCCATTTTGGTCGCCACCCTGCTCCCTGCGCACAGCCAATCCCGGCGGCACTCGCTGCCCGGGCTGCGCCGGGAGAGGGGAGCAGCGCTCGGATCTCGGCACACCGGGACACTGCCTCTCCGCTCGTCCTTTGTTTTTTTGCTGGGGTCATCACCAGAGGAAGACGCTGGTTTTCGCTTCTGCTGCCTCTTTTCTGTTGCTGTTGGTTTTTTATATTTTTATTTGTTTTTCCCTGCTGCCTCTGGTGGAGAAGCCAGGTTTTCTGTGGATGCTGAGGATCAATAGCGTCTAGCATAGCTGGAGACGACGGCAGTCGGTGGAAAGGAGGGAGGCAGAGCTAAGCGGGAAGGAGCAGCGTTTTTACCTTGCTTGATCTATGAAAAGGCCAGAGCAGCCTCTGTGATCCTGAGCAATCTGACCTTTAATCGCAAGGTATTTCTGATTTTCTTCTTCAGAAAGGTTTTGTTTTTAGTCCTTATTTTGCCCCCGTTGTTGTTGTACCAGCTGAGTCATCATGTCTGCTCTGACGCCTCAAAGCGACATGCCAACCCCCACCACAGACAAGATCACTCAGGCTGCCATGGAGACCATCTATCTTTGCAAATTCCGCGTGTCGATGGATGGAGAGTGGCTGTGCTTGCGTGAGCTGGATGACATCTCGCTGACACCCGACCCCGAGCCTACCCACGAAGGTACGGTCCGGCTGCGCCCCGCGAGCCCCGGGCCGGCTTTGTTCCGGCGCTGCACCACTTGGGAGGGGGCGTCTCCGGGTCCACATGCTCGTGTCCTGCCTGCGGAGCCTGGACAGCCAGCCGCGGGCAGATCAGAAAGACAGTTTGCTCCTTCCGATTGACCTCCGAATTTGTAACCCAGCCCCTTAAGACTTAGTGATGAATTGTCTTTTTAGCTGTATCCGGTTTGTGTATCTCAGGAAGGAAGAAAACCGTGATGTGTGCTCAGTGAGAACATTTAATCATGATTTGCCCTTAAACCGGGGCTGAGAGCTCTGTTAGTGAGCAGCTAGCTGGTACCGGGGGAGCACAGTGGCAGCACCGCAGCCTGTGCGTGGTCGTGGGGAGTTTTTGGAAAGCCCCAGCGATTACGCAGCGATGCCCATTGTCAGGTGACGATGCCATCACAGTGCCCCTGCTTGCCTCGGATGAGCGTGCTGCTGTTTGTAATGGCTTGGAAGCTTGAAATGTGGGGATGTAGCACATCTTGCTTTCCCCTGGAAAAAGGATTTGTCATCTGAGTTGATAAACAGTCTAATAGCAGGATGAGGATTGAATGCTCTTGAGTACTAAAAGCATGAGAGGACACTATGCAGTGCTCTGCCAATAAACAAGTGGAGAAGAAGGAGAGGTGATGAGTTTCTGCAGGTGCTGAGGTTCTGAGTGCCCTTGCTGGATGCACCTTTTGGTTTTTAGAGCAAAGAGGCCCCAGCTTCTCATGCCTGACCCTTTTCCAGTAACTCCTGAAATGCCACTCCACCAAGCAGTCTCGCCTGGCCCGTTTGATGCCGTCTGGTTAAGTCAGCAGTGTCTTATATTGTCTTGCTGAATGAGGCAAGTGAAATTGTGGTGGGGATTTAAGGTTTAAAATAAATTTCCAAGGGATAATTTAATTTCCATTTGACAGCTGCTTTCAGTGACAGTAGCCCTTGGGTTTGGATTTAGCTTGCCAAGTACTTAGTCACGCAGTGGGACACCAGACAGAGGTTTCAAAGGGAGAAATTTAGCATTCCCTCTGAAGCATATCCCAGGGGTTCAGGGAGGTGAGTATTGGGTGAGCAGGAATTCAGTTGTCTTCCAATTCCCATGTTCTTGTGTGTTACACTGAGACTTTCCTTGGTCTTACTCCAGTGTTTTTCAAGGTGTAATTACAGTCACTCTTAAGTGAATACCAGAAAGGGGTTAGAAAGCAGCATTTGCTCATTTCTTTACCATATTATTTCATTCATATGTTGAAAATAAATGCAAAAGAGCAGCACCTTCCTGGAGATCTTTATGCATTAAAGGTAAATTAAAGTTGCTGGTTGGTTGTTTGGGGGGTGTATTTGGATGCAAGTTGTAGTTTGAACAGAGAAGGCCAGGAAAAGTGTTGACAATAGGAAAGCTGACACAGCTGTATCCTGGTGTTGGGTCTGGTGCTACTGCATCAGCGCTGCTGCTGTGTCTGCAGGGTGTGCACAGGTCGGGGGGACAGGAGCATGGGCTTGTGTCCCTGCAGTGTCTCCATTAAAAAAACTGATGTGCAAAGGTAGGCATTATGAAGAAGGAAAAGAAAAGCTGTAGAATTCTTCCAAAGGCATAACAAAGGGGGACAGTTTTTTCCTTGGAAATCAAGACATATAAAATATATGTTGCAGTAAGTACCGAATCAAGCAGCTTGTTGGATTAAGATTTGAAGCCTTCCATTTGCTGTCCCTCAGCTCTTGCTGCTTCTGGGGAGTTTTGTCCCTGGCCTCTCTTCACCCTGTGGTCTGCTGTGCCCCCAGCCCTCGAGCAGCCATCCTGCCTTCAGAGCCAGTCACAGCAATTACAGTCCTGCACAGTGCTGGAGCTTGAGAACAGCAAAGCAAAACTTTTCTTCAAATTAAAAGCAAGCAGCAGGTACTGAGTTGCTTGCAACTGTGTATATTCCATATAACCTGTAGCATAGCCACTCCATATAACAATAAAAGCAATTAATACACTTTTTCAGTTGATTGAAGCAACTCTGTGTGCATATGAAAATAAGCAGATTCTGCTGTTTACTGTAAATCTGCTTGGATTAGAGAAAGAACTCTTTTTTTTTTTTTTTTTTTTTTTAAACAGACTGTGATCTTAATAAGACTCTCAGAACCTTACTGTCCTCTGCAGGCCCTCAAAATTAAATATGACTTTGGTGGTGGCTAACCTTGTTTGCTTGCAGTGCGTGTGATGGTCTTGGAGGCAACTTTAGGGATGGAGGTAAAAACCACCTGGATTGTATTTCTGTTGAATGTTGAACAGAGTGTGCGTATGGATGGCATTGAACACTGCTCTCAGCTTTGGGGAGGAGTTACACAAAATAGTCTTTTTTAGGCTGTTTTACTGCATGTTAAATTTCTATCTTGAATAATCATGTGGAGCTTCACAATAGAGCTGTGGGAATTTTTGTCCTCACAGGGTTATAGTGTCCAGGAGGAATACATGTGTGAACTTGAGAGAACTTTCAAGAATTACAGTATTTCTCTCTTTAGTAATCCCACTCTATTTGCACTAAGAGCAGCAGTTTGAATTAGAATTTATAATATGCAAAGATGAAATTATCTTTTTTATAGGGCAGAAGCTAAGGTCAAATTTTTTCCTCTTTTTTGACCAGTAATTTAGAAGCTTTAGTTTCTGACATGTGCTTGTGTAGAATGCCGTGACAAGGAGTTGCGGAGCTCTTCAGGAAAAGCAAATGTTCTCCTTAAAACCTCCTGGCCATTAATCTGTTGCACTGATTATTGAATCATCAGTCAGATTTAACCTTTTTTCTCCATTTTCTATCCACGTGTTTTTCGTACCTCAAAATGATTTAGGGAAGCAGCATAACCTTAATGGTTATGCTTTTGTTTTGCAAACTGGCAACAATTAACTTGGGTTTAGGGTTCTCTAGTAGTGTGGAATAGGAACAGTAGAGTTGTGGCAGAGGTGGAAATTTTCAGTGCTTTGGGCCTTTCCCATTAGAAAACAAATCTGAATTGTACTGGGAGTGGCAGGGACCTTTCAGGTGTGGACAAAAACCTACATGAGATGACTCTGTATTTGGAAAAAGCCTCTTAAAACACATCTGGTGATAGAAACCCCTAAACAGATGAGAAGCTTGAAGGAGCTGGACACCTGATTTAATAGAAGAAATGTGAAGTCAGTGAATGCAGGTTAAATTAATTACAGTGTGTTCATGGTCATAAATCTTGGGAATAGCAGTTAGGTCATGTAATCCAGACTTCAATGCAGAAATTACTCTTAAGAGTTGTTTTCTTTGCTCTTTTAAGCTGTGTCAGTCTAAATGAAGTCAGAGCTGGGGAGTTTGGGGCAGGTTTATATCCCTCAGAGGTGGCGAGCCACAAATGCTGCAGAGAAACCACTTGGGTGTCAGCTGAACTGGGAAGTAAAGATGGGGGAAAAAACCCAAGTGTTTGGGTTTTTAGTTTCTTGGTGTAAACTGTCAAGGACTAAAATAGGATGACAAGTTTCCCATAACAGTTAGTCATGTGTTTCCCTCTGAAAACAGGCTGGTTGTGCAGAAACATTCCATATAGCTGTGCACAGTAGCAACATAGAGAAATCGGGTAATTATTTGATGTTAATCATGTGGAGATGGCAGTAAGATTTAGGGTGGGATTAAATTGTGACTTCATGTGATGTACACTGGCTGTTTATTTGTCCCATAGCTGTAACGGAGAGTGGGCTGGGAATTTTCAAGTTGTCTGTACTTCATTTCCTTCTGGTTTGTTGCAGATCTTTGACTGCTCTTTTCTTCTATGCAAGGCTCACTGTTTATGTATATAGAGATGGAATTTTTATGCAGTGGGTTTTAAAGTAAATGTTTTTTTGTGCTGAGTAGATGGTTCCTGGCATTCCAGGCTGCAGACTACCTGGTGGCTTCCCTGATTTTGGGCTTGCAGGGTGTTTGAACATGGTGCTGAAACCCTTTGCTGATCCCTTTTCTTTGTCAACAACTAGTGATCCATCATGTTGGCAAACCTAACCTGAAAGAATTAGTTATGTACCTCCCATAACGTGAACAGCATCTACCTAATTTTTTTCCTTGTCCTCTTTATTTGCTATTAAATGTATTTCTAAGGTAAGGAATATCAGAATGCAATTGAAGTGTAGTAATGCTACCAGAGGTTCCCCTTTCGTAATAAATGAGTATTTGTCCAGATTTGCGCCAAGCCTTTCCCAGCAGCAGGGCTGACCTGGCAGCATCACTCAGGACTTTCTGTATCAAGCTCAGTTTTCATTTCCCAAAACTGATGCCTTTGGGTTTTTTAGGTTATTTGACTGATGGCTCAGCCTCTCCTTACGAGTTTGTTTAAAATTTCTGTACTTAAAAATAATTTTAAAAGTCCTGACCTATTTAAACACTTATGACCTTTTCTTTCCAATGGAACAAACTCTCCCCTGTGAGAGTGGTGAGGCCCTGGCACAGGTTTCCCAGAGAAGCTGTCGCTGCCCCATCCCAGGAAGTGTCCAAGGCCAGGTTGGGGCTTAGAGCAACCTGGGATAGGGGAAGATGTCCCTGCCCATGCAGGGGACAGAGGCAGGGGGTTGAATGGGATGAACTCCAAAGTCCCTTCCAACCCAAGGCAGTGTGTGATTCTAGTTCATCTGTCTTTGGAGGAACTAAAGATCCAGAAAGGTTCAGAAAGGCTTAGACTCCCAGCTCAATTTTAGCCTAATAACTTCAACCTTTAAAAACAAAGTAAATGTTGAGCAGCAGTGTGAAATAAAAAATAATTTTGATGCTGTTCCATTCTCCCAGGGTTTTACTTGTAGAAACTTTCTTTGGCTTGGGAAAGTATCCCCGCTCCTTCAGTGAGATGCTGCTGCTGTGTCAGCCAAGAGAGTGACTGCAAACCCCTCCGTTGTCCAAATAACAGATGGGATTTTCGTGATTAGTATATTAGAGACAAGTTCTCCAGTCCCTTCCTGAAGAACTGGCTTGAGTGTTCATTCCAATGGGATATTCAGATCCATAATACCAATCTTCCTGGGAATCTGGTTGGAATGAGTTAAAAGCCTTGGTCATCCTGTTTTCTGAACTTCCTACATAGTGAGTTAAATACTTTCTATCATAATCAAAAGTATTGAGTTTTTCACACCCCACAAGGGCCATGGAAACTATAGAGTTTCAGGTCTTTGTAATTCTCCTGTGGAAAGATGTTTTCCCCCCACTGTTGCTTGGTGGAATTTCCAGACAAGTGGGAAAATGTGCATGGTAAAAGAAGAAATGAACTCTATGCTAAGTGCATGTGGATGCGTGGAGAATGAATGAAAATAGGTAAGAAAATGCTAATTGTGTGCTTTTGCCTCTAAACCTATGCAAATGCCATAGTATCAGTTTAAATCCATGCAGTTCCTGCTAGTAGGAAGATGGGATTATGGCTTGTAGGGAGAGAAGAGAAGAAAATATTTATGACTCCTCTGGCTGTTTCTCTGGGAGCTCTATGTGGGTTGCTTGCTAAGGGTTAAAAATAAATGAGAAAGATGAAATGAAGCCTGTCAGTTGTCTCTGTCCCGGTTCCCCAGGTACTGGTAAATCTTGTTTTGGTTGTACTTCCCTGTTTATGCTTTGGGTTAAGAAAAACACCCAGCCTCTCAGTGTTAAAGACCTTGCAGTGGTGGTGTGTGGCTTCCCTTAATGTGTGCAGGTAGGGATTCCGGGATGATCAGCATCTGGATCTGAGTCCCAGTCTCCTGGCCCTTGGGAAGCTGCGACACCTGTCATGGGACAGCAAAAGCCATCACTGTGGCACGTAGGGGAGAGCATCACCAGGGAGTTGGCCTTGAAACACCAGGGATTTCCTCCAGGGCGGGTCCTTGTTGCTCTGCAGTAGCGCTCAGCCCCAGGGGAGCGCTGGTGGAAGTCTCCGTAGCGCAGTGTCCGGGTGCGGGGCCAGCCGGGCGGCGCTGCTGCAGCGCACGGGGCTCGGCTCCGTGCGAGCTCCCGCGGCACTGGGGCTCCCGCTTGTTGCTGCAGCTCCCGGGGCAGGAGGTGGGCGGTGTGTGCGAGGGAGGAGGGCCCGGCAGCCTCTGGACTTTGCTCACATCCTCGGCACAGTTGGCTGGGGAAGGGGGACCGAGCCTTTGCCGTGCTTTGGACGTTCTGCCGATGGCAGGTTAGCGCTGGGGAGCGCGGGTGCGTAAGTAGGGAGTGAAAAATGCCCAGGGTCCGGGGCATTTGTCTGGCTCGGCTCGCTGGGTTTGGAACAGGGACTTAGTGGGTGCGCTGAAACCAGTTCTCCTTGCCCTGCCTGCTCCTCTCCCAGAATACCTCCCTGGCCCTGCCAAGGAGAGAGAGGTGCTCCCCTGACTGAGTCCTTAGGGGATCATCACCAGCCTGGGACCCGTGTAGGGCTCAGCTGGGTCACCTCTGTGGGATTTGTCATTTGGGGTGAGGGTCATAACAGAGATTAACCTCTGCTGAGCCTTTAAAATGCCCTCAGTGTGTGTTTTCCTTGAACGTGCCTGCTTCTCACGTGTGGCTGTGTCCCTGCCAGCAGCTCTTCTTGGGGCTGGATGTGAGGAAATTGAAGGAAAAGCTGACATTGCATAAATATCACAAGTTTAGTGCTTTTATCTTATGAAAAATGTAATGCTTTTGTTGCTTTTCTTTTTAGGATGTGCTTTACAAAAATGTTGCTTGTGTTAGTGCAGAAACAAAACTTCTGCAGCTTTTCTGAAGTCTGCCCTGGTCTGACTCTGGGAGAAAAATGCTTTGCTCTATTGCTTTGTGCAGACTAATGAACCTTTTTGACTTGCAGATCTCTTGCCACTATGAATTAAGTCTTGTATGATGCAAATCTCCCTTTCAGTTATGCTTTTCTTACACCTTGATTTTGAATCTTTCCTTTAGATCACGGCTTGCATGACGTTTTTCTTTCTTTTCCTTTCCTTTTGCTGTTTGCAAAGACTCTTGGGAGGATTTGACAGATGTGGTGGAGCAATTGCGCGATGATTCCGAAGGTGCGTTCCACACCCACATCTCACAGCTCTCGTTTGTGCTAATCGTTGGCTTCTGCACTATTATTTTGAGCCTGAGTGCAAAATGCGGTTAGTTTCCCTTTCCAGTGCCAGTAGCTGTGGCTTTCCTGCATTTTCTTGGTGTTGCTTAAATAAATGTTTGTGGTCTTTTTTACTATTTTGACTTGAAGTGGAGGTAGAAGTAGATCAACAAGGGCTATTTGCCTTCTCCTAAATGCTTTCAGAGGCAGTAGTTTTCTGAGCCTGGCAGAAGCACAGCTTAAAAGGTTGCAGCAACATATAGAAGCTGAATTTTAAAAAATATTTCAGAAATCACTCTGAAGATTTAGATCTTCTGCAGTATTTCTGTCTAGATTCTTCAGATTTTCTGGCAGTTTTTGCCAAGACTTGGCAAAAATTATTCTAAAACTTGCATTGTGAATTTTTTTAGAACTTGTGAAGTACTAAACGACAAATTTGTAGCACTTCTTTCTTAGTTTTTAAGAAACTGTTTAAATGTGAAATAGTTGAATCCTCAATGTAGCAAGTAGTCAAGGAAGTTGGTACTTTGATTAAATACAAACTGCTCCTGAGTGGGATTCAGGTGTTTGCAGCACAAAAGGCTGATGTTCTCATGCACTGAGCATGGTCCCTGCTGCTCATCTTCCACCGTGGTGCCTTTAACTGCTGTGCTGGTTCTGTGCCCGGGTGCTGCCCAGAGCCCCCTCAGCCACAGACAATGTCCTTCTCTCCTGGCACAACAGCCCGTGTTGCTTCCCAGAGAAGGGCATTTTCCAAGGCAGGCTTTCAGGAAAAAAGAGGGGCTTGAGACTTCTTTTTTTCAGAAAATACTGTACAAGTTGTTTTGCGTTTATTTTTGTCAGGTGAGAGGTGTTGCTCTGCTGCAAGTAAGCAGCTGTGTTAAATTTCAGGTTATTTGAAGTTGGTGTTCTTGATGTAAGTTGGAGAACCATGATGCAATGCTAATGAATTGGCATTGCTTTCAGTGGGTTTGTTCACTTCTCCAGTGTCTCATCATTCCCTGCCTTTGATCCAAGTTTTAGCTTCAGTTTAGTTGCTTCTTCCTTGTTTTAGAGTAAGTATGAGGAGTGATAAAATGTATCTCACCAAATGAGAAGTACCAAGACCAGTCACAGCTTAACCCTTTGAGATCCTGTATTGCATTGACTCTTTCTTGACTTTTCAGATTCCTGGCTACAGATTGTAACATTTAAACAAATTATAAGATTTTCAAATGCTTTTGGAAACATCTTCATGGAAGCAGCTGGTTAGAAAAGATCTCTGTTCTGTAGAAGCTGCAATATTTAAACAACAAAATGTCCTAAGAGGACATTGCTTTATTTGAAACCCAAACCCTGTGCAAAGGCAAAGTTCAAGGACTGGGAATTTACTTTTTAAGGCTTATGATGTGGGCTGTGTAGGAAGCCCAGGCAGAGGTTTTGCAGTTAGAGGCAGAAAGAAGTTGGAGAAGGTACCGGCTCAGATGGAGCACACCAGGATCAGACTTGTCCCAGCTTAAAGCCAGCCTGACAGTTTTACTGTGTAAAAGTCCGCCTTGCCTGCCTACCCTGCCTTCTTTAAAGGTGTGCGTGGTGCAGTACATAGAGCAAGAGTACCAATTAGTTAGCATTTAATTTTTGGAATAAACCTTCTGGATTTTATCCAATTTCACACTATATAAGCTAACTGGTTTGCAAGATGAGAATCTTGGATAAATTGCACTTGCTGAGCACAGTTCCTCACAGCAGACTAAGGAAGTGAAAACCTTGGATTAGTGTGATATGGTGAAAATATTTTTCTATTGAAATTGGCCAATACCCACGGCCAAATGAACATTTTCTTTGGTGTTCTCTTGTACAGTTCCTGTAATTCCGTGTTAGGTATGGGTTTGCCACCCAAGCAGAGTCACTGTGGATGCCTTGCTACCCATCAGATCAGCAGCCTTGGCCAGTGAGGAAATGTGATGAGAGAGGATGAGGAGGAGGTCTCTGTGTTGGCAGTACTGTCTGTGCCTGATCTTTTTCTGAGTCTCCATTCCTGGTAATGGTGACTGTTAGCTACACTGTAGGTCATAAAAGGGATTGGAAATCCAGAGCAGGTCATGTGCTCAGGGTACCTTCAGAGCAGCCAGACCCATCACCCTCAGGCAGCAGTAGTCCTGAAAGGCAGTAAAAACACCTCACAGAGTTCAGTCTTTCTGCAGTCCAGTGTTGCTCTGAGCATTGCACTCCTAAATGAGTACTTGGAAGTTCTTTAAACTATGGAAATAAATGTAGAGGAGGAGACTTGTGTTGCTGCTTCACTCCGAAGAAGAAGGGGGAATGAGAGAAGCGCTGTCCTGAGCTACTTTGGAGGTACTGAACAAATGAGCTGTGCTATCAGGTTTGGATGCTGGTGCTGCCCCAGCTCTTTGTCTCTCCCTGTGCTGGGTTTTCCCGGCCCACAGTGACGCGCACTCAGCTGTGGATGTATTAGCTGGGCTCTTGGCCGTCTTTCTGGCTGGTGGGTGCTCACGAGGTGCCTCTGAGATCTGTAGTCTGAGATACCCTCAGGTCTCTGCCAGGAGTAGTTAATTAACTTGTGGAGGCGGCAGCTTGGTTCAAGGGTCCCTGGCTGTTGGCAGCAGCCCTGGATAAACGGGGGATTTACCGGGATGAAACTGCCTGCACCCGAGACCTGGAGCTCAAAACTTGGGTGTGACTAGCAGGCCTAAAGGTCTGGATGTTTATAATGTGGAAGAGGAAGAATGTAATCCTGGGACGTCTCTGAGGTTGCAGGTTTAGTATGACCTGTTAACAGCCATGAAGATCAGCTCCTCACTGGTGAAAACCAGTGGCAGTGTTAAAACCAAGAGAGAGAAGTGGGAGTTGGCTCCATATTAAGCCTAAAAAAATAGTCTTGAGGAAGAGAGATGCAAGACAGGATAGAGACACATGCTGCTGGATTAAGTGTGAGGGGGTCCACGGTGATCTTTAGGTGAAAGAACCAGAACAAACCACAGCTGGAGGACTATTACCAGTTTGTAGCTGGGGATGTGAGTTGGAACAAGTGATGGCCAGAGACACGTTGTCACGATGCAAAGCACAGGATTAACACCAGGCTCCAAATGTCTTTCTTGAAAATAGGGAGGTCCTGTAGTTATTTGAAGTATTAAGGCACCCTCAGTATGATACATTGTCTATTTCCGTGCCACTGTGGCTTTGGCCCTAATCTGCTAGTTGATGTTGATTTTTCTCCACAAAAGGCGTGCAGAGTGCCTCCTGTGAAACTCACTGCCCCAAAAATGCCTTCAAAGCTGAGGAAACAAAAGAGCAAGGTGGGGTGTTTACTGTAATAAAACCAGCTTTTGTTGCTCACCAGCAGTTTCCTTCCTTTGTTGCAGACCCAAATTACCTCATGGCTAACGAGCGCATGAACCTGATGAACATGGCCAAGCTGAGCATCAAGGGGCTGATCGAGTCGGCGCTGAACCTGGGCCGCACGCTGGACTCGGACTACGCGCCCCTGCAGCAGTTCTTCGTGGTGATGGAGCACTGCCTCAAGCACGGCCTCAAAGGTAACCCGGGCTGGGGAGCAGCGCCCTGGGGAGCAGCAGCGTGGGCTAACAGCAGAGCTCTGCAGCCTGCACGGGACCCAGGAGAGGCTGAGCACGGTCACCGCTGTCACCGCAATGCCCTGGGCAGGCCCAAGCAAGGCACAAAACCTGCTGGAGGGGGAAGCTGAGGTGCTTTGCTGTGTTGAAAACAGCAGTTCAGTTGTCTTGGGTATAACTCAGTGATCAGGGATTCAGTTGGCTTTCGGCAAGCTCGTGACTCCTTTATCTGCATTTCCTTGTGCTTTAGCAATGCATCCCCTTGCTGGAAGAGGAACTGCAACTTTCTTAGTAGCTCTGCCTAAACAGAGGGTTTGGTCTGTGTGCAGCTCATGGCTTGAAGCTGCTTTAAAGCAGAGCATGGGCTTGACTGTGAAATCCTGAGTCACAGCTCAAGTGGCCAAGTACGGACTGGCCTGTAGATGCTGCCCTTGCATGGTAGTAGCTGGAGATGGGAAGCAGAGGGGTGTGGAAACGGGTGGTCTTTAGGGCCCTTCCCACCCAAACCATCCTGAGATTCCAGGATACCAAGTGCTTGCCCATCAGCAGCCCCAGAGGAACCATTCTGGTAGGATTTGGCTAATTTGTCCACTTGTTTGAGAATGTGTTATATCAGCACAGGTCTAATGGACTCATTTTTTATTTATTTTTGTTTTTTAGCCAAAAAGACTTTCCTTGGGCAAAATAAGTCATTTTGGGGACCTCTAGAATTAGTAGAAAAACTTGTTCCTGAGGCTGCAGAGATTACAGCAAGCGTTAAGGATCTCCCAGGGCTGAAGTAAGTACACTCCTGTGTTGCACGAGTACATAATATGGGTTTTATTGTGAGAGGGATCCTGAAGAAGAGAAGGAAGGGTGGACAGAACCTTCAGGAATACATCTGTCACCTTCTCCAGATTAAAATGGGTCGTTGCTCTCTTACTCTTCATCAAGGATCTGCAGCAGGAGAGCACAGGATATATTCTTGCTCTGTTAAGTGCGTGGCAACTTATGGGCAGCAGTGCATTTACTGTTTGTGCCTCAAGAGTGGGAACAGCCTTCATTGAGCATTTCTGAAGTCAGACTCAAGAGGAAGGGAATTAACAGGAAGGTTATAACAGTTTAAATAGTTTTGATGCTGATGTAGGTAATTTTTCTTGTAAATAACTTCAGGTAAAGCATATGTGAGAGGAAAGCTTAGGCACCAAGCTGGAGAAGACAGTAGTTTTAGTTAAAGAGGGGAGGCAAAAAGCAACAGGAAGCATATATTTATTGTACAAGTTTTGTGGGAATTTCAGACATCACGTTCAGCCTTGCCTATGTCATGGTAAGAGAAACTGAGAAGCTTTTAGCTTGGAATAGAAAAATGGGTAAGGAAGCTTTTGTATGAGGATCAGGACTAAAGATGGGAGGCATCTTTGCTGAAAGAATAGGTGGATAAATTCAATAAATTGCTTTTGGGTTAGTATTTAGTCACGTTCATACAGACAAGTGCTTTTCCTGGAGGTGTGTGCAGGACTCCTGCAGCAGCTGAGAGGACCAGTGCTGTGCCAGAGCTCCTGGTACCTCTTCCTGTTGTAGAGCGTTGTAATAGGAAATGAATGGAAGTAAAGAACAGTTTTAGGGTGCGTTTCTAAACCTTGTGTTCAGAGTGACCCTTTGGAAGTGCCAGGTCCTGTTAGTGAGTCAGGAGTGGGCAGTACTGGCCATGGCTTCCTTGGGCTGCTGCTGCTCATGCCAGGTGAGGTCAGTGTGTTAGAGCGGCGTGCTTCCGGTGGCCGGGAGAAAAGAGGGGAAGGACTGGCACTCAAGCCTGTGGCAGCCTGTGAGGGTGTTCAGGAGCAAAGCACCCGAGGAGAACAGAACTGAGTTGGTGTTTCTGAGTGTCTGGGCAGATGCCATCCAGCCTGACCCACCCCAAGGAGTGGTCTTGGGCAGCTGTGCTGGTGTGTGCATGTTCCTGTGACTTAGGCAGAACTGGTTGTGACTCAGAAGGTGATGAGCTGAAGCAGCTGATCTGTCTGGCAGCATCCAGCAGGGATAAAGCCAGGGATATGTTTTAGTATGGCAACACAAACATCATGAGTTAAGAGACAAACAGTGTTGGTTTAATCGGTCTGCACCTATTTGTGCTTACGTACCTTGTATTTCTCTGCACCAGTGCCAACTCTGTCTTAGAAGTGCAGAAACTTGAGGTAGAGTGGGGTTATTAAAGCTGTTGATGACTGTGCCTTGCAGGGTGTCTGGAAATGTTTGTTTCTGGCCTTTGCAGGACACCTGTGGGCAGAGGAAGAGCTTGGCTTCGCCTGGCTCTGATGCAGAAGAAACTTTCAGAGTACATGAAAGCCTTGATTAACAGAAAGGATCTTCTCAGGTGAGTGCTGGACTCTTTCAGTTAGGTTCACTTCTGCTCTCTTGTAAGATCCTGATCGCCTTTCCTATCTCACTCCTCTGTACCTCTTCCCACAGTGAATTTTACGAGCCCAACGCACTGATGATGGAGGAGGAAGGTGCCATCATTGCTGGCCTCCTCGTAGGTCTGAATGTCATCGATGCCAACTTCTGCATGAAGGGAGAGGACCTGGACTCCCAGGTACTGGGTGTTCACTTAATGGGTTTGTTCTGCTCATTTAAGCTGGAAAAATGCATTAATTTTGCATAGCTTACTGATGTAATGAACCCTTGCTGAAGTGCTGCAGGTGCTGATGTCCTAACTCAAAACTTCCACACCTGGCAACAGTGGGTTGGCCTTAGAAACCAAGTGTTTAATGCAAAATGCATATTTTCCTTCTCCAGGTTGGAGTTATTGATTTCTCCATGTATTTGAAAGACGGGAACAGCACAAAAGGCAGCGAAGGGTAGGTGCACACGCAGTTGTCTTGCTGCTCCCCTCTTGGGAATGTGTGTTCAGGTGTTCCAGGCTGCCCTTTTTCTTTTTTCCAGAGATGGTCAGATAACTGCTATTTTGGACCAGAAGAACTATGTAGAAGAACTCAATCGACATCTAAGGTAACACATGTTCTCTTGGCTCTTTATTAACAGGCTTTTAAAAAGTGAAGGAATTACTGTAGGGTTTTTTCTCTTCGACAGTGCTACAGTAAACAACCTGCAGGCCAAGGTGGATGCTTTGGAGAAATCCAACACCAAGCTGACCGAGGAGGTAAGTGTCATGGAAAACCACCAGATGCTTTGGCCTTTGGGAGTTAGGGATTAACCAGGGAGGGAGGGGTTCCTTTCAGATGTCTGGTGTACAGAACGAGGGGTGTTAAATGATGGTACTGAAATAGCTGACCTGCCAAGGAATTTCACTGGATGTCACTACTGAACACAAGCTGGAAAATCAACTGTATGTCTATGTAAATTTGCAAAAAGTAAAGGAAAAAATGTCGTAAGTGAGATGTCCAGCCTGAGCATGGTAAACAGCGGGTACATGAGGCCTAGGTGCAGTCTGTGTTTTAACATGGGTCTGCAGCTCGTTACCGATGGCATAAATGTCATTAGATGTTTTGGGGTCAGTTCCCTGGCAGATGGATGGCAGCAGCTCTTAGCTGATGCAATGAGTGGCTTTTGGTGTATTACCTGCACAGTGGTGTGGTACCAGGAGGTGAATTGCAGGGATGACTGCAGTGTTGTTGGGGTTTGGCAATGAAGTTGCCAAGGGAAGCCTGCAGCGTGTGCAGAGCGAGGCTGCTGTGACAGCGCAGGCGCTGTGCCAGGCGGGGGGCAGGTGATGAGCTGTGTCACACTTCACAGCCATGCGCGCGTTGGGCCTGAGCTCTGGGAGTTGTGTTTGGGTTTGTCACAGGATAGCATGGCTGATCCCTTGGAATGTCTCTGAGCTGCTCCTGTGCGTGAGCCTTACGTGAGTTGTGAGTTACAAAGCCAGAAGGAGTTTCTGAAGTTCCTTTTGCCTTTGATCATATACTTACAATAATCTGTTGGTCTGCAGTGCTGTCATCCGTGGGAATTCCTCTGGGCCAGGTGTCCCATCCCTAACGGTGCTGTGTGCTGCTCGTCCTCCATTTCCAGCCAAATCTTCCTCATCTGCTGGGGTCAAGAGAGAAAAAAACAAGTGAAGTATGTTTTTGGTGCGTTACTGTTGTGTTTTGTTCCCAGCTTGCAGTTGCCAACAACAGGATCATTACGCTGCAGGAAGAGATGGAGCGGGTTAAGGAAGAAAGCTCCTACATCCTGGAGTCCAGCCGTAAGGTTGGTGTGTTTGTGTGTGTGTGTGCATGATTGCTGAGCCCTGGGGCAGGCCTAGCCTGAATGGCTTGTTTGGAGCAGAGTTCATGTCCTTGTGTGTCTCACACAAACCCCACAGGGGATTAGAGGAATGGCAAGTGGGCCCTGTGCAGAGGGAACAGATGGGCCCTGCCACAGGGAATCCTGCCTGGCCATAGGGAGGGAGCAGGGAGCCTGCACGGAGCCGGAAGCTCCCACACCTTACAGCTCACTGGGCAAGGTGTCAGGGGACAGGAGGGAGGGGGACTTACTGGGTGGGGGGACGACAGGCAAATCAGGAAATAGGAGTTGTGCTGGTTTGTCCTGAATTGTTGCAGAATTCCAAGTGTTGGGGAAAAGCCAATAATGAGGTCAAGTGAGGGCTGGCAGTACACAATACCAAGTGAACTGTGTCTGTTACCTCAGGCCACCAAAGACAGAAGTGCTGACGGGCAGGCACTGACAGAGGCACGGAAGCAGCTGAAGGAGGAGACTCAGCTGCGCCTGGTGAGGACCAGGGGGGCTTTGGGCTCACCCCACAGGGCTGCAGAGGGTCACGGCCATGCTGAGCTCTTGTTCGATACATGCGTGGGGAGAAAAATGCCTGACCTGAAGGTATTAAGGAAATAACATCTGCTTTAGGAAATAAAATATTTCCTTAGACCCCTCCATCCCAAAGACAGGCCCATGCAGAATTCCCTGACTCTCTGCTAGCCATGCTGCACAGCTGGCTGTGATACTGGACTGAAAACCAGGGAGTTACTCTCCTTAAGGCATGTGTCAGACGAGTGCCTCTGAAGTTGTGGCAGCAGCACACTCTGTGGGTAGGGACTGCGTGGGCAGAAGGGAAGGGTGGTTACCCCTGCGTCATGAGGGCACCTCCTGGAAATGCTGAGGGCTCCTTGTGTTCCAGGATGTGGAGAAGGAGCTGGAGGCGCAGATTGGAATGCGGCAGGAGATGGAGCTGGCCATGAAGATGCTGGAGAAGGATGTCTGTGAAAAGCAGGATGCGCTGGTGGCACTCAGGCAGCAGCTGGACGATCTCAGGGCTCTAAAGCATGAACTGTCGTTCAAGCTGCAGGTAGGGAGCTGAGGAAATGTAGGAAATTCCAGACAAAAGTGAGAGTTGCTGTGCATTTATTCCTCCTGCCTGTTGGAAAGGTGCTAGGTGTGGAAGGATCACAGGCTGCGCATCGCACTCCTGTCCTGCTGTGAGAACACTGGAACATGGTGGAGGGTAAAGACAAATGCAATTTCTTCTGAACAAAAATCCATCATGGTCCAGAAATTTGTGTGTGAGATGGAGAAAGCATCTTGAGTGGTTTTGTGGTGTGAAAAGAGCCGCGGGAGCTTGTGTTCCAGCACAGTCTGGTGTGGAGGGCTCCTGGTGTAACTCCTGTGTTGTGACACAAGCAGACTCCAAACAGCAACACAATGCTCAGAATAGATCCCAAAATCAATTTGACAGCAGGAAAGAGTAGCTTTTGCTCTCTGTGAGCCAGTGGCTTTGTTCAAAGCAGCTGAGTTATATTAAGATACTGAGTCTTAGCAGGCGCTGCATCATGCGTTTTCCATATCCAGGAAGCTTCATGGATGGTGTCATTGTTCTGCCACCTCTATGGTGAAACATTTGTCCTTGCAATACTGACCTGGCACTTGCTTTTCCAACACTTTTTTCCTGCCTCTTTGTCTTCTGCCCTGTTGTTTCGTGTGCCAAATGATTTATGGGGGTTTATCTGGGATTTAATATTCCTTACACAAACCCCCGCTGCTCCTTTTCCCAGAGTTCAGACATGGGAGTGAAACAGAAGAGTGAATTAAACAGCCGCTTGGAAGAAAAAACAAATCAGATGGCTGCCACCATCAAACAGCTGGAACAAAGGTAAGACCGGAAACTTGAACCATGATCCCCTGGTGTGTCCTTTAGTGTAGTGTCCCATAGATCCAGAGTGGGCCAGGGGAGAGTCCCAGTGCTCTGCTTGACAGAGCTGCCCAAGGGGGAGCAGTGGAAGCAGCACCTCTGGGACTTGGCTAATGAGGAGTGCATTGCACTCCATTGGGTGCTCTCATTTTAGGGTTTCTGTGGTGGTTTTCTTCAGAACAAGTTTGTGTTAGAAAATGTTTCATGATACCTGCTCTAATTCATGTGTTCTTTTTCTCTTGCTGTTCTTATTTTTTCCCTTTTCTCATCGTCTTCATTCTGACTTACTTATACAGTGAAAAGGATTTGGTGAAACAGGCAAAAACTTTAAATAGTGCAGCAAACAAACTGATCCAGAAGCATCATTAGACATTTTTATGTCTGGCCACCTCACAGCTCTGACATCAGAACTCATTTATGAGGGGAGAACTTGAGAATTGCTAAAAGCAACTGTTAAAATGTTAATTGTCACCTAAAGTTGATTTGGAATTTGCCGAGTTTTTAAAATCAGTGAGTTGTTCTGCCGAGATTTAGTCGGGTATAACAATCCCCAGCCCTGCCATTTAAACCGTGTTGCAGTACCAACGAGCTGGCCACTGAGCACCCCGGGACTGCATCAGGAGTGGCCGAGGTGGCTGTGCCCAGCCGCCGCCACGTGCGGCAGCACAGCCCTCAGCGCGTGCGCGGCTCAGCCGGGCCGCGGCCAGCTCGGGACAGTCAGCTCCTTCTCTGTATTGCCCTTTTGTGAAGTAGACGAGAAATGCATCCCTGGAAGTTGTTGACAGTAGTTGTGTGCGTGCCCCAAGCCGTTCCCCGTTCTCTTCTGTTCTGTGGGTTCAGCCCCGAGTCCGAGCCAAGCGGGCGCGACGCTGGCCCGGCTGCGGGAACACCGGCCCTCCTGTAACAAGCCTGCCTGGATTCTGCCTTAGGGACTTGGGGGGAGGGTGGGGACTTATCCTTATTCCTTTTAAACTTCATGTGTCCGGAATTAGTAGCTATAGATGTCTTAGAGTAACACGATAGAGTGGTAAGTTCAGTGGAAACCTCCTTCTCTTTGCATTGCTTCTACCTCTGCCAGGAATCCCTCCAGACATACCCTGTGGTCCTTCCTGACCCAAGGAAGTGGAGGAGAGGTGTTTTGGGAGGTCTCTCCCCTTCCCAGAAAGGGAAGTTACCAGTTTTATAAAAAATAATCTGATCTTTGTTTAAAGGAAGCAAAAACACATTAAAAAAAGGAGAAGGAACCCAGTGTGCAGCAGTGGGGAGTGGAGATGGAAATTTGGTCCTTGCCGTTTACTTGTCCAAGTAGTTGGTGGCTGAAAAGAGTTGCCTTTTGCACTTCTTGCATTTTCTTGTGAGTTTGCCTTGCTCAAAACAAATGGAATTTGCTAATGGAACAAGAGCTAAAGCTTGGAAATGCCTCTTAATAGGAAAAATAATTGCCAGTTTAAAACCCTGGTGCAAAATCTGAAGTAACTGTAGCTCGAACTATTAAAAACTAACATTGTCTGATCACTGAAGTCCCTGTGCTGGCCTCTCGCAGGCTTTAGGTTTATAAGTGCTCCTCGAGGTATTCTTTTCTTTTGTAAGGTTGGATTTGGGGAGTCTCTGTGTCGAATAAGGGTTTTTTTGCTCTGGTGAAATGCCTGTAGTAATTCTTTGGTGCCAGTTCTCCCTTTGACCTATGGGACGGTGCTCCTTGGGGCGGTGGGTGGCAAATGTGACAAACCAGGAGAGAACACCTCGGTGTGTTTAAAAATCCACGGGGCTCAGCCTGGTCCCCATGGATGTGAGCGTGGGCCACTGTGGGGCTTGTTTCCTGGGCTCCCAGCACAGCCCTGCTGGGAACCTCCCTGCCACGCCCGAGCCGCATGCTTGAACCTATAAACTCACCCCTCAGTAACCTGCTACTAGAAACTCATCCTAACTCCCTGGAGAAAAAGTAACCCTAAGGGAAAGGTGGAAGCTTTGATCCAGGTGTGTGAACCGCTGGTTAGGGTGGGAACCCCCTTTCCCATGGCACAGTTCTGCTGTAGGAACAGGGGGTTGGATGGTGAGGTCTGTGCTGAAATCAGACAGATTTAAGGATCTGGCTGCTTCTGATGTCAGGCCCCGAGTGGGAGTGTGGCAGTGTACTGGTGCCTGGGGCTTGAGCCCAAGTGTCCATCCATGGGAGAGACCAGGAACATGCACTAATTCTCAATAGAGTAGCTACAACCTATGTTGCAAGTTCCAGTTGCCTGTGCAAAGCTGAAATGTAACGTACATTAAACTCCAATTGGACTTAAAATTCTGTGTACTTGAGGTTTGCTTCGAATCTGGATAAAAGTGATGTTTTCTGTTTCTCATCTAATGGCTGTAAACTGTAGTGATAGAATAAAAACTATTGAAAACGAGAGCTTCTGCCTGGTTCACCTACATTTTGCTTTGCTTTGAACTTTTTTTCTTCCTTTCCATTATTTTTACCATTCTCTTTTTTTGGCTTTACCTTTTCACTGGGTTTTTTATTTGTTGGTTAAAATCAGTCTTCCTCCCCACCATGGCTTTTGTTTTTTATCACAAGTTCATGTGGCTCAAATCCAGATTGCGACAGGCAGAGAAGGACCGGCAGCTGGCCCTGCAGGACAACCGGCTCTTCAAGCAGGAGTTTGGGGACAAAATCAACAGCCTCCAGCTGGAAGTGGAAGAGCTCACCAGGCAGCGGTGAAGAGACCCTTTTCCAACCTCTTTTCTGGGCTGTTGGTGCTGTGTCCAGGGGAGAGCAGGTGGGATGGTGGCAGAGGGAAGCAGGGGATGGAGAAGGGAGTGAGGCAAGTCATGTGTTAGATGCCACGAGGTGTAAATCCAGGGAGGGAAGTACTTGGTAACATCATCACTTGGACGCTGGCACAGGCTGCCCAGAGTAGTTGCGGATGCCCTGTCCCTGGAAGTGGTCAAGGCCGGGTTGGACAGAGCTTGGAGCAGTCTGATCCAGTGGAAGGTGTGTCCCTGCCCATGGCACAGGGTGGAACAAGATAGTCTGTAAGGTGCTTGGCAACTGAAACCTCTTGTTATTCTGTGATACTTGGAAATCCAAAGCTAACATTAACAATTTGCTGCTCCTGGGCAGGGATTGAGCAGCCAAGTCTCTGCCTGGAGCAAACACTGAAGGTGCTGGAGCAAGGGCAGTGGTTGATTTTGGTTGTCTTATCTGACACACAGTACTTTGACATGGATTTTTTCCCTGTTGAAACTGCTCTTAGTTTTGCTGTAAGCTAAACAGAGACCTTGTCAAAACCCATCACATCCTCCCCTGCAGCCTCATCACTTGAGCAGTGTCAGGGACACAGACAAATCTCTTTCCTTAAAAGAGAAGAGCGTCTCTTGCAGCCTTGACCCATCTGTAGCTTGTTGCAGGGTCACTGGGATCAACTCTGTAGGAGCATTGCTGGATGCACAGAGATTTTTGTCCCTTCTTCCCCTCCTGGCCCAGCTTTTTGTTTCTTTTTTCAAAAAGCTCCTCTGACAAGCACAGGTGGCTTTGGTCAGCAGTTGGTGTGAGGTCCTGGGAGTGCATGGGTGAGCTTAGGAGGACATGGGCAAATGGGTCTGGTTTTGCATCAGTTGGACGCTAAATGGTGCCAGAGCTAGATGAAAGACTTGTAGATTTTTCATCCTGACATATTATGGCTGAACACCCTGCGAGACAACTTTGGGTTCCAAGAGGCAGTTTTAGCTCTTGATTTAGGAGTGTGAAGAAAGGGTCAAACAGCTCATCAGTTGTCAATGCCAAGTGTCCCAAAACTGTGCTTTATTCACAATTCCACCTGGCATTCCAGGAGCCACCTAGAACTGGAGCTAAGGCGGGAAAGAGACAGATGGTCTCACAGTCACCAGCGCAGCCAAGAAAGCAAAAAAGGCCCAAAGAATTGGCTCAGACAGGTAATGTGACTTGGGTTTTGGCTCGGGTTTGAGGTACAGTTTCCCTTGGCTTGTTTGCTTTTACTGAGCTTTCTCAGGCAGTAAATGGTTGTTGTTCATGTGCTACAACCAGAGGAGCTTTGTGAACATTTTTATACTCTGAACAGGCCGTTAGAATTGCAATGAGAACTGTGCAGTAACAGAGATGACTTCTGCAGTTCTTTGTTTCTCTCTGGTCTGCTTGAATGGTGCAGACCATTTTGTCTTTTTTGACAAGTATTACACAATTTCAGTGAAGTGCTTTAGGCCTCGTGGTTCAGCTGTGACCCACATCTCAGGGAGAAGAGGACGATTGTTTTCTTTGCTGAATGGGAAAGTTTGTCTCTGGTCAGCTTTTACAAAACCTCTTCAGCCCATCTTCCTTCTCGGCCTCTGCTCTGCAAATAAGAACTGGTGGCTGTGGTGTTTCTGGTAGCAGGAGGTCACGGGACCCCTGCCCACCTCTGGGAGGCACAGTCCCCTCTGCTCACAGCAGAGAGAAAGCACTGAGAGCTGCTCCCAGAGGAAACTGGGACCCAGATACCCCTTGGTGCCAAGGCTGGGCAGAGCAGTATCCCAAAATAGCAGTGCCAGTTCTCCCCTTGCAGTGTGGCAGAAGTGAAACTGGAGTTCTCCTCTAGTGCAGCTGATGGGTGTTTCTTTTTGTCAGGATGGAAAGGTCAAGTTCCAGGAAGAAAATGCTAAACTGAAGCAGCCACTGAGAGAGAACAGTGACCTGCCACACAGGTAAGGAAGGAAACCTATCTTATCTCTGCCTCTCCTTTCCCAAGTCCTGCTTTCCCTTCTCCAGTTTCTGTGCCAACAGGGAGTTTGGAATAGTCCGACTTCCCCTTTTAAGGATTTCCAACCTCATGCCCTTTGTTGAGTTCTCTGCTGCTTTTCCATAGCTCTCAAAGTGAAGGAAGAGGTTCTCTTGTTTGCCATCAGTGCTTTCAGATGGAAAAAGTTCTGTGTCTCTCCCATTTATCTTAGAATTTTTTTCCATCTAAATCTGCTGTTTACTAATTTTTCTGACTCAAGAATCCTTGGTAAGCCAAATTCAAGACCTTTGGAACTCATGTCCAAAGTATCTTTGGTGAGGGAAAGGAGAAGGGTGTTAGGACCTCCTAAAGAGAAGCTGTTGGGGAAAGATAACTTCAAGTGTGATTTTAAGAAGATGTGTAAAATTGTGGTTCAGGTCACTTGTTTCCAAGCTGAATTATTACAGAGGAGGATTCTTGCTGCAGGATTTGAGTATTTAGTTTTAGGAGTTAAAAGGTGTTTTCAAAGCCCCTGGGCACAGCTCGGTGCTGAGGCTTTGGCTGGAGGATGGAACAGCCCACTGGAAGTGCTCTAACTGTCAGGGCTCTGCGGTGCCCTCGAGGCACTCTCCATTGAGTTAATCCATGAGTTAATCAGGAAAGTATCCTCTTAAAATAGCATAAAGCAGTTCAGATCTGCTCTGCTAGATACTAAAAACCTTCCAGGCCTGAGATGGTTTTTACCCCTGTTTCACCTGGAGTGTTTAAGCACGTGAGGGTCAGGCTGATGGTTTACAGGCCTTGTGGTGCTTTATTGCTGTGTTTCACAGCAGGGCTAGGGATCAAACCTGTAGGCCTGTGTTTAAAGCCAAACTGTTCTGCTCTAGCACCTTGACAGTCTTTTCTGTGTTCATGCTCCCTTCTCTTCTGCTCTCCTGAGGGCATTTTGCAATTTTTTCTTCTGCTCTTCCCATTGAACCAGGAATGCTACTCAAAAATCTGAGGAGGGTTTTAAATAAGGGATGAGGGGATTCCCTGATAGCAGAGAAGTTTTATTTAAAAACTCTGGTGAGGGAAGGCCAGCTCTAAGTGACACTGTTGTTCCCTTGTAGGTCTCCCAGTGGCATGCAGGAAGAGCAGGTGGGTGATCCTCCTTCCTTTTTGGTCGTTTCCTGTAAATCAGTTGAACCAAAATCTGCTCCTTCTCCATGCTCCTGGCAAAGCACAGCCAGACCCCCAGAGAGCTACTGGGATGCCTTGTATTGTCTTGTGCACTGGGGATTGCTGCTGCTGCCAGCTTGTTCCCAGTGAAAACCATGTTTAGTTCCCCCTTGTTGCTGCCGAGCTCTGCCACAGGAGCCGTGTAAAGCGGAATGTCTTGGTTTTGGCTTGGGCTTTAGGAGCAGCTGTTGGGGCCTGGACATGCCGAGATCTGCCAGCTCTGCCAGGAGGAGGACAGCCGGAGCCAAAGAAAGGTGAGTCCTGGGCTTGAACTGCCATCTCCCACACCTGGTGACTGTGAGTTCCCTCTGCTTTTTGTTGTGGAAACACAGATTCCTGCTGGTGACGTGTTCCAAGAAATGAGCCCTTGCAGGCCCCTCTGCCCTTAACAGAACTTTGTTAAATGCTGATGGGGTGATGGTTCCCTGCTCCGCCCTGTTCAGTGGTTTTGGTTTTCCTCCCCCTTCCCTTCTTTAGCTCAGTGTTTGTTCTGCCCCGAGATGATCTGCCAAGACCTGAACCTCTCCTTGACTGCTCTGTCCTTTTCCTACATTCCAGAACATCTGCAAGAACTGTGGGGGCACCTTCTGTGAAGGCTGCTCGGTGCACGAGCTGCCCCTTCCATCCAGCATCAACCCCGAGCGTGTCTGCAACCCCTGCCACCAGCGGCTCATCCAGCAGTATTCCAGCAGCCCCTTGTAGGGAATGGGTGGAACAGAGGTGACAAACAGTGGCTGTAGCTGATGGTGTTTCTGGAGTTGCTCAGGGGGAATGTGAAGACGCTTGCACATGTGCTTTGGAGGTTGGATGGGAAGCAGCTTCTTGGTGTTCAGAATCTCCTTTTACTAAAACAGTCTGAGCCCTTAAATCAGCCTGTGCTGTGGAGAATTCCATTGGGAATATCACATGGGGCAGCCCCCAGGTGTGCCTGAGCAGTCTCAGGACTCTGGGAGGCCCTGCCCAAACCAGAGCTGTTGTCCGCATGTGGATGTCGGGAGTGTTCTCACCCTCATGTGTGGCGTGGGTATGTGCTGCTGCTGATGAGCAAAGGCTCCCCAAAACCCAACAGGAGTGTTGGTATTCCTCACATCTGGCTGCACTTGAAATCCCACTTCCCCTTTTCCGTTTGCCCTGGACAGGCTGGCTCATCCTGGGAACCCTGGGCGATGGTGTGAGCAGGGCAGGTGGGCCACCAGCGAACACATCCTCCCTGCATTTCCCTGGCTCAGGGCTCTGACTAGGGGCTTAGCCTGCACAGGGACACCCCAAACCAAGCTGTGAATGTTCTGTTCCCCTCTGTGCTTTAGGGGCTGGGCCCGATCCCCATCAGGCAGAGGTTTAGGGCCACTTGGATCCACCTCTCCACCTTACGCACATGGAAATGTTGTTACGATAAACCTGGCGTTTCACTTTCTGTTGGATCAAAACTAAGTGGGAACACTTTTCACCTGGGTGAAAATTTAGTTACACATACAGTTCAGAGAGGTTTCATCATTCTTTGTTACTGTTCCCTCAAGGAATTCTGCTAGTCCAAAAAGTTGGTGGTGGCTTTCTGGTGTCACAGGAGTGTTTACTCCTTTTCCTGCTGGCACCTCCTGCAGTCTCTGAGACCACAGAATGTCCTGTAGTTCATAGAAAAGGGATGCACTGGTGTGACAAATGCACTGGGTTTGTACAGATGTTGTATGGGGATAGTGGTTAATTCCTTGGAGGGGACTTCCTAGTCATCAGATTGTCTGGAACCACATGAAAAAGCTTCTTGGAGCCGAGGTACTGACATGGTTGGTACTGCTTTGTACCAGGAATCATCTCTCCTAGATCCTTTCAGGACTTGGCATGTTCAGCCACCCAATTTTCTTCTCTGCTCTTTTGCCCCCCATGGCAGCTTCCTGACTCATTTCCTTGCTGGTATCCCCTAAAGTATGGCAGGAGTTGTAAACAGTGTTGAAATACCAAAAGCCTGGAATTCAGGTGAATTCCTGAGTTCTCTGAAGGGGTGAGACACATGAGGTGGATGGAGAAAACACTGAGTTTAGTGTCAATAGTTTTGAGTACTTACTGTACACATCCAACAGTGTGAAGTCCTGCACCCAACCTCAGTGTGACTCATCCCTGGAGGAGAAAATAAGACCCAGGCAATGCAGAGGGAGCATTAAACTGGAAATAGAGGATTAAACTCCATGGAGCAGGGAGGTGGCTGAGCTCCTCCAGAGCACAGCACTGGTGGCTGCCATGGGCCTGGCCTTTTGGAAGGTGGGAGTTGGGACCATGCTGGCTGACAACTCCCTCTCTGCTCAGGTACTCTCTGTGATGCCAGCATGGGCTCACACCTGGACCTTGGGAATGGGGGAACAGGTTTTCTGATGTTAATTTTGTTCCACACAATAAAAAAATATTGATCATTCATATCCTGCCTCCTGACTGGTCTTTCCATCCCATTTCTCTTGGGCTGGTGGTATAAAAGGATTCAGAGCAACAGTGTGCACCTGTGTGAGGACTTAGATCACTCAGTTGTTAATTGGTAATCCTGGTGTTTTATTAATGCAGCCTGATGCACCTGGAGCCCAGGGCTGCTCCACCCTGCAGCCTTGGCCATTCCCGCTGCTGCTGGTGCAACTCCCCACAGCCCATCACAGTTATTACAAGCTGTTACACAAGGCTGAACTAATCTTAGCTTGTCCTCCTCGCTGAGTGGTGACACTTGGACCTGATCTTCACGCTCATATCCACGGAATGTGTTTCCTTGGCCTAAAAACAAGGAAGAGGAAAAATAAAAATCATTCATTCCCTCAGTGTGAATGTTTTCCTTTTTCCCTGTATTTTACTCCCAGTTAAATCCTCTATTAGAATGAAATAGTGCAGTTTGGCAGTAGTAAAATACCACAGACTCCAGGTGGGACATGCTCAGGTGGGGCTGCAGCACAGGCACACGGGGTGGGGGTGTTTAATTCACCCAGCACAAGCACCAACAGGATGGAGCTGCCAAGGAAGCGTGGGATGCAGGAAAGAGGTCGGACTGCACATCCTGAACCTGCCCCAAGGACTTCTCCCTGGCCTGGATTTACAAACCCAGGATGGCTGGGCTGCCCTCCCTGCTGTAGGGACCAGGGCTTAGGGAGCAGGAACCACCCCCTCCACTTCCTGAGAAGAATTTATGGCACAAGCTGTCGACCATCTTTCATGGTCACATCAAACCCCACCCCATCCAAAAACCAATTACTATGAGGCCACATCTCGGGGAAATGTTTAGCCATGTTTCCTCTCCTTGCCAGGGAATATAACCCCATCAGAGCTTTTCAAGCTGCGGGACTGGCACCTGTGGAATCTGGAGGTGTGGGATGCAGAGTGGACACCTGCTGTCAGGCTGGGGGGTGGTTCCCTTGAGCCCCTCTATGTTTTACCCTTTGGGCTGGTTCGATACTGTGGGTTGTGAACCTGGGGCACGCGTTGCTACAAAGAGAGCAGGAAGGACAGAGGGATGTGCTCACCAAACCTGCGCCTGTGCCACTGTCACTAGCAGTTCTCCTGTCCCTTGGGATGTTTGTTCAGGAACAGTTCAACGGCACTGCGCTCTGGGCAACAGAAGAGAGGTGGGCTGAGGTCAGACACTTGCATGTGTTTACACTGTATTGTTTTTTTCTCCTCTGCAAAGCCCATGGCACATCATAACTTGGAAAGCCACACTCAAGTGATCCCTCTGCACAGCGTACAACAGCAGCTGGATGAGTTGTGCCAAACCCCCTGAGGTCTCAGTCCCAGGGATGTAGGATCACCTCTCTTTTTCTGACTTACCTATCTGTGACCCCTCCTTGGCCATCGCTGCAACTGCATCCTCGTGGCTCTCGAAGTGCACATCTGCCTCTCCTGTGGCATCTCCATGGGAGTTATATTCCACCAAGATCCTCGTGGGTCTCAGCGGAGCAAAAAACTGAAAAGCAGGAAAGAGAGTTTGGTAAGAAAGAAAGAACAGTAATGTACCCTATTCCTCAGAAACTCAATGCTTTTACTCCCCAAACCCACCAACCCATGGGGGAGTCTGAGCTCCTGAGCAGCAAAAGGCTCCCTGATCCATCTGAGTGGAGCCGAGGCGTTCCCCAACCACCTGTCCCACCCCGTGTGAGCTTCTGGCATAGCAACTCCTGCCAGGAACAAAAATCCTCTCATGGCACCCATGTTCTGTACACACCAGTGCAGCTCCATGCACACTGTTAGCATTTCTATGCAGTCAGCTACTCTGAAATTTGTTTTAGATTCTCAAGGGCTCCTCAAGCCTAGTGATGGATATTGAGACAACCCAGCAAGCCTTAATTCTTTCTTATTCATGGAGAGGAGCAGATCCCTGTTGTGCCGGAGGCCACAGCTTTCCAAAGCCACATGGCACTAAGGACTAACAGACACTAAATAATTAAAAGCCTGCAATCCCTGCAGCTGTAACAATTAACTGAGAGTTTGCACGGCTAATGACAGAACCACACTCCATCCGCAGCCTGTTACTCACATTTATTATGTCCTGGGCACTAGCTTGGGAAGGAAAACCCCTCATATGGACAAAGTGCTGTGGTGGTGATGAGGTGTTCTCAGACTCTAAAGTGTTCCTGGAGCTTTCTGTTCCTTCCTTGCTCAGTTCTGTGGAATGGAGGGAAAAACCATCACTAGTGCTTGCAGTGCCCCCTCCTTCATGTGAAAGCTGTGGGCACATGGGGTGACACGAAGGGGCCTCAAGGAACACTCATGACAGGGAGGGACTCACTGATTTCTCCTTCGGCATGGGAGCCTCCAGTGTTTCTCCAGCCCCTGTCTTCAGAGATGGATTCATACTCTCTTCTCATCCTGGAATAGGCCATCAGCTGCTTGCTGTAGGGCATGTGCCTTTGCATCTGGTGCTTTCTGCTCACGTACACTTCTATGTACCTGGAGCCCAAAGGAAGAGAGCACATGGCATGCCTGGCACTCAGGGCTTGGAGAAAGCACCCTCCAGGTATGTCCTGCCTTGGCTCTGCACAGGTACTGGGGGTGAGAGCCCTGCTGAGGCGCTGCAGAATTAACTCATTTCACTGGCACAGCTCTCTTTGAGGCTGCTTTTCCCTTGCTGCACTTCTGCAAACTGCACTGATTTCTACAAACCCCAAATCTAACACCTGACCCAGCCCCAAAACAGCTCCCAGAACAGGCAGACCCACAAGATGCCCAGGGTCACAGGGAATTCTTCAGCGGAGCCCTAAGATTCTCCGTATGCCTATGAAATTGATGGGATTTCACCAGCAGTGTTAAATCAGGCTATTTCCAGAGCACTGAAGGAACAGTGTGATGAAAAGGAAATATGGACATCCAAGGGAGGGGGCCTTCCACCTTCCTGAAGGGAGCAGCCAGAGTAAGGGAAGTAACCCTGTGTACAGGCTGACAGTGCTGACAGCTCAGCCCCAACCCAAGTCCCCACTCAGCACTGGGTCCTGCTGGAGGCCAGTTCTGGATAAAACCAGGAAAAATGAATGGGAGCCAGCTGCCAGCAATTTTGAAAACCCCTCCATTTCTTGGCTAATCACATGGAAATGGAGGTGTGTGAGCCAGATGGATGAGTCAGGTCAGCTCTTGTTCCGACAGAAAAAAAGTAACAGCAGATTTAGAATTAAGCTCTACTCAAGAGGAGGCAAGTCCTATTAATACAATTAATTAATTAATCAATCAAGCAAATTCTGCCTGTAGAGCAGCTATTTGCTTTTAGTATGAGCGGGGAGGTTGACAAACACAAGGAAATGCAGTCTGGAAACAGGAAGTAAGGAAACAAAAGGAAGGAAGTTGGTGTGCAGGAGGAGAGGTAAGGTTTGGAAAACTCTTTTATTACGTGGGGTGCAGATAAAGTTTTATAGATTATTGAAGTCAGAGAACTCAGCAGGGAAAAGTAGCCTTGGTTATTTGGGTTTTCTTTTCTGAGCACAGCTCATTTAAAAGCTGTGTAGATGTGGTGCTTACAGACAGGGTTTGGGGCTGGACTGGGCAGTGTTTAGTTTAATAGCTGGACACAATGATCTGAAAGGCCTTTTCTAACCTAAATGATATTATGACTCTGGGAAAAGGTGGCCTTGTGCTTTGGTTTGAGAGGAAAGAGGCTCTTGTGAGGCAAATGTGCGGCACAGGGCTCAGTGCACTGGAAAACAATGGCGTAATTCCCAAAGGAGATGAGGTCCCAAAGAGGTGGGAGATGGTGTGGTGCTGGCCAGCAGTCCCTGCTGGGAATGGACCCCAGCCAGGTGCTTCAAACAGGCACTCCTTGAGAGGAAGTGCTGGCTGTGCCAGGCACTGAGGGGCAGGAGAGCAGCTGCCAAAACTGCCCAAAGCATGGAGGAACCTGATGCAAATCTGGCAGGATCACGTGTCTGAAGGAGACACAGGATCCCTGTGCACTGAGGCCTGGGAAAACTGTGTCTATCCAGTGTTCCCCACTCTGGAGGCTGTCACCTCTTTTCATTGGGATGAGAATGAATGGGCTTCCCTGAACTCCAGGGAAGTACCTACCTACTTCCCATATATTCCCTGTGCCGTAGCAGGGCCTTAGCCGCCATTTCCGGAGTGGCAAACTGCACGAAAGCTTCTCCTGTTCTTCTGTCTCCCCGGTAAATGAAAGCTATATCTGTTATTTTCAAACCTAGAGATGGCAGGGGAGAAAAAGGCATTGACTGTGGCAGAAACTTGTGCTATAGCTGAGAACACCCTTTTTTAATTTCCCCTTATTTTTCTGTTTTTTGACAAGCTAATTGGTCAGCTAAATAGTTCTGAAACAACTGCTTATGCTGGCTTAAGTGGCTTTTTTAAACTCTTTTTTTTTTTTTTTTTTGCTTTAAGGCAGTTTTAACAGAAGACTTAATTAAAAATGGAATCAATTTGAGGTTTCAAGTAAGTGAATCCAGCTTCTGGACAAGTAGATCCACAGCACAAATGTTCTTAAAATTTTCTCTTATTGTGGTATTTTTTTTCCTGTATGTTTTAAAACTCAAGTCAGATTCAGTGAATTTCACTTTTTTGTGCTGTAGAATATCATCTTGGGGAGCCAGGACCTGGACTGCTCCAGCACTGAGCATGGGACAAGGATTCAAGTGGCTTATGTGACCTACTCATCCTGATGTCACAGCTGGGAACACCCACGTTGCATTCATCTGCGCTGCAGCAATCACTCAAACCCTTTTTCCTTCTCAGGTTTGCCAAATTATCCACTGGTAGCAATCCAACTGCAGATCACAACATGTGGACTCCTTCCTTTGCTTCCCCTGGCCTCAAAATCAGAGTGCTGAAAGTATTGATCCTGGGTTAGACCTGCACAAGGTCAGAGGGGCAGGGAAACTCTGCAGAGTGCTCAGAAAGCCTGTGTGACCTCTGGGGAACAGCAACTCCTTGTGGTGTTTAAGGCGTTTTGAGGCTGCACGTGCTTTGCCTCGTCCCTTGAGTAACAACAGCATCAACTTAAGGAAGGGAACGCCTGGTAAAAGAAGGGCATGGCCCAGGCTGAGTTACCTGAGAAGAAATCTGCAATGTCCTCCTCGGTGGAGGTGAAGGGGAGGCCTCGGAGCAGCACAACTCCATCGCTCATGGCCTGCGACTCGTCCCGCAGGCTCTGCAGCAAGCTCTCCACGTCGCTGTCGTGGACCTCAAAAACTGCAAGGAGCACAGCCACGGAGCGTTTTCCCACAGGGCACAGGAAGGCAGCGCTCTGCAGGCACCCCTGCTCCATCCCGTTTCCTTCCCCGGCCCATGCTCCGTGGTCCCGCCCCTCTGCTTTCCCCGGCCAGCCTAGGACGTTTTGGCCCAGTGGTGGCTGATGGGCTGTTCAGCTCCATCCCAGCGCCTCTGCACTACCCAAGGAGCTCTCATTCCCTGGGGAGTTTCACTGCAATATTAACTCCTGCTGCTCCAAACCCACCTTTCACGTAGCGTGGGCCCATGTACCTCAGGTGCTTTTCTAGGGCTCTCTGCACGTCTGCTTTGGACTCCAGCTCGATCAAGGCGTCCCCCCTGCGCCTCCCATCCCTGTTTAATAGGAAGTGTATCCCGTTCTCACCGTTTCGAATTCTACAGCCTGGAAACCAAGGGACACACAACACAGGAACATACAGGACTGCATCAGACACAGGGATCTCTGTGTCCTGACTGCAGGGCTCTGAGCTCATCCCCTCAGCACTGCAGAACACAAGGCAGAACACTTGCATTTCTAACATACAGTCTTAACGTCACACTGGCTTGCTTTAGTTTGACAGGCTAGCAAGTAATTTAAAAACTTGCATCTGGCCCCTGGGAGGATGCAGCACCGTATGACGGTAGGGAGGATCAGCCCTACAAAGGTATGTAAAAGCTGTATATTAGGATCAGAAAACAACACTGCAGTTTGAACTAATTAGTAAAAACCTCCAGTTTCTTAAAAAGAGAGGAGTTTGGGCCAGCCATAATGGCCTGTAAGAGCATCGCTTTGAATTGGATTGCCTTTGCTCTGGAGACACTGATTAAGAAGGGAAAGACTTGTCCAGTTAAATTTAGGAGACCATAAGGATGAGCTTCTAGTCAGTGTCCAGCAGTCTAGATGTTGATTATTCCCTTTATGTGTCAGTTGTGAATAATTTTGCAACAGTAATAAGACCTTATCTTCCTCTGGCTAATGGTCTCTAAATTTTCCTTCTGTTAAGCAGTCATGAACTAATGGGCTAATACCAGCATGCAGAACAGCTAGGCAGGAAAATGAACACCCATACTATCAAAGAAGGTAAGGACATCTTCCTCGGTGCACGAGAACGGGAATCCCTCTGCCCTGATGAGGTAGACACTGTCGCTCTCCGCCTTGGGTGACGCGGGCTCCTGCTTTGAGAGGCGACCTTCGTGGGACGGAGCATCTGTGACCTGGCGCGGACACGCGAGAAAAGCCCCGGATGAGAAGCGGGAGGCCGCGGTTTCCCCCAGGGGTCGGTGCCCGCCATTTTCGCGCGGCCGTACCTGGCTGTATGCGCGGAGGGCGCTGCGGAGCGGGGCCAGGGCCAGAGCCGGGGCCGGGGCCGGGGCCGGGGCCGGGGCCGGGACGGGCCGGGGCAGGCGCAGCGCGGGCGGCAGCGCCGGGCCCCGGCCCAGCAGCAGCGCGGACAGAGCGCGGCGGGCAGCGGCGACCACGGCCATGCTGGCGATCGCGGCTCCGCCCCTACGACCTTCCTTCCTCCCTTCCCGGCAGGCGCTGCACGGGAAGCGCTTCCCGGGCACCGCCGGCTGCCCCCGGGGCTCGGGGATGCCCGCCGCTCTGCCCGCGCTGCGGCTCCCCGGGACGGGGCGGGCGTTCGCGGCTATCGCCGCGGACTTTTCCTGTCACAGAGCTTGGCTTGGAATGGCCTGGCTTGGAACGGAACTTAAGGATCAAACCGTTCCATCCCCTGCCATGGGCAGGGACAAGTACCACTAGACTAGGTTGCTCCAAGCCCCGTCCATCCTGCACATGAACACTTTCAGGGATCGGGCAGCCACAGTTTTCCTGGGCATCCTGTGCCAGGGCCTCACAGGGAAGATCTTCTTCCCAGTATCCCATCTAACCCTTCCTTCTGTCAGTGTGAAGCCATTCCCCCCTTGTCCTGTCATTCCAGGCCCCTGTAAGTAGTCTCCATCTTTCTTGCAGGCTCCCTTCAGGCACTGGTAGGCTGCAGTTGGGTCACCCTGAAGCTTTTCTTTTCCAGGCTGAAAACATCCTAATTCTCCTAGTTTTTCCTCACAGCAGAGGTGCTCCCTCCCTCTGCTAACCTTGGTGGCCTCCTCTGGACTTGCTCCAACAGGTCCATGTCCTTTCAGTGCTGAGGACCCCAGGGCTGGATGCAGCATTCCAGGCGGGATCTCAACTGAGCAGGGCAGAGGGGAGGAATCCCCCCCTCCCCTGCTGCCCACACTGTGGGGATGATCCCAAGGCACAGATGGATTCTTCCAATACAAAGTTTTAGGTCGGCCTTCATCACTGACAAGCCTTTTACAGCCCTTCCCTGGAGAATGATTTTCCAGGAGAGATAATTTTCTGCCCCTCACTCCCATCCCTGCTTGAAGGTCTCAACAGGCAGAACCTGTTGGTGAAGAATATTCCCCTTCCAGGTGGTCTGGGAAGACAGTCCTGCTGTCACTGCTGCATCCAAGATGGATAAGGGGAAAGAGCTGGCACCAGCATGTCCTAAGTGCACACGTGGGAAAGGTAAGTCGTGGTGAACCCAGAAAAAAATTTTTAGGATGAAGCAAAATGAGTAGGAAAAGGCAAGCTGGAATCCCAAACCCCAACAGTGGAGGAACCCAGCGAGGGAATGTGGAAGCTCAGATCCAGGGTATTCAGGCAAGTATCCAGGAGGAGGATAGGCCAGGCCCAGCAGGACCCCAGCTTGATCAGGAAGATCAGAAGAGCCATGACAGCCAGGATACTCCTCTCTTTTCCAGCACCCTGTAGCTGTAGCCTGGGGGTTGCCAAGTAAGAGTTGCAATTTCAGCTGCAGACTGTCAGACCCAAAATACACTCTTGGGTTTTCCAGCACAAGTCTTTCATCTTGCTGTGCTGCCAACACACTCATTTATCAGAAGCCTCGAACGTTTCTTATCACCATTTTGAAAATGTGAACAAGCTACTTTATGCCACCCTCTTGCTGCTGGCTGATGCTTTTGTAAACCGTTCCTTGTAACAGCCTTTCACGTGACAGACTATAACCCTGTGAATAGCACAGCCTCTTGACAACAGCACTCTCAACCCTTCTGGGTTTTCAAGGTAAATCACATATTATGCACATTTTCAAAGGAATGTTGACCTCGGTGCCCAAGGGGTTCACATTCCAGTAGACTTTTGTGGCCTACTTGCCAGGTTTCTCTTCAAAATCTTCTTTAAATAAGCAGGCAAATGTTATAGAAGAAAAAAAAAAAAAAAGATAACCACAGGAATTCATCTTGAGCACTTATCTATATCTAGACTGGCTTTTGTGCTTTCAGTTTAACTGAATAAGCAGATCCCTAAATCTTAGGGACTGAGGGAATGTTAGGGGCATTCTTCTGTGACCCAAGCAGGCTGCAAGGAAAAGTCTCTTGAAGGGATGCACATCTTCCACCCATTTTTTCTTTGATTTGCTTGCTTCCCACGTACAGGAAAAAACGCCCACTGCTGCTTGTCTGGCAGCTTGTCAGGTTTGTGAGAGTTACCTTTAGAGGGCATCGTGTTGTTGGGCAAGTGCTGGCAACTGAAGTTTCCATGGAATCTCAGAGCTTCCTTAGTTACATGTTGGATCAGAGTCTCTGCACCTATGGGAGAATACAAAGGTCATCCTAGGACAAGAGAGTTTGCGTGTATTCACTCGACAGAACTGCTGTGGAACGAAGTTGCCTTAGGAGAGGGAATCTGCCTCTGTAAAAACAGCAAATCTCAGGAGATACCTCCATACTACTGTGGACCAAGGATTTATCTGCCTTGGAGAATTTATCTACCTGGCAGGATGCCTTTTTCTTAAATAATGTTAAACAGGTTGTTGTTAAGAACAGTTGATACCAGCTATTCTTTAGTCTGATCAGACTAAAAATGATGATCAGAAAATCATTGGATGTGATGCTAAGACAAGTGCTTATACTGGGAAACATTCCTCATCCCTCTGTGTAATCTGCTTTCAAGAAAAATTGACCTTCTGTTCCCTTGTAGTGTTTTCCAAAATTATTTGTACGCCGTGTTATTATTTTTCAAAACAAAATGTTGCTTCCCTTTTTTTTTGTATTCCTGATCCTATATACACGCTCGGTTTTGCGATCTCATTTTTTGGATGCCGCTTTCAGCTGGAATGCTCTGTGTTTACCGAGCTGTGCTGAAAAGCTGAGAACTTCAGCCCGGGACCGAAGCACTTTGCCAGCCCGAGGGCCCTTCCAGAGGAATTCTTGAGGCTCTGCAGCACGCTGGATAAATGGAGATGACAGAGGCGAGGCCACGGCCGTGCCTCCCCCTTACCTTATGTACGGCTGCAGCTCTCTGCCAGCCCCTCAGGCCGAGGAGAGCCCTTCATGTGACCCTCAGCCATCCCCACCAGCCCAATATTAACGTGAGACATAAAGCCTGCACGTTACATAAGCCTCTCTCCTGGCCAAGTATTTCCTACTGCAGCAACTGACGTTTAATTTTAACTTGCCGCTAAAAAATAAAAACGCTCTGTGGGTAGGAGGAAGTGTATGGGTGTGGAATGTGCCAGAAAGATCGGTGATGTATTTCTGTTTGATTTACGTGGCCAGCTTAGTCTGACAGTATCTGTGGCAAGGTGCTCCCAGACCCATTCAATGCTTTGGCTAATACAGCCACAAGGAGAATTGCCAACATTGTGAAATGCTTTTTAATTACACCATTGCTGCCCAGTAAAAGACTGGATTTTAAGGGTGTCCTAAAAACAGTAGTGTAATTTTAATTTACTTAGAAATGCACTGACCTGGCATTTTGACTTAGTCTGAAGGACAGAGAGTGGAAAATGCAGTTTCAGCATTTAAGAACGTGAGGGAAGCAGATGACTGTCAGTGTGGCCACCTAAGGCCTTAGAGCTGAAACCCCTGACGTGCCAGATGGAAAGTTAGTGTTGTGTGGGACTGTAGCCTGTTTTGATGTGCTGAATTTTCCTGATAATTCTGAAAGTCATCAGGTTTTTTTCTGGCCTACCTGCAGCAGTGTGAGGTTTTTGGGATGGCCAAATCCCCTTGCGGTGGGAGGGAATTCCTGGGGGTCATGCTGCCTGTCCTGTGTCCTCAGCAGAGTCTGGCCTCTTACTGACCTAAACAGAGCCAGGGGTTTGCATGAAAATTATACTCTGGTATGTGACTATATCTGCCTGCCAAGGGTTTCTTTAAAGAACTGCAGGTTTTTTACCTCAGAAGTTTGATTTTTTTTTTTTTTACCTCAGCCGCCCATAGTGTCACCTGAGGGTGCCCCTCCTTTGCTCACCGCTTGCCCTCACCAGCCCAGGTAGAAATTGCTAACAAATCAAATATTAAGAAATATTACAATCCCTTTTGTCACGTTTCGTTAAAAAAGGTTTGATGAGCAGGGTAGCAACGCCGTTAATACCTTTCGTTTCTTTTTCTGGTGGTGGTGGTGGTGGTGACCTGCGGGCTGGTACCAGGCCCGCTTTGTCCTGAGGGGAGAAGGGGGGCTCGGAAGGGGCAGGAGGTGCCCGTTTCCATGGAGGTCTCTGGGGGCACTCACACGGGCCTCTCTAAGGGGCCGGCGCGGCACGATGGCTGTGAGGGGAGGCCTGAGTGAGACGCCCGTGCCCGGGGCCATGAAAGGACTCCTGAGGGGGAGCCCCACGGCCGCGCCAGGAGCCCGGCCATGCCGGAGGTCCGCAGCTGTGAGGGAGGAGGCGGCGCGGGGGCCGCTGGGGGCGATGGCGGCCGGGCGGGCCGTGTCCCCGCCCCGCGGCGCTCTCCCCGCACCCGCCCGCCCTCCGCCGCCGCTGCTGCCATTGGGAGCCGAGCCGAGCCGCGCCGAGCCCAGGCAGCCGCCGGTCCCGCTCTTCCGCCATCGCCATGAGCTTCTTGTTGTGAGTACCCGCGGGGTGTGGGGGGTCCTCTCCTCTTGCTCTGCGCCGTCCCGTCGGGCAGGGCAGGGCAGCACAGCCCACCGAGCGGCCGCGGCCGCCCTGCCCGCCCGCTCGGTGGTCACTGCCCGCCGCTCCCCGCCGGCCTGGCGCCCGCTCCGTCCGCTCCCCGCTCTCTCCCTTTGTGCCCCGACCCCCCGGCGGCCCCGGGAGCAGCCGCCCCGCTGCGCTCCGCCGGCAGGGAGCGGCGGGGCCGCCGCCGCGCCGTGAGGGCGTTTGGAGGGCGGGCGAGCGAGCGAGCGAACCGGGCTTCCCCTTCCCGTGCGGCTTCCCCTTACGGATACGAGTTTGGAAACAGCCAAGGATCACCAGCGCCGGGGACCTCCCCGGTGGGCTCCGTGCTGCCCGGCGGAGGGGTGTCGCTGGGTAGGCGAGATCGGGGTCGGGGTCAAACACCCACCCGACCCCCGAGGGGTCTCCCCGAGGTTTTATGATATTTTCATGCGGGTTTCTCGTTTCTGGCGGGCAGAGGTTGGTGCCGTAGCGTTGTGTGGCGCAGCTGGGTCGGGAGCTGGCGTGCGGAAGTGAACCCCGGTGCAAGTGATGGGGCGGGTGGGGCTCCCCGGCTGCCGGAGCCCCGCCAAGGACCTGGCCAGGCTTTACTGCGGCAGGAAAAAGCCCTCTCGGGAGTCGGCGGCGATTCAGGTGCGAGCAGAACCCCCACTTCTTGAAATTTTGCTTCGTGGGCAAGAACCGAATGAACTTTGGTCCCTCCCCTTAGAAACAAAGACGAGGTACTTGTGACAATTAACATAAACCGGTTCAGTGACCTATTAATTAAGGCGAAGATGCGCTCTAGGGAAAGAAGGGCGATCGAGGCAGCTGAAAAAGGCACCCTGGAAGAGCCGAGCTCCATTAGGGCCTTGTTCCCGCACACTCCGGGTTCCGTGGGACTGCTGCCGGAATATCTGGCAGCTGTTAGAGGCTTACATTGATAACCAGCAGATGTAAACGTGGCCTGGGCTTAGAGAAGAGACTTTATCTCAGAGCTGGAGTGTTCTAGTAAGTTGTGTTCTCATGGAGACAAATAACCCTGGCGCTGGTTTCCTCCTCAGTTCCTCCCTTGTGTTTATCTTTTAACTCTGCCGTATCCATCCCGCTGGCCTGTCGTGCTCCGTGCTCCTGGAGGGATTGCTAAAGGCACCGACGAGGTGGGTGCAGATGATTGTCCGTGGATGGAGGCGCGGTGCTAATGAGAAGCCCAGCTGTCCCTCTCCTTCGTAATTCTCAGCTGCCACGGTGGATGGAGAAGGGGGGACAGGATTTCGAGTGTCCTGGGAGTCTGGTTTGCAAATTAGAGAGCCTCCCTCTCCGTGTCATTTGGCTAACTGGGAATGGAAAAGCATGAAACCTTCCACCCTCGGTCACTGGCAATAATGAGGTGTTTGTTTCTTTTTTTTTGGACCCTTTTTTCTGAAACCTAAGATAGCAGACCTTTACCCCCACCTCCATTGTTCTAAGTGATCCTTCTGGATGAAATACAGAAATGGAGACTGGAGTTAGTGCACGGCAAAGTTAGAAATGTTGGCAAAGATGCCTCAGCTGTTGTTGGCAGAGTGCTGTAGATGGCACCTAATTTGCTCATCTGCAGTCTAGAAGTGAGTTAGGAAAAAAAAAAGGTTGAAAATATGCCTGCTAGGCCTCGAGGAGGTGACCAGGGAAACTTTCTGTGATGCTGACACAGAGTTTTGGTGGGTTTTTTCGGTTGGTTGGCTTTTTTTTTTTTTAAGGAATCCAGAAAGTTAGCATGACCTTTTGTCAGACTTGAGTTTTGGCTTGATAAGAGTTATTCCAAGATAGTGTGTGGATGTCTGCAGGTTTATTGATAATGCCAGCTTGCATTTTGCCTGCAGCACCCCCACCTTTGCGTGGTGCTCATAACACAGTCTTTCACAGTACTTTTTCACCCCTTTATCACTGATGTGGAGGTGCCAGCAGGGTTTGTTCCCAGCTGCGGTGACACTGCTGTCCTTCAGTGGGCTGACTCACAGTTTGGGGCTGCCGTGAGGATTGGATTGTCCTTGTGCAGAGGCAAGGTTTCCTGTGTGGCAGCGAACCTGTCGCGCAGGTTTATCGTCAGGCACCGGGCTGCAGCTTGTCAGACTGACACCCAGCACGGTGCCAAAAGCTGTGCTCTCCTGCAGGCTTCCCTGCTGTCAAAGAACAGGGGGATTGTGCTCGGATAACGCAGCGTGCGTGGGGCCCCCCTTGTCCGCTGACAAATCCGTGGCTATTCTTCCCTGTTGCTAGGGCCACTGATATATAAAGCTACATGGGGGGGGAAATAAAATCAAGGGGAACCATTGTCTTCTCTGCTTAGGGGCAACACTATAAAAAGACTGTCTTGTGAGGCGAGTCACTGAATTAATACAACTGGGGTTTGACAGCAATTGTTATTTTCAGAGCTGCGGTTTTCTCTTTCTGATCTGTTTCTTCCTTTCTGAAAAGACTTTGTAAACCTCTCCAACAGTTGAATAAGTTATCCCGAGTCTTTAAAAATGATTTAAAAATGGGAATTGGACTAGAAAAATATCTCAAATTCAAAAAAAACACTGCTTGGTAAGTTCTCTCTAAAAGGAAATTACGGCATAGTTGCAGGTACTTTAGCTTACATCTCCAAGGAAAAAAAATTAAAGATAGTTCTGGTGGGCGTGCCATATGGTAACATGCTTGTGTTATCCTCTGCTGGCAAGACTTACATAAAAAAGGAAGCTAGATGAAAACCATTTATTTATAAAAGGGAAATATTCAGATTTATTATTGAAGTTCTGAAATTCTTTTCTTTAAAAAAACCCCACGGAACCCATATCTTTGGATTAGTGAATCCCTCTCTGAGGTTTCCAGCACAGGGTTTTTTAAAAAAGAGATTAAGTAGTTGTTGCCTGATCAGTCTTGGAAGAATGAGGAGCTGTGTGACTGGCTGTTGTTGGGGGTAGTTTTTTTGGTGAGTGAAGGCCAAGTTAACTTGTAAACCAAACTGGGGCAAGATGTGCTCTTCCTTCACTGCCTTGTTCTACAGCACAGTGCAGCCTGGCAGCTGCTTCTGATGCTCCACGTGTTTTGTTTGTTTTCTTTTTTTTAATTGAAATCATACTTCGTGTGTAAATATATGTGCAGAAGGTGTAGCGAGGCATTACCTTTTTTTCCTCATGACATCTCTTGCAGATGAATACCAAAATCAGAGCTGATGGATTTGTTTTGAGATAGACAAGCAGTGCGGCCTTCCCAATTCCTCAGGCTGCTTCTGCTCTTGGAGGACATCAGGGCTGTTTGTTTTTATTCCTTCCTCAGCTTCCCGAGGTGCCAGGTGGCCACTCCTTGTCCAGGGCAGGCAGTGTAGCAGCTGAGTGCTTTGTGAGTGCTCCTTCCATACTTTTGGAGATGTGTTTATCTCCTCTCGAACAAGGACTCACCCAGAGGACCGGTAGGCACTCCTAAACTGGAATTTGCACGTGGAAAAATCAGCATGTAGGCATTTGCCGACTGTTAGAAGTGGGAAATACAGGGGACATCCAGGTATTTCCCCCGCAGTGTTTCAATGCATATGTTTTCTTCTGTTTTACCTTGAGGAGTGTAAAGCTACTGTGAGATCAGGGCAGAAGCTCTCCACACAGGGATGTGTTAACATAAAATCAGCTGCTTGACTGCTACCATTAGTGCTGTGTCCAGTTCCTGTTTTGTTGTTTTTTGTTTTTTTTTTTTTTTTAAGTACCAGGATTGAGAAGTCTCTCGAGTTTTTCCACAAGTAAATTGGAGACACAACTCTAAAGGTATTGCCAGCTTCCCAAATAATTTTTTTTTTAAATCCTTGGTAACAGTAATTTTGAGTTTTGAGGAAAACAGAAGTATTCTGTAGTGGTGGGGTTTAAACGGTGTCAGCTCTGACAATCAACTTACAGTGAAGTAAAACGTGGGGTTTAGGGTGTCACATAATGGAGTGCTGCTGCCTTATCACTGAGGTCGGAGGTAGAGAGCAAGGAAGCTGCTGTCTGGCTTTTATTTCTGCAAGAACGAGTCTGCCTCGGAGTCACAGAACTGTGCAGCCCAGTTCAGGCTGTGAGATGGCTGCACTTGGCCTGGCACTTGGAAAAACAACGTTTACCCCTGCTGCTGTGTTTTGGGAACATGTAGTAGGTGAGTGATTGTCGCTTCTAAATGTTGTTAGATAGCTCCTTCTCAGATAGAAACATTCGTTTGGAATGGAAAAAATAGCTTAGGAAGAAAGGCATTGTTCAGTGTGAAAGTTGTGTTTACTACATCGCAGTGATGTCCGGTCTTAATTACTTCCTAATTGTTTGCTTTTATGCCAGGATTGTTTTCCCTTGTTTGTCCTTCCCTCTTTGTGTAAGTGAGCCAATGCCATTAGCTGTTTGCAGGGAGGAGCTATGGAAGGAGGATCAGTTTTGGGATTGATTTGTGTGCTGGAGAGTGGCTGGGATTTTTGTCTTTATCAAATGCCTTTGGCACCTTTTACTTTTCAGACAGGGCTTTGGATTTAGGGCTTCTTCGTGGCCACAGTTCCACCTCGTGCTGTCCTGAGACATACATTTTTATATTGTTTGAAAAAGCATAAAATATTAGAAGCATTTTTCCGCATGCCAGTGGATGGCTGGAGGGTTGCAAGAGGCTGACAGAGTGAAGCTGCTTTTTTTTCTTGGAGAAGTAAATAACTGCATTAAATTTGGCCAGGTTAAGTCTTCCCTCATAAGCAGTAAGGCAGATCTTGCTGCCAGAGCTATCAATAAGCCTCTGACCCACAAATCAGCCTAAACCGCAGGATGTGCGCTTTGCGATGCTTTTAGCATTTGTAAACTAAGCCACTTCCTATTGGAACTGAGCTACAATGAGCTTGCTGTTTGGCTTTTGTTCTTTTTTTGGGTTTTTCTTCTTCTTTTAAATACGCAGGGAGACTGTGGGTCATAAATTCAGCTGCTTTTAAATCTGTTTTCAGCTAGAGCTGAGTATAACAATTACTTTTCGCAGACTTGGAAAAATTTCTCCAGCCTCTACATTTCATGATGTGAGACTGTGAGGATCCAGTGCTTTCCTTTGTCATCTGTGGTGGATGTGGATCTCCCAGATGCTTTCCCAGGGCACTGCTTCTTGGGTAGATATTTTGAGGCGGGGATGTGAAAGAAGGGAATGAGAGCTGAGGATTTGCATGTATCCATGCAGTTTAAATTGGTTCCTGGAAAATAAGTTTGAAATAACTTGTAATTTCTTAGTGAGCTTAGGTAAAAAGTGTGGTACATCTCAGACATCTCCCTTTGCTTCAAGGCTTCACTTCCCATTTCAAATCCGTAGCCTGAGTCAGCAGTCAGTCAGTTCATGAGGAGGAGATGGTAATTTTGTGTGTCATTCCCACCCTGAGAATTCATTAAGGTAACAGTAGTTTTTGCCTTGCAAATGTATTTTGATGCTTCTAAAAGCAGTCTGTGGCAATGAATGCACTCACTCTTGTGTCTTTTTTCCCCCTGAAATCCAGCTTTGCTTCTGGCTTTTTTCTGGTGTGTGAGGGCACTTGTACCTTGTTCACCCTCTCTTCTCTTCCTTCTCCAGTTCATAGCTGAGCCTTGGCAGGAATCCATTCCTTTTGGTATTCTTACACACCTGAAGAGATCCGGCCCATGTTCCACTTCAGTTTTAGTTGAGGTTTACTTGGCTTTTTTTGTCGTCTGTCCTTGCACCACTTTGTCTTTCAGTGTGGTCACTTGCCTCTGGATTAATTGCTTGTGTCCTTGAGATACTGTCGTACAAAATCTTAATCCCTTCCTCACTTGAAGGAGAACATCTTGCAGATAAGGACTCATAATGCCTGGATTTGTTGTCTTTATCACAAGTCTAATTCCTTTCTTTATGACAAAGAGAACAAATGAGCTTAGGTAAGCTTTGGTAAATTCCTCTTTTGCTGAAAATTGAGACAACTGAGTTTTGATATGGAAATCATTTCAACCCAAATAATGATTGGGTGGGTTCTCTATTGTAACCATAATGAAATAACCTATATTTTGTTTCGGTGGCTGGTACTTTGTGTTTTTCCCAACTTCAGTAGCACAGGCCTGGTTTTGCTTGAATGGATTAATTGTTTTAGGGACTTGCTCAGTGTTCTGGATCCAGGAATCAAAATGGCATTACACTGTCTTTTACTGTATGGCAACAAAATACTGCTTTTTCAAACGCTGAGGTGTACCTTTTAGGAAAAACAGCATCTCTGATGTCCTGTTACTAACTTTTGTGGTTGACAGCTCTTCTTAAAATTTCTTGCTGCAATGGGAGTGGGAAAAATAAAAAGAGCAAAAGTCTGAATGTTTAAATTCATAGAATAGTTCAGCTGACTTTGAGCTCAACTGTCAAATGCTTAAGCTTAAATAACTTCAAAAGAAATGTGCTCCTGTCTATGCAGGAGCAGTCATTCCCTCTCAGATGCTTCAGACTGGTGGGTTTTCTTGATAAGATACTTTGGAAGAGACAAGCAAATTTTCCTGAAGATAGCACATACAGGATTTTATTAAATGTGGGGGTTGTGTAAGAAATACTTGGGGGTGAGATAATGCAGTGTATTTTTGGAAAGCTGTTAGATTATTCATTGCTGCCTCCTGTCCATTCCTTCTTCCTGTTGTTCTCTGTGTCATTTCTTGCCTCCAATGATTGTTAGTTCCTGGATCCAGACCCCATTTTGCCTATTCATCCAAGTGTGAGTTTAACCTTCTCCTCTGTTGGAGATTTTCTGTTGGGAAGTTGCCGAGTGTTTGTCCTTTGCTTCGTTCCTGTCCTCAGCCTGTTTTGTGTGGGAGTTACAGTAAAGGGCAGCCTTTTAGAAAGTGCTCAAGTGACTCTTTCCCCATGAAAATTTAGTTAAATTTCTCCTTTAACTGCCTATTCCCTAAGCACATTAAGAGATGGTTCTTTTTATCGTGTTTAAAGGGATTGAAGACTGTCTTAAAGTCTTCAGTGAAGTATTTTTTTCTTCCTTTAGAAATGCCCTGGTGCGATTTCTTAGGTTGTATGACTAGATTTGCTTTAGTCATTCATTAAGCATCGGTTTCCAAAAGCACTGATCAGCATTTTGGGAAGCCATCCATGTTCTGAGGCATGTTCTCCAAACACTATATTTGGTGTACAAGTAAGGATCTACATCATCTAATTTGATGCTAGGGCCAAGCTTTTATTACTGCAATTTATCACCCTCAGCGGGTTGTAGATGGCTTTCTGCAAAGCTCTGCTTCCTACTTATAAATGTATTTACAGGGTGTGACTGTTAGCAGCAGCTTTGGACGCAGAGGGTGTTAGTCATGGACAGACAGATAATTCAGCTGAAAGTAAGGAAATCTGTGAGGCAGGAGCAGCAGCTGGCTGTGGGGAGCAGCAGACACCTTTTGTGTGGGATGCTGCTCCCTGGTCGTCCCATGGAAGAAGTGCTGGAGTAAAAGAATCACAGGTATCACACATATTTCCTTATGTTTCTTTTATGAATTGCTCAGTTTTATATATGGGGAAGGGTAGGCTTAAAAAAAAAAGTGTGGTTGTGTCCACTGAATTGTTTATTAGGTACAGTCCTGCAGTAAAGAGTTTTGACCCTTTGTGGAATCTACACTTGGAAAGGTTACTGGGTGAAGTTCTGACTTGGGCTGGAGTTCATGCTGTGCCCTCCCTTTTGAGTGGGCTGATGCTAATTGACAGAAATAAGGGATCCCTGAGAAAAGAGGGGAACATTAATGGGGAAATAGTGCTGTTTAGCTTGAAGGGAGCTTAATTAGGGGCTGAAATGTTCAAAATAATGAACTCCATCTCGCAGGAAAAAACAAAGCAGTTGGAAAAGGAGTACTTCATGTTTACCTTCTTCAAAGCTCCAGCAGCCCGCGCTTTTAAGCAAGTACTATGTGAATATTAGGATATTAGAAGAAATAGATCTAGTTTGGATTGTTCCTTACAGTTCCACAAGGTGTGGGTGTGTATGTACACAGTAAATGTTAATATCGAAATAGATGAGGAACCTCAGTCTGATTGAAAGGACCCAACAGAACAGCCAAAACTAGTGCTCACTTTCTTAAAAATATGAAGTCTGTTTGTAGTAAGCTTGAAATTTTGCGGGTGAAGACAGCGTTGTGTTTGCCTCGAGGTAGTCAGTGGATTGCTGGGAGTGTGCAACAAAATGTTTGGGATATTCTTGATTCCTCTCATGCCGCAGGATTTCAAACGGATGTCAGGAGGAGAAGAGCGTGCAGAGGTACTTGGGTCTCTGCTGCAAGCTTCTTTGTTGCTAATCGTTGTGAAAATGTGTTTCAAGTTTGGTGGTTGGTCTTAAAGCTCTGGGAAAAAGTGTGCGGGAGACTTGGGAGCGGCAGTGCCGTGACATCCACAGAACGCACTCAGTGAGCCTTTGGGGAGGCTGCAGGTTCTGTGCCACGGACATGTTCCAGTTCCTCTGCTGTCCCCGTGTCTGCCTGCCTGTCTCTGCAAGTCAGGAGGCCACGATTGCCTGGAGAACTTGGATGCAAGCTTTTCTGGGATGGATACTGCTTTTTGTGGCTCTGGCCTGCCCCTCTCTGTTAGTCCTGCAGGGAACAGGGCAGCAGAGGTTGAGTCACTTCCGCAACCATTGGCTGCCTTGGGAGTAGTTTAATTGTGTTTGGAGTGCACAGACAGGGCTCTGGTAGTATCCAGTGAGGGCAACTGTGACTTGCTTTGTTTATTTTGAGGATTTTCCAGGAGATGAAAGTGTATTAAATGAATGCGTTGTAAATGAAACAAGGGGATTTATTTTGGTTGTAAGCATAGCAAACTGATGATGATTTCCCGGTCATGGGATGGGCTTCTGGACACTTGCTTGTTCCTTGCACTGGGAATTGTGATTGCTTGGGAGAACGGTTGCATCCAAGTGGGTAAACAGCAGGAACACCATAGGGTGGAGTTGTAGCAGACACGAGTGCTGTAGCACAACACCTCCCTCTTGTTTACAGGCACTTTCTCAGCCTGCAGATGGGAAAACGGAAGCAGAGGGAAGCGTAGGTGCCTGGCTTGGCTGGAAAACAGGCTGTGGCCACCTAACATCTTTGTGGGTTTGGCACCGTGTGCTGCTGCGGGGGGAGTGAGGGCACAGGGAAGCTACCGCTCTCCAAACACCCTGAGCTCGTCCCCTGCTCAGAGCTCAGCCAGCAAAGGTTTCCCTTCAGGTGTGGTCTGGTGCGTGTAAGAGTTGTGCTGGGCCAATCCCACATTGGCTCGAAGTCACTGATTCTAAACTGTGTGTGTACAGCAGAAAAAAAGCACAGTTTAAGAATGTGCATGTGTAAGGGTTACGTATGCTTTGAGCTGAGGGGTGGTGGCTGGGGCAAGCAAAAGCAAAACTGTTCCTTAGGGCTACCTTAAATAACTTTCTCTTTCCTGCATGTGAATCATCTGATAAACAGCTGCTCTTTTAACGTGTCAAATCGTGTGCATAATGGGACCCGTGTTTTTTAAGAGCTGTTTGTGAGGTTGTGCCTTTTTCATCTGCCATCCTGTAGGGAACTTCAGTCTGTGGAGACAGCTTTTTTTCCTAGAAGGGGAGGCCAGATTTCAATCCCCACTTTGATGGGTAGAGAATGAAAAATCTCATGGAGACACTGATTTCCCTGTCAGTACTCCAGTGGAAGGAGGAAATACCATACCCCTTTTGAGAAGCCTCTCCAGGTTCAAAAGCCTACAGGGAATTGAAGTTACTCTGTGGTGTAGGTAATAAACAATGAGCCCCATAGTCTGTTCCTGTAGGAATAACCATGTGTCTGGGGAAGTTTTTCAATTCAGTGCCACTGATTCCTCCTTAAACCAAAACAAAAGCTCTAGGCCTGGAATTGCTTTCAAACCATTGCCTGACCCTCTGGGAGAGCAACTGTGTTGTGTAAGGAGTTGGCAGCTCCTAGCTGCTTCCCAGAGCTGCTGCATGGACTGCATGCTGAATTGTTGCCTTGCTTTTGTTACCTGCAGATTCAAGTGACTGGACTGAGACAGGCTTCCTGCAATGAATGGGAATTGGATTGGAAAAAGTTGACTTTTTGGTGCTGTAAGAACTGAAGGAAGCAGCGCTTTGCCCTCACACTGTCTCTCTTCAGAACAGAAATGTTGTGACTATTCAGTTTTATAAATAGAAATGTTCAAGTTCACTCTCATCAGTGCAGATTTTGAATATGTTCAGCTTAATTTTCCCCACTGTCCTGATGCTGTGGTTCTCACAGGGAAAGGCTGCAGCTATTGATTTCTTTGTCAAAAAGTTGCTCGAGCTTTTATTTTAGTTTCTTTGTTGATGTGTTGGCTGGTGGAAACAAGCCAATTTCACTCTGATGTTTCTATTCTTAGCAGGATGTTATCATTTGAAGGCCTGTATTATTGTTTAAAGGCTGGAAATGTTTGCTTTTCTGGAATTTGAGTCTTGTCTTAGAGTGTTTCTGTTTTTAAAAAGAGGCATAGTGGGAGAAGGGAGATGATGAAGTGCATAGCTAAAACTTGGGGGCTTCTCTGATAAACTCACTCATGTGCCTGTGGCAGTGAGTTGCTGCCTCAGTTTCCCTGTGCAATGAGACAGTAATGATCCCTACTTCAAAGATACTTTGTGAGGATTAATTGATGCTTGGGAAAGCGCTTGAAGATGAAAAAGCAGGAGTTAAAATAGGACAAGTTTCCATGCCCTGCGTAAATGTTCTGTGCACGGTTTTGAATTGAGTTTTTTGAGAATCTCTTGAGCTTTTCCAAATACTTTGAAGGGCTTATTTTAGCCTGGCCATGGTGGTGGTGGTGGCTTTGGGGAGACACCGAGTGGTACAGCTGTGTTTCCAGGAGTTAGTCACTCACTCCTTACCTCAAGGAAGGGCCATCAGCATTAGGGAGCAGTTAGAGGAAATAGGTGGCAGGTGTGTGCTGAAAATGCTGCCACTGCACAGCAGGTGAGGGCCTGAGGTTAGTTCTGTGCTGAGAACAAGCTGTGAAGGGGTAGCTTTTATGGATAAAGAGCCTAAACTTACCTGGTTTAATTGAGGTTTCCCCAAATCTGTGGCAGACTTTGTGGAAATGGATAAAAATCCCTGCTGAAAGGCTCTGTGGACAAATGGCTGGGAGTGAGGAGGTTTAATCTAGGTCGGCCCAAGGGCTTCTCTTGGCAGCAGTTACTGGGAAGCTTATCAAGAGCTGAGGCTGGGTGTTTAAGCTGCTTTGAGCACAGAACATCTGCCAGTGCTGCGTTTGAAGCCGAGATGAGCTGTTTGAGGCAGTGTGGGGTGAGCAGAACACCTCACATTTCTCCCTTTTTTTCTGGAAACATCCTCTTACCACCCTGAGACAGAGCAGCCTGCAGACCGTGCATCACAAAAACCACCCCCTGCCAGCAGATGGGTGGCTAAAATGACAGCTTTGGAGGAAATGTGGTGTTCTGTGACGTGGCTGCGTGGGCTCCTGCTGGTGGGAAGGGCTTGCCGAGGCTGCCGAGCCCTGCACACAGCCTCAGAAGGCACAGTTCCTCATTCAGTGCTGGGCCTGGCTGCAGCTGGCACTGCTGGGGCTGCAGCTCCCTGGAGGAATAGAAGGGAGTAATCATTTGCTAGGAACATTCCCTGTGGCAGGGAAGGGAGCAAAGCGTCCTTGGAATTCCTTGTGAAGTCCGTGCTCCTTGGCAGGCTGCATATTGGTTGTGGCACTTAGTGGGGATGGTGCTCCACGTTTCATGACCCTTTTATGTCCAAGGAAAATGGGATCTTCACCGGTTTCTCTGTCCCTTCTCACTTCTGCCTTAATATGAAGGAGAGCTCAGAGAGTCTTAACAGGAAAAGGCAGGTGCTGCCTACTGTCTTAAAACATTTTAAAACATTGACAGAAATGGCTGATTCCATGATGGAATGTAGCTGAAAATAGAATGTCACACATGACCCAGCCGTGGATGATTGTGTGTATTGTTGCTCACCAGGCAGAGAACTCTATTTAAAGTTACTTTTTTTCCCTGATTGCTCAAGGAGTTGAGGAAATAGACCTGGGTCAAGACAGCTTTCTGCATCTGTCACATGACACAGATCGGCAAAATAAGAAAAAGTAATTTTTTATTTTTTTGTTGTTAAATAATAGGAGGGCTTCTGGACTAATAAGGTAATTGGAACACTGTTTAGTAATGCAATATTTTTAACCAAACTTTCCAAGAAAAACCACATCCTGTAAAGATGGAGGCTGCATTAGGGTGTCTCTGAGCTGTGTCTCAGGGAGTGTGTTAACTGGCTTCGGTGAACTGCATAAGTGCATGGAATTCTGATAATTTATTGCCAGCGTTGCAGGTATTTCCATAGCACGTGACGACTACCAGGCTGCAGCTATCCTAATTACTTTTCCTTTTGGATGCCGGCCTGCCTTGCGTATGAGACCATTTCCTGCTGGCTTAGGGTGGCTGTGCTGCATTTGAGAAGCAGGGATCACAAAGGTGTTGGAGGCAAAGATGGAATGGATAATTTAGAGCAATACTTCATTCTGTTGTTACAGCCTCTGACAGCTTATGGGAAGAACCCCTGTGTTTTTGGGAAGGGGGGAGCAGGGATTGAATGCTACCTAAAGCTTTTTCCAACATGTTGCATTTTCTGCTTCTTTGACCATGGATCTGTGCAGGGTGTTCAGCAGATCTGCAGTGACTTGGTTTGTTGGCTGGCAGACTCACGAGCTGGGGTGGGTATGGTGAATTCCTACACAGAGTTTCTCAGAACAAACTACTTACTTAGGGAATTCCTTCACCATGCTTTCCTTCTGCCCTATTCCCAAACCCTCGTCCCTTTGTTGGGCTTACTCTTTGTGCTAAAATACAAACAATAATTGCTGGGGTTAGTTATTTCATAACCTTTTTCCAGGTTGTTTAGCTCATGCTGGGTTCCTTCTGCTTATGCTGACACATGTGGAAAGATAATGATCCCAGTCTCTTCTGCTCTGCAGATGTTTTAGGTTGTATTTTCACTCCTCATGTTGGCAAAGTGCCTCTAAAGTGGCTGTGTTCCTGAAAAGAAAATAATTGGGTTTAAGTAAAGTAATCAGTTGAGAGATTTGGGGTTTTTGTTTGTTGGGTTTTTTTTCAGTTTCTTCTTTGTTCAGAGCTGGTTTGAGTCTGGCCTGGCACCAGATGCAGGTGGCTGGAGGGGTGGGAGGGGACAACAACTCCCTGAGCCACAGAAGCTTCTCACTCCCACTGAGAGGCAATTATTTAATTCAGGATTTGTGTCTGGTATCCTGGCTTAGGGTGAGGTGCAGATGACTGGAAGGAGCCGGGAGTGTCCTGTACTGAACAGATGGGGGCAGGATGTTCCCTCCTTCTCCTTCTGGCTCCTGGTTCCATTTAGCAGCAGGCTGCACTGGTGTTGCTCGGGTGTCCATGTCAGTGTTCACGGCTGTGCAGCTGTACCATCCCAGGATCCCTGGAAGTCCAGCCAAGCCCTTCTTCACAGGACCCAGGATTACTTCAGAGGCCTGTGAGAAGGGGAGGATGCTGCCGCTCCTTCAGGGTCCCAGAGAGTCAGAGCAGCTCTGGGACCATAGAACAGAATCCCAGAATCCCAGGATGGTTTGTGTTAGAAGTGACCTCAAAGCCCATCTCATTCCAAACCCCTGCCACAGACAGGGCACCTTCCCCTAGCCCAGGTTTCTCCAAGCCCACTCCAGCCTGGCCTTGGACACTTCAGGGATCCAGGGGCAGCCACAGCTTCTCTAGGCAATCTGTGCCAGGGCCTCAGATAAAGAGAGCCAGCCCTTGCACCCCACCAGTGAGAAATTCTATTTGGTCCTTAGAGAGATAGTGAAACATTGGCCAAGTCTTTATATAAAGGAATGAGATCTGGATAGTATTTGTGATGAGAATTCTGCTGTCTGGGTTTCACAGCTTTCCACTTGCATTGGAATTCAGAGCTCAGTTTGCCTGTTCTGACAGAAGTCTTCTCTCAGCTCATGCATGAAAATACTCACAAATATTGACTCACTTGACACTTCCCTGCAAATATTTAATTCTACACGTCATGTTTCTGACATGTTAGCGGCTCATGTACCATCCAGGCTCACTGTCATAGTTTAAAATTCAAATGTCTAAATGTTTTTTCTAAGCCAGACCATGTTTTTCTGAACAAAATTGTAAGTAAGGAAGTGATTAGGTCAGAAAATGGTTTAAAACAGGTCAGAATACCTGCTAGTTTAGCATCCCAGTTTTTGGTAAATACTCTGCTGCAACGTGAAAATACGTGAGTGGGTAAAGTATTTAATGTTCATCTTGTCCTTACCTGCGACTGGTCTGCTTGGTTCCTTTTTGCTTCCAGTTCCAAAGAGTCTCTAAATATTTCCTCTCTCCTTTGCAGTGGCAGTCGCTCTTCCAAAACCTTCAAACCAAAGAAGAATATTCCCGAGGGGTCTCACCAGTACGAGCTGCTAAAACATGCAGAGGCCACGCTGGGAAGCGGCAACCTCCGGATGGCTGTGATGCTTCCAGAGGGGGAAGACCTAAATGAATGGGTTGCAGTTAACAGTGAGTCACTGGCCTTTTCTTCATCACCGAAGTGTTGGAAGTGGGCTGACACTTGGGGCAGGACAACTGTGTCCCCCTTTCTATTCCTGGAGAAAAGGGGAGTTGGGGGACCTTGCTCTCTAGAACTTCCTGACAGGAGGGTGCAGCCAGGTGAGGCTTTGCTACCAGGGAACAAGGGCAGGGTGACTGGAAACAGCCTCAAGGTTCAGGTTGGACATCAGGAAGAATTCCTTCATGGAAAACGTTGTCAAGCATTGGAGGTGTTGGAGTTCCCATCCCTGGAGATGTCTAGGGGACAGCTAGACGTGGCTGTCAGACGGTGGGGATCAGCCACAGGTTGGACTTGATGATCTCAGAGGTCTTTTTCCAGCCTGAATGGTCCTGTGATTCTGATGGGGTTTGTAATTTTCCTAAAGTTAGCTCCTTTAGTTCCTACCAAGTTTTGAGCATTTGCTCTGGTAAGTCTCTGATGTCATTCTTTTAACATCCTCTAAAGCTGTTTGTCCAAACTCTCTGCTTTTAGGCCAAACAATGATGCCTAAATTAGTGTTTTCTGATTGCTTGACCTTGTTGCCTCCAACTCCTTCTCCCTGCTGCATGAATTTTGCCCTGTGCTCCTGAAGAATGGATTCTTCCTTTGTACTCCATAGCCTGTGAAGTTTTGGCTGCCACAAGCTCTGTGCCCTGTCTGGGTGTTTGCTCATCTTTTGCCTCTCAGGCTTGGTTGCTCCAGTGGTGGTACAGGATTGATTTGTGCACTGCAGTAGAAATTATGCTTGAGTTAAATGTCCTCCAATTGTTTCTGTGGTTCTGCCTTTTTTCTTCTTGCTCTTTGACATGTTTGGGAAGTGAAACCATCCCACCGACTCTCACCTTCCTGTTCCCAACCAGTCATGCAGTGCACTGGTGCTCCACTTGCCACCGCTTCCAGGGCAGGCTGGAATTGCTGACACCGTCCTTTGCCAAAGTTAATTCACACTGCATTGCAAAACTAGACTAGAGGAAAAAGCCAGCCCACTTGTGTGAGTAAGCATTGCTTAAGATGCTTCATGTATTGCTGGCATCCTTCCCTTTTGGTGGTTCCTTCACTCCATGTGTCTGCTTTCCTGCGTGGCAGCAGTTTCTTCCCTTCTCAAGTGACTTGACTGCTGAATTAGCTGGAATGGAATTGTAGCTGTAATTAATTGTAATTAAAGAGTGAGCTGGTGACGGGCTCCCTTCCCTCAGCATCCCTGCACCACACCGAACTCCAGCAGTAGCTGTGAGCCCCTTCTGCTCACAGAGGGGTCTCGTCGGGAGACAAAATGTGTGACTTCAAGTCATTGCTTTCACCCATCTCGACCCTGAGAACACAAAACCAAACGTGCTCTGCCCTGCTGCTTCTTGATCAGTGCTCAGCCTGACTGGTGTCTTAGAGAATGACTTGATGGGCCTGTGGATTTTGAGACTTCCAAGTGTGGGATTTGCCGTAATCAGGCGTTCTGTCGGAGCCTGTGTGGGTTTTCTGAACATGCTTGCCTCAAAGCAAACAGTGGGCTGTGGTTTCTGCTGGGAGCAGGGAATGGAAACTTAATTAACAGTTCCCGTGGGCACTTGAGAAGCTGGGGCTGGCGTCCTGCATCCTGCTGAGCAGTAGCTGTGACTTGATACAGTGATGTTTGTCTCATCTTGGCCGTTTATCCTCTGAAAAATACCTGCAGATAAAGTGGGTTTTATAAGCTGATTGCAGTGACTACAGTTCCTCATGACAGGATGAAAAAGAACCTTCTTCTCTTAAGAGTTTGGAGTAATTAACTGGAAGAGTAACTGTAACTGTAAGGTTACATGGGCTATATTGGGAAGAAATCCTTCCCTGTGAGGGTGGTGAGGCCCTGGCACAGATTGTCCAGAGAAGCTGTGGCTGCCCCGTCCCTGGAACTGTCCAAGGCCAGGTTGGATGGGACTTGGAGAGACCTAAGATAGCAGAAGGTGTCCCTGCCCGTGGCAGTGGTGGAACTGAATGGTCTTTAAATTCCCTTCCCACCTGAAGCAGTCTGGGATTGTATGAGATGTTTTTGGGAAAGGTGGGCCTTTGGAATACAAAGCCTAAGGGAAGCTACTGTCACCTAACGAGTACCTGCTCTCTCTAGTTGGAAAGTTTATGCTGAAAATCTTTCTTTGATTCCACACTTGCCAGTAGAATGTGGGATTGCAATGAAATGCACCAAACTTCCAGGAAGGGAAATAACTAGGTTTTCTCCTTCCTTTTTCTTCTTCCAACTGAAGATTTTGCTGCAGTGAACAATTAAATAGTTCTTGCTAGAGGCTGTTAAAGAAAGTTGGTGGTTGCTTTCTGCATCTCTGTTATAATGGATCTTAAAAAAGCAACAACAGCGGAGTTTTTTCCCAAAAACCATTCCAGAACCTGTGCTTTACAGTCTGGGCTGTCAGAATCTTGTGCTGCAGACTGCTGACGGGTGGTTTCCTTGCTTTTCAGCTGTCGACTTCTTCAACCAGATCAACATGCTCTATGGAACCATCACGGACTTCTGCACGGAGGAGAGCTGCCCCGTGATGTCTGCTGGCCCAAAGTAAGAGTGTGTTTCTCACACACTGGTGACTGGGTGCAGTTTTTGAGATGATTTTTCATTTAAAAGCTTGAGACCAGCTGAGAGGAGTTCCAGGGTTGGGTGGCAAGGATGTGAAAGAGAAGAAGGATTTGAACATCTGTTAAGCGGGTGGGGAATAGCAAGTTGATATTTTTTGGTCTGTGTTCATATTTGTTTGGTGTTTATTTTTTGTCCTTTAACCTGGGAAGTAAATTAATTATTGAAATTATTTTTACCCCTTCTTTATTTTTCTGAAACATTAATGGGGGCTTCTTAAATGAAGGTTTAAAGATTTTATATGCAGGCATTCCATTAGAACTTAGCAAAATCTTCCTTGTAGGTATTGCAGGAATAGTAGATGTCTGGATAAGAATCCCTGTGCTTTTCTTGGATTCTTGCTTATACTTTTGTTGAGACATCCAGTGTTTCTCTTTCCTGCTCTCTATTTCAGTTTGTTGTTTTGCTCTGGCTACAGACTGATCCTGGCAACCTCAGCTAAGTGTTGGTATTTGTCCTACATGAATATCACTTAAATCTTGGTATTAGGGCAGTACCGGGTGGTGAGAAATCCCGCTTTTTCATAAATCCAGACACATGGTCCATTTGGTGTCTCTGGGATATTTGCATTGTGTTCTTAGATACAGGTTTTAAATGCTTTCAGACCCTCTAATTTGTTAGATTTTTTTTTTGTTGTCCTGTTGTGAGCAGCACCTTCATAATCCCTCCTCAGATTTGTTTATGGTGAAAACGTTCTCCCAGCAGCGGTTCTGACAAAACCAAATTTGCTAAACAAATTGAGAGGGCAGGTTGATCAGATGCGGCTAAGCTTTGCATAAAACCACGTGTGCGATCTGCAACGTACAAGCCCCGTGGCTCACTTGGGAGCTGGTATGGTCAGACTTGCCGTGTTAGGTGTGCTTGGGGTTTTTCAGCAGTACCTTTCCCAGATGATCCACCATCTGGCAAGGCCCATCAGGAGTGACTCAGTGGTGCTAAAGGCTGCCTTGTCTCACCCCAGGTACGAGTACCACTGGGCAGATGGCACCAACATCAAGAAGCCCATCAAGTGCTCTGCACCAAAGTACATCGATTACCTGATGACCTGGGTCCAGGACCAGCTGGATGACGAAACGCTGTTTCCTTCTAAAATAGGTAAGGGAGTACCTGCAGCTGAGCAGTGCACTCAGGTTACACCTGCACAGAAACACTCCAGTGTTAAAAGGTTTCCTCAGTAGCTGATGTGTGGGGCAGGTTTAGAAGGTTACATTACCTGTCTACACACACTTATCTTTGAAGGGATGTTGTGATGCATGAACTCTGATCCATGTATTAGTACTCCCAATAAACACCTGTCACAATTCTGGGTGCAGGAAGCACCATTTCTAACTAATGACTGGTTCTGTTCATCGAGTCTAGTGTTTTATTCACATGGAACAGTGAGTTGTTTCTTTAGAAATAACAGCAGAGGGTCTCAGACCCTTATAACCAGGCAGCTTTTTGTCACAGAAGAGATGTCGGGGTGTCAGGAGGAACTTTCAGACCTTATCTCTAAAGAAGCTGAATTGCAGCTTTGATCTTAAATTGATGGGTTTTTTTGCTTTTTTTTTTCCAAGTGAAGATGAAAAATAGATGTTTTAAAGAGGCTTCTTTCAGAAAAGCAGGAGGGAAACAATGACCAACCAACAGTTTGGGAAAGATAATGGGGGGGTCTCTTAGTTGCCTTAACTTTGTAAATAGTTTCTGAGGCTTTTGACACATTTTCATTGAGCTTCTTTAGAGAAACCGTGCCTTCAGAGAGAGATTCAGAGGCCACAAACTAACCAGCTAAGTATGAATTTCCCGTGTGCTGCAGCAGCCAGAGGAGGAAATGTGATGTACGTGTGTGCAGGGCAGGCTGCAGCAGGAGCATGAGAACGTTAATGGTGGGACCTGAAAGCATTGGTGAGCTCCTGACTGGCCTCAGAGCATCCAGAGCCTCTGGCCTTCAGGCAGGACTTGAGCACTGGGAAAGGCTGCAGGAGAGCCGAGCTCACTGGGGAGACTGGTAGGTGAGGAGGAGCTAGACAGGTTTCCTGTTTTCAGAGGGTTGATACATATCTTTCTTTAGCCTGGGGAAGTGACAGCTAAAGAGTTCATGGCTCCCAGTAGCTGCTTGCTGTTTCCCAGCCGGTTTTAATAGAACCTGTGTAGTGACAAAGGTCTGCTGTTGAAACTGATTCCATCTGCCCTGGCTTGTAGTGGCTTTCGCAACAGACAAACATGGCCCGGGTGTTGAAGAATAAGCACTCTGTTTTCTTCTTCCCAGGCGTACCATTCCCAAAGAACTTCATGTCAGTGGCCAAGACAATTCTCAAGCGTCTCTTCAGAGTTTACGCCCACATCTACCACCAGCACTTTGACCCGGTGATCCAGCTGCAGGAAGAGGCACACCTTAACACTTCTTTCAAGCACTTTATATTTTTTGTTCAGGTAAGGACATGGCAAACGGTGTTCTCGCTTCCAAGCTACATTATCCTTCTTCCCTTGTGGAAAAAAAATTCAGCATCTTCTTAGGTTTCCTTCCTTTAAGAGGGAGGAAAAACTTCAGGCAGTGGAACACTTGAGGTCAGCGAGTGGCAGATGGACAGGGAGGCTGCAGTGGCCCAGCCTGGGCATGGAAAGCTGACTGCCAAATGAATTCTGGCTAAATAAGGCTTCTCACCTCATCTGTACCCACAAAACTCTCTATGTGTGTCTTTCTCCTTATCCCTGTTACAGGAATTCAACCTTATTGATAGAAGAGAACTTGCACCACTTCAAGAACTGATTGAAAAACTCACCTCCAAGGACAGATAAAAGGAAGAGGACTTCTTGAAGTCACTTGTTTCTTTAAGCGAGCGTTTGGTATTTGTTTTTTGTTAATTTGTTTGGTTTAAAAAAAAAAAAAACAAACAAAACAACCCCCCTGTGCTGTTACCAGTGACAGCTAAGATCTACTTTCTGTGCTTTTATTAGGGGAAATCTTTTCTCTGTTAGTGACATGTGGTAAATAGCTTTTTTTTTTTTATTAATATTATTTTACTATTGTTATTCATTGTGGAATTTCTAGCAGGTGCTGAGTGTTTATTAAGGAAACGTGCTTGGTTGGGGGATTGACTCTGCTGGTGGATGGGTTCTTGTGTTGTGTCAGTGGTAGCCCATTCTCATGAAGTCCCTGGAAGACTTGCTTACATTCTCTAAGTGCCTTGGCAGACTCACTTCTGAGGTGCAAAGCACATACAATACTGAACATTGCTGGAAACAGAAAATATGTACTAACACCCAGACACTTACTGAAACTTGTTTTAGAAACATATATCTATGCTTACACTAGGAAAAAAAAAAAGCCATAACTTGCTGAAATCAATGATCTCCAGCTTTTAATACAAATACTTGTCTTATTTTTTTAGAGATGAATGTAGGATTTTTCAAACCTAGATTACTTCTTACGAAGAAAAGCAAAGTTCTTGCTAAAGCAAAATGGTGAAGGTGGTGTCAAAATTACACAGGCCTTGTGCTTAGCAAGTAGTTCCATGCCTGCTGCCGTGGGACTTCGCATAGTTGCTTTTATTTTCTTAGCAGGAGAGCATCAGTTGGGTCAGCCAGCTCGTTAGGTTCCCCTAGCAGTTGCCAAATGAACAGGTAGTTTGCACAAACACAATTAGGGGAAATATTCCCTAGAAAAAAATTGCACTGGGATAGTAGTAATAATAATAAGGAAAACCTGGCTTGAAAAATAACTGCTGGAAAGGTGTTTTTAAGTTAGGAATGCAAAGCCTGGCTCTGAGGAGGGGCTTTGGTGGCCAGTGTTTGCTGTTTGAGAAAATGTATCTGGGGGGGAGATAATTTTGGGGGCTGCTTTGGAGTTATGTTACTATGATGGTGTTCTCCCCCTTTTAAAACCACTGCCCATCTTCAGGGAGCTCCAGCTGTTGGGAAAAGCAGCAGGAACAGGGGAGGCCAAGGTGAGTACGTGGCAGAGAAGTTGAGCTTCTGTTTTGTGCGCCTTGGCTCAAGTCAAGTTGGAGCTGGCGTGCAGGAACCTGCAGGAGAGGTGAGTGAGAGGCCATTGGCATGGCCAGCAGGGAACAGCTGAGCACAGAAGTGACTCACTTGGGAGCTCCTGGGTTCCAGTGAGGGATCCTGATCTTCTGGCTTTTCCTGTGCCACCATCCGCACGACAGCGCCAAAGCCACCCATCTCCCAAATTCCAACTGCTTGGTTTGGACACAGAGTGAGCAAGGCAGGAGCTCCCAGGTGCTAAACAGGGGATGCCTCCCGTTTCAGGGTGACTCCTTGGTTTGGTGTCATGTGCCAGCAAGCAGCAGAAAGGATAAAGGTGTAGAAATGAGGATTTGCTTGGACACGGCAGTGCAGTGGTTCACGTTCCTGGCACGCTTCTGCCCTAGGAGGGTGTAGTTCTTGTTGTTGTTCTTGCAGTTTTTATTTTGAACAGCCAATTCTAGAAATCCAGAGGCATCTGCTGCAGTCCAGCCCATCAGAATTGGAAAGTAAAAAAAATGAGTTTTAGGTGTGGATAGTGTGTTTTTTTAAATTCAATATCTGGCAATAGAAAGTCTTTGACCAAATAGTTTCTAGGCGTGTAATAAAAGCTTGGAGATCATGATTTGCCTGACAGCTGTATGAACACATTGTTTAATTACACAACACTTGAAAATAACATCGAGGACGTGTTTGCAGTGGTGGGGATTTAGGATCCCCGTGCTGTTTCTTTTTGCAGCTTTTCATTGTTGTTTTGCTTCTCAAAGCTGTGGGACCAGAAGATGACATGTGTTTACACTCTCGGAGTAAGGGCACATGGAAATGCCACTCAATGGAATCTGGATCGAGTGAATGTGTTTATAAAATAGTGCATTTATGGAAAAGGGGGGGACACCCCCTGCCCCTCCAGATAAACCCCAGAGAAGCCAACCCTGCTCTACTCCAGGCCCCCACTTTGGACTTTGAGGGGTGACAAGCGCTGGAGAACAAAACCTCCCAGCTTTGGTCATGGGGAGCAGAAAGTGCCAGTGGGGTTGAACCAGGCTGTGCTTCCAGAGCTGCCTCAGGCCTTCCAGTCTGGTGGGGTCCCAAATTCCTGTGGTTTGTGATGGTCTGCTGCTACCAGCACGTTGGATGTTGTCAGGGCTTGAAAACAAACATGCATGGGTGGTGACTCCTCCCTGGAGCTGGGAAGGGGCGAAGGGCCGAGCCCAGGGAGCTCAGCCAGCGGTGGATGGATACGGGATGTGTTGTCCAAGTCTTTCCAGTCCCAGTCAGGGGTACAAGTTACTCGTGCAAAGAGGAACCAAACCACTGCCTTCTGCTACTGCAGGAGGCTGAGGGGACAAAGCAGGTTCTGAGGGGCAGGCAGCCCATCTGCAAGTATCCAGTTTCTTTTCCTGCTTACTATGCAATGTAGAGCTTTGAACTTCTGCTTTTCTGTGGAGATGGAGAGGAGCAGTGTCCTTACTCAGTCCTTGGGAACTAAGCCCTCTCCCAGTGTCCCTGACCCTCAGTTACCAGGTAAGGACACCTACTTGCTGCTATGGACTCAACTTACCTTTCAGATTTTTCCTTTCTATTTCTCACCCCTCTTCCTTTCTCCCGGGTCACCCGACACAGTTTTGCTATGAACACATCCTATTGGATAGCTGTGCTTTTCCTTGCTGCTCTCTCCTCCTCTCCTGCCTGCCAGAGTGCTGTTACTGTACATAACCCCCCTTTTGGTTGGATTATCTGAGGAGCTGCAGCACGAGCAGAGATTCCTTGCTTTTTTTTCCAACTAAAGTATTCCCTTCTGCGCCGGATCTCGTTTCCTTCACTGCTGGTAGCAGTTGTCTCTTTTCCAATCCCTCCCTCCTGAAACCACTGGCAGTTTTATGGATGCCCATCGTTTTTTCCTGGCTATCTTCTTTTTTAACACGAGACTAACAATGATTTTCAGTGTTAAACCTTCTTCTTTCCCTGCTTTTCTTATGGTTTCCTCTTGCCAGGTTCAGTTTGCAGCCTAGGAAAATACCCAATTACCTTATTCTGTTGGAAGAACCGATTCCCAGATTGTTCATAGAATATTGTATTTTTAGGGGAGATTAATTTTTTATAGCCACTAAACTATACTCATTATTTTTGTACGTTTGCAACTTGGGGACAATTTTCCGAGCCGTGTCGCGGAGGGAGCATTTATTGTCGTGGCTGTTGGACTGCTTGGGAATGCTGTGGTTGTGTGGTGTAGAGGCACATGCCCTGGTGTGAAACCAACAAGGTTTCAGTAAAAATGAATGAGGCTTCAGTAAAAGGCCATTTTTGAAGGAAAAAAAAAAAAAGAAAAAAAAAAGAATTCCGAGAGCGACACTAACCTTTCCTCCTCCTTGAGAATCCTGAAATGTGTGGGAGAAAACGCAGTGTAATCTATAAAATGCAAGGAGAGAACCCTTACTGTGAGCTAACTGTGCCAATACCGCTTCAGTTTGTAGTCACTGATGGAGATTTCAGTTCTAAAAGAAAACAGCTTTTGATCAAAAAAGAACAAGATGAATGTCTGAAAATCCGCACCGTGTTTATTTGAGCGTTGTAAATAATGTATACAGATGGTTGTATGTGATGGGGCAAAATATTTAAATCCTAGGGTTTTTTTTTTTTTTTTTCAATAAGAAACTGAAGGCTGTTTATAAGAGAAAATAAATAGCTATGTTTGACCATGACTGTCTTCTTTATTTCCTTCTTGGACTTGCTCCTCAATGGTCTCCTACCTGTAAATAGATTCCCCTCCTGTATATTGGAAACATCTGACCAGGACACACCCAAGGATGTTGTTGGCAGGCCGGTGCCACAGGAGGTGCCGACTCCACTTTTGGCCCTGCCCAGCAGCACAGGTGACTTTTTTTTGGCTTTTCTTTCTCCCAAGAGCCTCCAGTGACCCCGACAGCTGGAGCACTCCAGATTTCCTGCCCTCCCCCCACCAGGGGTTCTGGAGTGCCCTGTCCCGTGGTAAGTTGCTCACTCACCTGGCTGGAGGGCAGTTGGGAACAAGGTGGATGAAAATCTGCCTTTTACTTGAATTTTTTACACAAATCTGGGGCCACAACTCCCTCTCTGCTGGTGCCCATCCCCTGTGGCTCAGGATTTTTCCCCGTTTGACATGGTTCTCCTTGGGTTCGGTGTCTGTTTGGGAGGTTTTAGGGTTTCATAGAATCCCACATTGGTGTGCCTTGGAAGAGACCTTAACGCCCATCCCATTCCACCCCTGCCAAGGGAAGGGACAGCTCCCAGGGTTGTTCCAGGCCCTGTCCAGCCTGGCCTTGGACACTTCCAGGGGCAGCCACAGCTTCTCTGGAACCCTGTGCCAGGGCCTCCCCACCCTCCCAGGGAACAGTTCCTTCCTGAAGTAAAGAATTCCAGCCTAAAGCAAAGAACTCCTTCCTAAAGTTAAGAATGTCTTCCCAATTTTTCAGTAACAGCCCTCTAAATTAACTGCCGCCGATCTCCTTTAAAGGCAGCTCTCGTGCCAGTGCCAGGCCATTCCCGGAGGAGTTTTTAAGGCAGTCGGTGGCCGGGGGGGGGTTGGCTTTGTCCCCTTTTCCCGTTCCCTTTGTCCCGCGGGGCAGCGCCGACAGCGGGAGCACCCCGCGGCGCCATCGATGCGCTCCGCTAGCCTCTGCTCTCGCCTGCGGCGGCCTCGGCCGCGGCGCGAGCCGGTGACGTCAGCGGCCGCCCCGGCGGGTCCGCCGCTGTCGCGCGCCAAATTTGAAGGCGGCGCGCGCGGGGCTGGGCTCGCGCCCCCTCAGGTCGGGGCTCGCGCCCGCCCCCTCAGAAGCCCCCTGAGGCCGCCATGGCCACCCCGCCCAAGCGCAGCCGGCCCGACGGCCGCCTCAGGAAGGTCGCCGTGGAGGGCAACATCGGTGAGTCGGCGCCTGTCTCCTACGCAGGGAAAGGGATGGGCAACGGGGAGTTGGCGGCGGCTGGAAGGAGAGGCGGCTTCCGCGGCGCTCGGTGCTTTCGGCCGTGTCTGTGGGAGGCACAGCTCTGCGGACCCTTCGCTGCCTGCCTGCCTCCTTCCTGTCTTTTTTCTTTTCTTTCCTCCCTTCTGCTTCTTCCTTACCTCTTCCATCCCTCTTTGCCCTCTTTGCCCTTTTCCCCTCTTTTCCTCTTCTTTTCTCCCCCTTTACCTTGTGTGGGGGCTCCTTCCACTACGGCAGAGCGGGGCAACAGGGATGCTTCCACAAGATTTTCCTGGCCGTTTTCCTCCGGAAAAGGCTCTTAATCAGGTCAGGAGGCACAAACAAAAGCCAATTCATAATGTCAGAGACTCTACCTTGACACCGTAAAAAATATGAGGTTTGTGAGAAAAAAAAAAAAAAAAGCTTTCTATTACAGTTTTTAACTGATTTTCACCTGTTTGGTGTGGAAGTCTGGGATAAGCTTTTCCCCACGTCTTTCCCGTTTGTGGTGTAAAGCACCCAGAATCACGGAATTTCCCGAGTTAGGAGGGATCCACAAGAAGGATCTCTGAATCCCACTCCTAGCCCTGCACAGCACACCTCAAAATATCACCAGGTGCCTATTGTCAAACCTGTTTAAATTCAGATGAACAAAAACCCCGTTGCTCCATTAACTGGTCTGGCTCATGGTGGGTGTGGGAGGGTGGTTTATGGGGGTGGAAGTCAGTGTTCAACACTAGAAATAACACTGCTGTGGGTGGCTTCTCACTGACGTTGTTCCTGGATGCTTTTCCTACAGCTGCAGGGAAATCCACCTTTGTGAATATTCTGAAACAAACCAGTGAGGAGTGGGAAGTGGTTCCCGAGCCTGTAGCTAGATGGTGCAATGTCCAGCAAAACTCTGGAGACGACTGTGAGGTAAAAGAGGGAAAAAGAAGTCAAATGTACCTCTGATTTCAGCATAGCAGTATATTCAACCGACTGGGTATTTTTCAGGCTCTGTGTGATAGCAACACTTTTGCTGATTGCTTTCACAGTATCTTGAGTTCCTCTTTTCCAGTCTGTTGGGTCTATTATGGAATAAATATTCAACATCAGATATCATTTCTGAAAGTGGAAAAGTGGTAAAGAGTTACTTGTAGCACCTGTGAACTAACCAAGTGACTGCAGAGGCTAGTTCCTGTGCCATGAAAAGTGTGCTCTGAAATGTCTTAGGAAATTGAGAGCTGCTGCTCACTTGGTGTTAGTGGTGGGACTTTTTTCCCCAGCTGCCTGTAAATCCATTGGCAATCCAGCTGCTGCTTCCCATGCAGGTGGCTTTTGAGGGACTGGAAATCTTTGTTAGACCCGGCAGAAAGCACGGTGCATTTTGGTTAACTCGGCGTAAAACTGAACGGGCGCACGTTGCTGCTGGCTTCTCCTCAGCTGTGTTTTTCTGGGATCAGGCAGTCTGTTCCTTTTCCCCTGGGCCCAGGAGCTGACCACATCGCAGCGGAGCGGCGGGAATGTGCTGCGGATGATGTACAAGAAGCCGGAGCGCTGGGCCTTCACCTTCCAGACGTACGCCTGCCTCAGCAGGATCCGGGCTCAGCTCAGCATCCTGGACCGCAAGCTCGGGGACGCGCAGAATCCCGTGGTGTTCTTCGAGCGCTCCGTCTACAGCGACAGGTAGGAGCCCTCGAGGGGCAGGGGAAACTTCTCCCAAGTCAAATCACAGGATGTGTGGGCTTGGAAGGGAGTTCTGCAGTCCAAGCCCCCAGCCAAGGCAGGGTCACCTTGAGCAGGTGGCAGAGGAGTGCGTCCAGGTGGTTGAAATGCTTCCAGAGGGAGACTCTGTGACCTCCCTAAGCAGCTGTGCCGGTGCTTGACCACACTCCTGGAAAGAAGTTCTTCCTCGTGTTGAGGCAGAACTTCTCGTGCTTTAGTTTATGGCCAACAAGAAAATGTCCAAATAAATGCCCCATCCTGTGTTTCTGGATTCAGAAGGTGAGACCTGATAACTGAATCCCACCCCTTAATCCTTAGGTGTTCCCCCTGTTGTAATATATTGCACTAATTAATGTGTTTTAATTTATTGTAAATAAATGACCCGGTGTACAAGCCAGCTGTGTTCTGTGGGTTATTCCTGCTCATCTGAGCTGCAAATGTTGGTGGTCTTCATGCACACAGCTCCAGGAGGAGAGTACCAGCTGTTTATTCCACTCCAGGAGATGGTCAGAGATGCTGCAGTGTTACCACTCAGCTTCTTCACTAGTCACTGTGTTTGGGGCAATCCGAGGGATTCCTGTGTCCGAGAGTTTTGTTTCCATTGCTTCAATGTCCACAGGTACATCTTTGCTGCTAATTTATACGAGTCTGACTGCATGAACGAGACCGAGTGGACAATTTACCAGGACTGGCACGACTGGATGAATAAACAGTTTGGCTCGAGGCTGGCTCTGGATGGGATCATTTATCTCCGAGCCACTCCTGAGGTGAGGGGTACGAATGTGACAGCACCAAAAACAAGTCTGTGTTCTGGGCCTGTTAGAGCTCAGCTCAGGCTGCGCTGTTCCCCTGAAGGCTGCAGTACTTGAGCTGTGACTAGGTCTGGAAGTACTTACGAGAAAAGTTATTTCAAATGTAGACTTGTGTGTATTAAAGAGAGCTGTGATGGTAATGATTTTCTCATTTTAAAAACAGAATACATGAGAACAGTAAACCAGAAAATACCGCTGGAATAAAGCAAGCGACTGCAGGAAAGTACAGAATACCTCTAGGAATAGCTGTTACGTCGGGAATACAGCTGTACAAGGAATGCATACAACAGTTTCCAGTAATGGTAGAGCTGATGTGGGGGTGGTCTGTGAAGCCCCCACACCTGGGGCGCTGGAGCTAAGCCAGGTGAAAGTGCGCCCTGTATGTGAGGCCTTAGGACCATGCTTTTATCTTGCGCCATCTGATATTTGTTTAAAAGGAGGGAACAGAATGATACCTCCTTTGAGTGTGAAATTTGCTTGAACAAGAGAAAAACATGAGGTTAAAAGAGCTCTAACGAACTTACAGATCACTTTGATATTTCCTTGCTTCCAGCTTCCATTCAGTTTTGTTACAGTTGTAAAAAACCGTGGAATGTAACTAACACACTGGAGTTACTCCGAGGGCTTTTTGTTTTTGTATTTAAGAAAATAATGCATAGTTAAATTGCAAAGTACAACACTTAAACAATTCTGGCTTGCTGTTGAGGCTTTAGGTGTTCTCAGGATGGGAACAAATGATTTTAAACATTTGGTTATTTTAAATTTGGATATTTCTGTGCTCTTGGCATGCAATACAGCAATTATTTTTATTTACTATCTTTTGCCTTTAGAAATGCTTGAATAGGATTTACTTGCGTGGAAGAGATGAGGAACAAGAAATCCCCATTGAATATCTGGAGAAGCTTCACTACAAACATGAAAGTTGGCTCCAGCACAGGACACTGCGGTAAGGTTTGTTGAGTGGTTCTTTGAGGATGGATAAACCTTTGTAAGGATGTTCTGTGAGGCTTTTTCTACCAGTGAAACCTCAGCTTTTCTTGTGATATGTAAATCTGATCTGCAGGCACGTTTCTATCAGTGTTTCCGTAGCAGTCGTGTCTTTCCAGCATGTTCATTATTGCTGGAATGACAAGTTCTCTTCACACAAAGCTCTGAGCAGCAGAGGCCTCAGCTGAACTAGCTTTAACACACAGTGTGTTGTTATTCCATTAGGTGCTGGGGGAGCAGAATGTCTGGGAATCACTGGTGTATCTCCGGAGCCATGCTGTAAATTCAGAATTCCTGGCTGTAATTTATAGATGCAGTTCTTCTTGTGAGATTCTTAACAATAAAAATGGTGACAGGGATTTGACTGCTTTCTGCTTTACTTCCAGCTACTAATATTTGCTTTGTTCCTCTCCCGATACAGAACAAATTTTGACTATCTTCAGGAAATTCCGATTTTAACACTCGATGTTAATGAGGACTTCAAAGGCAAAAAGGACAGATATGATCACATGATCGAAAAGGTAAAATTTCACAAGCATTACAAACTGATGATTCACGTTGCTCTGGAAATACACTTTACACTCTAATCATCCTTCTAAAGTATGTAAGTCACAGAGTTCCTTTCAGGTAATGAACAGTTTTACGCGCTATGGCAATGCATATTTTAAAGCTAGGCCAAACCTTTTATCATTTAACTGCTCAGGTGTTCGGTACTTGAATCCCAGTGGGAGTCAAGTGAGGACAACTTTGATCTGAGTAGCTGCAATGGCTTACAGACCTCAGCAGTGGTTTGCACATGTTTTTCCGTTCTTCAGAAATCAAGTGTTCCTTCACAGGAAAAGCAGCTTTGTCCTTTGATCTCCATTGATCCACCTAGGAGTGGAAGTGTTCACCTGATTAAAACCAGTCTTGCTGGCTGAGCTAGTTAATCGATGGAATGACTGGAGATGGCAGCTGTGGAGGGAGCATGCTTCCCATCTGCACAAGATGAGATAAGGCCAAGCTCAGCAACTTAGTATGGATTTTGCAGGAGTTTTCTCTGGGGTAGCTGTCAGGTTTATCTGGCAACAGCCCATGCCCTGTGTTGGCCCTATTTTTTGGCATTTCCTAAATGGAGCCAGGGAAGAGGTACACTTGATAAGGCTGGGTACATTGTGCTGTGTGAGGACCCAGACCCTGTGTCCTTTCTTCTTCCCTCTGTTGTGATGCTTATCCTGAAACTGGGCCTGGTGTGTAAATCCTGACAGGGTTTTCCATGCAGGATTACTGGTGCTACTCTCTGAAGTGGAGATTGGCTTTCTCGTGGTGCCTTTCAAGTTAGTCTTGGCACAGTTACATGTTCCCTTCTCTACAGGAAGGGATTTGACCTCTTCTTTTTTTCCCTATCTCTTCGAGCCCTGACCTGGGAAGGGAAGGGTCACAGTTGGAGAGTGTGATCCAAGATCTGTTTCTATTTCACATCAAGAATTTGGATGAAGTGTTCACAGATGGGCTCTGTGTAGGAGAGCCTTTGCCAAAAGAATAGCATCATGTCCTCTAAAAAACGGTTCCTTTTGGGAGTAGCCTAGCTTGAGTGGACAGAGGAAAATGCTCCCAGTTCAGGCTGCATCACAGCCTAGTTCCAAGGATGTTCCTGAAACTTAAAGGCAGGCATTGTGAGCTTGGCACTGATCTCCAGCATTGGATTTTCTCTGAGCCATGTGGTTTTGGTAGGTATTGCTTCATTATTTCTTTGCCAGCCTCAGGTTCCGAGGAACATCCTGGTAAGGTGCCCTGGGTTGTTCACCAGCGTTAAATCCGGCTGGTGTGCAGGCGGTGGGCGTGACTCCGTAGTTTCCAAATGACAGCTCTTTTGAGGTGGCCATTATCCTCCTCGTGTGTGGGTGACACCTACTTGTAATGCAGTCCTTTGTGACAGAGGGCTCTAGTTCAGGACCACAGGAGGGGTGAGCATCATTCCATCGTGTCTCTCCCTGCATCTTCTAAATTACAGGTACCATGTCTGGAAATGTTCTTGATGGAGAGGTAATGACACGGCCGAGCCAGAGCTGCTTTTTCCCTGTTTCTTTAGGTTGTAGCAAAGCATAAAGCAGAGGAGAGGTAAATATACTTGCTCCCTATTTCTGTTGATAAACACTTAGTGTGATTGACAATATTTGTTTCTCTTTGCAGGTCAAGGAATTTTTGAGCATGTTGTAATCCTCTTTGAAGTGCAGACAGAATCAAACCATTCCAAACCTCTGTGCGGTCCAAGTGCAGCTTCTTCCTTCTTTTGTAGGAGGCCTCTGGAGAGGCACGACTCGGTCCTGGTGATTTGGTTGTGAGGAACAAATAAACTTAGTGAATAGGGGAATTATTAAATAAATCAGTACGTCTGTTCAGTATTATGTGAAATGACATGCACGGATTCTGAAGAGACAAGGATTCTGAGTATTGCCAAATGATTTGCCAGTTTTTGATCAGACCAATGAATTCTACAGTATTTTGTAGGTGTTTTTAATTTATTTTGTGCCCAACTGCTATTTAATTTTGAAGAAGGTAGCTGGTTTTTAGATCTCTTCGTTTTTTAGCTGCATGGATTTGTAATGGATGTTTTCTTGTTCCCAGGAAGTAAAAGGTAAAAACCATTTTTGCTGCTGAGGGCATTTTATTATAACCTGGAATTTTATGGTTTAAGGTATACAAAAATGTTTTCTGATGCTTTTCATAGAAGAAGTTCTTTGTAGAATACACTGAATTAAATCCAAATGTGACTGAAATTCTGCAACAAACAAGTGAATTTTTATATCTGTTTCTGTTATGCACTGCATACCAGGACATTCTAGGCATTTTGGTACCTAGCACGTTTGGGGTTTCTGACCAAATTTTTTTAGCTTTTCCAAGAACAGTACTGTGTTTGCTGCTGGTCACTCCTCTTCTCCTGGAGAGGAACATGTTTGCTTGCTAGGCACTGCACTGGGCAGAAGGGCATTTTGCAAATGGCTTCCATCTATAAATGACGTGTTGCTAAACCATCCCATAATTGCATTAGGGATGTGAGAGGTGGCTTCCTGCCTTTGTTCCAGCTGCTCCTTGTGTTCACTGAGCCTTCTGGGTGTTTATCCCAGATCCTACACTGTTGGAAGTAGGTTTTTCAGTCGCACCTGCTTGGAGTAAGAAGTGGAGACCTGTGTGGAGTAGCTGCTGCCTGAGCCTCTTGTTCCAGGTGCAGAAAACAAACTTCAGGTTACCCATCTCAAGTGCTGGGTTTTATGAGCTGCCTTGTTCTGCTTTAAACACTTCTGAGTGCACAGCTGGCTTCTGAAGGCACAATTTTATTGTAAAGCTTTTTATTGTCTACCGTGGTGCTTCTGCTACCTGCCTGTTGGAAATGAGATTTCTTCCTTTATGGCTGGAGTTGTGCTGGCATTCCCTAACCATTGGCTGAAAAATAAAAGTGGTTGGAAAGACTTCTTAGTGCTTAATAGTGTTGGCTTCTTGTCTCATAAAAGAAGTAATATCGTGGATTGCTCCTATGTAATACTGGTACTGTAGGTGTATTTGGTGGGAAAAAAAAGTTCTCTAGGATTTCTGAGAAACTGACTTCACTTTTATTTTTTCATGTGCGGGAAATTATCTGATGGGACAGAGACACAGGATTACATCAAGTGCATCGTGTGTGTGACAGTGCTCAGTACAAGAGTGTTGTATAATATTTATGCTGTATGGAAAAGTAGCAGTAGTCTGGCAGAAAATCTTGTGCAGGACTTGAAGGTTGCACAGGAAAAGGAAAGATTTTAATATCTTTGCTCCAGAAAGGAAGTGAGGTGGAATGGATGAAGATTCAGTTCAGATTTACTTGAAACACATAGTACAAGCTTTTAAAGCATTCTTGGCAAGAGTCTGAACAGTAACAACTTATTTTGACTAACAGTGCAATTATTTCTACAGTTTCAGCTGTCAAAATTGTGGATTTAATTACAGGAATTGGAATGACAGTGCTCGCTGCAAGGAAATAAACATGTCTGAGTTCTAATAAAGACCTCTTTTGAAACCCATCACAGAGAGCACACAGAAATTCTGTGGCAGGTTATCTGCAGCCTGTTCCAGAAAGCTTTACAAAATCTCTGCCTGCCAAGTTTGGGTTGGAAGGAGCAAAGTCATGACCAATTACAAGAATGTTTTTAATTGCTGCAGAGAAAAAAAAAACAATACCAAACCCCAAACACACGCCCCACTGGCCCTCAAGCTCCTGGGGGATGTGAAAGTGGCTGGCCTAGAGCACACGAAGCTGCAGTTATTTGTATGTAGGACAGACACAGCCCAGACAGCAGCAGAGATGGCCTGAGACTGGTCTGCCTGTGCCTTGGCTTAGTCCTCAGCTTCAGCAGTACCTCAGCCTTCCAAACCTGTCAGTATTTTTTTTGCTTACATCTGTTCCCAGGCTACCACAAACCAGGATTGTTGTGTTGGCTTTTGCCTTTTAGAGATGTGAAAAGTTTCTGAACTGGTGTCGGCTGTTTGGTGAGGATTGTTTTTCAGCCTTTGGATGTTGTGTCCCTTTCTCTTCCATTGGGTAAGAGATACTCTGATGGAATTGCCTAGGAATGCTTGCTTGTTTTAATCAAGAGTTATCATGATCAGGAAACAAAACTGGGATGCTGCTTTTTTTTCCAGTTAGAAAGATTGAAGTACTGATTAGTAGGGTTTTAATTGTCATGCAAGTACCTGTGTGAGCAATGGTCTTAATATTGCCTCATTTTATTCTCAGTCCTTGTGGCTGTTTTCTGTATAGTGGATTTTAAGTTCTCTTCTAAGTTTATTTAAGTTCATCTCATCTCTAAATGCTTCTTAAAATAGCTACCAGTTTTGTAGATAGAACCTAATTTTCTGTAATTTGATGCCAATCACTTACTAGTACTGTTTTTTGTTTATTTAAGCAGACTTTGTAATAACAGAATTGTATATAAATATGGTAAGTATTGAATTGATTCTGTTCTTTTTCTAGTAATTAGGTACTCAAGAATCTCTTAGTGAAATAAAAATGACCAAGTAGAAACTCGCTGTGAACTGTTATGCATAGACCAGAGAAGTCTGTTTGTATGCAGCAGTAATGAGGTATATCTTAGGAAAACACTGTGCAAGTACTCTTGCCAAGAGGTTTCAGCATAACCAAGTGTATGGGCCACCAGGTGTTTTTTTCCAGCTCCTGTTCAGACTCTGCCTGACTGTGAGTAAATAAATCACTCTTAGCTTCACTCTTTTTGTCTTTAAAATATTGATGTCTCCCCATACCTTCAGGAGCCTGGGAGGAGGCATTAGTTAAAATTGATGTGCTGTTTCCAAGGTCTGAAGTGTGCTGTTAAATAATGAAAAAGGAAGGCAGCCCTGGTTTTAGGTTTTGCTCTCCGATGCTCTGATGCCATTGGCCCAGATTCATGGCCAATGGAAGTTATTTGTTTTAAAAGATATTAAAAGCCATCGGTGCAATGTTAGCTGTGTTAATTCACCTAGAAAAACGAAAGCTGTAACCGTTTGTAAGGAAAGGAAATTTAGGAGAAGTTTGGTCTTTAAATACAAACTGATGGCAAAACTGTGCTGCAGTCCCTGTAGCCTATTGATAAAGGGGAGAAATCAGTCCAGGACTCTGCCACTGGAGGTCATTGTGTCTCAGTCCCTGGGCCAGCTGCAAGAGGAGCATTAGGGCTTTAACAGTGAATGGCTGAGGGAAAGGTAAGGAAGAGGTCTCTTCCTCGCTCAGCCAGAGGATAAATAGTGCACGGAATGAGATAAATCTTGCTCTCCTGGAGGAGGGAGTGGAATAGAGCAAACCCTGCTGGATTAAGCGAATAACTAGAAAAGGCTGAGCTAATGGTAGGGGTTTGGTCACCAGAAGGCCTTCTGTGCAGCCACCAGCTGTTTATGTGCTGGGAGTGAACATTAGCGCATGGATAACACTAATCCCGCTGGGTCTGAGCCATGGCTGCCTTCAGGGCTGAGCTCTCACCTGCACACAGCCCCCAGCAGGGCTGATGCTGACAGCCTGCTGCCAAGTAAAACACATAGCAGCTCTACTAACTGAGGCTATGCACAGTGCTTACTGTGCCAAAGCAACCTGATCTGGGAATGCATCTCCAGAATGCCGATTGAAATCCAGCAGTGACAAGGAGTGTGGATTCCACACTGGGAGTAAACAGTGCAGGAATTTATTTTACCTTAGGTAGGTATAATGGAATGCTCAGAGCCCAAACTGGAGGCTCTTGTGTGCAGGTGACTTTTCTTCTTGGGTCTGAGTTTCGGTTTATGGGTATAGAGAATATGAGAGCAGCGTGAATAAGCCTATGGTGCATGCTAAATGAGATTGCAGGCTGTTGCTAATTTCTTGGATTTGTGCTGACTGCTCTTCCCAATGTCCTGGGTAGGCTGGACATGCCATATATGATGTCCAGGAAGTCAAGGTTGTCCAGCTTGCACCATGGATGTTTGCTGGCTCGTAGTACTGCCTGGCTTGGAAAAAAGCTGTTGGTTTCTGGGAGTTATTTACAAAAATGTTGCCACTGCTGCTCTTTCAGAGGACATCCTGTGCTTTCTCCTATCCCGTATTTTGTGCTTTTTCTCTCCAATTTCCTTCTAAGTTGTTGTGACTTGTCTTTTAATAGCTGCTAGAAACATGATCTCATACAGGTTGTAACAGAAAAATTAAAGCTCAGGCACAGCCTTCTTGAGCGTGTGGCTTCTGCCCTGCTCCACTTGGCTGTCTTTGGTCTTCTAGTCCTCGTCTTTGAGTAGTTCTGCTGAATTAACCCATGTGTTTGCCAGGGCTTTTCCTACCTCCTCCTGGTTTCAGCACCAGTTATGGATGCATGCTGACTGTGTGCTCTTTTCTCATCATTCCCTTCAGATTTTCCCCCACTGCTTTGATGAAGCCATAGCTGTTGCTCTCTGCTGAGCCTCCACCACACCTTTGGTGTTGTCCTCGCTGCGGCTCATGGCCTTTACCCCGAGCCCTCGGCACAGAACAGTGGCCTCAGGTCATTGACTGGCTTGTTGGTCAGTCACCTGTGTCCTGTCTGCTGCGCCTCGTGAGGAGAACACCCGCAGTCAAAAAGGGCTTGGCTTTTTAGGTATCATTCCTGATCTGCAGTGCTGCTGCTTTCCCGAGGGTTTCCTGCGATGGTCCAGCATAGTCGTGTAGGTATTCCAGCTGTGCTTGTCCTTGCCAGAGTTTCTTTGCTGTCTCTGCTGTGTTGGCTAGAGAGTGGGCTCATGTCAACTGACTGAAGAGCCTTTTCCAGTGGGGGTTTTGGTGCAGCTCGTGCTGCTTTAACCAGTCTGGTTTCTGACTGGGGGGCTTGTGACACAGGAATATAGCTCTGTTTTGTGGAACTGAGCAGTCTGAGCTATTGAAGAGTGAAGGGAGATTCCCTGAGGCTGGGAGCTGCCGGGCGCTCCATTGTCAGCATTCCTCGTGCTGTTGTGCATGAACTTAGACTCAGGTTTTTATGGCTAATGAGTGCCCCTGCTATTCTTAGACCTTTAGCTGTGGAGAACAGATTCATCTCACAGTTTCAACTTTTTCCTGCTGAGGTTTACCCTTCCCCTTTGACATAACCACGGCTTGTGCACAGGACTAGCCTTTTCCTGGAAGGACAGGATGACACGGGTTGTTCTGCTGCTGGTGGCTTCCCAGCCTGTTCAGCATTTTAGGATAGGTGGGACTGAGCTTTGGGGATGCTATGGCACAGTACACTCTCAAAAGGAATTCTTACTGTGTTTGCCAAATGTCACGGCTGTGCTGCATGCTTTAACTCCTGTGATACACGTTTGCTGCTACTTAAGTATGTAAATAATGGCCTTTCTTGAGATCTCTTAGTGACTTAGACTTAGCCTAAGCCTGCAGTGGGACTGATGGAATTCGTCCATGCCGGAGATGAGTCACTAGCTCTTCCTGTCTGAAAATTTCCTTTTCTCCCAAGGTTGCTCACCCGTGATACACTCAAAGTGATAATGCGTCTGCATTTTATGTTTTATTGACAGTCTGCACTTGCCAGTTGCCCTCAGATGAGGACACCTTCAGCATCTGGTTGCACTGTTGGCTTTAAAGACTGCTGTTAGCATTGCTTCTGGGATCGCTGGTACAATACAGCTGGAATCATATTGGCAGGAGGTCAGAAAGCATCGCTGGAAACGTAACAATTGTCTTAGCTTGTTGTGCAGCACAGGCTGAAGATCTCTGATCTTTCAAAGCCCTTCTGTGGAACCCTCCTTCTAGCCACTTTTGTAATGAATTTTCTGTCTCCGCATTTGTTGCGCTGCCTTTGAGTTTTTTTTTGTTTCTCTCTTCTTTTCTGCTTGTGTCTAGTGCTGGAATATAACCCAGTTCTCCTTCCTGGTCTGTCACGCCACTGCCCACGAACTGAGCCTTTGCATTTAATTTCCCTACACCAGCACATGTGTTGGATGGGGATACCTGCACTGTGCTGTCGTTTCACCTTCTCAGCTCTGAGCCTGGATATTTAGGCTAAAGTACTGGCTGTTCCCATTCTGATCCTTGTCTCCGGTAACGGTAGTTCCTTCAGGTCCTGGAAGACATTTCTGTAGGGGATTAGATCTGTCCTACGACATTTCCTGCTGGCTGGAATAGGGTGTCCCTTAAAAGATCTTTTCTTTCACTAGGAAACACTTAAGGTCTCAAAATTCAATGTAGACACTAGAATTCTCGGCCTCTTCATGTAAGTACTGATTTCCACTTCTGCTCCTTGGTTTCAGGATGTTTTGTTTGGGGACTTTTGTTTGGTTTTTTTGGCAGGGAAGCACCCAAAACATTTTAGTGCTGACTCTGATCTGGTTAAAAAATTACATTATGTAGTTTGGTTTAAGTTTTTGTTATTGTTGGGGGGTTATTTTTAAGGGGACTGTGGGCTGTTTGTAAAATGAACTTGAATCTGAAATAATACCCAAATTGTCAGTGATTGCGAGTCCTTGGTTCCACTGGTGACTGCCTGACAGTGTGAGGTCTTGGACGAGTTGCTGTTGTGACCATGAGTCATCAGTAGCACCTGTACTGCTGATAGCAAGGTGTGCCTTGAGGGCTGGGCTGTATTTTTAACCTTTTAGCTGCTGTGGAAGTGTTTGGGGAGGATGGCAGGAGCTAGAGGGAAATTGTAAGTTGCTGTTTTTTAAAGAGCAGAGGTTGAGATAGATATTAAGGGAAATAGATTTCTCAATGAGACAGATGTTGGATGGGGAGATGCTCATATGGTAGAGCTGATTCTCTTCTGATATGGCTGACACAGTTTTACTCATTTGGCAGGATATGAGAATGAGATGCCTTGGACTGAATCTTTGGCTCGTGTTCATTATTGAAGCTTCATTTTCAAAGTAGCTCCTCAGAAATCAAACCAAGAAACAGATCATAGAGATGGGGACCTTTGAGTCCTTACAGGAGACAGTACAGCTGTCATCTGGGGTGAGGCTGAGGTACTTGTGGGCTGGCTTTGAAGTAGGCTCTTGCTGAATAGAATCCATGAAGATCTGTTGTGCACAATCCACTGGGAGCCTTGGGAAGGAAGTCTGGGGTGGCTTGGACAGATGGGCTGGGGCTAGTGGGGCTGTGCTCCAGCAGGGTCACAAACACTGGTTCTGCTCCTGCAGCTCCCAGTGTGTGCTGGGGACATTCCTGTCATCCAACAGCAGCATTTCATCAGTGCCTCTGCTTTGCACAGTGAGAGGAGACTCCCATCCACAGGATGGGGCTTTTCAGTCCCTCAGTGGTCAAAATGAGGGTTGACCCTTGAAGTTAGCTTGGATGGAACTCTTGCTTTGAACTACAGTGTGTCTCTCACTGGAATGACCAAGTGAGGGGTGAAAGCAGGCAGTGACCTGAATAAAGCAGAATACATCACATAGCATTCTGAGGGAATGGGGTGAGCAGGGACTAGACCAAGCAGGTTTACAGACATTAAGAGTAAATTGATTGATGGAATTTTACTTCCAGATTTGGAAGTACAGTGCTGAAAGGTCTGATCAGCAGTGAGGGGCTTTTGTTTTTTCTAAAGGAGGGAAGGATAAAAACTGACCTGTTTTACTGTAGCTGACAATTATACTGAGAGGTGGGACATGTCATCTAAAGACATGCCTGAAGAGCTGTTGCAATGTATGGAGTTTCCCACCCATATCTGATGGAAGGGAAGAGGGACAGAGTGGAGGTTAGGAAAGTTCCATGCTGCTAACCTGTTACCTTGAGCGATTGCCAAAACTTCAGCACTCAGAGAGCAGGTGGGTGCTGAGTTCCTGCCTTGCCAGTGACACAGCAAAACCTCTGTGCTGGCTCCTGCTTGCTGGACTTGGAAGGAGGCAACAGTAGGAGAACAAAGGCAAGGGTAAGTCCCTCAAGGAATTTTAATATTGTTGCTTTTCTCTCCAGAAGGTCTCTATGTCCTGGCCACTTCCCAAGGGAGGCGTTTGGTGTTTTGTTCTTCATAGATGACGGCTGATGGGGCTGAGGAGGCTTACTGTGAGCCTACTGTGATGATGAATTCAGTCATGCTCTGCCATATCAGTTCCCCGTCTAGACCCAGGGCAGTGCTGCCACTTGAGGGTCGTGCGTGTAGGAAAAGCCATTTGTGAAGGGCTGGATGCTCCAGTGGTGGTTGTGGAGTCAGGCCTTTACATCCCCACAGAGCTAATGAATAAGAACTGCTTTAAAGGGGATCTCCCGATTGTTTTTCTCTGCCCAGTAAACAGGTTAACGACTAAATAAGGCCATTACAAACTTGGCAGCCTTTTTTGTCTTCTGTCTTCTGCTGGCGCAGTTGCTTTGGTTAAAAAGCTCTTCCTGTCAGTGCAGGTTTTGCCTGGAAAAGCTGGAATAATTTCTTGCAGCAAGAATTAGTTTTCACCAGGAAAGGCTGTGCTCACCCTACAAGCCCTTTGCTGGCATCAGGCAAGGTAGAGGTGTGCTGAGCTCATGGCGCAGGCTTGCCCTCGGAGCGAAGGTCTGGGCACAGCTGTTTATTTGAACTGGGGCTTAGCTAAGCACATGTTGTAAGAGAATGAAGGTTTGTTGTTTTCTTTTCCTCCTGGCAAATAGTCTATTGTCAAAGAGGAACCTGCCACATTAGCCTGTGGTTTTTATGTTTGTTTTCTTAATGGCATCTCCCAGTCAGGAAAACATGCTGAGAAAGGACCTGGGAGAGAGCCATCAGTCCCAAACCTGATAGTGTTCTTGAGGCTCTCATCTCTGTTTCATGCCCTAAATGTGGTGGGGTGAGAGGGAAAGTGATCTCTAATCCAGCTAAACACACCTGACTCCAAACTTGGGTTTGTTTGCTCAAGATTAAGATATGCAGATGAGCACTCTGTCAATGTTTAATGAAAGGCCTTAGGGTGGTGGCTTCCTCTGACACTCATAAATTTGAAATACTAGTATTTTCCTTTGGATGCGAGTTGTGTGGTTTTTCTCTTCCTTTTTCCCTTCTTGGTAACTGAATTCTGCTGGCTTAGAGCACAAGTGCATTCAGTTTTTACAAGTCACTGAGATGGAGATGGAGAAAGGAGATGTTTAATATACCACTCAGCTTCTCAAAAAGAGTATGTGTCTAAACTTCTTTTCTGTGACAAAGTTGATTTCCCCCTGCAGGCAGGTTCTTCTTTGGCAGGAAGGGACATCATGAGATGTGGGATTGGGCAGACTTTTACTGCTTTGGAAAAAATTATATTAGAAATGTAAAACCAGTATTGTTGGGATAGTAAGATGAAAATATACTGCAAATATAAATAATATGGAGAAAAACGGCCTCTGTGAAGTTGGCATTGCTGTAGTATTTAGAGATGCATTTCACCCTGGAGCTCTTTGCTTATCTGCTGTCAGTAAGGAATTGGGCATGTTTAGATGTTACCTAAGGAAAGGAAAGGAAAAAGGCATTGTGACTTCCTTGTAAGGAAGGCATTTGGTTATAATTCATGTAGAGCAGGGAGTCTTTCTCGAGGCTGGTGAAAATCCCCACCCCAGCTCCACTGCTGATTTCTTCACTTGTCCTGACTGCTGTTACAAATTGCTTACCACAGCAGTGCGCTCCTTGCCCCTGGCAGCATGTTGCACAACCTCATCTCCAGGGATTTGCAGCAATGTTCTGATTAAATTGGGCATCAGTGTTCATCTATTTGTTTTTTTAAAGCTGGATGTGTGATACATGACTTTGGAGTGGCTGGAAGAAGTTAGGAGGCAGTAGAGAGTCATTAAAATGTTATTTAAGACCTTGAAAGTAGCTTTGCTGAGCTGTGAATTTCTATTGATAGATCAGGCAACATCAAAATAGTCTCTAGTAGAGCTTGGGGCTGATCACAGATTGGCTTGAGTAAATGAGTTTCCCACACGCTAGTAACACAGAATTTATTATTTATACACAATTGTATTTGCTAAGAAATTAAAAATTTCCTTGTCTTTTTTTGCTACAAAGGCAGCCTGCATCCTTTGTAATCTTCTGCAACTCCATCCTCCTGAATCATGGACTCAAGGAACGGTGTGAGTTGGAAGGGACCTTAAAGATAACTTCTTTCAGCCCCTGCCCTGGGAAGGGACACCTTCCACTATCCCAGATTGTTCCAAGCCTTGTCCAGCCTGGCCTTGAACACTTCCAGGGAGGGGGCAGCCAGAGCTTCTCTGGGCAGCTTGTGCCAGGGTCTCCCCAGTCCCACAGGGAATATATTCCTTCCTGATATCTCTTCTAAACCTGCCCACTCTCAGTATTTTTTTTATTTCCCATGACTTGGTGGCTTTGCTTGACATGTTCATGGAGTTTGGCTTCTGTGATTGAAGGGGTTCTATCTAAATAGTGATGGTGTGATGGTGCCAAGTGTATAAGTCTTTCTGCCAAGAGACTTAGTGACCCCTTCCTCACAATATATAATTCTTCCTTATATTTGTAGGTTAACTGGTGTAACTGGGATTTAGGTGATTTACCAGTAACTCCACTAGCTGTTTGGGTACTAGCTAGAAAGGAGCAGAAGGAGCTTCTTTCTTCCACGAGGTCTCACCAAGTTTACTGTGTCATTTGAGGTTTGCTAGGCAGATGGTGGTTTTGTATGACTTACTATTGGGTTTATTTTCCATAATGATTTGGGAAAGCTAATTATTTTTTCCTCCCAATCCAGGAATGATTGCTCATTCTTTCCCATCACTGATGCACTGGTTGGAAATAGGCAAAGATTTCACAACTTTTTGAAGCCAAATGTGCTCCTTCCCTGCTGAGAACCCTCCAGCACTCGCCTTATCTGCCCTAGAAGGAAAATGCAGCCTGTGTTGACATGCTTAATTTAATTTATTCCTCTGACTGAACGTGACCTGGCACAGCCCAGGACCATTCTTGACTCTTACTAGAGGACTGTGTGTGATTGGGCTTAATCCCATGTCCTGCTGTCAGCAGGAGATATCACCTCACTCTGACACCTCTCTCTGTAAACTGTCACTGTTTTCTCGGTGGTGCTTGGATTTGCAAAGGAGCAGGGCTTCTAAACTCCTGACAGATTTTGCCACATCCTGCGTAGGCTTTAGCAGCAGCTTTGAGGTTTAGTTGTGTCTGGGGAAAAAAGTGCCCACAGCATCTAGCCAGAGCGTGCAGTCACAGTGATTCCAAACACGGAGTATTGCTCTGTAACCACACACAACACAGTTACGCTCGGTAATCCCTGCAGCTCATTATGGTTTTGGTTTTTGCTGTCTCATGGTTGCCATTCCTGCAATCTCTTAGCACCTGGGATCTGGGTTTTGGCTTTCTTCTCTAGGAAGATTCTCTGTGGGTTTTCTGTCTAACAGGCTGGCCTGCCCAGCTGAGATGGATGAGGGCCAGCGGGTGTCAGAGTGTCCATGTAAGGCCAGTTGTAGTGGGTAGATTTGGAAGGGAGGTCCTTACTGTACCCAGTGTAGTGGCAAAAGTCTGGCTCTATACCCAGGCCATTGCCAACTCCTGAAAGTCATTCCTGTACTGATACACTGGTCCTTTTGAGAATTGTCCGTGGTGCTCAGCTTCAGGATTTCCCAGCCTTGCCCACAAGTTAAACAGTTTTGGGGGTGTGCATGTGTGTTGTGGGGCAGTTTGCTTGTTCCCACTGGCTATTGCAGCCTTGTCTTTGACTTCTTCCTTTCTCCCGTGAGTGTGGTTTAGAAATGGACTGGCTAATCTGATACTTTAATGATGGCCATAATAGCCTTTGCCTCAGTGGTCAAACCACCTGATTTTATCCACCTCCTAGAGAGTCCTTCCTCCCTTTTCCGCTTATTAGCGGACAGAGGTGTTTGCTGGATAAGCAAGGCTGGACAGGAGCAGAAAGCTGATAGCTTGTCACACAATAATGAACTAACTGCCTTCTTCTAGTCCCACAGTTGCCTGCCTTGGCTACAGAGAGAAAAAACCCCTGTTGCTCTGTGGTAACAAGTTGGTCTGGTGTCCTGATGGGAATGCACCTGCAGCAGAGCCTCAGGGCCTGCACAGCTAATTGAGATGCTGGAAGCTGAAGCCTGGTCCAGCCTGGCTCAGCCCCGCTGCTGACTGTTTCATCTGGCAACTAACAGTCCTCTTCTTGTTATAGTGTGGCCCTGGCCTTCTCAGAGGCATCTGGGCACAAGACAAATCATCTCTTTTATTTGTTCTAGGCACCCCTGCAGCTCTTGGTATGGCTGGCAGTATCTGAGACTCTCCCAATCCTCCATCGTGCATTGCTGTGAAGCTGAGAAGGGACTTGCTCCAGAAGCACAAGGAAGGAGCAGAAATGCATCACAGGTAACAGCGAGAATCCACGGTGGTGGATCTTCCTGACTGATCCACACCCAGTGTATGCTTCAGCAGGACATGTGACTTAATGTTTTACTTGGGCACTTGTAGCTTATGGTTATATGATGGGAAGAGAGGAAAAATATAAACTGGTTCTCTGGTGTCAACGTAAACAGACGTTCTCCAGTGTTTTTGGATTTGGGCTGAGCAAATGTGCCCTGGGCTGGTGGGAAAATATCTTGTGGGAAGAACCTCTGTGGTCCTGCAAACCTAAAGGAAAGTGGGATTAGACTCTCAGGTTGTTCCATGCCTGAGTAATGCCACAGAAGAAAAGGAAAACTGGTCCCTGCCGAGTGTGAGATGTGGTGTTAACAACGGGACACTGTGCTGCTGTTACAAAAGGTTTAACTTGGAAACCTGTTAGCAATTAATCATAGTTGACTTTTAAAACAGTCTTTTTTTTAGGTAAAAACCATTTTATTATTAAATCTGCACTTACCTTCGCAGGCTCAGGAATTTTGAGTGTTTGAATTGGTTGCAGAGGCAATTTAGCACCTAAGTGCCTTTAGAGATGAGATCATGCCAGTTCTTTCCATAATAAGAGTGTACAGTATTTATTTCTGCTTTTTATACAACTGCCATTTTTTTAAATTGTCTTTTGGCTCAGCTGCTTAAAACCAACCTCTCTTACTGCCACAGTGTTCTGACTGTGCCTTCTAATCATAAGGCACCTGCGAGGAATTCAGTCTAACATTGTCTTCCTTCAACATGTTGTTACATCATCCACAGAAAGATCAGAGAGATAACCCTTTGTCCCGGGTAAATTAGAGCAAGTGGAACAGCAGAAGCAAGCTGGCATTACTTCTTCCCAGAAACAATATGAGGGTACACTAGGGAGAGGACTGGCTGACCTCGGAGCAGACTTGCCTTCTGGAGAGAGGAGGTTGTCCCACTGCTCCAGGCTTTGGAACAAAAATGTCCCAGAAACAGTGAGGTAGAAGCAATGATAGCTCCAAAAGTCACACTGCTGTTTAACATGTCCTTTCCTACTCTGGTTTCTGGAGCTGCTGAGGAAGCGTGCTGGCTCTAAGACATCAGCATTTTTGCTTGGAATGATCTGTATTAAGTAATAGTTTGAAGGGCTCAGGAGAGTACACAAGGGATGGATATCTGTGGGAAGCAATCTCGATGCTGTATGAAAACAAGAGACTCGTAATATTTCAGAAATTACCGTTGGTTTTTGGTGTCCATGTTGGGGTTTATCCCCTTTGGTACAAAGTCCCAATTTCTAATGGAAAATAACCTGCAAGATGGAAACTGAGGGAGCTGAAGCACCTTGGTATTTCTGAGAGTCTCCAAAGGGGCACATACAAAATGGATTCGTGGCTCTGGTAAGTGTTGGCTGGAGAAGGGGCCACTGGATGGAGCTCTTGTCCTGTGGTTGGCCACCACTGGTTACCTGAGAGGCATGACCTGTACCGGTGAGGAATTCTCTTAAAAAACAGTCTTTGAACAAGGTAAGGGGCTGGGATTCCAGTCTGATAGCATGGTGGTGCTAGGTGATAATGCTGTATTGCTTTGTGAGAAACCCACTCCTTCTGGTCAAGAAGGGAAAGTTCAAGCAGTGTGATTAGCTGTGAGCATTTGGGAGACCACATTCATCAAGGTGGGCAAACAGGTATGGCCACCACCAGTCTGGGAAAAACCCAAGTCTGAAAGATGCCAGGCAAAGATTTGGTCTAAACTGGTGGCTCTGAGCTTTCAGAGCCAAATGCTTGTGGTTGCAAGTAAGCTGCTCACCTGAAAATAAACAGTTTTCCAGGTGTAAGGGGGTAATAAATCCAGAAAGAAAGTTACAGGTATGTGCAGCTCATGTAGGTACTGACATCAAAACTGAAGCATTTCAGAGAAACTTGATCCTGTTCTCTGTGGAGATGGGTGGTCAAACTTCATTCCTGTTGTTGGCTGGAAGGAGCAGAATTGCAAGGTTCAAGTCTGAGGATTGCTGAGGCTGACACTGTTGGGAGTGGGGATTGCAGGGAGTGAGGGGTTAGAGAAGGTCATGTGGTTATATTTGGCTGTAGGTGATGGTTTGAAGCTGTGTCCTTAAGGGAAGTGCTTTTAGCAGAAAGATTTCCAAATGGTGTTTGCCCTAGTTTTGTGACAAAGATGTTGGTCAAGAGGGGGTTTTGATATGATTAGTGCTTGCAGACATACAGTCTGAAGTAGCTTAAAGGGTCCACCTTTTCTTCTTTCTATAAGTGAAAAAGGGAAGGACACTTCTTCAAAACCTACTGAAGATTAAAAAAAAAAAAAAAAAACAACAAAGACTAAGTGTATTATCTGACTTGACTGTTGGGCCCATTTCTTGAACTGAAATGGGCCATTTTGTGTCATTTTATCTGCCTTTTACCATGCATTTAAAACAGCGCCTTTGCTAGTTGCCTGCCTGGTTAGGAGTTAAAAGGATAAGTGAAATAGTGCTTATGACATATTTTAAGACATATTTTTAAGACATAGAGTTCTTTCAGAGGAAGGAATTAGAATTGGAATGCTTCCAAAATCCAGTTTTAATAAAGTGTGCGTGACTTCAGAAAGGAAAAATTCCTTTCTTTTCACTTGGTTGCTCTTCTCATAAAAAGAGTTTGGATCTGTGTGTTTGTGCCTACACATGTGCATGTTGCATCATCACTTTGGGCACAGGTTTAGGATACTGACTGGTGGGATCTCTGGATTGTAAAATCACCTGTCAGAATACCTTGCTTTAAGGACTGTGACTTGCCTCCTTTGTTTATTTTTGCTCACTGGTTTGGGATAATATTTGCAAATGACTGGTTTCCAAAGAAAATTAAGTGTTTACTGCAGGAATTTGAAGCTGGCTCAGGGTTGCCTGAGATGTACCATTTCAGGTGCAGTTATGCATCCAGCCCTTTGTTTCCTCTGCCTGCAAAAAGTGCCAAGGATGTCATATGTGGCTGGTTTGCCCCCTGCCATTCAGGGGAGAGCTAACTCTGCCCTTCCAACTCTAAGTCCTGGCATTCCTTGTTAAACATTCCTGACTGACTATTCAAAGCCTTCCTTATTCATGTCTGTGCAAAGATTATTAGGACAACTGTTGGGAGCCAGTGGTAGCCAGAGGGCTGATAGCATAGCTGAAAGTAAACAGTGACATGGTGCAAGGTGTCACTCTATTGATGCTTTTTAGAGTGTGCTCCCAGCTGTTCTACCTGCTCTGTGCTGTTTGGACAGAACAAGGCTTAGCTCCCTGTTGTGTTCTGGCTGTGGGCCACACACTGGCCTCCTTGTCCCAGCAGGAACTGCCTCCCATACAGCTTCCCAGGGCTTGGGTTGCTGGCTGTGGGTGACGAGATGCTACTGGGGGAGGGGTAAGGAGTTGAAAGAGGATGTGGGTCACATTTTTTTTCAAGTTCTTTGTGGCACATGCGTTATGGCACAATGCCTCTGGAAAAGTAAACAGCATTTCAGGTTTAGTCATGCCCTGTGCTTATTATAGTCCTGCTGAGGGATTCCAGCAACTTGCCAAGTGCCAGTGCCTAGCACTGGATAGGCATCCCAGCCGCAGAGCCATCTGCCTGGTGGGTTGGGAAGAGCCTCTGACAGCTGGTGGAGATGCTGGGTGGGAAGAGCTGGTGCACAGACAAATGACATCCTAATCCCAAGTCAGAAAAGGAGGGTGATGCCAGCTGTGCGGGATGGGGATTTTTGCCTGGCAGGTGTCTGCAGACCTGCTGGCTCCCCAGAACAGACATTCCTCTCCTTCTGCCAGTGCTGGCCTTGTGCTCCCAAATTAGTCAACACTCGGGCAAAGCATGAATAGAAATCACATAGCTGAGAATCTAACTGCGCCCTGCCTAGGTGCGTGTGAGGGTCATTGGGAAGGTTAACACAGGGCTTTCTGCTGTATAAGCTGCAGGAAAATTCTTCTGCCCAAATTCCTGCTTGCTTGCTGAGCTTTGACTGCAAGAAGAGTGAAGAGAGCGCATGAGAAAGTTCTCCAGGGAATGAGCAGCAGGATGGGCTTAGGAAGAACAGGGTGCTGTGCTGAAGTTTGATTTTCAGCAGCTGATATCTTCTAATATGAAGTTGCAGCCCAAAAATATAGAGACAGAATATAAAAATACAGCAGTGAAAGTGACTTTCCATGCTAATGGCTAATTTTGCTTTCTGTTTTTAACTCTGCTCAGAGTTAGCTTTGAATCTACTTAAATGATGAGGACATCAGCACTGCCTGGTTTTGAGAATCAGGCTGGCATTTAAATGCAAGCTGATGTCTATTTCTGCAAGTGTGATGCAGAGCACTCTCACCAAACCGTTAGAATTTCCTGCTAATTGTGGTGTTTCATTTCTGGCCAACTGCATTTCAGAATGGCCTCTCTCTAATGTGCTATTTACTGACTCTATTTTAGTAGATAAACTCCCCAGCTTAGCAATAGGAAATTTCTCTTCCTTGCACAGTGTTCTAAAGCCTCTTTAAACTAGACAGAAATGTATAGGCTAATGTGGTAATTTTGATTTATTAAATTGAGGTAGGTATAAACTCTTCCTGTTGGAATGTTGACAATGTTTGGCATTGAATGGAGATGCTGGCACATATTGTATAGGAGGCCTGAGGTCTGTAATAAATACAAAGGCCATAAATATTTAAGGTGTATTACATCCCATCCTACCTTTAACACATCCTTTAGTACCATTTAATGGGATATAACTTAGAGTAGATCTAGGAAAACAGCTTAAAATGAATCCATGATACTCTGTTACTTGTGGGAAATGGAAATAAGATTTCAAGGCAATGCAGACCAGCTTGGTGCTCCCTGCAGGGTTGGATTTGTCAGCGCAGGCTTCACACAGAAACACCTGACCTGACCCAGACCTGGGTCTTGAGCTAGGGGTCAAGGCAGTGGTTCTGCTGAACGGCAGAAGGGGGCAGCCCCCCAGACTGGGGGTACTTGGGAGGCCACACACCCTTCCTCAGACAGCCTATCCTGTCTCCCGTTTCATGGTTCACAGTCCTTCAGAGGAAGGGACACCTTCCACTAGCCCAGGTTTCTCCAAGCCCGGTCCAACCTGGCCTTGGACACTTCCAGGAGGGATGGAGCTGTCACAGCTTCTCTGGGCAACCAGGGCCTCACCACCTTTGCAGGGAACAGTTTCTTCATAATATCTCAACCTTCCCTGTGTCCATTTGAAGGCCATTCCTTCTTGTTTTGTCACTCCTGTCCTGCCCTTGTAAAAATTGCTTTCTTGTTTAGAGAATGTGTATCCTAAGTGTTGTTTTGAGAGTTTAGAGTGAAGCCTTCTAACAGGAGAGAAAAGGCAGCCAACAGATCCTTAGCACTGGAACTAAGTTTGCCCTTTCCAGTGGAGAAGGAACTTCCACTTGTTTCCCTGTATTTATTAGTTTGAAGGGCTGAATGTAGTCAGAGTAACTGTTAAGTGGAAAGCAAGGGTTTCCTAACATGAAAACAGAGTCTTTCCAGGGCTTAGAATTCCACATCTGTAACCTGTGGTGGTGGAGATGTAGCTAGGAATACCAAGAGCCCTGTTTTCAGATTCCTCAGCTTTTGTCTTCTTCCAGTGAGTCAGTATCTATTTCTGTGTGAAAAACATGAAACCCCTTAAAAGCACTGACCCCTACAACAATAAACAATTAAAAGGAAAAATGGAATCCTTCCTCCAGCAGAAAATCAGAGCTGAACTGCACTTCCAAGGAAGAGTGTTTTGTGATGTCCTTGATAACAGTAATAACAATAAAGGTCATGAGAGCTCTGCCATCCTGAGACGTGATGTTGCTTGCTCAGACAAGTGGCCCCTGCTGAGACTCAGATCAGGTACGTCTGATAATGGGGATGGAACAGCCGTGTTTATTTTTGGAGTGTGTCAGAGAACCTGTTCCTGATCCTTGCTCTTCTATAACAGTCAGGTATTTATTTACACGGTCAGAAACTCCGGAGCTTCTCCCGTAAAAAGGAGTTTATGTATCTGAACAGTTCGTACCTTTCCTTCCCCTTTGTGTGCTGATGGCATAAGATCTTAGAACAGAAGATGGAAGGGGAATGGGATATTCCTTATCTAAGATTATACTGTTGTCAGAAAGAATGGTTTCACCCTTTGTTTCTTTGCAAGGAATTAAATTGTAAATATTGGTGGTGTAAAATCTAATTTTGGGAGGATATTCCATGTTATAAAGTATCACGATGATGCAGTGGATATAGAAATCTATCAAATTATTTGTAAGATGATCAGGAGTGCATTTTTTACTTTGAGTGCCAATCCAAATTGAAGAAAGGAAATCAGGAATCTCATGGGTGGCCTTACCCTGTGAACCAAGTGTGCTTTGAAAAACTAAATGGGTGAACGTGACTGTGCCAGGTTGTTTTGTATATTTGGGCCCTTCTCTTTTAAAATCTTAGCAGCTGATTTGAAAATTAATTGAGAGCACTGCATTTTCATTCGAAACACAAGCAATATAAATATGGAAGTCAATTACCTATTCAAACAAGTCAAATTAAGTAGCAGCAGGAAATCTGAATATACTGGTGAAGTCTTATATTGCAAAACCTTCACTTCTCTTGTTGGACATGAGAAAATGACCAATGATGTGTAAATTGAAAAAGATCTTATGGGAGATACCTCATAAATAGAGGCCAGACTTTAAGCAAGCCCTTACAGAGTGAGGGAGAAAGACACTGGATTGCAAAGTCAAAGTTCAGGATCTCTCCTAGAGCCCGCAGGAAAGATTCAAGGACCCTTCTGTAAGCAGAGGCTCATGCAAGGATTGTGAAGGACATGGCTCAGTTGCCAAGGGAGAGGGAATATGCTGTTTAGCAGTTGATGGGACTTTACCAGGAAAGGTTACAAAACTGCCAAGTCTGGTCACTTTTATACTTTTAGGCACTTCTCCGTATAAAACCAGACAGGCTGTTGTTTTGACACTTCAGGAATGCTTGGTCACAAAATAAATGTGGATGCTAAACATCACTTAAGCCTTTTACCTGCATGATATGGTAAGAAATACCTGAGTTGCTCTGCTTGCTTCCTGTTCTGGGGGACAGGAGGGAGCTCAGGCAGCAGCTGCCAAAACTGCAACACTTTGGGACTTAGCTGGAGGAATTTGGTTTTGTTATCCCATACTACCTTGGAGGTCTTTGAACGAGGTCTTGAACAAGGTCTTTCTTTGACTCTGAGAAGCTCTTTTGAATCCAAGTCCCAAGGTTTTGGGTTTCCCTTTTACTAAAGGTATTCAGTCCAAGGAATGTGGTGGGCACATTGAAGTTTTCCTTGGTGTAGTTGCCATGCAGTATTTTCTGCTCTGACTGCTCCAATTTGCAAGTGCCTTTGCATAAGTGTCATGGATAAGGTTGTATGGGTTGCAGTGCATGGGACACATTCTCACTGCTTCCTGGTATTAACTAAAACCAGTGGACTTGAAATAAATAATGTTCAACTGCTCTAATTTTAGCATAAAATTAAGATAACTTGTTGGCCAGCATTATTGTTCTGAAGACCGTAACATTGTCCAAGAAACCAGCAGGACTCATGGGCAAGTTCTGCTGGAGAGTTTTCGCACAATATCCACCATACACTGTTTGTTGCTATGAAACAATCTAAGAAGATCAAATGGTGGATAAACATTGCATAACTCATCAAAGAGATCAAGTAAGGTGTAGAGATAGGGGTGGAAGTAATTGTGGCACTAGCAGAGACTTGGGGAGGGGTAGAGAGCTGAGGCTGGAAAACAGCATTGAAGCCACGTAGGTAGGAAGGAACAGACATCCTAGTTAAAACACTAGTGAAAATTCTTGTAGGAAGCTCCATGCCTGTTACTTTAGTCTGATCTCGTGGTATCTTAGAAGGATTTCTTCTTCTTTCCATGCAAAGGAATCAGAAAATATTTCTACCAAAAAATTCATGGAAAATATTTAAAAATTTGAATAATTTTTATTACTTTGTTCCATCTTGTTGCTTAGTTAGGAGCTTCTTCATCCTAAAAGAATGACTGCTGTTTTTTTAATGATGTTTTTTATAACATGAATATTCGACTGTGCCAGAGCATCCAGGCCGACAACACAGAGTTGTCTTTGCTTACCAAATCACCCTAGACTCGTGCTTCTTTCATGTGTTTATGCAGATTTATTAAGTCCATTCTTGTCATCCCTTAGCAGAAGAGATCAAACAGAAGATAAACCACTCATGCCTGCAGCAGCATTCCTGCGTTGGCCAACTGCCTATTCTTCTTTTTCCAGAGGCACATTACTCCATCCCACCCAGGAAAAGTGCTCTGGTAAAAAGTTTAACTTCGCTCTGTGCTCTCAGGGTCATCAGAGAGAGAACCTGGCAGGCTGGAAGAAGTAGGGGGATTTTCCAGCAAGCTGTTTGTTAAATGACCATGGAAAATGTCCGACCACTCAAAGGGAAGGAGGATGGAGTAATATCAGCTCTTTGGCTGATGAGTAAGAAAAAGCTTTGGCAGGTTTTTCAGCTTGGTGTTTGTTTGAGTTAGCAAGGAATTTCAAGTGATTTCAAGAGAAATGGATTCCCCCGCTGATTTCACTGGGTGCCAACTCTGACTTGGAGATAATGTTTACTAAATTGAGTTAAAAACTTCCCTGCTTTTCAATACAGGAAGGAGGAGAAAGATCCTGTTAAAAAGAACTGTAGAGACCATTTCAGAGCTCTTGTTTCTGGTGACCTTTTAATAATGCACAGCAGGACAGAAAGAAGCAGTGGTCAAGTTCCTTGGCTTCAGACAAATGAACCCTATTTTCTGAGACTGGGCTACTTCAGCCTGTGACATTCATGGCACGTAACATTTTGCAGGCTTACAGTGACAGTTCTACAAATGTGACAACGGGGTGTCAGCACCGAGAGGAAGGAGCCTTTTTCATGTCTTTGCATCCCAGATAAATCCCCTTGTGTTTTGAGTTTTGGCGTCTTCAGCTGATTACTCATGCAAAAGTGTGAGGGGAAATACTACAGAGCTAATTATAATCACTTTTAATTAGATCCTGCAGCAACCCCTGCAAGAAATTTTAAGTGAGCGATGCACACACTCTATGAGATTAGTGCTGCTTTGCAGCCAAAACTATAGAATCCTGGAATGGTTTGGGTTGGAGGGGACCTTAAAACTCATCTGGTTCCAAGCCCCTGCTGTGGGCAGGGACACGTGTCTCTGCAGCAGATAGGTATGGGCCCCAAACCATAAAGCACAAAGAAGTGTTGGAATAGATGGACCTGTAAGTGTTCTGCTGATATTTGGGAACTTGATGAGGCAGCTAACAAAGCAGGAATTTTTGATTAAACTCATGGTGATACCAGAGTGGGAACCATTTCAAATATCCACTCTGTATCCTGAATGTGAAATCGTTATTAGGAAACTGTTATATAAAAGGTCTTGCAAAATTACCTGCTTAAACAATGTGTCCATTCCGTGCCTCCTGTAGCATTAGCAACAGGAGTGAGTGGTCTTATTCCTGTGAGGCAGGTATTGGACAGGATGTATGGACATGTGGTTAGCTGTAAGTCTCCTATGTCTCTTCTTCCTGTGATTTCCTCTGTCACAAAGGAAGTGCTAAAAGAAGTAATTTTGTAACTGAATAACCAGATGATTTGTTGTTCTTAACAGGAAAATTCTCAAAATTAAAATGAGCCCTCATTTTGAAAGCCTTGAACTTGTGAATGGATCAATTGAGCCAAGTTTTCCAGGAAAGAAACTTGGACCTTTAAGCTCAGCACTCCCTCCGGAATGGCTGAAATGCAGGGCTGCGAGTGCTCTCTCTCAACTTCAAGGGTTGTTGTGCTTGTCAGTTTTCAGGCTCCCTGAGAAGGAAGCTCTCCTGGCTTCTTGTTTGTGGAGATCAAAGCATGGAGAAGTTTAAGAAACCCGAGCAGGGTTCTGGGTGAGTCAGTGGTGTTTTCTGAAATTCAAGTCAGATTCTTTAACCCTGGTCCCACTGGCAAATCAACCAAGAGGCAAGTTAATAACAGAAAGAAGTTAATTCCTTTCTTCTTTGGTTCTCAAAATGCCTTCAAAGAGGATTTTAGGATCTTTCTTTAGGATCCTCATTCTACAGACAGCAGCAAAAGTGTTCTTTCATTTTTTTTTTCTCCTCCTTTCCTTACCAGTGCTCATTTTGGGGCTTGTCTTGTGCTGCCTTAATATGTAGACGGGATTCAGTTTCTTTTTGTAGAAATGCTAAATCTTTATTGTATAGGTCATATTTTAAAGGCTTATCAGAAGGCACTGTGTTAGATCTTATTGGTAGACAATACATTCACACTCAGTTTATTGGTTAGTAGATGGTATTTTGCATGTCTATCAAACTTCTGTATTTATAGTTAGTTTACATATTTTTTCTACTGATTTTCATGAGGCAGATCTTATTGTTTATATAGGTGCTAGTTGTTTTTCACCTAAGAATAAGTTGTTGTGTTAAGAAGCTTTCATATTAAGATTGTTTTTGCATGTGAACTTGCAAATTACTTAGCTACACTTAGAAGAAATGACAGGCTAGCCATAAATTTAACAGTGCAGGCCTGATTTTATGAGTCCTTCCTTTTATAATTTTTCTACCTGTCCACAACAGTCTTAGTTTAAAACAATTTAAAGAGGACAGTCTGTACGCGTTCAACCAATACCTTTCCACCAATAAGGAACCAATACAAGTGGATACAAGTGAAAAAAAAATCGATTTACTAACAAGAGGATCAGCAACAGGCAGAAAGTAACAGTAAGTGCTAGATACAGAATTGCTAAATCTCAGAACCCCGACTGAGAGAGAGACCTGAAGTGCCGGACAAGTGGCAACAAGTCCTCTTGAGAGCCTTCCCTCAAAATAGGCCAAAAATCGGATCAAAGAAATATGTTCAGCAAGGACACAGTTCAAGTATTCAGACTTGTGGACAGTATCCATTATAAACTACTAATTTTCTAACAAATCACAGTGTATTTTAAAGGTGTTTTCAATACTGCCTTAACAACTCCAAAAGAGAAAATATATTTGGTTTTTTTTTCTGAAACACCTCTAAACAAACATGTTCAGGACCGACCTGTGTCTTTTCCAGGAGCGTGTTGTGCTTCTTCATGTTTTCAGTAGTGATTTAGAGGGCCTTAAAGACAAGTGGTGAAAGCTAGGGATTGAGCTGGCCTGAGCAAGGATGTGACTTGTCCGCCCATCATTCCTGTGGAAGAGATTCATACCTCTCTGGTAGGATGTCCAGAGGCTTGGCAGGACGGGGTGGTGCAAACTGAGAGGGAATCTAATTAGTGCATACAAGTGTCTGGAGGATGGGTGTCAATAGGATGGGGCCAGACTCCTCTTTCCAAAGAAGGCCTTGGATAAAGGAGGAATGGGACACGGAGCAAGGAGTAGAATCTGGCATTGCTCCATCTTAGGGTCCTGGTGATCAACTGCCCCCTCTGGAGTGTATTCCTATCACAGCTCTGCACTGGCTCCCTGGCCTGTGCTCTTATGAGAAGGGGCAGGTTTTGTATGTCCCCTGCTGGAAGCAAGCTCTCCAGAGAAGGAATTGGCTTTCACTTAACATTTACATCTCCTTCTGCAACTTATCTTCAAGGGCACATCTGGAGTGTTCAGTACTGTAGTGTGTTTTAGTATGACCCATTGCTTGTCTGACACCTGTGCTACCTATAGAAGCCAGAAATGTACATTTTAAGAGGCAGTTAAAATAGCTTGCTTTGTTATAAATCACCCTCCCCTACCTGGTATTAATTTCCATGGAGCTGAAGAATTTAAAATTCTCCTGGTTTCTACAATGGCTGCACCCTGAATTCGGAATATTGCCCCTTCCAAACAGAGTCTTAATGACATCAACAGTAAGTTCTTTCCAATGTACTGAAATCCTTGAAACTTAAAAGAGATATAACTGCTGGATACTCTGCTGTGTTCTTTTTCTGTGTCTTTTAATTCTTTTTCTTCTACCTTGTGCCTTTGAATTGAACAGGATTCAGTTCTTCATTAGGTGTTCTTGGACTAGGAGCAGTATTACTTTGGCTTTCTTCCCAAACACAAGTTAATATAAGAGGGTGACAATCCAGCTTTCCAAAGGGAGAAAAAACTCAAAACAGATTAACCTGATGGGTTGGTTGTCAGGCTGTGATTACCTGTTCAGGTGTACTAGACTTATATGGTCCCAGGGAACTTGGCAGTACTGACTTCATTTTGACCAGGTATGAAAACACTGCCATGTTTCAGAATACATCTTCCTGTGGACACTGTCCTTGGATAACTCAGCGGGCAAAAACCTGGCTAAGTTTCCTGCACTGCACAATTAATGTGGTGGTCTGAATCTTATTTCTAGAATTTATTTCCATGCTTGTTTCTATCACTCAGTACCATTCTTTAAATCAATGTTTTAAAATGTTTTCAGACTTATTTCCCAAAAGTCTTAGCAAAAAGGTAGCAGGAAAAAGTGAGTGTTGTGAAGAGTTAATTACAGAAGGAAAATCTCTTCTGAGGCTTAACTGGAGGCTAATAATGAGTTTCCATTGCCTGGAGGTGCATTGGATTGAGAAGGAAATGGGAAAGGCACTGGAGTGGGGTTAAACTGGTTTGTTTTTTCCATGCTGGAGATGGCAGATGAATAAGTCCATTCCTCTTTGTTCTTGTCCATCGCAGGTGAGAGCATCTCCCCATGTGCCTGGTCCCCTTCCTTCCTAAGCATTTGGGAGCAGAGGCTGTGAGCCTCTTTGTGCAGCTCAGCAGGCTCTGGGGCAAAGCAGGGTGCTGGCAAGTGCTGCGCAGGAGTAGCCAAACAGCGCAGCCGACGCCGGCGTTACCACAGCTACGCCTGCTGCAGGACTTCAAAGGGAAAGCAAAAAACAGTGCTTCAGCCATACGTGACCTGAGCTGATTCATGCTGCGAGTTAATGCCTTTCCAGAGACTTGCAGTGTCTGAGATGGAGGGGAAAAGGGATTTCCTTGGGAACGGCTTTTGGCTTTGGTATTTTATCTCATATGCTTGCCTTGAAAATGGAAGCACGTGCTCGGTTTGCTTGTAACTGATGAGTAAGGAATGTGATATGTTTAGTTACAGCTGGAAGTAAGGTGTACTCTGTGCTCCAAGAGAGTTGGCTGTGGAGATTTAATATAATTAGAAAATTTTACCCATCTTAGTGTCTGAGATAAGGATTTTGTGGAGGCATATATTGCATTTTGAATGAGTAGTCAAGCCTTTGCTTTTGGGTTCAGAACCAGGATGAGGGCAAGTGTAGGTGCAATGAATAGTAACCCAAGTGAAGAAGTGAACAAGGGAAGAACACTGAAGTCCATTGCTGAACTACAGGTCTCCAATGTCTTCAGTGCTTCTGTACATCAAGAAAATGTACATCCTAGCTCCCAATGCCAGCTCTTTCTTTTTGGTGGCAGGTTATCTGGCCTTCATCTGGAACTGGATGCAGCTTTCCCTTCTTGTTATTGCTTCTGCTTGTTGGCAAGCTTGGAGCTGAAACACGAGATGGTGGTTGTGCCGCGTCCTCACGGTTGTGCCGTGGGGTCCCACGTCAGCAGTGTGGGGAGGGCACGCAGCAGGACGTGGGGCTGGCTTGTGGAGGGACCATGTTTCCAGGAAAAACACATGAGGGCAGGGATGGGCTGAGGTGAGCGGGGTGAAGGGTCAGGTGCTTGGGTCAGCCCCAAGATGGGCAATCTGGCCCACAGACAGGCAGCCAACACATATTACTTACAGCGTCACTGGGTGAAGAGCTCGCCTTTCACCTGTGGCATCTGCAGAGCAAATTGAAGCAGTGGGATATTGCAGTTTGTCCTGGACCTCATGCCCTCTGTGCCGGTAGCAGAAAAGTTGGGTGTTCATAGGGTGTCCCCCACTTCGGGGTGGCAGGAATTGCTGTCTTGCTTGGCTTTCAGAGACTTTAATGGAGACGCTCCCACAGCCTGTCAGGCAAATGAAGCAAAATGTCACGGGGGGGAAACTATTTTGATCCCTTTCACTGGGGGGGCAGAGGGGCGGGAAGAAGTAGGTTATAGTAAATGTCATACAGGCCTGGAGCTGGAGTGTCCGTTCAAGTGGGACAGCGTTTGCTGGGCTCTTCCTCTCGGAACTGGAGAAAATGTGGAAGGCAAGCTGCTGCGAGCCCTTGGTTCTCCTGCTCAAGGAACCCATGGGACAGCTGGATCTCTGGAGGGACTGGAGGTAGGTCTGGGCAGCCTGGTTTGGGATGGGACACTGAGAGGCAGAATTGATCAGGAGGGGATACAATGATCTCCAGTCTGAAATCATAGCTCCTCCTTTTCTCTCTATGCCAGACTTGGTATTTCATCAAGTTTTTCCTGTTGATACGGGTCATGACCCATATAAGACTCTTCTCAGGTGCAAGGTCTTTTGCACCAGCTCCATTATTGTAACTGGAGAGCTTTCTGGAGAATTTAGGAGCTGGAGAGTCCTCAGAAAGCCAGCTCTGGGGTTTTCACAATCCTGTGCCTTGCAACAAGTCTGAAATAATTCATATATCCAGTGGAAACCTGTTATCACTTTGCCGTGTGTTCCTGCTTGCTTAATTGCTGGTATGTGGATGAAGACTGAGTGATTTCATGAAAATTAATTTTTTTTATCCCACGTGCGATCTGTCTAGCCTGTGCTAGCATATACAGTTACTTCTCGGATAAAATCAGCCTTGTGGCTTGTTGTCAGCAGCAGATGCTCTTGTGGAGCCAACTTTTTAATCTGTTTAAATCATTCAGATAAGTGGTATAACATCTCCCTGGAACACTGGGATAGCAAGATAAACCACGTTCCGTGTCAGGAAGAGAAAGGTTGTGTGTCTCTCTGTATCTCTCAGAAGCTGTTGAATGTTCTTTTGCATTAATCTGCAGCCATAACGACCCAACTCTAACCTGCAGTTATTAATTGGGAGCAGAGCCAGCAAATGCTGCAGAGTTGGAGCTGATATACTGAGAACTGTGGAAAACAAAGCCAAGGAGAGGAGCAGCAAAGGCAATTGGTTTGTGATAACTGGCTGTACAAGGAACAATGAGGGACAGAGGGAGGCAGGGGATGTGTATAATGGGCTCTGTGTTTCTCAGAAAGACCTAGTTGGGAAGACGGGGCATAAATAAATCTTTGAGTAATTTCTTTTCCATACTGAAAAGCCTCATAAACGTGTTGCCGCAAACCATTTGCATGCTGAAGATGTGCAATTTGATAAGGTATGATAGATTGTGCTCTAAGTGTGACAATAGTAAGGGCATGTCTAAACACAATATTTTCCTTTTCCCGTGGAAAATGTTTGCAGTGGGGCAGGGGAACCAAAGTGCTGGGATATATTGCTTATGCCACAGTAAGGGAAAAGACAGGAATGACATCCTACGGGAGAGCTTTGGAGAGTTGATCTGGGTGCTACAGCTTTCCCCAAGAATCACAAGGCAGGGACTGCTTGTCATCTGCAGGGGTTGCTGCCCGGCTCAGGGTCTTTTCCCTGTCCCCAGCTGCATCTTCCACCTGCTCCCGACCTCCAGCACAGCTATGAGGGCAGGGATGGCCAGGGTCCCTCCAGGAGACCCTGCCTTGGGACTTCCCTGACACCTGTGCTGGAAAACAAGAGCAGCTGTGGGAGCGCTCAGGGCTGCGGAGCAGGTGAGAGGGTGGGGAGCACAGCGCTGGCTCGCTGCCAATGCCATCACTTCTTGCCATTCTTCCTCCTTTTATTTTCTTTCCCCACCCCAAAGCATGGGAATGTAGTAATTGCATTTTGACCCAGTTTCCAAAATCACTGTAGCATAGACTTTGGCGGGGGGGGGGGGCTGGGGGAACCACTTAGGAATGAAAACCAGCCATTAGCTAGTACCGGAGGGGCAGGAGCAGCAGCAGACTGTTACAAGTATGCACTAACAGCCTTGTAGAACAACTGTTATCCTGCATGCTTTTATGGGGGAAAAAAAAGGTAATTGCATTTACATTTTTTTGATATTTGATCCCTGGTACACGAACCTTTTGAGCCTGAGTTCAGGTTGCTTTCAGCTGAAGCCTCTAAGCATAGAGACTTGTGTCAAGTGCCTGGATTTTCAAAACTTGGCTGGAGGTTTCATGGCAGCCTTTCTTGTGGTTATTTCTGGTGCCTCTGGCTGCCAACTGGAATGCAGGGCTGTAGATCTGTGGGGAAGTGTAAAGGGATGGGTGTGAGTGCCTGTATGGAGAAGGAGCCCTTAATAGCAGGAGGCTTGGGTTAAGATGGGGTTTTGAAATGCGCAGAGACTTGGGGAGCAGATGTAGGTATGAAATCCAAACCAATTTCCTCATTCCGGCTATTAATACGAGACGGAAAAAAGGTCCTTTGAAGTAATTTCAAGCAGCAATTAATATCCCTTGGAATCTCCCCAGCAACTCTTTGAGGAGTCTTGGAATTTAACCTCACAAAGTATGATCGGTGGGAAAGGAGAAAGAAAAGCCCAGAAGACATTGTCTCGAGGGATGGGAATACAGTGTCCCTCAGCTTCTGCTTAGTATCCTCACTGCCTCTGTCCCTATCATGGGTAGGGCACCTGGAATAGTTACACATTAGGCCTAGGGATACCGCCAGTGCTTGAACATGGGTTATGCTGCCTCTGCTGCAGGAGAGAAACAAAGGATGTCCGTGTCCCAGGCTGCGTTTTCCACCACAAGCAAGGCTGTACATGAAGACATCATGCCCTGGAGAGCAGCTCTTGCCTGCTCCACTGATGAGCTTGGTAAGAGAATGCTCTGGCCTCAGAGGATGAGCTGGTAGGAACCGTGAAGATGGATGGGAGCTTTGAGGTGGGACCAAGTGTGTGGGGGAAAACATAGCCAAAAGTTCAAGGCTTTGAGAAATGGAGATAGTCCTCATGTGCTTGTATTAATCAAATGATATGTGAGATTCTCCAAAGGCAATATTTTATTCTGGAGTTGTACAAGCATAAAATGAAAGCCTGCCCTTTGACAGCACTTGTATTTTGTTAAAACGCTCCACCAGAACATGCTGTCCCAAATATCTGTGGATACTCTGTCATGCCTGAACCCTAAAGCACACAGAGTGGGATGTTGTCTCAGGACAGTCATCTCCTGTTGCTACACAAATGTTGAGGTGAAGCCTGAGTTTATTAGTTTTCAAGGCAGAAGATATTGTTTCTGGACATTTTTATTTCATACAGTGTCTTAATTTCTATTAGTCTTAAGCTGATATGCCTTGGATTTATTTTGCTTGCTGGAAGGCCGGAGAAGCTGAGGCCAGTTGGACATTTCATCTCTTCTATGTGACAGTTTGGTCCTCATGGCTGTTCTTGCAGGTCAGTGCTCCTGAGGTTCCACTGCCTGCCCTTCCCAGTGCTGCCAGAGCACCAGCCATTCCTTGGTCTTCAACCCCTGCTCACCAAATTGCCTCCTTCCTGTGGAGAGGAGCTTGCATGTGGGTTGTTGGCTGCAGCCTTTGCTAGGGACTGATGCTGGAGGTAACCACAAGAGTATTTAAATAGGTGGTTTCAGCAACAGGTCTTGTGGGCAGGTTTCTCATCTAAACTTCCTGGTGCTGCCTCACATAAAATGCACAGCTTAGTGATTGCTGAAAGTGGGGAGCAACTGTAAATATCATGGAATCGCGGAGTGGTTTGGGTTGGAAGGGTCCTTAAAAGGCACCTCATGCTAACCCCCAGCCATGGGCAGGGACACCTTCCACTAAACCAGCTTGCTGGATATGTGGCAGGCAAGGTTTTCATACCTACGGGGTATCTGTCCAAAGGTTTTCCAGTGGAGTGTGTCGCTTCTGGAAGGTTTCAGCTCAGCTTGCTTCTCCCTTTCTTTAGGAAGAATCCCATAGATCTGAGGCTACATGCAGGGGGTATTCCTCATCTGCCTGCATTTGCAGGAGCTTCTGCAGCAGAAGGCTGCAGAGCTGGAAAGACCTTTGAAAGAGCAGCCAGCTCTCAGGGGTGCTTTTCTCTTATTTTTTGGCCTTGTTTTGGCTTGGACAACACATTTCTCCAGTTTCACTTTCAGTCAGATTTTTTTTTCCTAGAACGCTTTGCTCTTCAAACAGCCCTAAAGTGGCAAAACTCTTTTGGAGTTACATATGCTCTCAGGGAACTGTTGTTTGCTCTAAACTAGACTGTTTCTGCTGGAGTTACCTAACAAATAATTTAAAAGTCATTAAGTTCTCAAAGCTTTATTTATAGAGTACAAATTTCTGGCTAAATGTGACCTGCCAATGTTTGGTTTTCAATATTTTGTTTAGGAAATGTTGATATAAAAGATGAGAGACAGAACAAGAGATGTGAAAATCCAAAGCCATGAATGATGCTGCTGTTTAATTATTTGAAAAGAAAAGAAAACATTTCTGATGACCCAGCATAGACAATGGGATAATAAACTGAAGCCCTAGGTGAAGGAAAAAAAACCCAAACTAACAAATGAAGCCAACCTTTGTTGTGTGGCATCACAAATTGTGTCCTCGTTAGAAATTATCAGGAGTTGAGAAATGAAATGACAGATGAGAAAATAAGATGCATTGTAAGTACCAGGCGCTCCTGGGTAGCCTTTTTCTCTGTATCAAAAGAGGGCCTGCAGAGGGAAGACATGAAAAGTTAACCAGTGGAAACACGTTTTTCACTGGGAATAAAGTCTGTATTATCACAACAGGAAAATGGTTAAATACAAAGAGCTGAGATGAACTGAGAAAAAGAAGAAACACTGGAATGAGTATGTGTTGTTTAAATTGGCAAAGTGAGGGGGAAATAGTGTTCCAAGAACAATAACCTAAATGGCACTGTAAATCAATCGATGGTAGGTTGTCTGGAGCTGAGCAATATAGATGTCCATGGATTTACTGTGTAGTTTCCTGTGATGGTAGTTTGATAGCTTTTTTCCCCAAGTATCCATTGTCCGACATCATCTGAGAAGGGTGCTCAGGTGTGTATATGGTTGGATGAGGTAGAGAAATTGGTGATTTATCTATGTTACTAATGGTGTATTTCAGATTTCCTGCAGTTGGCATTTAGCGTATCCAAAGCCCTGTGGAGGTGTCCCAGATGGCATTTTTTAGCATCAAGAAAAGATGTAGTCTTGAATTAAGAGGACCACAGTGACCTGCCATTCAAGTTACTCTTTTCTTCAGGATATTGGATGCTCAAGACCAGATGCTCTGTGTTGTAGAGGCAAGGATTCAATTTTAGAGAAGCAGGCAGGAAGTAGTGTACATCAGGGAAAGCATTTCTAATCCTGATGCCTGTCACCATCTGCTTGTGGGAAGTTATCTTCAACCAGAGGGTAAGAGGCCTGGCTGGGGGGCTGCTGTGTTTTGACAGTAGAAATCCAAGTAAGTTGTAATTTTTGTCTGTACTAGTCATGTTGTTGGACTTGGCCTTCCACTGAGAGTGAGTGAGATTCCTCCTCGTCCTTCCAGTCAGTGATAAAATATTAGAAGCCTTCCTAAGCTGGTGCTCAGGAGGTGAGGAGGATCTTGACAAAAATGCTGGTTGTTGCGCTGTAAGGATTCGGTGCTCAGAAGAATCGGTCTGGGTCACAGTAGAGGTGCTCTGCAAAAGGGCTGAAGGGCTTCTTGGCCCATCTCTCTGAGCTTTCTTTGTGGCTTTTTTTTTTTTTTTTGGCACAGGATGCCAATAGCTGAGGAATGAGGAAGAGAAAGAAACTCATCAAAATGACAGCTGGGGACAAACTGGGAAAAGAAGAAATCCTTCTGATGTAAATACTGCTCGTCCCATTTGCAGCTCATCCATATCACCCCTATCAGGTCTGTACCCCATTCTTATGTGGATACAATGAGCCTTGTGCTCCAGGGGTTTGACTTCAGCCTTGGATTTCCCTCCTACCCTGAGAAGTGAAAGGATTTGTGTACCTTCTGACCTGCTTTCTGTCTGAACTCGCTCTGAAGCAGAGAGCAAGTGATGTGTTTGAGAGCACAGAAGTGCTTCAGTCAGCTGGTGCTTCCTTAGCCCTCTCTTCCAGAGAGGGGGAGGAGTATTTGTTGTCCCAGTGTCCCAACAGTTGGAGGTGGCGGAAGTGTGTGTTTCGGCATCCTACACTCCGGTGGGTATTGTGGGTGTAGGAACAAACACACTTGCTTTATTTTAACTAAGCCCTGTGTTGTTGCCTCTGACCAAAGGCTGGTTTGGCGTCGTTCCCTGTAGCACAGAGCAGGACACAACTTGAGGCGAATGAAATCTGCTTTCTCCCTGGGGCTGGGTGTTGAGCTGCCCCAATGCTCACTGCTGAGGGGACACTGGCAGCTCACCCCCTCGAGGGGGGCTGTGCCTGGGGCTGCCTGCGGACCTGGGGGCATTGGGGGGGACGAGAAGCAGAGGTGCTTCCCAGCAGAGGGCCCTCGAGCAGCACTGCCAGCTCCTGGCCTGCTCTCTCCTGGCCCCAGCAGCTCGGGGGCTCCTGGCAGAGAGGGATGCACAAAGTATGGCAGTTTGGAATGCTCTTGGAGGAGTCGCTCTTGCTGGAAAGATAAGGGGAGTTTCTGCAAGGAGATATAAGCATTTTAGAGAATGCAGTCCTGGAAGTTGGTAGGAGACTGGCAAAGCTTGCTCACAGGTCTGCAAAGCTCAAACCTGTGTTGCTTTCCAGAGGAGTGGAACACAACTTGTGTTTTCTAAGCCCTTGAGGCGAACATGCCATGCTTTCAGTAGCTAGCAGAAGCATTGGAAGGTACCAGAAGCAATAGCCCCAGCTGATGAAATCCTCATGGCTCTTCCTGTGCCCCACTGAAGGAAGTGCTGTGACCTAAGTGGCTCTCCAAGTGTTCCAGGATGGCTCATTGCTCTCAAGCAGACATGGTGCATTATTCATGAGAGGCACATCAAGCACTTCACAAAAACCCCCTTAAACCTCCGGTGTTCTGCTCTGTCTTACCGCAGCTTAATGTTTTTCAGCACCTCCTGTTTTTGCCTCTTCTAAATGACCGAGCCAGGGCAGGGAAGTCAGTGGGAATTTGGCATTTTTTCTTCCAAGGGCCCTGCAGCGGTTTCAGAGGGAATGGGCAGGCAGGGCTGAGCAGGTACTCTTACAGAGCCAGCACCCCACTGCATGTTGCTTTCACTGCTAACTGAAAACTTTCCAAAAGCAATGGGTTTGCTCACCTTACCCCTTGACTAATCAGCTATCAGGGAGTGCTTGATAAGATGCCATGTTCTGTCTAGATTTCTTGGGAAGTGGATGGAAAGACAAGTCCTGATTCTTGGTGACTTGAATACAAATATGAGAGCTACAGAGTTGCTTTTTGTGGTTCCCTTGGAAATCAGTGCTATTGTACTAATTCAGCTGTAATTCTAAGGAATGCACTGCAGGAATTTGTTGAGTTCAGCAGCTAAAACGCTGCAGTACCCATATCTTTGTAAAACAGACCAAAAAACCCCTGAAACCTCAAGGTCACAAGGAATAGCTGTGATCAAGGATTGAGTCCTGAAAACGTGGGTGAGGGATTTTGTTGGTGTACAAATGATTTGCTGCGTGCACAGGTGTGTTCAGGGTGAGCTGCTTTTGTCATGATGACTTGGCACTGACGTTTGTCAGCCAAGGAAAAGATACTGAAAGCCTCTGTGATAAGTACAGCTGCGGTCTCTCTGCACCTAGATCCTTCCATTGCAATCTTTATCCTCTGAAACTTCCTGACTTAGGTAGAATTACTTCTGACTTAATCCAACGCAAATATTTTATTACTGAGTAGTGTGCACAAACCCCTGGAAGTGCAGGAGCTGCCAGTTTTCATCTCATTCAGCATCGCCTCTGACTGACAATGCTGTGGTCAGCACGAGCAGCTTCCGAGGAATCTACCAGAAATGCTGCAAGATATATTTATGGAATAACCTGCCCACAGGGAAAGTTTAACCCTAGCAGTTCCACCGAGCATACACATGTATGTGTTCTCTAATCTTTACCATCAGAACTTTGCCTGTTCTTGTTACCCATACACGTCAGACACTGTCATTGACAGTGATACCTTGCGCGACCTCGCTGGAAAACGTGTTCCTGAGTTAGCTGAGTGAGGAAAATGCATGTGTGCCAGATGAGAAGGCAGACCAGTAATTCTTATAAAGTGGCAGGCATTTTGGTGAAGGTGGGGTTCTGTCCCATGCCCTCTTGAGGCATTGCCTTGGCTGGGATGCTGGTGAAGGCTGTCGGCACAGCTTTTCCTCACCAAAGCTTTGTGAGTGGGACTGAAGCCAGCAGGCTCGAAAGACAGGTTCAAACAGTCAGCCAAAATCTTCCCAAATCCAGCTGCTTCTCTGTGGCCTGTACAGTGAGGGGAAAACTAGCGGGCTGTTGTGCTGAGTGATGAGCTCCTCTCTCTCCAGTTATTAAATCAAGCAGAGGGAAATACTGCAAATGGCTGGGGAGGTTTTGCAAGGGAACGTGCCATCCGAGGTGTGTCAGCAGTGCCAGAAGGTATGCAGATACATGCGCCGGACAAGTCCGCTCTAGCCAGCGGGTTTTATTTTGTCAGTCACAATGACAGACAGGATTATTAGTGCCCTTTACTTGGGTGTTTCTCTGCACAGAGAGCGTAATCATTTTTAAACTTGGTCGAGACAACTGCCCTGGCTCTTGATTTAAGGACTTCTGGAAATGGCTCTGGTAGTGTTTTATAGATGGTTAAACACAGCAATGTGATATTTAAAGACTGACTTGGAATCATGTATCCTGATAACAAAACTTTTTTTTTTAGCCAGAAAATTCAATGCACAGGTTTAAAATGACAGTATTTGAAGTTACAGTGAATTGTGAGGAACTGAAATTGGTACAGTTATTTAGGTTTGTTTCTGGAACAGCGAGCTAAGAGCTGGCTGCTGAGAAGCATCCATGAGGTACTTTCATTGAGGGATCACAATGCTTGGGGGGATCCCAAAACCCCCATGAGTTATCTAAGTGGCAAAAAACAATAGCAATTTTCTCAAGTAACTAACGTGTCTTTTCTTCAGGAGCTCCCTAATTTATTTAAAAATTAAGTGAAGTGAAGGTACAGACTAACTAATCCTTAAATCATTAAGGATTTAGGGCCTGGAGACAGCAGTCCTTGCTTTGGAGCCTTTGGAAGAGGGAAGATGTACAGTTATTTGGGTTAGGACTTGAGCACACAAAGCTTCTCAACTGATGTGGTGCTCTGCTTTTGTCAACACAGAGACTGTCATTAATTGAAATGAAATACAGTTGTAAGTGATTGGGAGGCACCACTGTGCCCACTGGAAACTCACTGGCTGTTGAAAACCAGGTTCTTAAAAAACTGGATTTATTAAAGGGAACAGAGGAGCCCAAGCCCTGACCCATTCATGTGCAGACTGAGATCTTCCAGGAAAACATGAAACAGCATGAGGGGACAGTGACTTAAAGCCAATTGTCTCTTCTCAGTGTCTGGGGACAGCACAGGGGTGGCAGCAGCAGAAAGGAGAGGAGGAATTTGGCAGGGAGATCCTTCTGCAGTGCTCTCGCTCTGCTCTGCAAGTGCTGTGGTTTCTGTTGCTGCTGCTTTTTCTGCCTGGCCAAAGGATTGCATATTATTCCCTAGTACAGAGTTTGGATGGGTGACAAAGGTGGAGCTTGGTAGCTGAGGAGCAGCTGAAGGGGCAGTTGCTGTCTGGTAATCATAAACCTTGCTGAAGAAGGGGAGTTTTCCCCCTGTGGAGCTACAGTAGCCTCCTTTGTTCCCCTGAGAGTCCGTGTACTTCCCGTGATGGATTGCTGTTCTGCCATGTTCCTTGTGAGCCTTCTGCAGAGCTCCGTGGTTTAAAAATATTTTATGGATCTCGTCACCTTGGCCTGGACAGTCAAGCTGAGTGCAGGGGCTACAGCTGACTGAACAAGATGTGGGATATTGGCACTGCTTCTCTTGTCCAACAGCAGTCTGGAGGGAACCTGTGGAAGGGCAATTAGTGTCCTTGGAAGTGTCTGTGTAGGAGAGACAGGAGGAAGTAGGACTGGGCTGGCAAGCAAGGTGAGCCTTGCCATGCTCGAAGTTAAGGAGAATCAACACGTAAGGTACTATTTCCTTGGAAAATTTTAATGAACGGACTAAATTATGGTTTCTGTATTTTTCCTGGGTTTGTTGTTGTTGGGTTTTTAATGGTTTTGAGGTTTTTGTTTGGTCGGATTCTGTTTGTTTGGGTTTTTTCCAGTGCTACGTGCTTTTGGCCCAGAAGCGCCCAGGGTCGTCCGTTTCCAGAGGCAGGGAGCCAGCCGTGGGAGTGCGACAGGCTGCCAGCAGCCGTGGGCAGCCCGCGGCAGTATCCCGGCGGTGCCACCCGCTCCGCTTCCAGGGAACGCATCCCCCTGCTCCTGAGGCACAGGGTGGCCACAGCCAGGCCCACTCGCAGCAGCGGGGAAGGGGTCCCGCGGCTGCCCCTGCCCTCCGCTCCCAGCCATGGAAGTCCGCACCTGCCCTGACGCGGCTCGGAGCTCGGGGCGGGGAACCGCAGCCGCGGCCCTCAGACTCCTCCTCCGGGCTCCCCGCCCCGGGCCCCGTGACGCCGAGCGGCGGCCGGGGATGGGATGGGACGGGACGGGCCGGGATGGGAGCGGGTGAGGGGACGGCCGAGCCCGCTGGCGGCTTTAAATGCGGGCCCGGGCCGGCGCCGCCAGCACAGCCGCGCCGCTCGCTCGGGCTGCCGCGGGCGCTCACCGACACGGACACGCGCACGGAGGGGCAGGTGTAGGGTCCCCGCCATGCCCCACTGAGCCCGCCCGCCGCCCGTCCGCAGCGTCCTCCCGCCGCCCCAGCTGCCCCGCAGCCCCCGCCCGCCGCCAAGCTGGAGGAGCGCCGCAAGCCCGAGCCCCGGAGGTGAGTGAGCAGAAACGGGGGTGGAAACGACGGGCTACATTTCTCCCTCCTCGGTGTCTTTTCCGGTGCCCAGCTCTGCTGGAGCCAACTTTTAAAACGCTTCATGGTGTTTGAAAACTTTTTTTACCGTTTCAGTTCATCTTCAATGAGTTGTTAGCAGCCGCTGAATAGGCAGCCTCGTCTTTCCCAGGTTTCCAGTTTTCCACCTGGTATATGGTCGCATGGAGTGTTTTATTATCCAAGACCAGCTCTTCGCTGTTTGTTTGCCCTTTCTGTGCTTCCTGTGAAGCGCTGCCATCCAGAGCGAGAGCACACGAGGAAACGAGGATTTAACCATCTTTAGACTTGTTTCTTTTTTCTTTACAACGTTAGTTACTAACGGATTTTTCTTCTGTTCGGAGCGCATCCCTTTAGCCCTCGTGTTCAGGAGGAGCACTCGGATGTGCAGCGAGCTCCCATGACATGATGGAAAAAGGCACCGGGCTCTCCCAGGAGAGCAGGGCTTGGGGTGCGTGGCGGCAGCTCCGTGGAGTCGTTCCGCAAAGCTGCTCCTCTTAGTAAAGTTGGGTGCGTAAGGAGCAAGGTCGGGCCCTGGGGCAGATCCGAGCAGTAGCAGCTCCTTCGGAGAGCTGCTCCACGTACTGTATATAGGTACTTGCTCCTTTTTGTGTCAGAGAGGTGCACTTACTGTGCATCTGAACTTGACTTTGTATGCGCTCCCAGCTGCTTAGGGATTTTGTTCTGTTGTTCCTATAATGTACATACCTTCTGTTTAAAAAAACCCTAACCAACCACCCAACCAACAAAAAAAAAAAACCAACAACAACAACAAAAAAAAAAACCAAAAAAACACACCCAAAAACTTCACTAGTTGGATTTAACAAAAAGTGCAGAGTTGTATATATTATATGTGGGACAGAGTATGTTGCTAAGTGCTGGTGTGATAGGCTGCAGGAATACACCTAGTTCTTATTCTGGTTGAGATCAGTAGGAAATTGTGCAGAGGCCCCATACCAAAGCAACCTTCAGGCTCCCAAACCCCAGCAACTATTGAATGAGAGACTTCATTTTGTTCTCACAATTTCCAGTCCTGTGCCAAGTAATTAAACGGGACTGTTTGCATCTGTGCTTGCTCAGAGCATTGTACATAAGCTGATATGTCCTAGTCCTTTGCTGAACTGCCATTCCAGGCTCAAAGACTTTTTCTGATGACTCCTGAAAGAGTTAATTTTGCAAAGCCTGGTTTCAGCTGGTGATTTTAACTCTCATCAACTTCACCTGCTGCTGGGGGTCAGTGGGATTGGAAGGGCAAATGCTAGTGCAGTCTGCAGGGATTATTCTTCAGCTTCCTAGGAAGGAAACACAGACTTTCAAGTTCCAAAGGAAAATAGGAGGATTTGCTTGGAACTTACACCTCGCCTCTACTGAGTGTGAATTTCACATTTTTAAAAGCAGTTGCTGGGCTTCAGGGACCTCCATTCCCAAGATTTCAAGGGGCTGGCAACTGTACACTGCTGACCTCAGATGAGTGGGGAGCAAGGTTTGATGGTGGGGTGAGAAGGAATTATGGATTTTCTCTTTTCTTTCTCTTCTCTTTCTCTTCTCTTTCTCTTTCTCTTCTCTTCTCTTTCTCTTCTCTTTCTCTTTCTCTTCTCTTTCTCTTTCTCTTCTCTTTCTCTTCTCTCTCTCTTCTCTTTCTCTTCTCTCTCTCTTCTCTCTCTCTTCTCTCTCTCTTCTCTCCTCTCTTCTCTCTCTCTTCTCTCCCTCTTCTCTCCCTCTTCTCTCCCTCTTCTCTCTCTCTTCTCTCTCTCTTCTCTCTCTCTCTCTCTCTCTCTCTCTTCTCTCTCTCTCTTCTCTCTCTCTTCTCTCTCTCTCTCTTCTCTCTCTCTTCTCTCTCTCTTCTCTCTCTCTTCTCTCTCTCTTCTCTCTCTCTTCTCTCTCTCTTCTCTCTTCTCTTCTCTCTCTCTCTCTCTCTTCTCTCTCTCTCTCTCTCTCTTCTCTCTCTCTCTCTCTCTTCTCTCTCTCTTCTCTCTCTCTTCTCTCTCTCTCTCTCTTCCTTTTTTTCCAGCTATGGGGAGGAGAGATGAAGCTTTCATTTGTGTGCACAGGGCATTCCTGGCAAGGTAACACCCTGCACTTATCCAGTCTGCTCCCAGCAAGGTCTGGCAGGATTTTCTGCAGCTCAGAACTGTGCAGGTTTTTCCCTTAAACTTCCATGTTACAATTTTAAATCTTGAAACTTCTCTGTAGCCAGAAAACAACCTCATGTACTGGTGCTGTCTTGTGGTATCACTTGCAGCAGGTTTTTAAGAGGAGCTTTTAAAATGCAGTGGGTGTAGGGTAAATGCTTCGGTTACCGATGTCTTAAGCTGATAAGAAAAGGTTGAATTTATGCACAAAGTGCAGTTCAAAGAAAAACATCCCCGTGACAAGGAAAAATCTATAACTCTTTTTGTTTTCAGATCCACCTGCTTACAGAGAGGGTGGAGGAGCTAAGTGTGTCTCTGGCTGAAGGTTTTCTAATGCTGCCACCTTGGACAGCTGTAATTAATAAGCTGGAAGGGGGTTTTGGACAGGGTTGTGAAGGAAAATAGCTGCATGAGAGGCTAAAGAAAAAAACCTGTTCTTACTTTTCTGCCAGTAAGTGTGCGAACAGCTATTTGCAGTTGGAGGTGCTGCCTTGCCAGAAAGATGCAGTCATAAAGGGAAAGGTGTTGCTTTGAGAAAGGAAATGCTGGGGGAAATATGCTGTTTTGGGAGGTGGGTGCCCAAAAATGGGCCGTGTGGGTTCAGCAAGTGATGCTCCTGTGTGTGTACATGCCATCTGTTAGTGCAGATTTGCTAGTAAACCAAATTCTCTTCTTTAATTTAATTTTTTGGATTTTATGCCGTGATGTTGTTATACACGTCTGTATCAAAATAGCATGGCTTTTACTGGTCTGCACTCCAGTTCCTCCCCACGGGCTGGGAGAACCAGAGGGCTTGGAAGGAGGGTTTGAGGGTGCCTCGTTGGCAGCAGCGTTCACGGCACTGCGGCACCGCTGGGTCCCTTGGTGCTGGGTGAGATGCCTTCATGGCCCCACTGCGAGAGCATCCTTGTCACGCTCCAGTGATCCGCCTTGCAAGTATTTGCTGTGTGCATTAGGTTTAGAGTTTGAACTCTTGCTTTGAGCAAATTAAAAGGGTACTGATAACTCCTCGTTCCAAGTCAATTAGCTGCTTCCGGCTTCAAATCCACTTAGAAGGCTTAGAAGAGGGGGAGTGCTCTTTGAAAACCCAGTAATAGCAGTTTATGGTTAATATTGATAAAGGAGCAAGTGTCTGTGTCATTGTGGAAGGAAAGCTCCTCTTTTATGCTTCCTGAAAACATAACGACTTGGATGGGAAGGCAGAGGTCTTTCTCTAAACTCTGTTAAGAAAGCTGTACACTGTGCAGGTTGAAATGGAAATACAGCTATAAAATGGTCAAGGTTGCAGTGAATTCCCACAACCACTCAAAGCAAGGCTTCTGCCTCCCTGCCCTTGAACTTTGAGTCACTGTAGCATCTTGTTTCTTCTGAGTTTGCTCAGGTTTGTGCGCAGTTTGTGGCAGGAATGCTTTTTATTGCTGTTGGACAGTGTCAAAGACAATGACTGCACCCATAATTGGGTGATAAAAGAGTGTGTAGCATAAGTAAAAAGCTGCAGAGCTCTTGCTTTTCATTGGCTTAATTACATTAACTGAAGAGATAAAAATGTCTTTGAATTACTGTCACACAATTATGAGTCTTTCACATAGGAACGTATTTGAACTTGCCATAGGGACTGGCAGTGCGGTGAAGTTGCATGGAGATTTATGAGAAATTTGAAAATCAGAGAAAGCTACATCTCAGTTCTTGGCGTTCAGTTTGATTTGGAACAGTGGATTTCTGTCCAAATTCAATAGGCATGTGGATCCATGCTGTGGGAGTAAGGCTGAGCCTTCCGAGCACAGCAGCGGAGGTTGCAGACGGCCCTGGTTTTATCTCATTTTCTCACCAGAAAAACCAGAAGAGTTCATTCCATGTCACTAGTATCAGAATCCTTTGAGTCTGCGGCGCAAATGAACTTTCAGCTTCTGAATTCCAGAAACGTGTGGTCTTGGGAAAGTTCATTCTGCTGCCAAAGTAAAACAGAGATTGAGGGGGCATTTAAAATAGATTTATTTATTTATATACATAAATATGTATGGAGAGAGAGAATATGACTGATCTATATATATTTTCTACTCCTAAGGAAATTCTTTTTGTCGGGGGAGAGAATTTTGCAAGTGTTTCAAATCCTAGCTGTATTATATAACTACCTTTATAGGGGAACAGGATCATATTTCAGTTTTGCTAGCATATAATAAATACTTGCTAAGTACTCTGTATTAATTCTGTCTTGAAATAAGCTTTAATCTTCCTTTCGTAAGTATTGATCCATACTTCTGGCATCCCAAAGTGAGTTGAAGAACTTGGTGGTGGGAATTGTTCCATGACTTCTTTTAAAACTGAGGATTACTCAAATCACTTCATTCTGTTATTAATGATGATTATAAAAGCTATTTCATTATATTCAAATTATAGTTAGTAATATATTAATAATAAACGTATCTATAATCTATAAATAATACAGAGCTAGGGTACCTCTTCTTTTGATCTCTGCGAAGTGACTGCTGCTCATCCACGAAGTTGCTGATATTTGATGTGATTGTTCCTCAGGGGAGACTGAATTTTACTTTCTTTTGAAAGTTATTACAATGGGCTGGTATTATGCAAGAAGTCCTGGTGGGTTTGCATGTTCAACAAATTTTTGCCTTTTTTTCACATAGGAGTTATTCCTGTGGTGTGTTTTGTCTTTTTCTGCTACTTTTTCTGAGCAAAACATGCAAGCGCTTTGATTTTGATGACTGTGCAGATGTGTAATCTAATGACAAAGATGACGACTGAAGTCTTACATGCCAACTACTCATCTTTACTAAAATTTTTCAGTTTTCTCTATTTTGTACAGTAGGTGCAGAAAGAGAACTTGGGTCTCTCTTTCAATGGTGTGTGCAACTAGAAGATTATGGTGTTTTCCTCTTAAGGTTTTTTAATAAGTTTTTACTTCAATTTAATCACATCTTGAAGGTTTACTGAGCTCATTTCAACTCTTAACCTTGAACAGAAGGTTGCAAAAGGTAATTGCTTTTATTGTATCAGCGGCTGTATAACACTTTAGACACATTGTCAGCCCTTCAATGTAAGCGTAAAGGTCTTTTCATCAAGACTGCTAAATATGAGGTTGGTAAGAATGAAGCTGGGAAATAGTTGCTCAGTAGCTCAAGGAAAAGAGGCATTTGAGCACATCAAACCTGTCTGTTGCACTGGAATTGAAGTGTATTTCTTATTCACAGGAACTGGACCTGTACATTTTGCTGAAGTCTCAGAGTTAGCAAATGTGGTCATCTTGAAGCGGATGTTACCTAAATTCATATTAAATTTGTCTAGTCTGAGCTCACTTCCCTGGCTGACACTTTGTGCATTCAGCAGACACAGAGCACGGCTCAAGACCAGCAGCCCTGCTCAAAAGAGCTGCCTGTGTGTTCTTCTGGGCAGGAACAATCATCCCCAGGGGAAAATAGATGGGGCTTTGTTCTCTTGTGTCCCTAGCAAAGCTCCGTTCCAGTGCCTCGATGGCACAGCAAGCCAGTGTGTGGTGCCGTGGGAGTGTTCCTCATCCATTGTTTGACATCTCATGATCTCTCAGGTGAGCAGTGATGGGGTTTGAGCAGTATTGTCCCAGTAGAAGTGTCAGTGTGGCGTTTCATGGGAGCAGTGCCGGACGTGTTTGTAGTGCTGATGATGGAGTCTCAGTGCGGCAACACCTCTATCAGTGCAGTGAGAAAGGTTGGAAATGTGGAGCTATTGCCTTAGTCCCACAGAATACTTAAGCGCAGGTGACTTCTGGCCTTGAGGCAATTTAACTCATTGGCCTTTAAGGCCATGCTGAAGTGCGTTGCTGGTGTGAGTCCTGCATGAGTAGTTCCACCGGCATGAACAGAAGAAATGTGTGCTGAGATAGGACAGTGTGTGGGGAGAATTCATCAAGTGGGGCCAGAGAGGTGCAGGGACAAAGTCTGGATTGCAGCCATGAGCTGCTTGCAGGGTGGGGTTGGAAATCAGCGAAAGACCAGTGCAAAGTCTTGAGTGCATCTTTGATAGGCGCTTGGAGGGTGGTGTTAGAGAGAGGCTGTAGAATGGAGTATTGATTTAGAGTTGAAATGAACTTAGAACCATCATTTGTCCACCTGCCTAGCTTGTCTTTTCAGTCCCAGTTCACCTGCTGGATGATATTCCATGAACTTTTGGAAAAGATACCTTGAATGGATATTGAAATGCTCTCCGTTTCAGAGTGCATTTGTGTCTCTGTTGTGTTATTGGCACATCACTGGAATGTGCATGGAAAGGAGGTTATTGTTGCCCAAGAGCAAGAACTGCTTCTACTGGAACTTGGTAGATGCAATGATTTCCTGTAACTCTGTGAGTGCTTCTCACACAGGATGAAAGAGTATGTTTCTCCCTTTTAATCAGTGGTGAATGATCAATTTCTATACCAATACCTTTAGAAGCAAAGGCTGGCTGTCTCCCATGACGTACAGCCCCTGTGTCATACAAGCTTGGAGAAGGCCTTCTGTGTCCATTAGGCTTTCCCGTGCCTGGGGAAGAGGTTTTGCACTGTGCCTGACGTGGCAGGTGCGTGGTTCCAGCCATGGCATTCTGGAGGGTTCTGGCTTGTACGAGGCACCTTGCTGATCTTTGGGTCTGCTGGGCTTTGTGTTGCCACCTCAGCAACGCTCTGAAGTTCAGCCTGAGAGCCTGCTAGCATGGAAGGAATGTGAGCAAGCCTGGGCTCGAGCGTGGGCTTAGGCCCATGCTTCGTCGGCAAGGCAAGCCCAGGCGCCCTTTCTTGGCTATTGTGGGCACGGAGCTCCAGCCAGGATGCTCTGAGTGCTCAGCTTCATGGCTTGCTCCTATTTGCAGTAGAACTTGAAGGAGCAGGCATGTAACTGCCGTCCTTGGACTGTAATTTAACAGGATAGACACTCTGGACCTGTGAACAAAACAGTGAAACGGCAGGAATTGCTGCAAAAGGAAGACCTCCGTATTTCCGAAGTTTTGCTTGGATCATGGCTCTCTTCCGTTTGCCAGGAATACAGTGTATAAATTTTGTTGAAAGGGAATATGCTGCAAAACAACCCTGTGAAAAAACCCCAACTGTGTGTTCCAGTGTCAGAATCCTCTCCAGAGACTGAGTAAGTGAGATCGTGTCTCCAGCTTTTAAAATAATTACTCGAATTAAAGATCAAGCTAAAAGAGCCGAGTTCACTGAACATTAGCTATGCAACTTAATTTGTTAAAAAGCATTGAAAAAACAACGTAAACTCATCATGCTCAAAATATCTCTCCCAGCAAGTAACCTGGATGTCCCCTGAATCTTCAGAAATGTGGGAGTGTAGAGATTCTTGTGAACTCTAAAAGTTTCTGTAATAACTTTTCTATGAATGGGGCCACTCTTCTTGAATGAACCTGTTTCTGCCTTTTTAATTCTAAGTGGTGAATAGGGCACCTTTGCATTAAGTATTCCTGGTCTAGTAATGCCTTGGGTTGCCAACAGCTCTGTTTTCCTGGAAAGGCTTGACTTGTGACTCAGTGGAGGTACCTGTGGGTTTTTGTGGAACAGTCAGTTCAGTTCTGGATTTGACCCTTAACTTGTAATTCTCAGAAATATCTATGAAGTCTTGATCTGTGGTATCAGCCCAACTTTTCTGGCTCTGTTCCCAGACCAGTCATTCCACTTAGCAATAAAAAAAATGCAAGATAATGGATGCAGATAACTGGGATTTAATATTGTTGTAGCCCAATTCCCGTTTACCTTTAAACAGCCATGTTGCAATTAGGTGCTGGGCATAATGCCCTTCTTTGTTAACAGGTGTCTCCAAGAAATGTGTGACTGATGACCGTGTCTGGGTTCAGCTGTGGTGGCCCTGACAGCTTAAAAAAGGAGTGGAAAAGCTGCTTGTGCTTTTATGAATATCTATTGCCAAAGCTAACCATTTCAGGCCTGTTACAGAAAGTTGTTTTCCCGAGGCTTCTTGTGAAAGGATGGCTGCCTCCAGTGTTTTAGGCAGATGCATGTGGAAAAGAGGATGAAAGCAGGTGGCGGGTGGTCACCACGAGCTGTGAGGGATTCCAGCACGTCCTCATGCATGGCTGCTGATGCTTCAAGGTGTACCTGCTGCAGCATGGGCCTGGCCAGATGCTTTGAGATGTACCTTCTCCAGCCTGGAGTCATCCTTTGGGATTTCATCACAGGTCACAGCCCGCTGGCTCAAGCTCCCACTGTAGTTGCAGCCTCCCCAGGACAGCAGCATGGTAGCCCTGCGCTGGGCCCCGGCAGCCCGGGCACGTTGTCGTCATTGCTGTTATCAGAGCATTCCCAGGCCCAGCAGAGCAGCCTGATAAGCACCACGGTGAGCACCGAAAGCAAAAGCTGCCCCTGATGACCTCTAGGCACCACATGCAGCCAGGCAAGCGTGCCCATGGCAAGACAGGAGCCTGCTGATTAGTATCCATACAGTTATGACAGCTGTGAATTCCACCTAGCACATTCCAATCAAATCTGCCGTTATTTTGAACCCTTTGTGCCCTGTATTGGACGCCAAAAAGGACTGTCCTGATTTAACCCCAGCTGGCAACCAAGCGCTGCACCACTGCTTGCTCGCTCCCACGGCAGTAACTACAACATTGGTGAACTCCCATTTGTGAATTGTGTGTTTCCAGCACAAATCCAAGCCGTAGCCCCGTACTAGACACTGAGAAGAAAATTAGCTGTACCCCAGGCAGAGCAGCACAGAATGTTATATCCGCTGTGGTTCTTGAGGATGCCTTTGAGTTTATAGTTCCTAAAGCAGAAGTAGCAACTCTTGCTTTATACAGAGTTCTGGAGGAAGAGGAGAGAGAATGTGGGACCTATAAAATATTTTTTATAGCGCTCATGTTAAAACACTATTGCTTGAAACCCTAATGGGTAAAGGGCTGAATTGTATAGGCACATGGGAAATCTGAAGAGAACATTTGAGGAATGCCTGGGAAGTTCATGTTTATGGACTAATGATCTGGAGTCAGAGGGAGCCAACTGCAATGCAGGGAGAGGAGCTCATTGCAATGACAGACTTTTGTAAATGGCAGCAGAGGAGGCTGAGTAGCCTTCCTTTGGTAAAGGAAGATGCAAGTGATCTTAATTTTTTAGGTTTCCTCTATCCAGATGCTTTTTTCATAGTCCATTCCTAGAGCAGATGAAGATTTCCAGACACTGAAAGAAAGACTGATGCTAAAGTCTCATTTTCTCTTCTCTTGCAGAAGTCTGCTTGGTCTTTTGACCAAGTTCAGTAGTCATTATATTGGTGGTTAGGTTACTTTGGGGGCCACGGGACGTCCTGCAACAGCGCTGCTTATCAGCATCTCTGTGCTCCTACCAGTTTTGTCCCACAAGTTGTTTTTCCGGACAACATTGATGGGTCGCAAAGAAGGAGTTCAGAAGAAGTAGCTGTTGAGTACTTTCTGGCAAGAGATTACTTTTCAGCTCTCGGGTTGTTGTTTTCTTCACAGTCTTGTTTTAGGCTGATATGAATAAGTCTATTTTGAGCTGCCCTTAAATGGATGTCACGTAGAGGACAATCTTGTTAAAACTTGGGAGTTGCCTGCTCAGCAGTTGGGTTCTGCGCTCTTGGCCGTGGTTGGAGGATACAGTAATCGCAGCTTTAGGGCACTGAGAACCAAATCAAGAACCTGACTCTCCCATGGAGCAAAATGCCAGTCCAGAAGCAAAGACATTTTGCTGGTGAGGTCAGTTGAACATTGCTAAATGGATTGCCTTTATGCAGGATCATGTGTTGTCTGCTCATACCACTCTGCTTTTATGCTGCATCATGTTCGTCCCATTGGAGCTGGTGTCCTGGTGAAGGAGCCCATATCGCAGCGTCTGCTGACTAATGCCGTGAGAACACGATCATGTGCCCCCGCCTGCTCTGGGCCAGACTCTTATTAATGACTAATTGGTCTGCAGGGCTGAGTGTAAAGATCACAGGCTCGGCCTGCTCCTGGCCGGTATCACGCGCCCGAGCTGAGGTATCAAGTGGGTCACCACAATGTGTTGCTCTCACAAGCTGCATGCACGGAGGGGCAAGGGGCACCTGAAGGCGATGGTTTGCTCCGTGCTCCTGTGACCTGTTCCCTAGAAGTGTACAAAATCCCCCTTTGCTTTCTCTGCAGGCACTGTCAAGTGTGTGGCTGTGTGGATGAGCTCTCTGTGGGCTAGTGGCCATGGCGGTGAGGTTCCCCCAGACTGTGTTATATCCCAGTGGCTGCCAGTGCTCTGGAACAGCTGTTTCCTACCAACCTGCCCCTCTGATACCACATGAAATTTTGAGGAGGGGAAATTTTCCTGACTGTAGGTATAAGATATAATATCACTGGTTAGTGATAGCCGGACACCACACATATGGTTGTCCCAACAGCCTGATCACAGCCCCCAGAAGGCACAGCAGATGCTCTCCCAAGAGCCAGAGCACAATCTGTGGCTGTGTGGAAGGGAATTGTCACTTGCTGTTGTGTTTCTGCTTAGTGATCCTCGTGGGTATCACTTGTGAGGGACCTGTATCCTTCTGGCTCTGTGGCTTGTGCTAGTGTAATCAGTGTTTTCTTGAGCACTCTTGGGAGACAGAATGGCTACCTGGGTCCATGCTGCTCTGGGCTGTGACTGACTCTCTTCTGACTAGAGCTTAAATTGGTGGAAGTGATGAAATTCTTTTCTTCAGTTCAGTCTCAAGTTATAAAATAACTTGGTTTTGCATTTCACTCCCCTCTCTCCTCTTCTGTCAGGAAACATTTCTTTATCTTCAGTAAGCTTCCATTGGCTTGTGGGTTTGTGTTTTTTGGGGTGTTTTTGTGGCTTGTTGTGTTTTGTTGTTTTTCTTTTCTCTGGGTGTAGGTTGTTTTTTCCTTTTTTTTTTTTTTGTTTTTTTTTTTCTTCCCGGTGCAGCCAGTGAAGGCAAGAAGGGCATTTAGTTTGAAATCTGGCTGTTTGCATTTCTGGCTCTCAGGTCTTCATTAGTTTTGCGTGTCTATTATTGAATTAAGATTTGATGCATGCACCAGGACCAATGCCAGTGACCTTCCTCAGCAGAGATTTTGTCTCATCACCCCTGGGAATGGTCACTGTAAAGTCTTCTGGATGAACAGTTGGCACTCAAGTGAGGATGAAGTCCAAAGCCCACTGTTTTTTCCCTTGTCTAATATTTTTGGAGTCCTTTCTTCTGCCTGAGTCTTGTGTGTGTGTTGGCATTTAGTTTGGATGGCTTTGCCCTTCTGTTTTAGTTTTACAGCTGTATGCTCTCTCCACACTCCGTTGGAGGTGAACTCAAGTGGTATCACATCTTTTCTTACTTTGGAGCAACTGCTCCAATGTGGAAGCATTGCAATTTTACAGAGACCATCATCTAGTAACCAGGTAAAGTTTGCATAATTTGGGGGTAAGTGCACTTTGAGAAGTTCCTGCTTGTGTAACTTGCCGTGCAAGTGGTTAAGCAGATTCCCAAAATGATCCATGTTAAAAACATCCTTTATGCTAGATTATGTTTTTGAAACCAGCATATTGTGAATCCACATATTGCTTCAGAATGCCAAGAACAGGATCAGAAATGCTGCGCCTGCACTCTGGGAAGTGCTGAGAGTGCATTAGCTCCCTTGGCTGCTTCAGATATGTCCAAAAGGTTTTATACAACCAGGCTTTCTGCCTCTGCCAGCCAGAGCTCAAGTCTGGATTGTGCTGGATCAGGTCTTGCCTGTCCTCCTTGTAGCAGGAAGCCAGCACGCACTCTGTACCCATGTTACCATCAGTGGTCCAGAGATTTATGATGCTTTTAGAGGGGCTCCAGCATTTTGGAGGTAGTTGGTGGGACAATATGCAGCTCTAGGAGTTGTGTACTTGACAGTTGGAAGCCTGAGGGAAGGGAAAAGCTTCAGACTGTAATTACAGAGGTGAAATTAAGCTATGAGTTGGTCTCACACCTTTTGTGTGGTGTGATTGCTATGGAGAACTCCCCCCCACAAAGCAGTCTCAGGAGAAGACAAGTGCAGGAGCTAGCTGCTTGCTGGGAAGCCAGGATTGAGCGTGCCAGATTGTTTTCCCTGGAGAAAAGCAGCCCTGGGTGAGTGGTGCCAGTGGTGTGCTGCCCCACCCCTCATTGTACACACTTGCCTGTTCCTTTGCTCAGTGGGAAATGGACTTAAACCTAGCACCACCCAGCCCAGATAACTCTTTGCTTTTAGACACAGAAACCAAGCTGCCTGCTCTAACATCCTCATTTATAGTTGGGAATTTGCCTCAGGCTTCCCATGCCTTGCTTTTGGAGGTTCCAGGTGAGCAATATGCAATAGATGCTAGAAGTTTCCTGCAGTTGCTGTTTCTTTGTCCAGGCTTCTCTATAGGAGTATTCAGATCTCCTGTACTTTGAAAATTGTGTGCTGAGCTGATTGTAAAATACACACTTGAAATGTTGCTCTGCTTCTTAGCCCATGATACCCGCTCCTGTGTGTGACACAGCACACTTACTCACAGATTCCTTAAAAAGAGCTCTTACAAGAGGCTGGAACAAGGAGCAGCTACTGTATAAACCAGCATTGGTTTCAAATAGACACACGGTCAAGTAAGAGGTTGCCTCTCAGGCATAAAACTGTAACAAAAATATTGCAGGACATGACATTGTCACAGTAATAAATAGCCAAAAATAGTTCAGATGCCACAGGCTGCTTTGAAATAATAATTTTTAGGAAAAATCCACTTCTGCTCATGGGTTTAAAACCTAATGCCACTCTGCCTCTAGAGAAAGCTTTTTTTTTTTTGTGATTTCTGTTTCATCATTTCCAGAAAACAAAGCTACAAAAATGTCTGGTTTATGTTATCCTCAAATAGATAGATACATAATATTTGCAGTCCACAATCACTTCTTCCTGTGGATTCATCTCATTTGATTCCATCCCCCAAAGCTCTTGCCAAAGAGCAAGCTTGAATTCCTTACAGGGTGTCTCTGTACCTTTTCCTGGCTGTAGCTACATGCAATACAGCAGATGGATGTGGGATGTGTCAGGAGCCAAGTGCTTGGCAGCGGAGGTTCACCCTGTCCTGGAGAGGGGCTTGCACTGTGAAATCCTGCAGTTCTCAAATGAAACTGGAGTGCAAGGCAGCCTTCTTCTTGCAGAGTCCTCAGCTGAAGAGGCAGCTGACTTTATCAGTTTTTATAGTCCTGTCATTTTATGGTAAGTCATTTAATCACAATGAAGCAAAGGCTTCAACTGTTACACCTGCCCCAGCATCCAGTGGCAGTGTTCCCCTTATATTTCCGTGTGTTTTGATAGTGTTACATTATTGTTTGTGCAGAAGAAAATCATTGACTCCTGATTGCTTTTCCTAGTAGTTACTTCATTTTTGGAACCTATCCAACTTCAGGAGTTCTTCCGAAGTTGTTGGAGATCAAAATTGAAATCCAGGTGATGGAACTTACATTGCCATAATGAATTCAAATGATTCTTATCTTGGTATCAGGAAGGTGCTCTCACAGACTTCACCTGTGAGTTGAGATAAAACATTTAGAGTTCTTGACATTCCAGTCTGAAAGAGTATTTGAAAACAAGATTTAGTCAAGAACTGAGACTCCTATTTAAATCCTGTCATGGGGCTTAATTTCAATCCCTGAGAACACCTCCGTAGAGGGAAGCATTTCACCTAATGAGGTGACTTAATTGGGAATTTATTTGGTTTATAAATATTATGGTGCAAGTTCTTTGTGTGCAAAGCAGAGGGCTCTGTCCTGCTTTGCTCCGGTGAGTACAGCCTTTTGCTGAGAAAGCTTGTAAATAAATGCTGCTTTAGAGCTGACAGGGGGAAATGCATCCAGGATAAATTTGGCAACATGTTCCAAAAGTGCATCAACCAGGCTGTGCTGAGTATAGTCAGAAGCTCTTTTTTTATGCGTGACAGAGCCCATATGCAAGTATGTGAGAAAACGAGAACACATCAGGGCCCTAAAAAGGAGTCGGTCACATTAGGTCTGTTTATTCACGCATTTGCGTATGGGCTGTGAGAACATCAGCTGGGACCAAGTCTCCTTCCTGGTTTCCTGTTTACTTGGCCACTACAATTGCAGTGTCTGAATGCTTCACAGGTTGCAGAGAGAAGGAATAATGTTATCTCTTTCTCCCCGCAGCCAACTGACAGAAGCAGCCTGTTTGGCTTGCTGACTCGTTCCTTTTGGGATGCGCATACACGTACCCACACACTCTTGGTATCTAACCTGGGTGGCTTGGTGAGGGCACTGGGTGTCACTGGCAGGGAAGCCTTTGGTGGCTCTTCTCTCTGCTCAGGTCCAGGTCCTGTCTGTGGGAGCCTTCAGGTCTGGCCAATCCATGTGTGTTGATCCATCTGTAGTTGAAGGTTGAATGATGCTGGTTGTCACAAGTAGTGTTGGTTACACCTGTGGGAAGCAGTGTCGGGTTGTGGATGTATCCTACCAGAACAAGTCTCCCCTTTTGTGTTTGGTAGGTGTGTGGTCAGGGGGAGCAGTATGTGGTAGATCCAGGGTAAACCTTGTGGGATTTGGGACCTGCCAAACAGCTCAGCCCACGATGCCCTGTGCACCGTAAGCTTGGGTTTGTGTTTTCTCCTACAGCATCCCCATCCATGCCTTCCCACTTCACTTAGATCACAGTAGTTTTCTGAGGAAAACAGTCTTGAAAGGTGCTGTGTTCTGTGAAGCAGACAGGGTGGTTGACTCCGCACACTCAGGAAGATGTTAGTTCCCTTGCCTTTCCCGGGAGAATGGAGAGCTTCCCCACACCTCTCTGGCAGAGCTGTGGCACAGCGGGTGCTGTGTGGTGCGGCTCGGCAGGCACTCCGTGGGCTGGCAGCTCTGACCGATCCGCCAGGAGCCCTGCTGCCGGCGCTGCTGCTCTGTGACCTGGAGCTCTCCCTCCTCCCTCAGCCCTTGACCCACTCCACGCCCTAGCTCGTTGAGCCGCTCTTCAATGTGACTTTCTCACGGCTCTGTGTTACGCTGCTCCAGTTACGGAACTGGCTCCGTTTCTTTTTCCTTGTGCAGTTCAGAGTTTGCTGGGGTTTCTTCCTGATTGCAAAAGCCGTTGGAAATGGGCAGAATCGTAAAAGCTTATCAGCAAGCAGTAACTCTCCCCGCTGGCTCCCCAGCTCTGTTAGGCATTTATTCACTCCGGCGAGTTGTAACTCCGCACAACATCTTGTGTTGCCACATCAGTCCTTTTTATTTACGCCAAACACCACTTTCCCTCTCTCCTGCCCTTAGTCTTCCAAGTTGACAGCTCTGGAGCTGAGCAGCCGGGCGGTGGCAGCACTCCATCTCCCAGGGGAGCTGGCGGCCGGCCTCTGCCTGGAGTAGCACGGGGAGCGGTAACTCCGAGGTTACTCGCTGCTTTGCACTGCCTGGACGATGCAGTGCAAGCGTTTGGTGTTGCATCCAGAGACCTGCAGGAAGAATTCATGTTGTGATGAGCAGAACAGATGCTGGCAGATGAGCACAGCCATTAGCAAGTCTGGGATCCCTGCTAGTATTAACTGGTCTTGTTCTTTCCGAGTAGCTGGACAGAATATTTCTGTGAGCTGTATCTGCCGGCGCTTTGCAGGCAGAGCAGAGTTGCTGCTGGCCGTGTGTGACTCTTGTTCAAATCTTATTGACACATAACACCACTTCTAAAAATGTTTGGCACTGATCTAATCATCCGCCCAGAGAGGCCAGTTACTCAAGCAGTTCATTTTTTTTTTCACTGGAGCATATTCTGTCAGACCCTGAAAATAGAAGCCCAATATTTTTAAATTTTTTTTTTTTAGGTTTGTTTCCAAAATGTTGCAGCAGCAGTCACGAGGATGTGGATCTAGACAAGAAACGCCTGAAAACCCCTTTACCTTCCAACAAGGAGTGGTAAACCAGGCTTAACTGATGGCACATTTCTCTTCAGAGGCCCTAAAATTTTTTACATGCTTTCTTCTCTCCAGTCCATGTGTGTCTTCCATGGGATCTGCAGTGCTTCACCAACAGGAGTCTGCCAGTTTTCCTCTGAAGACTCAAGGGAAGATTTTCTTCTTGTTTCACATCACTATTTTTTTTTTCTTTTTAATTTTTGCAACTCCCATTTCACGGTATTTGAAAAATTCCAGGAGGCTGAAATAGTTTCCCCATGCAAAGTGGTAAAGGATGTTTTCTTGATAGATTTTGGCCCACAGAAATCCTGTGATAATCTGAGAAGGGCAGAAAAGACCAAGTCAAGGGAGGTGATGCTTGGAGTCTAATCACTAAACTCCTGTGGATTAGAGCTGGGGCGCTGTGCCAAGGCGACCCAAGCTCTGTTCCTGGCCCTTTAAACCCCCCAGCTCCTTCGGATACAAGTTTCAGGGAAAGCATCAGCCTGCTGAGCAGTTTTCCAGCCCTCTGGAGCTAAAAACGCATGGCTGTTAAATGAGATAAACACATTCCAGACTGGCAAGATGATGTTCCTGGGAAGGTGGGGGCCATTCCCACTGCTGTGGATGCTCAGCACTGGCAGGGTGATGCTTGGGAGGGTGCTCTGCTGTCATGAGGAGGATGAGCAGACATTTGCCCAAGGAGATGGCAGCTGGTGAATTCTCAGCACTGTATCCCTTGCAGGCAGTGGACATTGCTCCCTTCCTTTGCCTTTCTCTGCTCTATCACACTGTTGCTGCTCAGTTGCTCTGTGCCTGGGCTAATGTTGCCTAGGCTGGAGGAGCTGGCCTTGGGACACGGTTTAGGCAGAGCTGTGGGACACACAGGTGGGTTACACACCTGCACATGTGTGGGTGCTCAGGGAATGGAGCTGAATGCCAGGATAAGTATGGACTTTACAGAGGAATAAAGCTCCTGCAGTTTGTGTTTGGTCTGGAAATCCAGTCCCATCTGTTCCAGCTGTTTCCAGTTGAGTTTATAGCAAGGAGCTACTGTGCTGCTTTGCAGGAAAAAATAATTAAAAAAATATGAGGTTGTGCCTTTACAATCATTGCAAACAGGCGAGGGTATCCATGGAATATGTTCCCTTCTGTTGCCTTAGAAAAGATGCGTAAATAGCCTTAAATAATTTAATGAAGAGCTGGAGCTTTCAGGGGAGGCTGGTGTGTGCCTGAGTGCTGGCTTGGTGTGCTGTGCTGGCAAAGAGCACGTCCCACCCCTCCGCACCCAGCAGCAGCTGCTTGGGGAATGGCACCTTTCCTAGCTCAGGGAAATTTCTGTTTCAAATCCTCTGGCTCCTGGAGTTCAGGCAGGAACAGCCTATATGAAGGAGGAGTTGGCTAAGGCGGTGGAGGAGAACCTGGCAGAGGTGGGAGAGTGGCTACTGAGGTACTGCTTTTGTGAAATGGGACTCTGGTACTTCCTTTTGTGGCTGAGTCTTATTTTTTATTTTCTAGTTAGGTAGCCAGGCATTGGCATGTGAGGTAGACACCCTAAGGCATTCTGATCTCTTGGTATTCATCTGTTCAGTGTTTATACCCTCCTGAATTTGAATATTCCATTAAGATAATCTGCAAGTGTTTGCTGCTACTGCTCTCAAAGGATCTTGAATGGAAGCAATATGGATGTGAAGAAATTTTGAAGGCCTTGTCTCACCCTGAACTGAGTTTGTCCCTATTCCCCTGAGGGAATATAAGGAAAAGGTGTTGGTTTATGCCTGATTTTTGGTATGAAAACAAGTGACCAGCTTGGTCTCAGCTGTATTAGGATAGAAAGCTCCCATGGCGACTGCCCAGTAGTGAGCAGCAAATGTGTACTTAGCCTCTAAGGAGATTATTTAACACAGTTTCAATTTTGTTTATTATTATTTTATTATTTTTGTATTTGTTTGTCAAGAGTGGATTTGCAGATGTACCCTCAGAACGCAGGCAGGGTCTGATTTTGTGGGGGAACCACAGCAGCAGGAGTTCTGGGAGCTCTGCAGAAGCACGGCGATGGCAGAATCGTGGAATTAGGAGTCTCTGCTGTCCACAGAGGCAGATCAGAGGTGGAGAGAAAAGGGGAGGGGAAGGAGGGCAACCACTAAAACCCTTCCCCAAATGGATGAATGAATGGGTGACACACATAAATGACTACTGTGATGATCTGACTTACTGTAGCTCGGTCTCAGGATAATCCTCATATGTCAGATTTCTGTAAGGCCAACACGTGACATAAAGCCGGGCTCGCAGCAGACAAGTGTGCTGTGCTGGTATTAGGGGCTGGCCGGAGCCCGGGCAGCGCTTGGAGCCTGTGGCTGTGTGGGGTGTGCCCGCTCGCCTGCCGGGGCGGCTCGGCCGCTGCCACCTGCCGGGGTGGCATCAGAGGCAAACTGCGATCCCACAAACTCTTGGCTGTTGCATAGACAGCCCCAAGCCTGCCCGTGTGGCTGTACTTTTTGGAAAAAGGAGGTGGGGGGGAAAAAAGCCAGACACAAGAAACAGGAAAGCCCCCAAAGACTTGTAGCTGGGATTACCTTGTTCACACCTGTCACCACTGATGTCCTCTCAAGGTCAGAATCGGAGCTACGTGAGGCCAGCTTAAAGCAAACGCCATGTGAAAGGAGCTATATGAAGATACAGCAGCCACTGGAAGGAGGACAGGAGTGCCCACAGGAACATGAACAACAGCTTGCAAGTTAACCTGCCCAGGACTTGGGCTGGTTCAAACAGCTCGCTCCAGGAGAAGTCTGAGCATTCCTTTTTTCTTTTCTATTACTATAGGATGGAGGACGAGGCAGTACTGGATAGAGGGGCGTCCTTCCTTAAACATGTATGTGATGAAGAAGAAGTGGAAGGTAAGAGACTTGGACTGCTGGGGAGGAAGGGTGCCTTTGCTTTGGTGTTTGTATGTAGGATGGTCACAGTCGGAGGGCAGAGAACCAGGGTGCCTTTGGTTTGCCCAGTACTTCATCCTAAAATTGACTGAAACATGAGTAGGCTTCTTTGGGGTGGAAGTGACTTTTTAGAGAAATCCTCTATTTCAGTTCGGGAGCAAACGTTTTTGCGTGCTGCCGGCACACGCTTCCACTTCCCTCAAAGTCCTGTTTGCTGTGCCTTGCCTAATGGCTGGGAACCACCAGAGCTGTTTGCTTTGCTTTCCTCTAGGAATAGAGTTTTGCAATGCTTGCCTATCACCGCTGCAGTCATGAGCATGGAAATGTGGAGGCAGGTGGAGAAGCCAAGTGGAAAAACCAGCAGAATTTGTACCAAGTGTCAGAGTGGACTTACGGCGGGAAGTAAACGTTTGCCTGGGTTATTCTTTGGGCTCGGGAGGCATAAAGAGAAGAGTTTTCCCTTGAAGAACTTTTTAACAGAGAAAACAGTTTCCTCACTTCATAGGGAAAGAGTAGACTCCCTTGGAAGTGTTTTTGTTTTCTCTCTAACTAAAAATGTTGTGAAATCCCAAAGGTAATAGGAATTTAAAGGAGTTTACTTCAAGTTTCTTCCTGGAAAACGATGAAGCTGATAGGAGTGAGTAAATGGTAGCAAATTCTCTTTTTCTCATTTTCTGAGGATTGGTTGTTTGTAGGCTTGATGAACTAGTAGGGGAGAAGGAGGAGAGCAGGGTAGGGTAGGACTTTACCTAGAAGGGAGAGTATTTCACCTTGCAGAACTATCCTTCCCCTCCTGACTTCAGGATATAATTTTATTCTAACTTCTTTATTTGCAAACAACTGCCTGTGGCTTTTCAATTGAAAATGTGTTGAAAGGTGTAGAGTTACAGCCATGTCATTGTCAACAGTAATGGACAGGAAAGGATCCAGCAGTAGGAGAGGAAATAGTCTCTAAAAAGAGGAGTTAGAACACTTCCAGCAAACCACGCCAGTCCTTTCCACTGAAAAGCCTGTGTTTTCTTCCTGTCTGGAACGCAGTAATCTGTGCTCAGCCACTATAAATCATCATATTGGGTTTAATGAGGCTGTTTGCTGTCTGCAGGGTCAGGCTTGTATTAGCCTTTTGCTTGTGGAATAATTGACACTTTGGTACAGCAGAAATGTTTGAGGAACGGGAAAGAGAGAGAGGGTATTTTTTTATGTTTTACTGTTTTAAGTGTTGCTATGTACTGTTTTGAGGTGCAATGGCCACGTGTGATGCTCCAGGAATATAATACAAGTGGTGGTTGATGAGCGCAGGAGGGTCCTTCTGACTGTCTGCAGGGAGTGTGGTTACTGCTTGAAGTAATATTCGTGGCTGTGGTGTGTTCATATCCTTTGTTCCCATGTGGATATCCTCATTTGGTTTAGCTGGGCTAACAGACCCGTCGCAGCTCATCTTGCTGGGGGAGTGAGGAGCGGAGGTGAAACAAGTGCTTCTAATTGTACTCGACAGGCCTCTGGAGCTGGAGCTGATTGGCTGAGCCTCCGGAGAGCCCCGGAGCAGTGCAGCCAGCTAATTCCCTCGGGGGTGCTGAAGGCAGCGCCGTGATTCCTGCCAGGCTCCTAGGAGCAGCCCAGCTAAATCACCCAAGGATCCAAGGCCGTGGCATCTCTCAGGGTCACAGGGCACGTATGGTGCTTGGGTGGGTCTGCCAGGGGGCCGCTGCTCAGCTGCTCCGCTCTGCACAGAGTGGGACAGCCTGGAATTCTCAGCGTGCCTGGCAATCTGGGGCACTGCAGCAGTGCCTGTAAGTATTAAAGGCTTTGGCAGTTTGGAGAGATCTTATTTGTCTCCATGTTTCCAGCCTCAATGTTTCTGCAGTTCTCTGTGTGTCCTCAGCTATGTCTGTCTCTCCACAGAGATCCGTAATGTGTGTGTGTATCCAATGTGCGCCCTAGGTGCAGTCATGGTCTGCATGTATGGAATGAACTGGATGCTCACAGAGTGGTTGTGGTTGGAACTGATCTCTAATTCCAGCCCCCTGCCATGGGCAGGGACACCTTCCACTTGGTCGCTCCAAGGCCTGTCCAGCAGTTCCAGGAATGGACAGCCACAGCTTTTCTGGGCACCCCATGCCAGGGCCTCCCCACCCTCGCAGGGAAGAATTTCCTCCCAGTATCTAATCTAACCCTGCCTTCTGTCAGTTTAAGATCCAATGGAAGGGCTAAGATGTCAGGTTGCAGACCTTCAGCTGGCACTTGGTGCAGATGCTTTTAAGTCCCTGTTAGATTCCTGGACTTACAGTGGGGTGTTTTAATGGAGGCGAGTGTCTGTCAAGAGACTTAATTTCACTGAAAGTGAGCAGAGAGGAGATTGTTTCTTTTCCTTCCATGAGAGGAAGGGGAATTTTAACCTTTATAAGAGAAGATAGGGCAGCAGGAGTTAGCAGGAGAGAATGGGAAAACTCTCCAGCAGATCATTATAATATGCTTTGGAACCAAGCTGCTTTTGCTGCGTTTTAAGTTGCTTTGAGTTCAAAGAGGCGAAGACAGAATTTTGAAGGTGTCGCTTTGAGCATCCCTCTTTGGCATGTTCTTTGGGAGAAGAGAGGAACATGATTCACTTTGTCAGTGATGCCCACAGGTTATGTCTGTGGGATGGAGATAGCAACTCTGCACAGCCACATCACCCACTAATTTGATTATGTAGTGGTGTGGGGGAGAGGGAAGGACTTGGCTTTTTAAGAAGGGGTGAAAATGGGCATTTCTGGTCAGGAAGATGTTGAGAAATTTTCAGGGTGGGACAACTGTCCCTTGTGCCCTCGCTGAGTAAATGTAGTGTTAACAGAAACCGTACATACCTGACAGAAGTATGTCCCTTGGGCCTGCTTCCAGGGGTTGTTTAGTCCGTCCCTCAGGTGGCACCTCACCCTGGTCATACACTGGAATGTGTTGCTGTGATATTAGCTGTTGACATTTGGAAATTACTCCACTCCAGCTCCTCCCTGCTCCCTGGATCCACGAGAGGGCTCGGTGGCAGATTCGGTGCATGTTAGTTAGGAGGAGTTGCTTGGCTGGAAGTGCCCAGAAATGTGACCTGGTGAGCCAGAGGATTTGCCCGGGTCTAGGGCAGAGCATGAAGGAAAGCAAGTATGAGTTGGCTTTCCTGGGGGAAATCAGGAAGAAGCACTGCCCTGAGCTGTGTGAGAGGACCCTTCCCATTAATTTAGGGCACTGCTCGTTCCTTTCCTTGAAGGTAACGCTGTGCTGCTGTAATGCCTCTGTGAGGAGTGCTGGTATGTGTGACATAAACAGATTACTTAATAACCGATTTTGCAAGAGGGGAAAAGTAAAGCTCCACCTTATCCTGCGAGATAAGGTATTCTTGGCTCTCTAAGTGTAACTTCCCCCAGGCTCGCTGCCACCCTGACTCTGTGGTGGGGTGGAGGATGCTGGGTTTCAAGTCTGACGACTCCAATGCAAAGCCTGAGGAGCGCCCCAGCTCCATGTGTTAGGAAATGAGGAGCAGCATACCTGTCCTGCCTTCCAAATGATGGTCAATGTAAAGGTTTCAATAGCACCTCTCAGCCCTGCCGTGGGAGTGAATTCGGGAGAATATGCTGTTAGGGGAAACTTTTCCTAGGTCCTGTTATCATTGTGGCATTTACTGTTGTGCTCTGCAGAGAGGCTAACCCAGGGATTTTGTAACTATGTTCCATAACTACTTCTTCCATTTTAGCACTTTCCTCCTCCTTGCTTTCTATTCTCAACCCAGTTGTGTCATTGCACTTTGCTGGTAGAAAGCTGTGTGATGCCGTAAGCCCAAGATTAGTCCTTGGTGGTTGGATCAATGAGGAGAGAGGTTAAAAGGGCAGAGATAACTGTGAAGGTCTTTACCTGTATTAACAGCAGGCCGACAGTGGGAGAAATGAGCTGTATTTGCCCATATACCTGGATTTCTTTTTCTCCTCTCATCCCTGCCATCTGTTTCTGATCCGCGACTGTAGGCAGACCCTCCTCCATTTTCAGAAGTAACCAGATGACCTGTTTCATATCAAAGTCTTTAATTGTTTCTGAAATAAATGTGATTAAAAACTTAATCAGGTAAAATCTGATCACAGAATGTGCTCACTATGTGTAGAAGCAAACCATGCTGTGTTTTGCTTCAGTAAAACTGAACTGGGCTTTACTCTTGTAAAAACCAAACTCAGAGGACTCAGGCAGTGCCTCTGTGCTCTCTTTCCATACAGCATCTGGCACAACTTCCCTGTGAGGGTGGTGAGGCCCTGGCACAGGTTACCCAGAGCAGCTGTGGCTGCCCCATCTCTGGAAGTGTCCAAGGCCAGGTTGGACGGGGCCTGGAGCACCCTTGGCTAGTGGAAGGTGTCCCTGCCCATGGTAGGGGCTGGAACTGGACGAGCTTTAAGGTCTCTTCTGACCCTTACCATTCCATGATTCTATGAACTTGGGAATGGCAGGTGGAGTTTGGAACGCAGTGCTGCTCCACACAGCTAAGTAAAAACAAGACAGGTGGTTTAGATCTTCCCAGCTTTGAAACACTGTGATGAAAGATTTCAGGTCTTCAGATTCTTTCCTTTCCAGCTTTAATTCCCCATGGCATTTTTCAGGAGAGTGCTTACTCTTGACAGTGTCCAGCAGGTCATTGTATGGAATATCGTTCTGGTCACTGCTGCTGTCCTTCCTCTGCTGTCAGGAATAAGCGTTAGCTCTGAGGTTGCTGGGTGGGCTGCGGAGGTTTTTGATGCCCGCCTACTCCATGCTCAGTGAGAAAAGCTGCAGTCTGAGTTCAGAGGTGATAACTGACTTTATGTAAGGCAGCGATAAGCTGGCTGTGCAGGCAGGAGAAGTGGAGAAAATGTTCTAAGGGCAGCTGAGTCAATAGCTGGCGTGGTTGGCCCGTGGTGAAGGAAATGTGGTGGTTTCTTTGCAGTGGTGATAGGTTTTGTGCCAGCATGTGCTGAGCGCGAGGTGAAGGAACGTGTTTCCATACCATTCTGACAGTGACTCGTTTTTTCCCAGCTCCAGTCAGCTTAGAATCAGAGAATCATTGAAGTTGGAACAGAGCTTTAAGATCACCAAGTCCAACTGACTGGTAACTATCATCAGTTCTCTGACCTGGCAGTGAAACTACTTTTGTTGGGACCCAGGCCAGCTAGAAAGGTGGCCCTCACATGGTACCTGCAGCCTAGGATTGGAGCAACTGCTCTCATTTCACTCAGAATTCAAGTCTAGGTTTATTTGACTGTCTGCTCCCATCTTCCTCTGCCCAACAGCTCTTTTTTAAGGTACAGTAACACTGGATATAACAGTTCAGCATGGAGATTGAAAATCAGATACAGGCTTTGCTCACTTGTCAGATGTGAGTCCCAGATGTGCTTGTGAGCCTTCCTGGATTTTTCCAGGACATTTAAAATGAAAAGGTAACCCAAAATGTGTCGGTCATGTTGCCTGAGCTGGGGCTAGGTAACACAGGAGTGTTGTTCCCTCTCCTACCTGTGCTTCTCATACCAGAAGTGCCAGAGCTGGGCTTAACCTGGAAACTGGTGCTGGGGCTGTAGCTTGCTGGTTTGAGCATCATCCCAGCCTTCCTGGAATCTTGTCCCCTCCTTTGCTTCTGGTGATGTTCCTACTCTGGTAGCAGAATGCCAGACTGAAACAGAGACTGAGAAGGGGCGCAGGGAACTCGTGTGCTCCCTGAAGGAAGCATGTGCTGCTGGGGAGGCGTGGGGACCTCTGTGTGGGCACCTCTGTGTGAACACCATTCTGTTTGCAGCGTGGCCTTCCGTCAGACACCTGTTCCAATAAAACTGCAGCCTTGGAATCGAGGGTCGTTTGCAGAGGGCTGCTTTAAGGCTTTTCCCAGAGAATGGAGGCAGCTTTGGATACCTTATTCATCATACCACAGCACTTCTCTTGGAGCAGGGTCTGAATCTTGCCTGCCTCTGTGAGTGTGAGTGTCAAGTACAGCTCGGTATTCAGTTCAATCAGTCTTGGTTATTAATGAGATGGAAATAGGAAAAGATTTTCAGCCAAGATCAGTTCTCCTGAGTGGTCATTTGGGGCATTTTGGAAGGGGACATAATGTTAAAGGATGCCAGAAAATCCAAAGGTACTGTGCTTCCCAAGAGCTAAATTCAGCAGTCTGGCACAGATCCCCTTCTCTGCCCTGTTCCTCAGAGCCCTGTGTTCTTCAAGTTTTCTTCAACTCTTCTTTCCATTGAAGGCAAGAAGTTCTGGACAGATTAGATCAGATCACAGCAGGATAGGTTCGGTGGCTTTTCTAACCTCTCACAGCTCCAAAGAAGAGAGAAAGAAAAGCAGCTTACGGGGTTGTGGGTAAGAGTCTCACAGTGGCTTATGTAAAGCTCAGGGAGAATACCCCCACCACATGTTTATTGTTCGGTCTGAACAGTGTCCACCCCTTTGTTCACTGCCACCTTGCTGACTGACTTTGTTCCATCTACACAAGCAGGGTTTCCAGGATCTTCAGGAAGAAAACTGAAGACTATTTTATTTTATTTTATTTTAATTTTCCTGTTTAGATATTTTTAACTTGAATTTATGTGAGCTCTGTCTTTTAAAGCTGTCCGTTGCTCAGATCTAACTCACCTGTTGAGCATGCTTTGCTGGAGTGGCCTCTGAATCTTGTTAGGAATCTGGCAGGTCCAGTCTGGGTCATGGATCATCCGTTTGGAACAGAGGAGTGCAAGCTTTAGGCAAATGGCTAGGTAGATTTCCCTTCTGTCTAGCTATAGCTTTGTTTCATGGGAATGCTTTACATCCCATGCTGACTTTTTGAAGATATTGAAGTGCTAGAAGCCTGATGTTACAGAAGAAGAGAAAAAGGTCTCTAATTTCCACACTGTCTTCCCCTGCACAACTCATTCCCTGACCCTCATTGGCATTTCAGTGAATGACTGCATGTTAAGTGATGAAGTAATGCAAATATATGAAATTATCTTTGCACAAGTTCTGTTTGGTTAAGGAACTGCGTCTTCCTTGCTGATGGTGAACATCACTTGAATCTTAGCCATGAATCTGGGGTTCTTCTGTTGGAGCTGGCAGACTGAAAGAGATCCCTCATGTTTCTAATCTTGTTCCTTCTTCTTTCCTTTTTCTGTGGCATAGTAGCTCAGGATTGTCTCTCCTGAAGCCTCTGCCCTTTTCTGTCTCTCCCCCATGGCAGGCTCATCTCCTGATGACATTTATCAGGAGGCATTTATCACAGGTCTGTGAACCTGCTACTCAGCTTATGGTTGTTGTTCCCATCACCTGATGGATTCATGCTGACCATTTTCCTTGGCAAACTGCCACAGCACAGAAGACTTGGTTAATTGCATACTAGTGTTCTTTATAGGAGAAGGGATTTGGATCTGATCTGTCTCCAACTCGTGCAGTCATTTTGGTCAGATTTCCACAAAGTGCTCTGAATCCTTCTGCCATTTCCCTGACTGTTGGATTTTTACTTCCATGGAAAATTGGTCACTTGAAAACCAGCATGTATTGAAAACCCTGTGGGAACTGGTGGGTGAGCCTGGGACTGTGCCTGGGCAGCCTGTCTAGAGGACTGATGATGGTTTGGTTTTCCTGGAGACTCAGTGTCTCTGTCCATGTGCATGAAAGGGAGTAGCACGTGTCTATTGCACAGTGCTAGGGTAGGTCCTTGTGTTCCTTGATTCTTCCACAGCTGGTGTGAACAGTTCTCCGGTGTGGGGTGTCCTGCTGGCTGTGCATCCCATCCTGGGAGTGCAAAACAGCTTGTGGCCTAGAAGGTGGAGCTGTTTGAGATGCAGGTCCTGCCCCTCTGCTGCTGCCAGCACCTGCAAACCCTTCTATAGCCAGGTAGAGCTAAAGGCACCTGGCATGTGACGGCGTGGCCTTTTGTTCTTACTTCTTGAGCTGATTTGAAACTAAGCAGGGCTTAGTTTGGGACTTCCTTAGTGCTACTTTTAGTGTCTCCCTTTAAAATGGATCATCCCCCTGATTTATTTGTCCTGAGCCGTGGGCTTTTTTTATATTGTTAATTTTCTTAGATTCTCACACAAAATGAGAAGCACCTTTTGCCACCAACCCTAGGTTGGAAAAGCAGGTGCTCTAAAGTGCACTGACCTGGCTGTGATCCTGGCCGTGTCCTGGCTGGCGCCACCTCTCTCTGTGGGCTTGCCTGTGTGCTGACACCTCCTTGGCCACAAAGCCGTGCCATCTTCTGCTGACGAAGCACGTGGCCCCTCTGGTGTGACTGCAGAGCAGATCTCTAGATGTTAGATGGGGGGTGCTACCTGAGGCTTTCCATGCCACCTGGGAGTAGACTGATGGCTGGGCTGTGAAAATGGGCTGAGAAGGTCCCACCTTTCATGGAATCACAGCATGGTTTGGGTTGGAAGAGACCTTAAAGGTCATCACATTCTAACCCCATGCCATAAGCCTCTGAATGACATGGCTGGGGCATCCTGAGCAAAGCCCATTTTTCAGGTGGCCCAAAATATTTGGCCATAGCTGGTGGGGAAGATTTTGGCTTTGTGGCCAACTGTAATCACATGGGTCTGTTGCAATCTGATCAGGTTTAATGTGACTCTCCCTGTTCTTTGCAAAGGAGTCTTTAAAGGGATAAACAAAGGCTGGGTAAAAACTGCTAATGCTCAGCTTATTTTCAGTCCTTTGTACATTTTTAATATTAGATTTTGATCTTGTTTTTTATTAAGGTGCTGGTGTGAGGTTCTTTATGGGCTGGTCTTACCACACTGAGTCTCAAGAATCCAGTCATGTGGAAATGATTCTTTCTTAGATGCAGCAGGCAGACTTTATCCTTTGATCCTATAACTTTCATCTCCTGTCTCCAAGTGACTGAGTTTTCATTTTGCTGAGCAGAAACCATTCCCTTAGTACCCTCTTTTAAAAAGAGCTAGTGCTTAAAAAAAATGGAGAGGATCATAATAAAGTGGTCTCTCAGAATGGTTGTGGTTGGAAGGGACCTTGAGGATATCTTATTCCATCCCTCTGCCATGGGCAAGGACACCTTCCACTAGGCCGAGTTGCTCCAAGCCCTGTCCAATCTAGCCTTGATGATGATGAGCAGATATTCCTGCAGGCAGGGAGGGAATGCTGCATTTCACAGAACCAGCTGGGTTTCACAACCATGCTGCATTTCACAGCTGGGTGATACACAAGTGGGTTTTCATCAGTAAAACTGATTCAGGGAGTTTCCTATGCCCAAACTCCAAATCTGGGTGCTGAATCATGAGCTACTCTTATTTACTAGCTCTTAGTAAAGCAAAAGGTGTGGTTTCAACTGAGTTTTTCCAGGAGAACCTCCCTGATGATGACTGCCTTTTGTTTTATTAATAATCAGATTAAACAATTTTGTTGTGAACTTGGGGCACAGTAAACATTCTCTGTGGTCACAAAAGTCAAAGACTTCAGCTACAGTCACTGTAAGTCCAAAGAAGCCCCAGTGTCACTTCGAAGAGAACAGGTGCCACCGGGACCTGCAGCTCTGCATGTGCATTATACGGGTGGGGTTTGAGCGTTGTGAAACAGACACTGGTGTAATGAGGACCCAGGGGATCATGGATGTCCTGGGGAGAGCGAGGAGGGCCATGGGAGCAGCCCCCCAGGAGGAGCTGTGCTGGGTGTGCAAGAGAACAGGGTTGGTTACCCGAAGTTGAGCGCTCAGCTCCGTGCTTCCCGTCGTCCCCAGGCTGTGGGATCCTTGTGGTGCCTTTGTGTCATGTTGCGTTTCTCAGGCAGTGGTTCTCATGGGAAAGGCTGGCTTCCCCCGGTGAGTCGGAAATGTCCCAGGAGCCCAGAGCATTGAGAGTATGTGTCAATTGTTTCCTCCCAGGCGCTTTGGGAAGGGAGCCTAGAAGATTATCTCAGCATTTGGAACAATATAAACAGATGCCAAGCACTTCAAGTACATGGAGAAGGAAAATGTCTTGGCCTCCCTGAACAGTCGGGGGAGTGGGGGTAGGGGCACAGCAAGGAACACTAAATAAGTCTCTGCCTTCAGACTAGGCGAAAGCAACAAAGTAATGCAAATGCTTGCCTGCATATATACATGTGAGTTTCATATTACCAAAATCTGTGCTGTGCACACGTGGTCCAAAGATTAAAGAGATTGTCCAGTTCTGTTGGCAGCATATTAAAGTATTAAGACTACAGGCTCACTATGATGTGTTTCTATTATCAAGCTGACCACAGAATTCAAGTGATTCATAGGGGAATGTTGTTTAATAAAGATACCTTTTGCATCAGGTTTTTGAATAGAGTTTTGGCTGTGAGAATCCCTTGGGAAGGGCTACCACTGCCCTGTCTGTCTGCGGTCACCCCCACCCTCCAGCTCCTGCTTGTGCTCAGATAAGATCTCCCCTTCCCTGTCCCTGTGCGGTGCTCAGGCCATCTGCCACCTTAAAGCTGATGTTTCCAGTTGCTGGAAGAGCTTTCTGGGTTTCCTTTGGCACGCAAGAGCTAAACTGGATCTTCACGTGTCAGTCTGGGAGGTCTTGCTACAGATGTCTCTGTGGCTCTGCCCTTTTCCTCTGCAGTGTGATCCCTTTCCTTGGAGATGGCGATTCTGACAAGAGGCAGCAGACACAGGACCCTGTTCTGTCACTGTTCCACTGCCTGAGTTTGAACCCTGCTCAGCTCCAGAATCCTCTTTCTTCCATCTCTGGAAGTGTCCGAGGCCAGGTTGGCTGGAGCTTGAAGCAAACTGGTGCACTGGAAGGTGTCCCTGCCCATGTCAGGGGCTGGAACAAGATGAGCAAACGTGCAAAATAAAGCTTGAAACACACAAAATAAAGGCCTCACAGCTGGCCTCAGGAGTGTGTGGAATTTGAAATGGCAAATGCAGGGTTGTTTTTCACTGGCAAATCAATTAGTTACAGAAATTGAGTATTTTGTCCCTGAATTTTCAGTTGTTCAGTCGCCAAGACTGGATTTATCATAAGGAGGAATTAGAGACACATGTTTAGTTAGTGGGTCATTCATTCACATTAATTGTTTACGCAATCTGTTCATCTGATTTGACCACTCTGGGATAGAAACAGGGAAACCAAACTTGGTCCAAAGTACAGAATCCAGCTCAGGAGTTACTTTTGTAAGAGCTGCTTTTATAGCTTACAGTGAGATGTCTGAATGATCTGGGCAGAGAAGATGACATGTAAGTGCTTTCTGTAAGCACAGGATATTCATCCCGAGCTGGCAGAAGTGCAGAAAGCCTTGAAAAGAAAACATTTTTATCAGACACAAATAGGCACAATCATTAGCAAATGTGGTTGAAGTGCTTTAGTTTGAAATCCCGGTCTCAGTGTAAGGGCATCCTTGGGATTTACAAGCCAACACATGAAATTTGGCACTTCTTCTGTTACTCGTTAATTTTTATTTTGGAAAGTGTCAAGTAGGAGTTGATAGGAACTTGTGTGAGTAGTCCTTACTCCTCTGCTGTGTTATAATAACACCCTAATGGTACTTAGAGCATGGGACCTCTATAGTGGCACCTGCGTAAGGTACCTAATGGTACTTTGACTCTTGTTAAACAATGGACTACACAGTCAAGTGATGTAGATTTTGTTGGTCTAAGCTCTTCAATTAAACTGAATCTCTTGGCATGAGGTAGTTGTTAAGTTCAGCCAGTGTATTTGGTAAAACAAATGGAAAAATTAGTGTAGAATGTGTTGGAAAAGCACTCTGATCGATATTACAAAATTAGTATGATGGCCTTCTATGGGGTTTATTTTTGTATTTAAATGAGTCACAAGGACAACAGTTATCCGAGTCTGCACTGGCATGTGCTCTCAGAAGTGATGGGATTAAAATACTTCTCCAAATGGTAGCTACAGAGCTCCAAGCTCACATCTGGAGACAAGAAAAACAGGACTAATTAACGTTAGGCCAGCAAAGAGGGATAGTTCATTTGCCTTCTGGAGTGGAACAGGGATAGGATAAAGACTAATGAGTTCAAACTGAAAGAGGGGAAGTTTAGGTTAGATATATGGAAGAAATTCTTCCCTGTGAGGGCGGCGAGGCCCTGGCACAGATTGCCCAGAGAAGCTGTGGCTGCCCCATCTCTGGAAGTGTCCAAGGCCACGTTGGATGGGGCTTGGGGCACCCTTGGCTAGTGGAAGGTGTCCCTGCCCATGGCAGGGTTTTGGAATGAGATGAGCTTCAAGGTCCCTTCCAACCCAAACCATTTTGGGATTCAAATAATTACAGCATGAGCTGTGCTGGCCTGTGGTGCCCAAACTGCAGAGTGCTGAAGTTAATATTGATGTGCTTGTGTTCCCCAGGTCACCACACGATTTACATCGGGGTCCATGTGCCGAAGAGCTACAGGCGGAGGAGGCGTCACAGAAGAAGACCTGGGCACAAAGAAAAGAAAGAAAAGGAGAAAATCTCAGAAAACTACTCGGACAAATCAGATGTAGAAAACACTGATGAGACAAGCAGCAGCATCCTCAAACCACTTAGTGAGTACTGGTTCCAGTTGTCAGTCATTACAATGTTCTGTTGTCTAGGGATCTGCTCACGGAGGACGAAACTTGATCCACAAAAATAATGGTCTCACGTTGCAGGGTTGGAGTGGTCTTAGCCAGCTGCTGTGGAATAGCTCTGTGGATTGGAAAAGGCACGGGCTGGAGCAGACATTTCATCCCTCTGTATCACCTGAGTTGGCCCTTGAGGGATGGCAGGCAGGAGCAGGCCGAATGTTTAAAAAGCAATTTGACACTCTGTGTAAAGAGATAGCAAGCAAGGGCAAAGACTGAGTAGTGCCTGGGTAGATCTATTGCAGCTTCTGCCCTGGCTCTGGGACATGCACGCACTCTGGAATTCCAGTACCCCATGGTTTCGGCCTCATGTGTCACTAACTTGCAGTGCTAACAGCTTTTTTCCCTTTAGTAATTAACCAGTTTTAGGTTTTGGAAACAAAAAGAAGGCTCAAATGGAACTTTGCTGTATGTTTGAGTATCTGTAGAGATTGGATATCTAAATATTGACAGGCAGGTGAGGTCTGCTTTGGATGCCCTGTGCCTCTATTCCCACCAGAATTGTTAAGCAGAGGACAGAGACCTTTAGCTAGTGCCATTACTGTGCAGAGACTGTCACAGGGTTGCATTCCACTTGCTGTATTCTCTGTTGGCCACAAGCTTGTCCTGAAATCTGGGAGATGGCTGCTTTGGTAGGAGCAGGGGGGAGATGGGAAGGCTGATGGGGTTGAGTATAGCAGAGCAGCCCAGCATGTGATAAAGCTCAGATTACTGAGGCTAATTCCAGATGGCTGGAGCTTCATTTGTAAGTGGAAAAATGCTTCCTGTGTGAGAGATCCACACAACTGCATCTTGGATCGAAGAAATACATTCATTTCTCATTTTGAAGTCCTGTTGCTGGGTAGTAGCTGTAGATAGAGACAGTAAAATGGGACAGATCAGTCATGTCTTTAGCCTGGTTACCATCTTCAGAGAACAGCACCTGGAAAGGAAGGCAAGTCACAGATTCCATTTGCTTTTCTCAGCTCTTGTTCCCTGGTTGTTCCGAAAAAGGTTTTTTGTCAATGCTCAGAAACCAAGAGTTGGTTTTATACCAAAAGACGTAATTACCCATCTCAAAATGTTTTAAACTCAGATGTTTTAAGCTTAATTTTTATGTTTACACCTCTGTTCTTTAGCATGCAGGTAAGCAGGCCTGTAGAAATTCCTTTTTCACTTCTGAATGTATCCTATCCTAGGGGAATTGTTTGCATGGGCTAAGTGTGCCTATGCTTGAAAACCCATTTCTTCCATCACGTTTTCATGACCTGCCTTTCATTTTGCCCATCATTGTGTCTGTGTCATTTGAGGAGGGGTTTGTGGTGTTTTTTCTCCTCTGTTGTTTCTATGCAGTGCTACGTTCTTACCTGCACTTACACCTGCAGGTAAGAATATGCAGTCTTACCATCCCTTTCCATCTGCAGTTTTCCCATAAGCTTTTCCACCCTGACCTGTTTGCACTGCAGATTTTTGGAGTGGAATCACATAAATATTCCAGGTGTCCCATGCAGTAGCATTCATACCCCATCCCTGGGCCCTTTTCTCTGTTGTTCACCATCTCAGGTATCCGGATACTTTTCCAGGTCCTTGCAGGGACCTGCTGTTTCGTGCTGGTGGCCAGATCTTTTTACGAGCTGGCTCATGTAGCTTGGAGCTCTGTAAAGGAGAGGGGTAGTTCAGATTACTGTCTTGAATTACAAGTTACCTCATATCCCTGGGTTTTTTCCTCTCCTGGAACTCTTGTCGTCAGAGCTGACCTGAATTTTGTGTTTCCCTCCCTTTCTTTTGCTCTCTGAGATGCCTTTGTTTTCTCTCCACCAGCTGTGTCACACAAGTGTGTCCGACAGAAGCCCATTTCTCTCCAGGCAGCAGGTACCAGCTTAGGCTGGTGTCCAGTGCTGGCAATCCTGGCAAGAAGCCTCAGTTAGAACCCTGGGTTTTTAATCTTCATCCCATAATAGGCATTGACTGAGGGGTGGATGCCTCAGTTTCAAAAGAATATTAGAAATAAGGATCTGGGAAATATTGCCCAGCAACTTTAATGGAACTGGGAGAAAGCTGAAATGAACTGTATTACCTATATTTAAAGCAGTCAGTAGAGAGTGTGGAATATCAGAAGCTGAAATATGTGTGGTTGAAAACAAGCAAAATCTGATCTGACATGAAGAAATCTCAAACACTGTGATTTTTGGTCCAACATATCTCATTTTAAGAAATCCTGAATTTATACAGGATTTTTGTTGATTTTTGCAATTATTATCTTGGCCAGTATTAGACACGGTCAGTTCAGCTTGGGTATATAACTGGTGATTTAGTTTATCTTCTTACAAGATACAAGGACAAGTATACAGAGCTTAATTTGCAGAATCTTTAATAATGTAGTTGTTAAAATAATTTGTAGAAGTTCAGGGAACAACTTGATTGTCCTGTATATCGAGACCTTTGTTTTCCCTGAGTAGAAAGCTTAAGCCAGTTGTGATTTGGTACTTCACTTGGAATTCTTGATCTGTCCCTAAGGACCACGAGCCTAAGCTTCAGTATCTTACCTGAAAATGATTTCTCAGCTTCTTGGATGAAAACTCTGCAATTAAACTTGGACCAAGTCTGGGTTTGACTGACTGGGTCAAGCTGCTCACAGCAACCGAACCTGATGGAACATGTCCACTGATACCAGCAAGAGAATAAACAGGTCCAGAAATGCAAATCTTCCCTAGAAAAGTTTTGTTCCAGTTCCAAACCAGTCTAGCTGTGCCTCTGTGTTTGGGAATTGGTGCAGTCTGGAAATGTCAGTCCTCATTTTTTTCTTAGTCTGTGTCCAGCTGAGCCAAACAAGCCAAACTCTGGTAGTTATAGACAACCTTCAGCTCTCCCATCTGGAGAGAGCTGGGCAGATGGAACGTGTACAGATACGTTTTATCCTAAGGAAATTACTGGTTGGGAACCATGCCTCCTTCACAAATCCAGACAGGGATACTTTGACAGACTGAGGAGGAGGCAGGAAGGCAATGTTCCCTCTGCAAAGCCCTTTCAGGACATTCCAGGCCTGCGGGGCTGTCTCTGCTCTCCGGGAACTTTGGCGTTCACACCCTGGTTCTCAGGCAGGACTGCAGACGATGACAAATCCCTCTTCCAGGTGAAACATCCCAGCACCTCTTGTCTAAAAGCACCTCCTTTAACCAGTCTAGCCTTGGTTTCCATTTAGGGCCAGTCAGGAGGAAATGCTTTTTAGGCTCAGCCTCATCAGGTCAGCTGGTGCTTGTGTCAGCACAAAGAGGATGGTGTAGTTTGCTGCTACTTGCAAGGGATGAGACAAGGGAGGAACAAGGAAGGCAGATGAAGTTTCTCCATTTCCCTCTTCCTCATTCTGTATTACTGGTGTGCAGAGATTTTCCCATGAGGAAATGCGTCTCTACTTGATCTGAGAAGGGTTTTTTTCTCATTGTCTGGTCGCCCTCCAAGTCACTTTGGCTCACCTCCCTGGCTCAAACCCAGGTGCTGCAATACTTTACTGACTTTTTAAAACCACTTGTGGGAGTGACAAATTCTTACTGTCAAGAATAGAATTCTCTTAGTGCTTGCAGCCCTGAAGAGAGTAAAACCTGATTTTTGCGAGGTGTCAGAATGTTGCCATGTTCATAAATATAACTGCAGAATCTAAATTTTGGAATACCTAAAAGCAGGGACAAGAGGACCCATATAAAAAGAGCGGGGAGGGATGATATAACAGAGTTTTAGAAGTTTCCAGTTGGCTCAGAAAATTCCTCTTGCACCCACCAGCAATAGTTCTTAAGGGTTTTAGTAAAAATCCTCTCTTGAGCCCTCAGATTGTGGGTTTGGAGGAGCACTTCTCCTGTTTGCAGGGAGTCATTCCATTAAGGTGCAGTTTGAGGCTTGTGCTGCCATTCCACATGGAGTGCATCTCTCCCACTAAAGGTGAGGTTTTAGTTGGATGGATCAGATTTGCACTGGAAGCAGGTAAACTTCTGGTCCTTCTTCCCAACTTGGAGTGCCTGCGTTGCGGAAAGAGTTTATTGTGGACAATGTCCCATTTGATAGGTTGCCCAAAGAAGTGGTGTATACCTCATCCCTGGAAGTGTTCAAGGCCAGATTGGACAGGGCTTGGAGCAACCTGGGGTAGTAGAAGGTGTCCCTGCCCCAGGGGGTTGGAATGAGCAGATCTTTAAGGTTCCTTCCAATCTAAACCATTCTGTGATTCTGTGATTTCCAGTGAGGATTGCCAGTCTGACTGGAACGGTCCATTCATAAAAAGATCAAATAAATTCAACAAAAATATTTAGACATCTCTTTAGGAATGCTCAAGCTTGGTGTCTACCTTGAAAGTTCATTAAGCCACGTGCTATAAATAGCAGGAGAGAGCTTACAGGATGGAAATAAATGGACCTACTTAGAGCAGATGCAGCACAGTCAGGGCTGTGCCTAGAGTTCTCTTTCTGTTTGTGTTACTGGATTTTTCAGCCATCCAGTTTCTTTCCTGACTTTTCAAGACATGGGGTGGGATTTTCCAAAAGCTTTTATCCTCAGCTCACCACAGTGAGGGCACTGACAGTAGTTGAGAAATACCAGGCAGGATGGCCAAAGCTTAATTGTTTTTGTATTGGCATTTTACATAGGGAAAGTGGTCGGGGAGACTTTGCCGTAAGTAGAAGGGAATTTTGCTGTTTTGGTCTTCAAGAACTGCACGGCAGGCTCTGGACTGGTCCCAGGTGCTGGGGTCAGTTGAAACAGGCCTCCTTCTGCCCCTCCAGTAGTGCAGGGAGCATGCTTAGGTCCACTGTAGTGGAAGTGCAGAGGTGAATTAAACACAGAACTAATTAAACACAGAACTGCTTGGCTTGCAGACGTGCCCTCTGCGTAGCTGGGGGCCTGTCGGAGCGGCTGGCAGGGTGCAGCTGGCTGTGTCCATGGGAAAGGGCATGGGAAGGTGCTTGGGGCAGGCAGGCTGTGGGCAGGGCAGGTGAGGAGGTGCTGACACAGCCCTCGGTGCGGTCGGTCGTTCCCACCCTGCCGAGGAGGGCTTGCATAACGGCGGCAGAGACTCCTGATCTTGGGATTGGTGTCTGGCTGCCTGCGGCCCACCCTGTTTCCACGATGGGCAGGGGCCTGAGAGCCATGGGCTCAGAGCGATTTGTGTTGGAAGGGACCTCAAACCCACCTCTAGCCCCTACCATGAGCAGGGACACCTTTCATTACCCAGGTTGCTCCAAGCCCTGTCCAGCCTGGCCTTCAACCACTTCCAGGGGCTGGGTGTCTGCAGTGTCTCTGGGCACCTGTGTCAGGGCCTCACCACCCTCACAGGGAAGAATTTCTCCCTGATATCTAATCTAACCCTGTCCTGTGGCAGTGTGAAGCCATGAGGATGCCGGTGGTGGCAGTTAGGACTTCTTGAGGTGTGGGAGTGACAGAGAAGAGACTCGTGTTGGACGGGGTGCTTCCAGCACCAGCTAAGCCCAGCTGCCTTCACCTCTTACTCCAGCTCTTTTCCCAGGAGAGGGTCAGGATGGCATTTTTCTTGTTCCTGTGGCCTCACTGCAAAGCCCCCCACCTCCCACTGAGGCACTTGGGCAGGATGAAGGGACATGCTGATAGGAGGTTGGGTCTAGATGTGACCTATCACCCTAGGCAAAGGCTTTCCTTTTCTTCTTGGCAAGAGTACAGGCTTTCACTCGGACAGCTAATTAAAGAAAATGCTGTTTTTGCAACAACCCTTGCCTAAACTTGTGAGATTTTTTTTCTTTTTTACTTTGACTTGTGCATGTGCCAATCACATCAGGGCTTGTTACAAGCACTTCTGTTTGTTTAAAACACTTTGCACTTCCCTTACACTGAACGTCCATCTCCCTTAGATAAATACAGAATATAGAGTATGGAACTTTCATTCCCTGCACATGACAGCTTAGAAAGGAGGTCAGGTTTGTATTTTTTTATTCTCTTGCAAAGTCCAGATTTCTGGTGGGTGTGATAAAAGATAGAGCTAAACTTCCTCCCTCCTTAGGTGTGCCCTGAGGCTCCCAAACACAGAACCAGCAAGTAATCTGGTTGTTAAGACAAATGCCGAGTGCCTCAGGTACAGGGGATTTATTCTTTTCCAGCTTCGAAGTCTGAGAGTTGGGATTTTTCTCTTCAGGGTAATTTCTGAAGTTGTTTTTCAGAGTGAAGGATGGGGAACAGGAGCAGTTGTTCCAGGATGAGTTAGTGCACTGACTGATTAAATTTGGGCATGGCTCAGGTACCTGTAGAAAGCCTGTAGGCACACAGTTTGTGAACCTGGGAGTGGGGCTGCGGCCGAGCCTCATCCCCAACTGGCTACAGCTGTGACAAGCAGGTGAGCAGCATTGAAGGTAAGGAGACAAGAAGTGCCCAGGTGTGCTGCCCAATCACCAAAGGGACCAGAGGGCACACAGGTGTGATGCACGAACCATGAGGGTATAAAAGGTTGGGCTAAAGAACAAGAAGGACAGATGCTTGCAGCCTTCTGAAGTGGTGTTACTCTGTGGATGGGCTGAAGCTCTCTGCAATTGTATGGTGACAGTCTGCGTATTGTGGCCGTCTGAACTGCGGCATATGCTGCAGCATATGCCGCGACAGAAGCCCACGTGTACAGATGTGCTCAGAGGTGTCACGTGGCATCTGCACTTCCCCCTGCTACCAGCTGCCCTTTGGCTACTCCTGGGAGCTACTCCTGGTGTTGGGAGTCTTCAGAGGGATAGCTATGTCAGGGGCCTCGTGCAAGTGAAAATGCATCTCACCCTAATGCAGCAGTGTTCCCCACTCTCTATGTTTTGTCTTTGTCTCATTGTCCTTCCCCAGCCTCTGAAGTGCCACCAGATGCTCTTTGGAAGGGGCTGTTCAGCCACATAAGCCAGCCCAGCCCTATGTTTGCCATCGTGCGTGGTTCCTCAAAAGAAATCAGTAGTGTAGGCTGAAATTCCCTTCTCCGGCTTGACTTGTTCCTTGTGTACTGTGTTCCTATAGCGCTTGTGTCACTCAGTGTTTGTCAGTCACCTCCAGCTGCAGCGAGGCTGGTGGGTGCCTCAGGTGTCATGTAGAATCTAGAGAGTCTTGTATTCCTAGGATTTCAGTGTTCCTGGACCGTGATGTCAGAGTGGTGCTGGGGAGTGAAAGGGAGTCTGTTCTCATGTGCCATGTGAAACTGTCCCAAGCGCCTGGGCATGGAATATTGTGGCTGTAGAGGGGGGAGTATTTTCCACATGTGCAGAAACCAGGATGAAATTGTTCTGGTCTGAATTCTTCAGAGATGTCTGGTTATGTCTGAAAGGAGCAGCCTCTCGGGGAGGAAGGGGGAATGAAATTGAGAAATGATAAAATGATAAAGGGCTTTTGGTGAGGATTATTCCTGGGGGCAGTGCATTTAAAGGCACAGTGCCAGCTCTTCAGGGAGCTTTTAAAACCTGCCTCCACTCTTTCCATCCTTAAAAAACAGCCACAGCAGTTGCCATGGCAGGGACACCAATATAGACAGCGGTGCTGTTGAGCAACTCCACTTAGGTTGTTGTCAACTTGAAGTGATCAAGATCCACAGCCCTGAAATAAAAAAAATGAATTTGAATAAGAAGTACAAACACTTCCTGCTGCCCTTTGGGTTTTCACACCCGAATGCTGCCGCCCTCCTGCCACACCTCTAAGTTTTCTCTACAATTTGAAGAACTGATAGAAATAGTTTTGGGGTGAGTCAAAGTTTAAGATTTTTCTATAGCTGTAACCTCTCCTTGGGAGAGGAGTTAAATTCCTAAACTCCAGCTGGTTAATATTAAATTAATTGTGGCAAAGTTTGGGGTAAAATAGCAAGAGTTATTTGACAAATTGGGTCTGGGCAAAACAGAGAGAATGTCCTGCAAAGCAAGTTCACTCTCAAAATCCTTTGGTTTTGGGGTAGGTTGAAGGGACACAGTATTTTCATTTATTGGTCACTTCTGCCTCAATTAACTGCATGTTTTCTTAGATCTATGACTAAGCCTTCCTTAACTGAGAATGGTCTTTGCTGCTTTTTTCCTGACCAGGCAATTCTCTTAGAAATCTCCCTTGGCCCAAGGGGACACAATTAGTCATGCAGATGTAGAAGAAAATAATTCAATATAACCTTCACATGATAGTTTAAGCCACAGGGTGTATAACTGTCTACTTGGTTGATTGAAAGTGGTTCTTCAGCTTCAGCTTGAAACTTCCTCTGTGTTTCAGTACCAGCAGAGATGCCTTTGGGAAGATTTTATGGGGCCTTTATTCCCACTTTGTCAGGGTAGGCTGTTTATGTTTTAGACAGAGCAAAAAAGAGGCTGCTTTCTTTCCTAGTATGGGGAAGACCTGCTTTAACTGGAGCTTGCTGTGTTAATCTTGTGTCTTGAACTGATGATAGCATGTGCCACTATAATTACCTAAGCCACCTTAATGCTTTGCCTAATTCTGTTCCCTGTGTTCACGTGAAACTGCTAAGGGACAGAAAAGTCTAAGGAATTTACCATGTGGGGAAAAAATCTCTTTTAGAAACATTTTGATTTGAAGCCAGAGCTGTTTCTCCAGCTGAGAAGGGCTGAATTGGGGATATGATGGTTGGCACTGCAAAGCTGCCCTTTTTGGACTAAACTCCATGTAAATCTGTTGGACAGTGTGGGAGCAAGCCATCCTAAAGCTCTGCATTTCTCTATATGTAAACAAGGGTTTATCTTTTACTGTCAGTATAACCAGCACCTGGATTTTCTTCTCTGAACCCTTCTTTGTGTTTTCAGTTGCCTCTTGTGAACCTCACTGAACTTCTCCTGTTGGGACCATTTCAGATTTCATCCTTGGTCTAGCTGTTCTTTGAAGCTGGTGTCCTTTTTTTATTATTATTCTTTCACCAGTAAATTGCCCATCAGCAGACCTAGGTTAAGTTTGCCAGTCACTTGTTGCTTCTGCCCTTGGAAAAGGGGCATTTGGCCGCTCTGGGAGGGGCAGGAGAGGGCTTAGAGGGTCAAGATGGGTAACAGGGGGGCTCTCAGTGCTTCCTGCAGCTTGGAACCGAGTCTCCTCTCATCCCAGGAGGGGCAGAGAATTATGTCCATGACCTACTAACCTCCAGCTGGGATTGTGGGTTTGGGAAATGAGTGCACAGATGGCAGCGCTGGGATGGCAGCAGATGCTGCTGATCTAGTGAGTGGAATCGACTGACATTTCAGCAGAGTGGTGGAGAGTAGTGCAGGGCTGTCTGTGGAAGCACAGGGCTGCTCCCTTCTCCCTGATACCAGTACTTCCTGAGCCCTTTCCTTTTCACTTGGCTCCCCCAATTTATCTTCTCCTCCAGACTGAGCTGGCACAATGACAATGCGGGTGATTTTGATTGCATGGGGAAGCTGTTAGGGAATTAGATGATTAGGGAACATTTGGAGGGGGAACCAGAAATCTTGAGGCCAAAAACCTGCTGTACTCTAGTGCTAGCAGGCTAGAATGACCACATGGGAGTGTTCAAAAAGAAGAAAAATCCATCAGTTCCATACAGAATACTAAGCTGATAGCAGAGGGCTCTCTCTGCACCCCTACGGACATGGCTCCAGCGTGGACTTGGTGTAAGTGTGAACCCTGAAATAAATATATTTGTCATGGTTCGGGAACACCAAGCCTCGATGTGCCCTTGCAAATACCCTTGAGGCAAGGCCTGTGTTCAGGCTGTCTCTGCTGCAGCTGTGGGTCGAGTCCAAGGACCCACTCCAGGGTTTCTCTTTCTGGGGAAGCGATGTTAGTGATCTTGCTTTGAAGTTTGGAGCAGATGCTGTGTGGTGAATGTGTTCATGCCTTGAAGAAACAGCAACTTATCGAGAGGCAAGAGGTGCCCCTTCTTTTATCTCTTCTGACTTTTATCTCTTTGACTTCCTGATGAGCCAAAATTGGCTCTTTTAGCTGTGATGTGAAGGACTGGCAGCCAAAGGGCCACCATGAAAGGAAATGGAAATTGAGATTTCCATGTCAAAATCCTGAAGAATAAACAAGACAGGGAGGAGAAGCCTCTGCTCTAGTACTTGATCATTGAAAATAATTTGCTTTTCACTTTGTTAGTGTCAGCTATTTCCTAAAAAAAATTGTGCATTTGTTAAAACTAATCTGTATGATATCTGAAACAAAATCCTTCAGAGCTGTGGGCTATTCTGCTCAGCTTTGAATCCTGATCCAACAACTGTTCAAGCAGGGGAGAGTCATTGCTTGGATTTATTTGCTGATTTCTTACCCACTGAGTGAACTTTAAAATAATGGTATTAAGCACATCAAAATTACGTGTAGGAAGAACTTGGTCATCTGCAAGCTAAAGAGGAAAGCAGATGTTAACTGAAATGTAAGTGGTTCTGCATAGATGTGCTTGTACTTGCATGGATAGATTTATGTCTCAGAAAAGGCAGAGCCCTTGTGGCGCCTTTTCCTTATGTTTGGATACCCCTGGAAGGGTATTGTAGGCCTCAGCAGTTACATGGAAATAAAAGTATGCATAAATCGGCAAAGCCTTTCCTGCTCTTTGTAAGGAAGCCTAGGAATGGACTAGTCCCAGCCTGAATGTGGTATTGGGATGTGTTCAAGTCTTGCTTCCAAGTGGAGACCTTGATATTTAAATATAGTAATGAGAACTGAGTTCATCTGATGGAGCCAGGGGTGCTTGGTTGAGCTCTGAGCTGAGGGTGTATAATAGCCTGTGAATTGCATGGCTGGCAGGAAAGGAGAGGTGTTCTGAGCATCCTGACCTGTGGAGACCTCCAGCAGTTACCCTCTGTATTCCTGCTCTGAGGGCAGTTCTTTAACACTGGCACTGCCTAGGCTTGACCTTCAGGCTCTCCGTAATAACCCGGCTCCATCGTGTTGAAGTGATGCAGGAGTTCAAATCCATGCTTTGCTTCCTTGGAACCAGCCCATTTTCCTGGCTGCAAGCAGTGCTGAGTGGAAGGGAGCTGGGGGGTTGAAGGAGGCAGACAGTGTAGGTGTCAAATCCCATTTGCACAGCACAGGGAAGAGCTTACTGGCTCCCTGTGAGCCGGCTGGACATTGTGCCTTGGAACCCCACCCACAGGAGTCTGCTCGGAGTGCCTGGCCCCGTGGGAGCCGGCAGGCGTGGTTTGAGGGGGGATGGATGGCACTGAAGATGGATCAGCTTTGTGTGCACACCACAGGGAGTGAGGACAGCAGCTGGCAGGGCTGCGGCCGCAGGTCCTTGGCTGGGGAGCACTGGTGGCACTGTGGCCCTGGGGGTGTCTTTCAGTCACATAAGGAGCTCTTAGGATGTAAGTCAGCAGTCAGGAGAAAAGGACAAGACTGAAGAGAACCACTCACAGGGAAGAATGGCAGAAAGAGCTGGCTGGAGGTGGTGCAACTTGGTGTGCTTGGTGCAGAGAGGGCAGAGAAACCATATTCTGAAACCATAACATTTAGATAACCACAAGATTTAGATATCAAGGCACTTAGCAAGTGTCCTGCACCAAATCTGGGCAGAGATGGGTGTCGCTCAGACTGGGAGAAGGTAGAGGAAGGTATTCCATGGGCTGTGGTCCAGATGAGTGAGTCTCTCTGCAAGAGAGATGAGGCCCTGTGTATTCCCTGTCTGAGAGCTCTAGATGGGCCATACTGAAACCCCTTGTGGGGACATTGTACCTTCATTCACATTCCATGGGCTGGATGTGGTCTGCCAGAACTGTCCCAGTAGGAGGGTGGTAACCATGTCCTGTGGGTTGTATTTCAGAGTCAAACACACCATGCTGCCTGTGGAGCAGGCTGTGTGAAAATAACAAACGGGGGACATGGCAAATGATGGATCCACAAAGTTTTGGAGTTATTTGGGGGCAGTTTGGTGGGGGGTAGATCAGCGGGATCCTGATGAGGAAATATGCTTACAGAAGTCACCTGAAACTGCTTGGTTTCAAGTCCATGAAAGCAATGGAAGCTTTGAGGCTAGGGAGGAATTTCATGGATGTGGAAGAATTCCAATGTGTGGTGTTTGGTCCTTGGGCCTTGCAAAGCTTTCTTGGCTATCTTGCAAACCTGTCAGGCTCCAGACACTGAAGAGAAGGCTGCTGCCTGCTCCTTGCTTCCAGGCAGAGTACTGACTTGGCTGCTCAGCTGGGCAGACTCTTCCTTGCACTGTGGGTATTCCTAGAGAACGTGCCTGACCCCGTTTTGTTGGACTTGCTCTTATTTGGGTTTCCCTTTATCTGTGTGGGACTTCTTTTGCCTACTTTGTATATCATGGTTTTCTTGTCCCAGCGTGCTCCAAGGTAAATTGCCAAGGATGGGAAACTTCAGAAGGATGAGTCTATAGTAAAAAAAGAAGTTCACTCAAGTGATTTCATTCCAGCCTGGATTTCATCGTGGGAATGGGAGCTCACTCTGCAGAATAAACTCCTCACCATCAAACAGTATAAATGTATTTAGTGGCAACAATTGCTCCTTTGGCAAAGCCTACCTAAAGCTCTCAGGGGGGATTAGTCTAGCGTTAGCATTAAAACTGGGCTTGAAGCATACTCTGCATTCCTAGTGAGAGGAAAATAGTGTCATCCAGAACAGTTGTTTCATGTCTACTGCAAGAAATGGGGATTATTTGAGGATGGTCTGTTTTAGATAAGTGACTGTTACAGCTTGTAGAATCCTATTTGCTGGTTGGAAGCAAAAGAAGCAGCCCAGGAACCTCATGAACATGCTGATTACAGTTATTTATTTACATGTGCTATTTTAGAGTTAAATTTTGTCTGTTGTGCAGATCAGATATCAAACTTGCACTCTAAATTCCCAATTTAGACTAATCCTGGAGTCATTTAGATTTTCCTTTGGCCTGGCCCAAGGGTTTCACAGTGTGTTGCAGCTTCCAGTGATGCATGTTATGTGTGGGTATGGGAAGGGGGGAACAGGAAACTGATAAAGGCCTAGGGATGGGCAGCATGCCTTGCGATCTGCCCAGAAAAATGGTGCTGGGGGCTTTGTACTGAGCCCAGTCTGGTTTTTGTTCCAGCTGTGTCAATGTGACTTTAATTCAGTGGTGAAGAGGGAAGATTTCCAAATCTTTTGCCTCATTTGCTTAAAATACATATGCGTGTATATGCAAAACAGGCAGTATTTTGTAATGAATTGTTTGCCTTTGGAATGAGATTGCTCTTTGTCTTGTGGGTTCCCTTAGGGCTTTGGCAATAAATAAGAAGCTTCCAGCTGCAGACAAAACCACATTTGGGGTTAAGTGTGAGCAATTTTTGATTGTTGGATATTCCAGCATCACCTTGTCCGTGGGTTGGGTCCTGCTTTGGCCTAAGGATGAGAGGGACCTCAGTGGGACAGGGACAGGCTGCCAGGACGCCTTGTGCCAGCACCTATCTATAGGAACAGCGCAGGCAGAACGAGAGCTGTGACCCAGGACAGCACCAGGAACAAATTTAACCCAAAGCATATTTTTAGCCTGGCTGCTTGCAAGAAGATTTAAAGCCATATTTAAAGCTGAGCATCTGCTGAAGTGCCGGGCGGATTGCTGATATAAATAGTTACCAGCACTGGAGCTGCTCTGGCTGCATGGGGAAACCTGGGAGCAGGCAAGGTTTCAGGGAGTGCTTTCAGCTGCTTTGCTGTGCTGGGATGACCATTCCTGGTATGTGTTCTCTTTGTCACAAGTGGGACAATCAGAGCACAGGGGACTAGAGCTGGACTGGCAGTTCCCTGCCCACTGTCTGGGCTGACCTGGGAGTTGTGTGGCTTTCCCAAAGCGTGGCTCTAGTCAGAGCTGTCCCCCTCACTGAGCTTACTGTAAACTGATCCCAGGAGGATGAGTCTTCTTGGGAAAACAGCCAGAATGCTCTGTGTGGCTCATCCTGCTGTCCCTTTGGAAGTGGAGTAACAGGAAAGAGCTTTCTTCCCCCAGCAGTACTTAGGAGGACCATTGTCATTTTCCCAATTATTTTTACTTGCCTTAATGCCAGCTCAGCTGTCAGTAAATGAATTGCCAGGTGTTTTCATAGTTTATCCCAACTGTTGCAAAAATGGGCTCATAAAAAAGGGGTCATTCCCTTGGGTTGGGATCGTTCTCAAGTCAGAGTTAGGGAGATGAGCAGCTCCCTTTGGAGTTCCCTTTGGAAGCAGTGATTCAGTTGTGGACCTTCTCCTTGAGTCACAACTGAGACAGACTTCCCACCTGTTGTGGGAGGTCAGGCACTAACACGTGTCCCACGTGGAAAATGTCAAGAGCTGCTGCTGGTGGTCACAGCAGCCTGCTCGCCTTTTTTTTCTGGAGCTGCCTTGGAGAGTTGTGTCTGTCCTGCTCCAGAAAACATTTTCTTTGCATTGAGGTTTAATTTCCAGTCTCAAAATACCATTTCTCCTATGTGAGAATGGTAACACGAGGATTTTTGTCCAAAAGCCTGTGCCTGTGGAATACAGTGTTTTTCATGCTTATGGTGCTTCTTAATTATAGGAGGGTTCAGTATTAAGAAGCTGAAAAAGACTGCAGCTTTATACGGTTTGTGGACGAAGAAGGTCTTGTTCCCCAGCTTCTGCCTAATGTCCTTCCTCAATCATTAAAGCAAAATAGGTTCTAGCAAGCCTTATCCTCATGAATTCTTTATGGAGAAGCCAAGTCCTGGAGATTACTTGCATGCTGTTACAGCTCACAGCTTGTACCAGCCGTGGAAAGGGTTGGCTTTCAGGACATCCCATACTTCACAGCAGTTGGAGCTGTAGGCTTGTAACTGAGACTTGGTAGCATTTAGGAGGCTGGGCATGTCTTCTTTCCTTTGCTTTCCCAAAGAGGATATAATACCTATAAACAACCAAAGGAGCTTTTCTTTGCCCTTCTGCATAAGAGGAGATAGATCATTTGCAGCAGAAATTGTCTGGTGCATACTTTCCTTAGATTAGCCAAACCCGCTGTTCTGTGCTAAAAACAGACCTTTTTTAGGCAATTAATTCTTTCTCTGTGGCAAATTCCAAACACTTTGGAAGACCATAGATCACCTTCAAGTTCAATTGAACATTATTTTGGGGATGGGAAAATATTTACTTTGCATTCTTTGCATCTCTCCAGCTAATCCAAGGTTGGTGACTTGGCTCTTTTTGCTGCAGTGCTGTGACTAATCTCATAGTTTTGTTGTTCGTTCACGTGATTATGGGCTTTTCTAAAAAGGGAAAGATACCAGGACATTTGCCTCACTCCTCCACAGTGGTTATTGCACACTTCTAATAAGTGTGCTAAAAAACCCTATTGATCAAAGTTCCCATGTTTATAGCTGTTTTTGCCAAGGAATTTGGGACAGGCGTGAGCAGGGCAAAGAAATGGAAGGTGTGATACTCTGGGGGAAAACCTGTTAATTCCTGTTGTCAAAAGGGAATGTGGCTGCTTTGGAAGCCTTTGAAGACAGAGAGAAAAGGCAAAATAATATTAATATGCAGATGTAGGGAGCTACAGGGAAGGTTGCTGGCTGGGAGGGAGAGAGCTAATGTGTTCATGGATGGCAGGAATGCAGTGTGGTACTTCCATTGGTACATGCTGATAGTGGCTCTTTATTTTCAGCCTCTTGAGAATGATTGTGTTACAGTAATTTTGGGATTGTGGGGCTGAGACTGACTAGAAAAGCATGTGTATTTCTTGTCACTCATTTTGTTGAAATGAAGAAGTACAGTATTTACTTTGGGGTCACTTTGAGTTTTTGAGACTTGGAAAGTTGATCTCCTTTTTGGCTGCAGCCTGCTGGTCTTCAGTGCCTTTTGGAAATAAGGGTTTGGATTTCCTCTGAGGTTTCATCTGGAAAAGAGGTTGCTTGGGGAAAGTTTTGGAAGTGACAACTGTCTAAGCTTGTGACATCTGTGATCTGGCCTGTGCAGCCATCTCAGGAAATCTGCTGGAATTTTACATCTTTTTGGTCTCTCTGGGTCAGGCACATAGCATTTATTGTGAGCAGCTCCTCTTGCTGTCTCTGCTTGTCTGAGGTGTCTGGAAGCGGCGATGACGCTGTGGGGTGTTTGCAGGTGTTTGAACTCAGTGCCTGTGGGAAATGCAAAGGCAGGATTTTGCCAGGTCAGCTCTACACGGACACAGTGTGTGTAGGAGCCACTGCCGCTGGTGACTCGTTCCTGGCAGGGTGGCTCGTCATGGCTTCAGGCTGACAGGGCAGGCTTGGATGGTATAGCAGGAAAAGCTTCTTCCCTGTTAGGGCAGTGAGGCCCTGGCACAGGTTGCCAGAGAAGCTGTGTCTGCCCCATCCCTGGAAGAGTTCAAGGCCAGGTTGGATGGAGCTTGGGGCAACTTGGGATGGTGGAAGGTGTCCCTGCCCATGGCAGGGGATTGGAATGAGATAAACTTTGAGGTCCTTTCCAACCCAAACCATTTTGGGGTTCTATGATGGGGACACTGCTCCTCCTGTAGCTTAAGGTTATAAGAGGAGAGACCCTGGATACACATTTTAAGAGTGCTTGAGACATTTTTAGGGATGGGGGACAGTGTCAGGTGATATTTGGTGCTCTGTCAGCTGCCCTTGATGTGGAAGTGGTGATATCTGTGAAGAACATCCTTCTGGCTCTGGAAAAGCCCTCACAGCCGAGGCAGCACGTGATGCAGATGGGAAAATGCTCTTTGCTTGGAAGATAACAGCTTCAGAAACATAAGGTCAGTGCTGAACTTGTAAAAACATCCTCCTCCAATGAAATCTGGTGTGATGTTTCTCTGGGGAATGTGGGTTTGGTGTCCTTCCTTTGGGAAGAGCAGACAGATTTTGCACAGCAAGGAAAAGAGTAAATGTTTTGCAAGGAATATTTTGCTTACTATCAAGGTCACATATTTTCTTTCAGCTATGCAAAGCATGTGCTTAGAATGGGAATCTCCACTGGAGGACAGCTTTCAAATCTTGGAAAAGACATCCTTGAGGTTTATTGCTCACAATTTCCTGTCTCTTTGGGGAATAAAAAACAAAAGTCTTTTGAAGAAAAGCTATTTTATCTAAATCATTGCATTGTACTGTTCTCATCTGCGATGTGATTTTGTAGGCAGACATTTGACTTCATCTCAAAATTAAGCAGAAGAACTTGGGTTGTAGTTGAGGGATCAGGTATATATGAGAGAGCTGTTCTCTGTTCCATAGCTTATCTGGTGCCACAGAGTTGAGGAACACCTGGAAAAACAATCTTTTTTTCTACATCTTCTTTTCTTTCATGTGTTTAATGGAAGTATGTAGCAAACAGTCCTTGCCTGGTTCTTCTGGGGTTTCTTTTCCACCTGATGGAGTTTCTTGCTCGGCAATAGAGGGAGCCCCCTTACAAGCTCATTTTCCTTGTTCAGAACTTCTTCACTGTAGTGACAGAGCAGGGCACGATGGCTGCTGGAAAAGGGATTCTCAGAGCATATGTTCCTGTTGCTCAGCTGCATCCTGGCCAAAGTTTACCTAGCACTCTGTGGTGGAGGATTGGGAAAGGAGGAGATGGATCTCTCTGTTCAGCACCTTGGTTTAACTTAGGGCTTTAAAAGAATACTTGGAACTGGAAGGCAGGAGAAGTTGGGGAATTTAATTTCCCTGAAAATCACCTGTGTATTTCATAACATAGTATTCCTGTCTTTTGTTTCCCAAGTTCAACAGACTTTAAGACAAGCCTTTGTGAAGAAATACAAAAATCCCTTCTTGGTGTGTGTACACAAAAAAATAAGTTACAGTTCGGCAATCCAGAATGGCTGAGCAGGATCCATGTGTGCCTTGGCTCGTGTATTACACATTCTTGGGGAATTCCTTTCCATACTGCAGCTTCCAGTTCTCAAAGGCCTTTTCCATCCTAGGGGATTCTGTGATTCAGTGCCTTGCACTTCCAGACTGCTGTGTACCTTCATCACTGGGGTCATAGTTTTCCTTTCCCTGGAGTCATGAAAATGTGCACCTCACTATGGAGAGTTCAGCTCAGTGGGTGAAGTAATGCATGAGACACTTCATCAGCTCTTCATGTTTGCCTGAAAAAAAAATAGAGTACAAGAAATCATGCTTCCTTTGAATCAGCAAGTAGTGAACTTTATTTTAAATAATGGATTTAATCTGGTAATATCGTTGTCATGATTTCCTTGATTTGCCATTAGTATTTCTTTCGCCCTGAATCTGCTGTTCCCTCTTGGTAGCCAAGGCACACTTTATAATACCTGGTGCAATTTGACATCAAAATGTGCTGGCATCCAGCATCCTGAGTTTTGTGCATTGGATGGCCAGATGTTCATGCTGGTATTCACCTGGAGATGGGGAAGACTTCCTTTTGGATCATCTTTTTCAAAGTCCATGTGGATGGAAATTGAAATTCCATTAAAAATATCCAAGGGGAAGGCTGTCTTTTTTGGTAATGGTGCAACTACTAGGTGTTTGGGTTTTCTGCCCATATGAAATCCCTTTAGGAATTAAGGGAGCATTATCCGAACTAATGAGCTAGCTGAGTTCCCTCTTCTCCTTAGATCTCATCTTCCCACCCCTTCCTTTTAGCTGAGAATTCTGAAGAAATAAACAACCTCTCCTGTTGTCACATAGTATTTAATTTTTTATTTAGCTGAATAATTTAATAATGTAAAGCAACAGTAATATTCCCTCTGCCCTGTAGAAGATGCCACTGTGAAAAACTGGATTAGCACATTTGTGTAGTCTGGGCTGAAATTATTAGTTTTTGATTCTTGTTTGGATTAAGCAGTTTGATCTGCTCAAGTCTTTGGAATCAAACATGTAGTTTGTGCTCTCTGTTCATAGAATCATCCCAGAATGGCCTGGGCTGGAAGTGAACTTTAAGCCCATCCAGTTCCATCCCCTGCCATGGACAGGGACACCTTCCACTAGACCAGGTAGCTCTAAGCTCGGTGCAACCTGGCCTTGGACACTTGCAGGGATGGAAAGCTGTTGTCCTGTGAGAGCCTTGGTTGTTGTCTCTTGGGCAGCGGTGGGTGCTGACACCTTGTGTGTGCTCCTGGGATGCTGCAGGTGCTGGCAGGGCAGGACGGGCACGGCACGCTGCAGACCAAGGAGACACGGACGGTGTTACGTGACCCAGGAGCAGCCCTGGTGACTGGCGCTGGCTGCAGGCAGAGGCTCTATTAATAGAGCTGAGAAGCAGATGATTGCTGGTGTTACGTGACTGTGACTCCGGAGATTACGGGGAAGGTGTTTGGGGTGTCAGGAAATCACCTGTGCGGGACGTGCATGTTTGCAAGGGAGCCGGGACTGCAAATAGATCATCTTGAAACCGAGAGGTGCAGTAATGGATGTGATGGAGAGTTTGGATTTGAGGCATGAGTGATTCGACTTCTTTCAGGGCAGTGCAGAGTTCTTCAGGACTCAGGAATGGAAGAAATGACTGTGCAGGGAGGGCAGAACATAAATGCTAGATGTAATTCCAAGTAGGTGCATCCATCCTTGCTCCTGCTTCAGTTTTTCCTTATGACCTAAAAAATATTCTGATAAATCCAAGGCATCCTTCAAATTCATGGTATCCAAGGAACTGCGAATTCCTCTTCTGGGAGCAGCCATAGGTGTTACCTGTCTGAGCAATGTGCTGATCATCATCATTACTCCAGCACCAGATCTTGAATGTAAAGCTTCTACACCTGCTATTCCTGTAAATTCCCTTTCAAAAGGCCAGTGTAGCTTAGTGTGGAAAAAGTAAAATTATTTTAGAGTCACATTTGGTGAGTGCAGTTTTGGCTCCCCTTAGTGCTGTCAAGTTTGTTCAATGCCTCGTTACCTTATTTTAAATCAGTCTTTTGCTTTGCTTGACTCCTGTGGGAATGAGCAGGTCCAGGCGTAGGTAAATGGCTGGTGGGATAGTTCAGCACCTCTTTGGCCATAATGTTGTTTTCCTTGCTGTTGTTGCAGAAATAATCTGTGGTTAATCCCCCAAGTCCGAACCTGTGACTCCCCAGAGGACCTGAAGCCTTTTGTTGGTTTTGATTTGCAGCCTTGTTATAGACAAATTAATGGCTCTGAGTGACAGCAGGGCAGCCAGAGAGGAGAAGAAAATGAGTAATTAACATATATTGGGTATTACTGATTGCTTTTATGATTATCTGGATTTTAAGGTATTAGCTGGAAAAATAGCTCCTAATCCCTTATTAAAGATAAAAGGCAAGTCATTAAAAGTAGGAGGTTGTTTTCAGTCTTGAGAAGCTCTGGAAATATGTCTTGGCTCCAGCAGCAAACTAACCTTAAAAGCCTGTAATTCCAAGTTACTCAGCTTAGTTGTTCTCCTCAGCAAGGGAATTTCTGAAGTTTCCCATGTGCTGGGAGGTGGAGGGGACGCAAGACAAAGCGACCCTTGTCATAGGAGCTGCGTGCTTGGCACAGCGACAGGGCCCTTTGAATATCCTCAGCATTAGCTGAGCCTGGCCCAGCTGCTGGGCTGGGAACTCTGGGCAGCTCCACGGAGGGGTTATCCCTAACTTCAGTTTTTTGTCAGAGGCAGATCTCCTGTATGAGGCTCTCGTCTCAACCCAATTCCTTTGTTCCTCCCCCCTCTCGCTATTGTGGCCACCTAACTGGTTTTGTAGCCATCTAACTCATTCCATGGAATCGTAAAAATGGTCACAGAACGGCTTGGGTTGGAAGGAACCTTCAAAGCCATCTTGTTCCAGCCCCCTGTCATGGACAGGGATACCTTCCCCTAGACTGTATAGCTCAGAGCTCCATCTGACCCGGCCCTGAATGTTTCTAGGGATGAGGCATCCCCCACTTCTCTGTGCCAATGGTTTTCCAGTCTCTTTGCAAAAAAATTCATGGCCATCTAGCTGGTTTCAAGGCCATCTAGCTGGTTTTGTGGCTGCGCACTAAGGTGAATCAGCAAAACAGACTAGTCCAAGCCCAGAGTCCTGATCCCAACAGGGAAGGGGGAGCAGGAGCTGAAGTGCTGGGAGCAAGAAGACAGTAAAGGTGGGGAAGGGTGACGTTTGGCTGTTGCTGTTCTTAAACCCACCTGGAGCATGTGCACGGTCAGAAGGAAAGCAGCAGCACCCCTCGCTGAGTTGTAATAATTAATCATCTGCAGAAACTTGCCAGAAACTGAGGCTTTCTTAATAGTCAACTACTTTTTGTTTTAAAGTGAGTACATTCCTTATTTCTGGGTCATGAAATTTGAGTACCATTAAAACCATAAACTTTTCAAATTTATTTTCTGTATTTTAACAGTTCTGTGTTTCAACACATCATGTTTATATGCTCCAGCCATACTTTAAAAAAACAATTGAAAATTCAATGGGACCAAAAAGAAATAAAGATGGCATTTAACTGCTCTAAGGAAATCAGTGCTTGTAAAGAGATTTACATTGGAGGCAATGCTGTTCTGATGGAATACAGTTTGGAAAACACTGCTCATTTTTGCTTTGCTTTTTCCATCCTAAGTTGTTTAAAAGATTACCGATAGTACCTGGCTGATTTGTTCCCCTCTTATTTTTTTCCCAGTTTTTTTTTCCTGTGTCCTGGACAATGTTTAAGACCAGCTGGGTGCTCAGTACTTTTGATGCCACTGCCAGTTTTTTGTGCTTGGGGAAGGATTTAAAAAGTAGAGTTTGACTCCCTGTTGGGTTGGTCACAGTCGATTCCCTAACTGCAAAGGAAGCACTTCAGCTTTGTTTTGCTGTTTTCCTGTTTGGTCTCGGTTGTGCTGGTGCAGCCCTTGCTGTTTCCAAAGAGTTTGTCAGTATCTTCTGATAGAGAGTTGGCATTTTGTTACTCTCCTTTCTTTTCTCATTCTCCAGGCCAGGATGTCAAGCAGGTCATTAAACCCAGCGTGGGGTTTCCAGTCTCTCTTCATTACTAAAAGTTCTCTGAAGCTGTGGGAAAGTGGTCACCTTTGGGCAGTAGATAGGGTAGCTGGAGTGGAGATCACCTATCTGGGAAGCTCACTAATGAAATAGAATAAATGAGGTTAGAAGGTGCCATCAGCGGGTCCAAACCTCTGCTCAAAGCAGGGCCAGCTTGGTAATTAAGTTATTAACTTTGCTTTCTGAGTCATGGTGTCATGTCTGGAGTGCTCTGTCCTTAGATGGCAGTCAGTGACACAGGGCCCCAGGGAGGCACACTGTTACTTTTCCTACTCATGGAAGCATCCTGATACCTTTGGATGCTCAGGACAGGGAATACTTGGGTCTCCTGTGGTGCCCTTTAAGCACAGGCAGTACAATATTATTCTTGCCAAGTGCAAGGAATTGCATCTTGTCTCTCTCCTTTCCTGTGATTTCATCCTCTCCTCACATGCAGTAGATTGATCCTCTTGTATCCTCCTCCTCACATGTACCAGAAAGGGGACAATGTGACCCTGTAAAAGACACCATATGGTGCCACCTCGGGGTTAGGCTGGGGCCTGAACAATGGGAAGGTCAGTGCTTCTGCAAAAATCCCCCCCAGCCATTCCCTTGGTCCCAGTCATCTCCAAACTGACCTCCTACTTACGTTTTCTTCCCACCTGTCTAATGATTAGCAAGCTGCTTAATGCACAGCAAAAGACCAATTAACCCTAAAGCATTTAGTGAACTACATGCAAATTAGTTGTAAAATGTTGCTGTAAACATTAAATGTTAGGCAATTACATAAACCAATAATTGCTAAAGTTGCATTTAGGAGCTTAAAAGAAAGAAAAAAAAATCTGCTTAAGTAGCACTTCAGAGAACTCTGCTAATGGTTTTGTTTTTAACTGCAGCCCTCCCGGTCTGGGTAAGTCCCAGCGGGCTGGGGCAGTTTAGATTCCCTGTGGTTTTAGTTGTGTAAGAAAAATAAAGGCATAGTAGTAACCTTGTGCACTTTTGCAAACTGCAAGGAAAACCTCCAAAGGGCACAACCTGGAGTCTAGAAAGAAATGGTAGAAATATGGTAGGTGGTATCCCGTTGGATAGCAGTGCCAGGTAATTCTGTGGATTGATGATTGTTTTCTTCAGATTCAGGCTGTGTGAAACATTCCAGACCTGACTAAAACCTTGGGTCTGGACAGGGTCTGATGAGGTGTGAGCACAAAGGGCCTGGCCACTCATTGTGAACTCATTGGGTTCACTTCCATCTTCTCTTCTTTGTTCTGCAGACTTCCTCCTCCCATGTTAACCTTTGGAAAAGGCTAAGTGCCTGTGCACCCACCTGTGTGCTGGAGTTTCACTCGAAGAAGTTGCTTTGCTTTTCTGCACAGTTTTTAATCCCCTTAATTGGCTGTCTCACTCCAAGGTGGTCCAGGTCACCCACTGCTTCTCAAGCTCCTGCTGCTAATGGTCTTAAATAATTCATTTTCCTTGTATGCCTCATGTACTTATCCTCCAGTGTTTAGTGAAATCTTTCATTTCTGGTGGTTTTCTTTTGACCTGGGCTTCTGTCAGACCCAGATGTTCCTAAATGGGGCAGTGAAGTGTGGCTTTGCCTCCTTATTCTGTGTATTTGTGCTTTGATGCTGCTTTGGAGCCTCTTTGTTGTTTTGGTAAAAGTATCTCTCTGCCTGGCTCATGTTGCATTCCATAAAGAGTCACCAAATGTGTCTCTAGATACCAGATTTCTCATTTTTCAGTGAAAAAACAAGTTGGATTTGTTTGAACTTGCTTTCCTCCTTCCTCAGTTTTGGCAGTATATTGATCTTAGTTACAGTGCATTCACTTACTGAAAGGCAACCCGTGCTTAATTTTCCTGGATAAATCCATTGGATAATGGTCTTTTATTTTTCTTGTACAGTTTTACTAGTGTAGATCCTGGTCATGTTCCTTTCCTGAAAGTGGAAATATTTTATACTTTTGTTTCCTTGATTGAATTACAGAAATTTGCTTAAAGCTGTAAAGCTACCTTTCAGCATGGATGAGACCCCAGCAAATCCACTGTTTTTTTCCACCATAATCATGTTCCCTGGAGGTTTGGTGCTTGTGTAGGAGGTGGGGGTGAGTCTGTGAAGCTCAGAGTTAAAAGCAGACAGAAGCTTGAACTTCACATGCTGTTGCAAGGGGAAACCGATGAAGAAGAGGAGCTGCCCAAATGTCAGCAGGCTTTTGAGAAGGAGTTGAATCGGGAGTTTCTGGGAAGCCGCTTGGAAGGAGTGTGCTGCTGGCAGCCTGGAGCCATGCCGAGCCCGGAGTTAATGGTGGTTAATTTTTAAAGGCAGGCCCAAAACTGGTTATTGTGTCTTTGTCTCAATAGGGTCTTTCTGTTCCTAAATGACATTGCAAGAGCCCTTTGCTGAGTTCCCTTGACTCGACCCAGAGAGAAAAAGAAAATGCCTTCAGAGAGGTGATTTATCCACGCAAAACATTGCTTTGCCACGCTGCTACCTGCTGGGGACAGTTCCATTGGGATAGTCCTAACATTTCCAGGGATGCCAAGTGAAGGAAGTGGTGTTTGTCAGGATTTAACATACAGAATAAATGCAGGCACCCAAAGGGACAAGACCCACCTGATGAAGCTTGCTTTGCAGCAGCAGGGAAATGTGAAGAAAACCAGCATACAGATGTGAAACCAACTGGTTTTGTAACCACCCTGTCAGGCCAAATCCTGGTCCTCTCCTAGTCAAAGGAAGCATTGTCTCGATTCTCAGGCTGGCTTTGCAGCTTTTTAGATAAGTGGCTGTGAACTGTTCTGAGCCAAAAGGGCAGTTTGTCACTGAGCAGAGCTTTTCAGGTGGTGGAAAAATAGAGAAGCCTCTTTCAAAGCATCTCAGAAGAGGTTGGCACCTTCCTCCTGCTGTGAGTCAAGGTGAAGTGGCCTCCTGAGCTCTGGCTTCTGAGCTGGTTGGAGCAGATGATCATTGACGTCTCTCCAACCTGGTGTCCTACAGTTCTGTGATTCTGTGATAGTGCTTTTAGTGTGGAGGTATGTGTAGGACAAGGGGGAATGACTCCCCACTGACAGAGGGCACTGTTAGATGGGATATCGGGAAGAAATTCTTGCCTGTTAGGGCAGTGAGGCCCTGGCACAGATTGCCCAGAGAAACTGTGGCTGCCCCATCCGTGGAAGTGTCCAAGACCAGCTTGAATGGGGCTTGGGGCAACCTGGGCTAAGTGTAAGATGTCCCTGCCTGTGGCAGAGGGTTGGAACAAGATGATCTTTAAGTCCCTTCTAGCCTAAAGGAGCCTTGGATTCTATAAAATACATATTTACATTGTAGCTTCCCTCTCCTGTGTGTAGTTTGAAGCAGGACAGGTGATCAGGAAGAAATAACAATGCAGAAGTCCCCAGCACATGTGTTTAGCTCTCGTGCACCAGTTGGTCTCTGCAAGGACGGTGAGGAATAATAATGCACATCTCCCTCTGTGCCCGGAATGGATGAGGTGTTTGGCAACATTGAAAACAGGGGGGACAGAATGAAAAGAGCTGAAAGCAAAAAGTGTGGATGCCAGAAACATTCAGTACTCTTTGAAAAACTGCCTGGCAACGGAGGTGGGCCCCACTGCAGCCAGAGACACGGGGCGAAGGGCTCGGCATGCACGGAAACTGTGGGAATAACTGGAAAATCCTCAGCCACGTGTGTGTAGTTTCCTCCCTCTGTGAGTGGGTTCCGTCCTGCTGAGCCCCTGCTGAAAGAGACTTCCAGAAGTGCTGAAACAGGGCTGCTGTGGAGATTGATTGAACGGGACAAATAGACAGTGATGAAACCCTGCTTGTGAGAAGAGCTTAATAGGCAGAAAATTGGCTATTGCAGCTGGAGGGCTGGTTGGGAAACGCAGAGAGGGAAGTTTCCTCTTGTCGTTGCGTGGAAATTTAAACCCAAGAGAAGAGCCCAGCGTTGTTACAGCTGTGTCCTTAGAAGTGTCCCTATACCCTCCCTGTTACCTAAACGAGTTAAATGAGCAGTGGTAGACTGAGTTATAGTTTGGCAGGAGAGCTTGTGGCTGATGCAAGGAAACAATGCTGCTTACAGGGACTGCAGCACATCAAACCTGCTTTAAAACCGTCTTTGGGGAACAACATTTCAGTGCTGGAGAAGAAAAGGGTTTTTTTTTTTGTTTGTTTGGCAGAGGAGCAGGAGTTTTCCCTTGTGCTTATGATGAGCAGTTGCTTTGTGGCCACATGGTGCAGTGATACTGATGGAGGTGTGGGAGGAGCTGTGTGTGATCATGGTGTGCTTACAGTGTTTAAAGTACCAGAATCCCAGAGTATTCCAGTGATCCAGGGAATCTAGGATCCCAGTGTTTAAATACCAGGATCCCAGAGAGGTGGACAGCACCAGTCTCTCCAGGAAGGAGACTTGTGAAATCCACATGGCTTTAAAAAGGGAAACCAAGAAAAGCCAAAGAAGGAAAATGATGAGAATTAGGGAGTGATTTTTGAACTCAGTTCTATGTGGAAGCTGCTGCGCTGCTGTTTCACTGGGGACTTGACTGTTGCTCAGATCCAATGGAGGTGTGATGCCAGACAGCATCCTGTGTCTGTGTGACAGCAGGAAATGTTCCAGAGCTCCAAAGAAAGCCAGGCTTTCCCTAGGTGCTGCTCTTTCTTTATTAAAGTCGTCTTGGCAACTGCTTGGGAATAGCTCCTTAAAAATGTGCTGCTGTAGCAGTTTGACACAACTGGAAGTACGATGGCTGATGTCCAGGATGGGTCCAAAATACCTTTGTTATCCACATTTTGCAATGAATTGCTTGTGGTGTAGGTTATATCAGGGTTTATAACCAGTATGGTTTGTCACTGTGGACTAGTTGGTTTGTAAAAGTAAATGTCATAGGCAAATGTCTTAATTGCCTTTAATGCAATTAAGAAGGACACTCGGAGAAACTATAAAATTTTAAAAATGTGGTATATGAAGACAAATTTCCTGTTTTTCTATCAGTTTGGGAGCCAGTCACTGTTGATTAGCATCTAGCTGTGGCCTACCCACGGGGAATTGCATGGTGCATGTATGCCCACTTCAGCACCCTTGGAATCAGGGGAGTCTGGCATTGATGTGAGCAGGCAGAGCCTCAGTCACACTGTTAATAGGTAAAATGCTTAGTTTGGCTCAACTGGCTAATTGTGTGTCTGTGGGAGGCTATCTGTTTCCATTTCCTTGGGATTCTGCAGCTGCCTCTGGCAAGTTGTCTAGATGTTACTGGGTTTGGCTGCAGCTGGGAAAAACAGTCTTTGAAGACAAAGTCTCCCTCGAGTGGAGCAGTTCTGAAAAAAGCTCATCATGGGACTTGGGATATAGCATGTATTGGTCTCTCTATCACAGCCATATGGACAGAACTGGCAGGCTGTCTTCTTTTATAGGAATTGCCTTTTAGGATAAGGTCACCAAATTTTCATGAGATAATGCTGGGTTTGTTTAGAAGTTTCCCAGACCGATTGTCCACGTTGCATCTGTAGATGAGTTGATGTGAAACATTTTGGGGAGAAGGGTCCTTTTTCCTCTCCCTGTGTCTCCAAGGAATATTTTAACAAAGTGTCTATAGGCACAGCACCAAAGACCAAGGGAGCTGGGAATGCCCAGCAAGGTGTTAGGTAAATGCTGCCGTTCTTCTGGCACTTGAGAGAACACAATATTAGTAAGAATTTGTCCAATACCGAAGATTTTTTGCAGATCATACTTAATATATGCCACATGCTGCAGAGGAACTTAGAGCAAAACATGTACTATCATGCAGTCCAAGCAAAAAATGGATTATTCCAGAGGCAGTCAGTGCTGTTCATTATGTCTGGGAAGGGGCACTATCAAAGGATAGGGTAGATTTGCTCCAAGATAGATCAGGCACCTCGAATAGCATTCTCTGCACCCCACAGTCATGCAAGAAGTGGCCTGGGGTGGGATCCAGGTGCTGTGGGGAGCGTTCCTTCTCAGCTGCCAAGTCCTGCCTGTGGAAAGTCTAATCTGCCTCACAGCCAGCCCCGGCACGGGGTCAAAAAGTAATTGGTCATAAGCAAAGACACAAAACAAGCAAAAGAGAAATTCTCACGCTTGCTTAGAGTGATTAGCTGGGGAGCGGATCACCCAGGGGTGGTTCTGTGGGACCTTGAGAAAGGCCGCTGTGTGGTCTCGGAGCAGTGTTCCCAAAAACTCAGAGCAGTCTTTCCAAAAGCAGGTGTTACGTGTAAATCCACGTGCACTCAGCTTCTTTGGTGGTGCTCAGGGATGCTTGTGCTTGGTGGAACTCTTGGGGAATCAAGAAATAAGTTCTCACCTGGGGTGTTGTGCAGAAACTGGTGTTACCTGTAGTGATCATTCTCCCTTCCATAAAGGAAATAACAGTTCTTACCTGTAAAGGTGCAGCAATGGTGTGGAGGGTCTGTGTGCTCCAGAAGTGGACAGTATTGCTGGTAAAGCAGGAGAGCATCACCTGTCCTACCCTGTGGCCTTGGCCCAGTGTGTGGATGTGGTACAGGAACCAGCAGAGGTGTCCCAGGTGATTATTCTCAGCATCTCCTTGTTTTAGGTGGCATTCCATTCAGGTTTATCTTTAAAGGAAGCTGGTGGGACTGTGGGCCACCAAAGCCTCCCCGTGTGCCTTTAGCTGGTATCTTGTGTTGACAGTGAAACACAATTAAAGTTGGTTTTGGTAATGGAGAATTTTGGAAGGGAAGTCAGCTGAACTGGAAAGGAAACAAGTTTAAATCTGTTACAGGTGCCTGCACAAGTGTGTCACTGCTCTGACTGTGGATGGGTTTGACCCAGGCTTTGGCAGAGGGAGGGCAGCCTCAGAAATGAACAGGAGTGCAATCATGTCCTATTTTAATAAGCCTGCCTGGAAAGCACATTTGACAAACAGCTTTCCTTGATACTGGTTCCACAGGCTCTGGGGAGGGATTTGCAGCAGGTCTCTTGGGGATTTCTGTAGCTGCCAATGCACTTAGAAGTAACAGAGAGCTTTGTGTCTGTTGGTCCCTTAGGCCTCAGATGGAGGAAGCAGTTGACTGAGGTGCAGGTCCCCAGGGTCTTCAGAAGTGTCCCTGATAACAGCCAGCTGAAAAAGCAGGAGGAAAAGCATGTTGGCTGAGTGGAGAGCAGGCTGTTTAACTTGTGCATCAACAGAGATACCCCCTGTCCTCCAGCCTTAGACAGCACCGTACACCCAGAGAGGCAGGCTGAAACTGCCTTCCACCCACCACCAAGCCAGGCCCTTGGCACTGAAGCAGGAGGTGATTTTAGGATAGGGGCCAGTGCCACAAAGCCCCCTTGCATTTCCATGTGTGGCTGTGCCATTGCACCAGGCAGTGAGGGATGGCTGCCACCAAAGCCATTGCCTGAGCCGGGCTGGGAAGCTCAACCATGCCCCATTTGAGATTGTTGTGCTAGAATGTGTCTCTCCCTATTTCCAAACTCCTTGAGATTCCTCTCTCTTGATGGAGATTGATTTTTGCCTTTGGGAACCTGAGGGTATACATTGTGCTCAGAATTGGCCTGAGCTGAACTTGGAGAAACTGCTGATGTGTTTGCTCTTGTGCAAGTTACCATTTTATAAGCTGCCTCATAGACTGTGTGTGGCTGAATGGAAGAGGGAAAGGGAAGAGGGGCAAGTGAGAGACATCCCCCAAGGATGGCATTGCCTCTGTATCTATGTTGTGTTGGAACACTCAACCCTCTGCAATTAATATGTTAATTCCGCTCCCATTCAGGGGAAAAATATAACCCCAGCCATCTAAATTTGTGGATTAGCCTTTTCTCTGCTGCAAATGTCTGCTGACCATCAGGTTGTTCTCTTGAATAAGGCAGCAAGGAAAACAGCATTGAGCAGCCTGAGCTGCTCCAGGCGTCAGTGGTGCTGGTTTCAGCAGCTCCTGAGCTGCACGGCCGAGGTGGAAGCGAAGGTGATGGCCAAGGCTGGGCCAGGCTGGCGAGGTGGTGCTCAAAGGTCGGGCAGGCAGAGGGCTGAGGGGTCACCCCCTGGGTTAATGACTCTCCAGTCCCTGAGCCCGGTGCTCAGCTGGCTGCCCGCGAGAGCACGGGGTGTTCGCCTGGAGATTAAGATGAAAATATGTTCTCCTTGCTAAAGAGAGCACATAAACAACCCATAAACGGCCCATTAACCCACAAAATCGCAATAAAGAACATGTGGTCAAGCAAGCATCAGGGACCTGTGACCCAGCAAGTGCCCTAATGGGATTGTGAACCTTATCATCAGCCCTAAGTGTGGATAATGAACAGGGAGAGGAGGCAGGCAAGAAAGAAGGGGTGACAGATGATGGACACCCAGGTTCAGTGTGCAAAATATTGTGGAATGATCATGTTATGTGTGGGAGTATCGGGGTAACACTTCCATATAGTAAAACCACTTCAGAGTGACTCAAGAGAGACTTTTCCCATTGGCTCCAGTGGATGCCTTCAACAGCTCAAGAAGCTCTGCAGTCCCTTTTCTTACAGCCTCTTCCAAGCAGCAGCCACTTCTGTGGTCCACCTTGCTTTTTGAAGCAGTAAGATGGACAGGTATTTGATTTGTTTTCTAGCTGTGATATTCGAATTCTATTTGAATATAAAAGTATATTGAGATTCATAAGTGCAGGTAAAGGGAGAGGACGATGGAACATGCATGATATGGATGGATAGTTTGGCATCTCCAGCCCTCTGCCATGGGCAGGGACACCTTCCACTATCCCAGGTTGCCTTAAGCCCCATTCAACCTGACCTTGGACACTTCCAGGGATGGGGCAGCCACAGTTTCTCTGGGCAACCTGTGCCAGGGCCTCACCGCCCTCACAGGGAAGGATTTCTTCCCAGTATCCCATCTAACCCTGCCCTGTGTCAGTCGGAAGCCATTCCCCCTTGTCCTGTCACTCCAGGCCCTTGTCAGAAGTCTCTCTCCAGCTCTCCTGAAACCTGTAGGAAGCAGAATGCCTCGTGATGGGGAGGCTGCTGTAGCAGCAGGGCAAGGTCCTTGGCTCCCAGGGGCATTTATGATTATAAATATACTTTCAGTCAAAAAGAAATCTATATCACTGAAGCATCATCACTCTGAGTAATTTAGGAAGAAAGCTATCAAAATTTATTTAAGGAAAAGAAAAAGGAGTAAAAGGGCATGTTTTTTTACTGGTTTCTTTTTTCCCATTGCAAATTGAGAGTCTGTTTACCCTGGAAAAATCAATGTGGTTGGACACCTGATGTAATTAATTATTTTGCAAGAGACAGCCAGCTGATCTTTTGAAAAGAAAGGAGATTTTAGCAGAACTGTTCAAAGTTCATAGTCTGCTGTGTATCTCTAATGCTGATAAACATCCAGCAGAAAGGATAGCTGTCTTAAAATTTCACATGGTCATACCTTTGTTTTAAGGTGATATGCTGAGAAAAAGGCTGTAGACCATAAGAAGCCCTCCAGCAAGGTGACTCTGGTGGTGTGGGCTCCACTTACATTTAGGAGATGCCCTCAGGCCTTGGGATGATGGGGACAGTGATGTTCTCAGATTTGAATTTTGAACCCTTAACCAGGAAAGGGTTTTTGTCCTTTTTCTCAAGGTTATAATGCAAACAGGCTTTGCTTGTGCTGTGTGTTGAATGTAGTTCTTTTGCCTAAAGAGGCAGTCTTTTCCAACCAGGACCAGTTGTTTTTTTTCAGTGCATTGGTGCCTGACTAAATGCATTGGGTTGCATTCTTCATGTATAGACGAGACAACCCTTCTGTTAAGTATTCCTGTGTTTTCCAGCGGTGGACTGGGGAGGTTCCAGCCTGCCTTGCAGGCCAATGGCAGCCCAAACCTGGCTGGCAGGGAGGGAGGGGAAAGCCAGCAATGGGATGCTGTGCCAGCAAGCCCCCAATTGGTTTGGCTGGAACTGGTTTTAGGTCATATAAAAAAGGGGGTGAAGGATCCGGGCTGCTCAGAGAGCGGCAGGTCCTTGGGCAGCGCCACAGAGCACATTGGTTCTGAGCTCCATAGTGCTTTTCTTTCACAAGGACTGCAAATTGCTGTAACATAGTTAAGGTCTGTAGGAAGAGACAAGTTTTCCTGAACTTTACTCCCAGCTTGAACTTGTAAGAAGTTCAGTGAGAGGCAAGGAAGGGGAGAGAGGGAGATAGAGGCACCCTCGCTCACGCCCCTGCGTCCGCAGCGACGAGGATGTCAGATGGCAGAGGCAACCTGGAGAAACAGCTGAATGGCCTTGGGGAGCAGGGCAAGGAGAGGAGCCGCACGTCCCTGGTTATCTCGCAGGCCGTTAACCGCAGTATTTTCACCTCTGCAGTCTCCCCTGCCGCCGAGCGCATCCGCTTCATCCTCGGAGAGGAAGATGACAGCCCCGCGCCCCCGCAGCTCTTCACTGAGCTGGATGAGCTTCTGGCTGTCGATGGACAGGAGATGGAGTGGAAGGAGACTGCAAGGTGGGTTGGTTTTCCTTTACCCTCAAAGGAAAGGGCAGCCAGCAGTGCTTTCCATGAGAAATTCCTGTTTTAGCATTCCATTGGGGAATACCTGTGCTGCAGGATCGCATGGGGAAGCCACAGAAAGGAGCCTGTATAGTTCAAATTACCATGCTTTGATAAATGAGAGAATTTTTTGGTTTGTTTAAGTATTCCAAAAGAAAAACTAGGAAAACAAGAGAGTGCCAGATTGATTGCAATAGTTTGTCTGTGGAGAGAAAAGTAAGGGCTCAGTAGTGCTTTGCAAAGGGAGACATGTCTCAGCCGGAACTGGCAGAAGTTGCCAATTCTAATTTGGCTGAGTCAAAACCGCTTCAGTACTATTGCCCCAAAGTGGCTTTTGAGCCTGGTCCCACTTCACAGGGACAGGCTGTTCCTGTCCTAGTGAGTTACTGACAGAATTCATTTTAAATAGGAAAAAAAAGCTAACAGGTGTTTACTTGTGAAGAAATTATTCAAGGTGCATGTTAAATGCTGAATGGAGTTGTTGCTTTGAGTTCCTTGGTTGGGTTCTTTGATGCTGCTGTTAGTTTGGTCAAAAAGCCATGATAAAAAAGCTGGGATGTTTTTGGGGTCTGGCTGCTACGAATTACATGTAGTTTATATCTGAGCACCACTGACCTATTCCCTATCTCCGTCACTGAGCCTGGGGGTTTTTCTTTTCCTTTACAGTGGCTGGGCTAAGCTCTTTTCCCACCTCTCCCTCTTAAGGGCACTGTCTGTGTTCAGAGCTAGCCCCTCTTTGGTCACCTTAATCTTCTTTACCTGTGATTTAATGAGCTGCTCCACCACCTACTCCTTTACCTCTTATCTTAATTTATTTTTGCTTCTCAGGCGCTTGGGGAACTTAATGACTTTTCACCTTTTGCTCTCTAACTTCTGACTTGTTGCTCATCCTTTTTCTCCCTTTATTGCTCTTCTTTCCTCTTACCATGAACTCCGCACTTCTAATTTAGGTGTTTTTACATGTCTTTGGTAGGATTGCTGCATTGAGCTGTGTGTGGGGTTCTCTGCAGGGTTCTTCTCCCAAGTAGCAAACCACAGGATGAAAGGAAACAGCCTCAAGTTGTGCCAGAGGAGGTTTAGGTTGGTTATTAGGAAAAATTTCTTCACCCATAGGATTGTATGTGCAGCGTAGTGGTGGAGTCCTCATCTCTCGTGGGATTTAACAAATGTGTAGCTGTGATGTTTAGGCCTATGGGTTGGTGGTGACCTTGGCTTTGCTGGATTAATGTTTGGATTAGATGATTTCAGAGGACTCTGCCAACCTGATTCTTTGTACAAATGACACAGAATGTAACGAAGCACCCTGTTGAAGTGCTGTTAAATTTCTAAATTGGCTCAGCCTCCTGCCTTTGTGGATAATAATCTTACAAAGTGTCTGATAGTTCAGGATTTTTCAGTACATTCCTGAAATTACTTAATCTTGCAGCATAGAACCTCCTGAGAGCAGCATAGAACCTCCTGAGAGCTCCTGAGCATCTCCCAGTGCATCCAGAGCTATCTGGCACTGTGCTTCAGTGGGCACAGGGTCTGCCAGCTGTTTTGGGGTTGTTTAGCATCTGCTGCTGCAGAATGCTCTCTCCTCCCACTACTGGCAAGTTGCAGGAGCTGGTGCTGAACACAGGAAAAAGTGCAGGGCTGTGTGGGTGGAGGAGAGAGGAGAGGACAGAAGAGACCTTGTGGGGTTGATGCTTCCCATGGCCCCAGTGTAGAACTGCACAGCTCCCAGCTGGGGAGAGCAACGCTGCCTGCACGCTGGTGCAGGGCTAAAGGCTGCACTCATATTTGAGAGAACAAACAATCAAATTACCTTCCTCATCTCCCTCCTGCTCTGTTCTGACATTTGCACATTCCTTCACCTCACTCCCAACAGCCCCGTGAAAGCTGTGTTGATATTATTGGGTGTAAAAGGGTGAAGGATAAAAATGTAATTCCTGGCACAGCTTATATAACAAAAAAGATCATAACAGAAGTTTAAAAATCCCATATCCACCATCTCACAGTCCAGCACTGTCATTCCTTTTCTCTGTAATCCCATCCCTTTCCTGCAATCTCTCTGCTTTATAAAACGACAGTCCCTGTACTATGGTGGACATGTCTTGGTCCCCAAAGACACTTCACTGAGCCTCATGACAGGCTGGGGCACTCCAGCTGCTGCAGGTCTTCTCCTTTTTCTGCTTCACTCGGTGTCCTATGAACACCTCTGGAATGCAGGCATTCCCATGGTACTGCAGCCTGCTTAGTGAGGGTGCCCCTGCCCATGGCATCAGTTTGGAACTAGGTGAGCTGTGAGGTCCCTCCCAACCCACACCACTCTCTGATTACATTAATTGAGCAGGCATTTTTTCACCCAGGTTTGCAAGTTAATGTTTGGTTTATTGTGTTGGGATTGTGGGTTGTAGTGAGAAAAGTAAACAAAAAGCAAAATTGATAGTTGTGAGTAATCACTTTCCCTGGAAGGACAAACACTGGTAATTTGCAGCCTTCCTGCTGTAACTGGGTAAATGTAACTCGGTCCCGTATCACACAAAGCCCCTGAAGTGCACAGATTTGCATCTACCCAGGTTCCTCAGGTGTCCTAGGAAACACTTAGTTTTTGTGAACTAAAAGGGCCTTATTAATTGGAGATGAAAATCAGTCTTTTATCTTGAATTAAAAAGCAGTTTTAAAAAAACAAAGTCTCAGAAAGAGATTATTGCAATTGTGAAGCATAATTGATTAATCCTCAAGTAATACATTTTTCAGGATTAAAGATAATTTCCCTTGCTGTTAATAATATTCTTTTGAACAAATTTATGAGCTTCCTTACCTTATGTGTGGGGTTTTTTTTTTCTTAATAATCTCTTTCTATTAGTCACTGGAATTTTCATTTTCCACATATATTAAAATGGTGTCTCAAGAGGGGATTAAAAAGTATTTCTGCTCTGCCATTAGGGCATACTGAACCACCTTTTCCTGCACCCCCAGTTAGCACCAAAGCCGTTGCTGGGTGCTGTGGTGAGGAAGAAGGTGTGGGCCAGCTGAGATCCCCCAGCCCTCACAGGAGCCCTGGGCTCCATCCCCGCTGCCCATCCCTGCAAGCTTTGGGCTGGGCGCAGCGGGGCCAAGGGCAGGGTCAAGGCTGCAGGGGGAAGTGGGGGTGGGCTGCAGGGACATGGAGCCTCCTGCTTCCCGGCTGCTGGGATGTCGTTTTAGGGGTGTAAAGAGTGTTTTGCACAACCAGGACTTATCCTTTGCTCTCACCTTCCATTAGAGATAAGTTTTCAGGGTTTTTCAGACCTTGGTTAAATCATTAAACAGCAGCTGGAGGGAAAGAACGAGCTCCTTAATATGTGCCTTCTCCTTTGGTGGCTCATTTGTTCTCTAAGAGCACCTTCAGACGTGGCTGGGATGTGCTCCTCTCTTCCCCTCTTTGTCTGCCTGTGGGCATGGGACAGCAATATTCCATGCTGCCTCCATCTTGGCAGTGTCTGATTCCATATTTTATTGCCTGAAATTGAATCACAGAATCATTTAATTTGGAACAGCCCTCTAAGACAATAGAGTCCAGCCGTTAAACCAGAACTGCCAAGATAGGGAAGGACAAGTCACCTTATTTCCAGAAATGCTGGTTTATTTCCCTGCAAAGGAGGCAACAGCCTTAACCCCATCTCATTGCCCTGCCCTGTTGCAGGTGGATCAAGTTTGAGGAGAAGGTAGAACAAGGTGGGGAGCGATGGAGCAAACCGCACGTGGCCACCTTGTCTCTGCACAGCCTGTTCGAGCTGAGGACGTGCATAGAGAAGGGTTCCATCATGCTGGATATGGAGGCCTCTTCCCTCCCACAGGTGGTGGGTAAGTACACCTGTCTTGGCTCTTTCTCTCACCACTTCCCCACAAATTTTTATTAACTCTGGTATAGCTTTATGGGTGGTTTTAATGAAGAAGCACTGATTTTCCAATAAAAGAGAAAAAAAAAACCAAAAAACAAAGAAAGAGCAAGGAATAAGAGGGAAAACTAGAAAGTACCTGGAAAAAGATAACAGATGAAAAGGGTCCTTCTCAGTGCAGGAAGAAGAGTAAAAGACATCCATTTAATTTATGTTCACTGTGGAAAAGGTGACATGTGAAAGGGCCACGTCTCTGGGAGCAGAGACACCCATCAGGTACTGTTCATGCAGAACAGCTAGGGCCAGGAACTGCTCTTGGGTGAGGTGTTCAGCTGCCCACTGAGAGCATGTGGGGCTGTGTTTAGGAGCCCCGAGCAAGGGAGAGGGGAGAGCACCCCCAGCACCAGCTGGTGCTCTGCTATGCAGAGTGGGACGGCAAGTTTTGTACAGTCAAATCAGCTGTGGCCCAGGGTGACACTTGGTGACATGCTGAGAGCCAGATCATGTTGCCCATGGTGTGTGAGAACTTAGAGAAAATAAATTTTCCAAGTGAGCCATCCAGTGGAGGTACATTTAACCAAAATGCTGAGTTTAAGAGACATTACATGAAGAGATCTGAAAGAGCAAAATTAAGTACTTCCTCTGCCAAAACTCAGTGCTTTGAATGATCATCTCAGGAAGTAAGATCAAAATCATCCTGGCACGGAATTCTCCCATACACTGGATTGTAAGACTAGGAATTACAGCTGCTTCTGGTGTTATGTACAGAGTTTTGAACTTAGTTTTGCAAGTGCTTATGGTGACATGTATTTTCCTTTGCTTTTGTGTCTATGTGTCCGAATGCACAGCTTTGCAAAATTTTAACAAAATAAATCCCCCAAGAACCTCTCAAGTTTTCTGCTGAAGGTGAACCTGCTTCAGAAGCTGATGTTCATGGTCTGAAGCCTTAAACCCTCAAACATTAAATTTTCTTTTGAAGTCCCTTCGAGATGTCACCTTCAATCTCCTTATCAGCCCCCAAATTAAGTCTAATTCCTAGGAGATTAAATTACACATCGGTGGCTGCTGTTGCTGTGACACTGTCCTGAACAGGGTGTTTTTGCTGGTCCAGACCCTTAATCAGACAGGTAGGGATATCCAGCACTGGATTTCCAGGATGATTTAATCATGATCACTTAACTTGTGTCTGGTAGTGACACACAGGAAAGGAAAACTCCAAAGAAAAACTCTCTCTGTTGTTCGTGTTTTAGCAGCAACAGGGAAGGGAAATACCAGATAGAGAAGGATAAACTTGAATTAAGGTCCTGAAGGACATACTCCAAAAATCACTAACCAAAACCATGAGCTAGAAAAGCTTGTATTAAAATAACACTTAACAAAGGTCAGCCTTTTGCCAAGCATGTTGTGTGAGGGTACCTATGTGCATATACCCACCCTGTCTTAATTTGAGAGGAAGAACTAGGTGCTTCCTTAGGGATTTGAAGAGGCATTAATTCCTGGGCAGCACGTAGAGGATGACTTTCTGACTCACTGAGTTAGCAAATGTGATGTGTGTCCTGCCTCCCCCTTGCCATAATTGTTATTATTAGCACAAATAAAAGTTACCAGCAGACAAATATGAGCTGCCACTTGCCCTCAGGGGACAGCGCATGAACTCGAGTCACCAAGGGAACAACTTCATGCGAGACTTACTGCACAGGGGACATTCTTCATTAGTCTGGCCACCTTTTTGCCTGTTTTCTCTGGGATAAGGGAGGAGAAAGGAGGGAATTGATGGGAAGTGAGCAGGCATTGAGGATACTGGGGGCCTTTTCTCCTGGTGACTCCATGAAAAGTAAAGCCATATAATACATCCTGTGGTAACTGGAGCAAGTTCTGCCGCTTGTAGTTGCTGTCACTTCAGTCCTGCAAGTGAATGATTTAATTAGTGGCTCATCTCCAGAACTTCCTCCTATCTTTAGATTAGGTTTTACTGGGGGCCTGCAAGGTGAACTCAGGCCTTGTTGAACCTTATAGAAGATTTTCTGAGTGCTTTTTGGAGCATCATGGAACTTGCAATAGAGTAATAGTATCTTCACGAAAGTCCAGGCTCAGAGGAGATTCCACTTCTGAGCTAAGAACCGTCTTATCCTGGTCTTTGAAATAGGCTCTGTGACATGTAGCAAATAGCAGAAGGGAATCTCAGTGCAATGGGTGTGTGTTAGTGGCTCATGCTGGATGGAAATGCTTATGTTCTGTTTTGAGAGGAATGTCTAAAAGAGAATTTCATACTAATAAAAGCTGGCTTTGAGATGGTAAGAAAGCCTTCAAAAAGGCAGGGTGGAAATGTCTCCAGCCTCTCTCTCTCTCTCTGCTCTCCCTGGAAGCGGTTTTGAGCTCTGTGGTTAATTTTGCTCTCCCCTCCCTCCCCTTTCCCGTGCTGGCCACAGAGATGATCGTTGACAATCAGATCGAGACGGGGCTGTTGAAATCCGAACTGAAGGACAAGGTCACCTACACATTGCTCAGGAAGCACCGGCACCAGACCAAGAAATCCAACCTGCGCTCGCTGGCTGACATTGGAAAGACCGTCTCCAGTGCAAGTAGGATGTTTTCCAACCCCGATAATGGTAATGCAGAGGCTACCTGGCTATAGCCTTCTCTGTCACAGCAACCTGCCCACCCAGAACTAACTGTGTGGCCCTGACACTGCTTCCTAACCCCGTGGAGAAGAGAGGCCGTGCTGATGGCACATCAGCGGGGGCTCTGCAAGCTGCTTTGTCCCTGGCACGGCGCTCTAACCACACCTTCACTGGACTGACAGGGACTCCAGGGGCAGGCAGGAAGGCGGGGGGGTGCTCTTGCAGCTGGCGTCTAGGAGATTGTTTAGGAGCCACAACAGGAGATTCACCAAAAACTTTGGTGGGGCCTGAACCTTAAAAGGCTGATCACCTGAAACATTTGGGCAGAGACAAAGCTTCCATGCACATTCCATGTCTGTAACAGACAGTGTCGGTGGCACTGTGAATCAAAAATGACCTGGCAGTAACACCTAGCTTGCATTTTATTGCCATACAATCATTGTCCAGTGGGGTAAAGCTGATTTCCATCTTGCTTTATTCATCCTAAAATAGTTTTGTGTCATGTGTTGTGAATATGTGTCCTCTTCTCTCTAAAAAAGGTGTAATAGGTAGTGCCATGTTGGTAGTGGTGTCCCTAAATGTGTGTGTGTGCGTGTATGTATGCAGACAGCTACGGAGGCCTGGGCACTGACTCAGTGCTTGCCCCTGGGTGGAGATTTGGGGTCTTCTTGCTCATGGTAATAAAAAAAAGAGGAGTTTTATGCCTCTTGTCATGCCTTGGAGTTCTCTTGACTGTCTCCTATGGCAGTCTGGAAATTGGGCTAAAAGTTGTCATTTTAAAATACCCAGAAATAAAAGCAGTGGAAGAAACTATTTTCTTCTTGCTGCACCAAAGGCCTCTTAGCTTGCTGTGTCTGGCTTCTAAAACTCACCCTAACATTCCTCCCTAACCTATTCTCACACTTCATTAATATTTCCTATGTTGGATCATCCTTTGATTTTGCAGCAGGAGTGTGTGTGTGTGGAGACTGTTCCTTGCTCTGGGTGATGCCGAGTGCCTTGATAAGGTGGTGAGTGAGTGAGTAAGGCAAGGTGCAGTAATATGAACCAAGGGAGCATTCCCAGTGAATATCCCTGCAGGAGGCCAATGGAGAGGAGAGGGACTGGACTCTTGGGAGAGCACTGGGAGGAAATGACAACTTTAGGGAAGGGGCTCAGCATGGGCAGATGAGTCCTATAGCTGGAGGAGCCATGGACAGGGACTCCTTCTGCTGGACCACATTGCTACAAGCCCCAGCCAGCCTGGCCTTCTGGATGCCTTCCCATGGTGTGCTCTCCACGGTTCGGATGGAAGGCATCTGCTTTCTGTTACCACCTCCATGACTCCGACCCTTTCTGGACCTTTGGTGGCCGGGTTTGCTGTGGGGAGCAGAACCCTGGCCTGTGGCCGCAGTGTCTGGGAGGCTGAACACCAGGCAGACACGTCTTCAGCTCCTGGTGCTCAGGTGTTTCAGTTGCCTCTTGTAGGGGATGCCCTCAGTTCTCGGCTGCAAACCCCTTTTCCTGCACTTAGGCAGAGCTTATCCCAGGAAGAGTGATGCTGACAAAGTGCATTCCTCACATTCTCACTCAGCCCTTGCTCATTTTTCATGGCTGAAGACCTTCTTTACTTGCATTTTAAGTGATTTCAATTTAATTTCTTGTTCTTGTTTGAATGGGCTGCGAAGGTTCTGGCTCAGTTGGACTGATTCTCCAGGAATTCTTTCCTGGTCTGGCCATCAGCCACTCCTTTTATCTTGTTCTGTCTCTGTTCTCCCACCTGGGATATTGATGTGCTCTGAGGATGTATAATACACTCTGTTCCGTGAGAGTATAAGTGCATTGAGACTTTAGGAGGGTGAGACTGACATATGGGGGAAATACCTCATGAATAGTCATTACTGTTATTTATTATTTACACTTTAATGAAAAAGTAACTACAGAATGTATTTGATCAGGTTATACCTTGAATTCAATGGGTGTCTTGAGTGTCTTTTAGACAGATAAAAAATTTATGAGGCCAGCAGGAGTGCAGCTGTCTCTTAGCATAGCTAATCACCCTAATGACTGTGCCACTGGCCCCAGGCAGTCCTAAATTTCCCTTAAGTTTCTTTCCAGGTAGGTGTTTGTTTTCATTTCAGTGTCAGTGAAACTTCCATCCAATAGGTCTGAGCATCCACCTGCCCTCTGCACAACAGCTTTATAGGCTGGTGTAGCTGCCCCCTCCTTGACTGGCTCAGCAGGGACACCCTCTGCAAGCCAGCCAACCTGCTCTTGAACACTTCCAGGGGTGGGACATGTTTGCTAGATCTGAAATTGGGAAATATACTGTGGGCTGTGGCTCAAAAAAATCCTGAGGTGCCTCTATCACACTTGGTTCAGAGCTCTTAAATAACTGAAATCCTAGGGCCTCCAAAATGTTCTTATTTTTGACTTCTGAGATGAATGAGCCCCATGCAGTTATCTCAGATGCCTTTAGAAATTCAGAAACCTAAGAAAGAGAGATGTCTCTGCCTATCTCCCAGCTATAACTGTTCCTGGAGCATCTCTATCCTTTCCCAACCCTCCCTAGGGTTGGGGGTGGTTCTGTGGCCCCTGGGCAAGTCATCCTCAGCCTCATCTTTCATGTCACTGCTCCGTTTGAGGGTAAGGTAGTGATCAGATGGGCAGAGACACGGCCAAGGTATGCTCTGACACCTGCTCTTCGTCGCTGCATTGTAGAGGTTGACGTGGGTCATGCTGTAGCAGGATGTTTTGTCAGGAATCCCTTTGCTCTGGGATGGGAATTGGGCAAAAGAGGGTAGTTCCTTGTGTGGCATGGATGGAGGAGGATAAACCACAACACTCCTTTGCTAACTGTTCAGTAGGAAAAAGATAATTGCCAAAATTTCGGGCATACAAAGCTGGACTAAGCAATCCCTCCACGTTACCTTGTGAAGACACAGCCCTTTTCCTTGCTGCCATTGGTAGAATGTTGAGCTGTATGAAGTGCTCAGCAAGGATATTTCCATATTACATGTTGATGGGACTCCTGCAGGGATTTTTTTGATGGGTTTTTGCTAGGTTTTTGTGTGTGTCTGGTTTTGTTGAGTGGCTTTTGAAGAGTTCTTTGTATCCCTTCCTGGTTCAGCCCTTGTCCTGCACCCCTGGAGCAGTAGGTAACACCTGGGCTAGCAGCTCTCCAGCTGGCACACCTTGGGGTTTGCCATGCTATAACATGGGATCTGTGGTCCCCATCCCTTCTGCAGGTGCCCGAGGACTGACCAGTATTTACCAGCCTTCTGTGATGATTTGCTCTCCATTTTGAGATTTTTCTTACAGAGCTTTGTGCCTGCCAGCGTTTTGTATAATTTAACACCTGTGGGAGCCTTTGGCAAGTGAGAATCGATCAAATGCTGCTAAACCCAAGCTGGCAGAGCCTGTAGAAAACTGTGATGTGTTTAAGTGTGTGTGTGTTTAACCACCATAAATAATGGCACAGTCCCATCACCGTGTGGGTGCTGCCTAAACACCTCCTGAGCACTGTTTGTTCACACTGTGCTGGCAGCATGGTTTGGAAACAGTTGAGTGGGAATAGCGGGCTGTTGGCAAGGTGTCAGCTGAGGCGCAGACAGGAGGGTACCTGGCTGCAGAGGGAGAAAGGTTTTACTCTACTTCAGAATCCTAGAAGAGTCTGGGTTGGAAGGGAGCTGAAAGACCATCTCGTTCCAGCCCCCTGTCACTGGAAGGGACACCTTCCACTAGCTGTGGTCACTCCACGCCCTGTCTCTTGGACACTTCCAGGGATGGGGCAGCCATGGCTCCTCTGGTTCAGCATTAATCAGTTCAGTGCTTTTCACATGAACTGTGACCTCAGTAGCTTTATAACTGAACAGTGGCATCAGCTGAACAATACCAGAAATGAGGTGGTGTCCAAGGAATGCTTGGAAAACCCCTATCCATGTATGTATTGGCATCATTGGAAGCATTGCAGACTAAGGTGAGCATTTCCAAGTCTGGATTGGTGTGCCTGAATGAGTACAGATGGGGTCAGGATGCTCAAAGTTGGCTCCTGGGACATAACCTGATCTTTATTTTCAAAAACCTGTTGTTACTGATGGTGCTGCAGCCTGGAACTGCTCAGTGCTACCAGCACTGCAGCTGCTCACTGACTTCCTTGAGATCTGCTTCAAAGATGCCTGAATTTCGGACACCAGGGATGGAAAGCTGTGTCCAGCCCTGCCAAGTGAATGCTGCGAGGTGGAGCTGCGGAGATGTCAGGACCTAAATGAGTGGGCTTTTTGGTGATTGCACTGTGCAGCTCAAACCTTCTTTCCTGCCTGGCTTCCCTGTACCACTGCTTGAGCCTTTCTTTCTGGCATAATTGTATTTTCTTTTCTTTTAACTTTTCCTCTTTGCTCTCTTCCTGCTCTTTGCTGCTGCTCCTGTCTCCTGCTTGCCTGGCACAAGCACGCAGCCCGCTCGAGAGCTCCGTGCCCTGCCTGGCCACGCGCACGTTGGACGATGAACTGGGAGTGCAGCGCAGCCCCAGCGTGGGATGGCTCAGTAAGTGCCGGGCAGTGCTCCGGGCGGGCGGGCTGGGCCAGCAGAGCATGAGGAAGAGGGAATTCCACCAGCCGGGCTCTAACGCTTGCTGCTGCATTAACAGTGGAGAGAGCATGGATGTGTTCTGTGGGGAGTGGTGCTGCTCTGGCTGGCTGTATTATCCCCACGGTCCCTTCTATTGCTCTGTTTCCTTCTGTTTTCCTTCTTTCCTTCATCTGGGATGAAGCAGGTAGGTCAGGCTATACTCCCCTTCCAAGAGTAATCTAAGATGGCTGCTGGCACTTTTTTTTTGTCTCTTGAAATATCCTTTGGCTGTTAAAGGGGCTTAAATATTTTAATTTTCATATAAATTATCCTCAGAAATAGTATGCCAGCTTGATCTCTCTGGGGTGAAGTGGACAGGTTTCTGGCACCGCTCCTGTCTAATTTCTTGTGTCAGGGAGCCTTGCTGATCCCAGAGGAGCACACCGCTCCTCCCAGGAAGGCACAGCTTATGGCAGTGGTGGCACAGAGGTATTCTTTGGTGACCATGACAAGAGACTGAAGTCTGAATTCCAGGGTATTCCCCTTGCTAGATTACTATGGAGCTGATTCATAGGACGAGGCAATAGCATGGAGGAGTTTGGACTGCCTGCCGTACTTCTCTCACGAGTCCTTGGCTGAGCATGGCATGGACAGGCTCAGGCCACCTTTGCCAGAGAGACAGGAATGGGAATTGGGCCTGGGTCAGGAAATTATCCTTCGTTAGCAAGCACCATGAGGGTGAGTGTCGTGTGCCAGAAGTCCTCCACAGGGGTCTCAGCAGCTGAAACTTTGTACTCCACATGCTTGTTTGGAGCTGCTCTGAGTTTGTGTGGCTATGTTGACCCCCCAGGAGAAGGAGGCTGCTGGCAAGGGGAGAGAAAGGCACAAAGCCTCCTCCTCTTGGGAGAAGGGTCATTATATGCCAGGGAACAGTCAGCTTGGAATCTAATAAACAAAGAAAACAAGTGATGTAATCTGGAAAATATAGCAGCTAAGTGGGGTCTTAAATAACAGCAGGAAGAGTTGAAGCTGGGGATCCCCTAGTACATGATTTGTCTAATTGTGCTTGGCTTTGGCTGTGCTGATGTTACTGGAAGTGGCACTAACACACAGCAGGTACAGCTACTTTGAATCTATCCCACATATGTTGTAAAGAAAACCCAGCTCTGGGGAGTCCAGAGTTTTTTATTCCCCCTCCTTTGATTATTTGCTCCTGATGTTGATTTATTATTGAGCTTGTTTGTGCTGGGAGCTGCTATACACTGAGAACGTGGACATTCCTTATAAGAATATCAAATAAATTTTGTCTCAAAACACAGCTTCAGCTGGGAGATGCCTCCTTGCCACTTTTTCTTCCTTAGTATTTCCTCTCTTTCCAATGAAGTTCATGGTCAGAAACTCTGGAATAAAAGCTCCTGGTGCTGTGTTTCAGGTTCCTGCAAACATGATGAGAAAGGATGGGAACATTTCGGGATAATCTATAACAGTTCATACTGACCACTGTGATTTCCGATCCTGTGTTCATGCCAGAAGTCTTTGTTTGCTGTTGGTTTGTTGTTTGTTTGTGTTTTGGGTTGTTTTAAATTTAATTATTCTGCTGCGTCTCTGGAGAGTTTCTTCACCCCTCTGGAGAATCTGGTGTCAGGAATTGGTGACTCCTGGCCCGTCAGTGTGGCACATACGTTGTTTTAATCAGTGAGATGCTTAAGGTTCCTGAACTTAGTTAATGAGCTTACTTGGAGCGAGGGAGGCGTTCATTAGGGGCTGTCTCAAAGGAGCAGGAGCTGCCAGCCTCCCTCTTTGCCTGTGCTGTGTGCAGTGCCTGGGATGCTGAGGAGGGCAGATGCCAGGGCTTTGGACCCTGGAAGCTCCCAACTCTGTGGAGGGATGAGTTTGTGGTGGGTCCTGGGTGACCTGGCCAGCAGTGTGGTTCTGCATTGCTTTTCTCCCACAGGCAGGAATTATGGAGAGTCCTTGGACTCTTTTGCTGTCCTGGGAGTCACTGGACTGCTATGGGTCAGAGGTCAGCGTTAGCATCTTAAATCTCCCCTGTGCCACATGGAGTGACAGAAAGCAGCTTGTCAGGGTCTGGAATTCCCCACATCAGCCTCTCAGGGAAAGGTGTTGCTGTAGCCTGAGCCTCTGTGTTCTCACTGGATCCAAGCAGGTGCTTTAACTGGTGTTGACATTGTTCTTCCAGGCAGCCCAGCCATGGCTCACCGAAACCTGACTTCCACCAGCCTCAACGACATCTCGGACAAGCCTGAGAAGGACCAGGTAAGCTCCAGGCCCAGCCTTCTCTCGGGGGTGGGTTTGGAGAGGAGCTGGATTTTGGATCCTTTTCATGCTGAGGAGTCACAAGGGTCTGCAGAGGAGCACCCTGGGCTGAGTGTTCACAGGAACTATGGGGCAGAGCAGGAGCACTCAGGGAAACGTGTCCCTGCTGCAGCAGCTGGTGGAACAAAGGTGCTGCCTCCCCCTGCACATCCCAGCAGGAAGGTGGCTGTGCTGACAGGTAATGTGGGAGAGCAGCTCCAAAATGCAGTCCGTCATCGAGTTAAAATTGGCCTCCAGTGGCAAATCTCCATGGTCTTGACCTCTTTCTTAGACTAGGGTAATGTTTGTGGTATGGCATACGGGCTGTCTTTGTGTGTGTTTCCGTCCTTTCCGAGGGCTGCCGGTTCTGAGGGGTAAGAGTAGGTTTATTCCAACTCTTAGAAAAACTGGTGGCTGAATGATGTCTCTGTGAAAGTTTCAAAAAACCTTTGTCTGGGTTCAAAAAGTGGGTTATTCTCAAAGCCCGGCTATTCCTTTCAGAGAATCTCTTTTTTTGTCTGCATCTTCCAGCATTCCCTAGTCCCATGGTGATTTTGAATGCAAATGAGAGTCACTTTGGAAAATGGTTTGGGTAGCACAGCGCTGCTGGCCAGTTGGGGATGACTCCTGTCCTTCAACAATGGCTGGTCACAGTCTTCTGTAAGTGTGTCCTGAAAGGGACACAGCAACGTAATTGAGTTAGAATAGTGAGTTCAGACTAATTAAATATTTTAAAAAGAAATTGATATTTGCCTAAAGAAATAGACTTCCACAGAAAGGGAAGGGGAACAGCGTGTTTTGCACTGACCTCAGTGTCATGCAGTGTTGTAGTATGTTGTAGTGTCACCTTTATTGGTTGTGTTGCCAAAATACCTGTTTCCCTTAGTACACGCAGCCATACCTGGGGAAGAAGGAGGATTCTTAAATAGCTTTTTGTCATTGGACAAACTGCTGTGTTATATTTTTAATCCCATTGTGATTGGGATTTTAAAGCTAGACCAGACCAAAGCTGGGGCTGAGCGTTGTTGCAGCTTTGCAGCTTTCAGCGGTGCAGACTGTCTCCACTGCCCCTCCTGTCTCTGGAAATTCAGATAATGGACTTTTGTGGAGAATTGGGTGTAAAAACAGATGTTTTGGTAGCACTAATAGGGAAATCTGTTAATAGATGCAGCTGGGAGCTGGCTCCAAAGTTCTTAACTTCCAGTGTACATAATGACTGGCTCTTGGTAGTGAGAACTGTTTCTTGATAAATGTAGAGTTCCAAAAATTCTCTCAGTTAATTAGCACATGTCCTGCTGATGAACTTTGCACAAAGTGGGAGCTTTGTCCTCCTGCACCTTGAGACATCACCTTAGAGCTCAGTTTTCATGGCTGATCGACTCAAAGTTCTGCCTTGATTGAGTTTGTGGCATTGTGGTGGTGCCTGGCAGCTTCCTTGAGCTGGACTCAGTGTGCCATACAGGAGGCACAGCAATAATCCATCATGTTCCCACAACACGAGCTGCAAAGGGAGCAGCTTCATTTGCCTTGGCAGCAGGGAGACTGGCTGTTGTTATTTGGGCATCCCATCTGGAAGCTGGACAGTTAGTAAGGCCATGCAGGCAGGGGGGAGTCTGCTGGAGACACAGAACATCCCAGTTTTTATTTATTTGTGTAAGAACTGTGAGGGGTGAGGTCAGTTTATAGCAGTTGTGTGGAGCAGGACTGCCTTCCTGCATCCCTCTGGTTTTACACAGGTAGAGGATGGCATGCCCGTGTTTCAGAGGAAAAAAGGCTTTGACCAAGCTTCTTTGTACCTTCAGTGATTTTCCTGTCTTGCTACATCCTTAATATTCAGTTCTGCAACCTTTAGTGTTATTTGGAATGGTGCAGCTAATAATCTAGGGAATTCATAGCCAGCATACTTCTTTAATCTGCAGTAATCCTGCTCCTTTTCTCTGGATAAGGTTCAGGTTTCACATGCATGTCAGAGATGTGATCTGTCAGAGAATCCTCCCGGATTCATCCCTACTGCCAGGGACCCAGACAGCTCTGCCTGGCTCAGGAGCGTTACTTATGACTGCTGAATCAGGCTGTTTGCATCAGCCAGCTCTTTCTGCCATGGGAATGGTGGCTGGATCCACTGGGATTGCAAAGAGGCTGTCTCAGAATCCTGCAGAAGCCACCGGGGCCCCAACTCAAACCACTCCAATGAGAAACAGCTTCAGTAAGGGCCCATGCATTTGGGGTTTGCTCGTTTGTCATGTTCTTTGCTTTGGGCTTGCTTGGCACTTTATAAAGGTAATTAGGGAAGAGGAGGTGTATTCCCTTTCATTGTGTTTGCTTTGGCAGAGCACTGATCCTGAGGTAGCAGCACAGAGAAGGGATTTGCCTTCATTTGTCATATTTTAGGAGGTGTTGGCTGCTGTTAATGCCCTGGGCATTTGCAGCTGGAGAGACAAGCAGTGGCATTTTGGGACAATTTATTCTTCTTTTCTGTATAGCAGTTAATAAATGGGCATCTAGACTTCCTGCCCTCGCCTGGGCTCCCAGCTCTCTGTTGCCAGATACACCAGCGGTGTTGGAGCTATGTCCATAAAACCAGAGCCTCTCACAGCTGAAGAATTCCTCCATCTCCTGAACATCAAGTTGTTGGATCAAATTTTTCCCCAGCACCATATTATAGAATCCCAGAATCTCAGAATGGATTGGGATCTTAAATACCATCCTGTTCCACCCCCTGCCACGGGCAGGGCCATCTTCCACTAGACCAGGCTGCTCCAACCCCTGTCCAGCCTGGCCTTGGACACTTGCAGGGATGGGGCAGGCACATCTTAATATCGATAAAGCATTTTAAACTCTTTTTCCCAGCTTATTTGTGAAGGAAAGTGACTGAAAAGAGTCAGGTACATGCTTTCTCAGCCCCTTTGGTGCCATAGTGCCAGCAGACCCTAGGAAGCTGGGGAAGTTCCTACTGCTGTTCCCACTCCAGGCCCTCCTCCTGCAAGAAATCTTTTGGCTGTGCTCTGTTGGAATGTCCTTGGCAGTTCTGAGTGGCTGAACCACCAGGACTCCTTCACTGCTCTACATGTAAAATAAAGGGGACATGAAAGGAAATCTGTTTTCCCAGGGACCTGCTATTCCTGAGCTGATGCAACAGCTTAAAGAAAGGGAATGTATGTTGGTATAAGGGGAGTTTCCTGACCTGGTGTTATCTGTATTTCCAGAGGGCTTGGATGTGGGACGAGCCTGGCTCTGAATGAATACAGTCAGTCAGAGGGAGGCACAAAACCCTTCTTATTTGTTGTGGTGTAGACACTGTGTATTCAACCCAGCGTTTCCATGTCAACAGGGGATCTGTGCCAAAGCCAGCACTGAAGTTGAAAAAGAAATTTGCCTTGTTTAGAGAAGCCCTCCTGCCTTTCCTGGGGACCCATGGACAGGGAGGCACTGGCTGGATCCCATTCTTGGGAATGCAGTCCTGTGATTGATTGTGGGAGTGATTGCTGCTTTTCCTGTTGGAAAATCTTCTCATCTCCACACTTGCAAGCAGACATACCCAATTTTGAGGTCTGTCAGCCTGGGTGATGTACTTTCACTCCACAAAGCTCCAGTGGAAATTACTTTTCCAATACAATCAATGCCACCCTTCTGGAGGAAAGGAAAAGCTCCTAGAAAGTTTAGTCAACCAGAATTTCCTTCACTTCTGCTGTTTTTCTTGATGCAGAGGGCAGTTTTGCCTGCCTGGTTTCTCCCCATATCCACAGTGGCCCTCTAAAGCATCCTTGGGTGATGGAGCAGCCTGGAGCCTGGAAGGTACCCCTGGAGGCAGGTGTTCAAGGGATAAGCTGTGGGAAGGTGATCAGATGATCTTAAACCTATGTATGAGCAGATACAAAAAAACCAGAGACAGATACAGGTTCAAGTTCCAGGGGAATTAACTTTCCATAAGTGCTGCTTTGGAGTGTGTACTTAGGAGCTGCTTTCATTTCCAGTCGATCCAGAGTGGTGCTGATGATCCAAGTGCTACAGTACATTTAAGGAAATTGGGATTCTGAGGTTGCTGTGCCTTTTTGCAAGTACAGTGCTGGAGACCTGTGGCTTTTAACATAACATTAGTGGTTGGGGTGGATGATGTTCAATTTGGCAGGGGAAAGTGAAGTTCCCTCGTCCCTCCCTTGTTCCTGGATGCTGCTGAGGAGTCAGATCTTTCCAAAGCTTCTTTGGGGAATGGTTCAGAATGGATTTTAAGTGCTGACTGCACTCATTACCTGTCTGATAAATGATTTAAGAAAGTGCTGAGTGGTGCTGCAAAACTCATTTGGAAATTTAAAAAAACCCACTATAATGGCAGCTCTTCAAAATTAGTGACAGTGGTTTGCTGTGCTGGGCAGGGGGAAGGGGCTGGAGCCTTCGGCCTCAGGAGCGGGGTGGCCACAGGAAACCCTGCAGGTGAGTCCTGGCTCAGAGAATCACCTGGGTTTGGACTGGGTGTCCAAACCAGCCCTGGTGTTTCCAAATGATCTTTGTTCAGCCACACGGCCAGCCTGGTGAGGTAAATAAAGTGTGTGTTGTCGATTTGCCATCTTCCCATTATTTTTTTACCACCACCATGCTCCCAAACGTTGTCTGTGGAAGAACTGGTAGGGCTTTTCCAGACTTCCTCCACAGTGCTCCTTGATGCTTCTTTACTGTTTCTTCTGGTGGTAATCCTGATTGAAGCATGCAGGGGTAGGTTAGTTCCAGCAGTTTTCTTCCTGTTCAGTCAATTCTTGTATTTTCTTGAGACTTTTTCAATTTTTCTCCTTCCTTGAGTCACCTCATGCAGCTCATTAGGGATTCATAGCCCAGTACAGTGCCCCCCTCTCGCTGGTGCTCCTGGCAGTACATCCTCCCTCTCCATTCACCCTTTGCCAGGCACACACAGAGCATCTCCAGAGATCACCCAGGGAGAGGGGGCAGATTGGGAACCAACTGAGGGCAGGGTTTTCAAAAGCCTTCAATTCCAAATTAATTCTGCCGCTGCTGAAATTCAAACAAAGGTATCTGGCAGAGGCTGAGTTTTAGAACCCAGTTAGAACGCAGGCTGCTGCTGCGGTGTTTTCCCATTCCCTGGTGAGGACATTTCTCCATGGCTGGATCCAGACTGAGGGTGCACACTGCAGGGCCATGAGCGTGCACAGTTACTGCACAGAGGTGAGAAGAACGTGCCCAGAGCAACTTAATTTTTTTTCCTTCCTCTTCCACTGCTGCAGCTGAAGAATAAATTCATGAAGAAATTGCCTCGTGACGCCGAGGCCTCCAACGTGCTGGTCGGGGAGGTGGATTTCCTGGAGAGCCCCTTCATTGCCTTCGTGCGGCTGCAGCAGGCGGTCATGCTGGGAGCTCTCACTGAGGTCCCTGTTCCCACACGGTAAGGAAAACCAGCCCCAGGCAGGGCACCACACAGGGAACCTGCACTTCCACCTGGTAAAGTAAAAAAAATACAGGCCAGAAGATGTTCTCCACTGCCTTCCGTGCCATGACATGCAGAACCGTCAGGACTGGTGGTGTAAAGTAACGAAACTCACTGAAGCTGGTTCATTGTTTTCAGGTCCTGAGTTTGGTTATAAGTAAACCATTACACAAACACACTGACTTAACAACTCAGCAGTAAAGGGCACTGTCAGTGTTGAATTTAAGTCCTGGGGCTTTTTTCCTGCCCCTTCTGTACAGATCCCTGATTCCCTCTGCACATTTTTGCTGTACATATTATTCCTCTTCAGCTCAGATCAAATGGAAAACTCAATTCTGGCCCTCCTGGGACAAAAAAAAAAGTCAGGTGAACTTGGACATACAATTCTACAGGGGCTTGTTGCTTTGTAATGCATAATGGCTCAAGGAAAAATGTCAGAGAAATAGTTTATTTATTATGACTCATGTTGCAAATTAATCTTAGTCTCACAAATAGCAATATATCTTGTGTTCTTAAATATTTGAAGTCACTGCTTGAGTATGCCTGCCTGTCTAAGCTGCCCTATGTGAATTGATTGCAGTATCATAGCCCTTGTATGGAGTGGAAGTTAGATGGCTGTTGGAATCCTTGCCTCTTTCTGTGTACCAAAGAAAGGGAAAAGAGCAGCTTCTGCTGCACCTCTAGCTTTGCTCTTTAGTGGTAGTAGCAGTGTTTGTGTTTCTTGGAGTTTCATCAAGTGGTTTCTTACAGCCACATCCACAGCTGTCTGCACATGCTGGGTATTCAGGTAGGAGTGTGGGGACCCAGATGGGGCTTCATTCTGTAGCAGGTTATCCATTCCTCAGCATTCCTGGCCTCTGTATGCTTCAGTGTTGCAGCTTCAACTCTAATCCCACTATTTTTTAAACATATCTCCAAGTTCTTTTCAGCAATTGTAAGATGAGGTATTGTTTGCTGTGGTGGTGGGAGCCAGGAAGTTAGATCCAGGATTGCTGGACAGCCTCATTACTCAGTAGCAATAATCAAGGCAGTATGTTCTTCCATGCCAGCCTTTCCCCAGGAAATAGTATTATCCATTTGCTGTTCTCCAAAGCAAATACTGGCCCTAATCAAAGCAGGAAGGCTCATTAGGTGGCTTTCATGAGTGATGAAGAGCCATTTGCCATGGCTGCATCCTATGAAATTCAATCAAGGAAATCCCCTCAGGGCCAGGAGGAGCTGTGATGGAACATCTCCGGGTGCCGGAGGCGGGTTCCTGCCGTGGGCCTGCACTTAAAGCCCGCAGACTGCAGGATGCTGGAGCCTCTGGCATGCCCAGCCTTCTGTCCTGTGGGGCCTCTCCTTTTATTTGGTTCAATTGTTGATTCCCTGGTAAAACTGTGGGTGCCACGTGGTCCCAGCTGGGCACCGTCTAGCCTCACATGGTTTCCAATGCCCCAGGAACCGATGTTGGGGTGCTGTGGGTTGCAGGATTGATGTGGGCCAGTTCTCTCAGTACTGCCAGTGTGACCTGTGTGCCTCTCTCGTTGGCTTTATGTAGGGCAGGAGGGGGTTAAACAGGCAGGTTTTGGCTCAGGGCTAGTCCAGCCCCTCTGTCTGGGGTGCTGTGCTAGGTGAACTTTTCCTGCTCTTAAGCAACTGCAGATAGAGAAGCAGGGAATGGTTTGGGTTGGAAGGGAAGGGAACTCAAAGCTCATCCCATTCCAGCCCACTGCCATGGGCAGGGACACCTTCCACTATCCCAGGTTGCTCCAGGCCCTGTCCAACCTGGCCTTGGACACTTCTAGGGATGGGGCAGCCACAGCTTCTCTGGGCAATCTGTGCCAGGGCCTCCCCACCATCACAGGGAAGAATTTCCTCCTAATATCCAGTGTAACCCTGCCCTGTGTCAGTGGGAAGCCATTCCCCCTTGTCCTGTCACTCCAGGCCCTTGTCTGAAGTCCCTCTCCAGCTCTCTCGTAGCCCTTTTAGGCACTGGAAGGGGCTCTGAGATCTGTCTCCCTGGAGCCTTCTCTTCTCCAGGCTGATCACTGCCAGCTCTCCCACCCTGGCTCCAGAACACAGGGGCTAGTAATAGAAAAATCAGGGATATGCAGTTGGAATAGAGGTATCCCAGCCTTTCCTGAGTTTTCTTTTTACTGGTCAGATTGAAAAAACCTTCAAGGCCTTTGGTTTTCTTGTGTCAAATTCGATCCCACAGTACTTGGGACTCCTCATTTGGGGAAGCCCTGATCTGGCAACATGGCTTGGGAATGGCTTTGTGTTTTCATCAGAGCAGTGCTCAATCATGTGTTCAAGGCTGCTGTTAAATGCAATGAAGATGGGGAGAAAGATGAGGAATGAGCCAGGAGAAGATGTTTTTTGGAGATAAGCTGCACAGACTTGCACAGTCTGGTGTGCAGAGCTGGGAAAGGCCAGTGTCTGCTGGTCTCAAATGAAGTGAGGTAACTTGCCCAAGGTCACTTGGGAAGTGAGGGGCAGCTCCAGGAGTCTGGTCCTCCCTGGCCTCCCGAAAGAGGCTTTTCACGGCAAAGGCACTTTTCCTCCAGGACTTGGCTGAGATTCCTTTGTTCAGGTGCCTTCAACCCTTACGGAGTTGCTCTTCTAGCTGTTCTAGGAAAGCATTGAGAGAAACATTGGATTTTGTTACTACTTCTGAGAGACTTTGAGCTTGGTGTGGAGCCTCATATTCCCTGCCTTGGAGCATTATTAGCAACGTTAAGTGTCAGAAATGAGCACTGGATAACTCAGCAGGTGTTGTGTGCAGCAGGGAGGAATTCTCAAGTGGCCTTCAGCAGAGGAAGAGGAGGAGTATGGCACAGCATGGAGTGAGGGCTTTTTAGCTGGAAATGTTCATAGCTAAATGATTATAAATCTATGCACATATACTCTAGTTCAGGCCACTTGTTGTAGACAGGTAGAAGATTTATAAAAGAAAGGACTCATAAAATCAGGCCTGCTCTGTTAAATTTATGGCTAGCCTGTCATTTCTTCTAAGTGCAGCTAAGTAATTTGCGAGTTCCCATGCAAAAACAACCTTAGGTATGAAAGTTTTGTTAACACAACAACTTATTCTTAGGTGAAAAACAACTAGCATCTGCATAAACAATAAGATCTGTCTTGTGAAAATCAGTAGAAAAAAACATATAAACTAACTACAAATACAGAAGTTTGATAGACATGCAAAATACCATCTACTAACCAATAAACTGAGTGTGAATGTATTGTCTACCAATAAGATCTGACACAGTGCCTTCTGTTAATCCTATAAAATATGACCTATACAATTAAGATTGGGTTTTTCTGCATGAAGAATTGTAGTCCCATCTGCATATTAATGCTACAGCCACTAAAATGCATTAATGCTTTTCTGTTTATAATGTTTGGCCCGTGAAAAGATCATGTTCTACCCACTGAAGGCAGATCTGAGCTGAAGTAGAGCAAAGAATTTGGAAAATGCCCCAGTCTCCTTGTTTTCAGGAGTGTTTTAGTAGTGCAGGAGCATTCAGGTGCTGCTCCTCTGTGCTGGAAAAGAGCCAGCTGGTTGGGCTTATTAGAGAAGAGAGTTATGGAAGTGCCTGGTTCTCCTGGAAAACCAGGAGAATGCCAAGCAGCAAATCCTGAAGTTATGAACCTCTTTTTTTTTAATATTAATATGTTTGGCTAATTTTCATCCTGGAGTTTGAAAAGAGTTGGCTGAGGAACAGTTTTTCTTGAGTGTTATTTTGTAAGAACTGGTAAAGCGGGGAAAGTTCCAGGAGGTGGGAGGAGAGCAGAGGACATGACCTGGGCGTGTGTGGCTTACTCACCTCCCTGTGAACCTCAAATAAAACACTCAAACACCTCGTGAAGGACTTGATTAAGAGGTGTTGTGTAGTAATGGCAATGAATATGTATTTATGGATTCTGTCCTACTAAATTGCTGCCTTTTTTCTTTTAGGACTCTAGATTCTCTTGAACAGAAAGTACTTGTTTGGATATAATACTCCTAATAGGCCATTTAATTTAGGACCTCATAATATTTGAGTTAGGAGATAAAATAATATTTAATCCAGCTCTTGGAAGGGGATAGGTGCTTCTCGTAAGGTTATTTCATCTGTATGTTTGCGCTTCCAAAGGTTTCATATCATGGTGTTTTTTAAACTCTTCAGCAGTGACTTGGATGTAGTTGCTGCTCAAAGAGATCATGTGAAAAATGAAATGTCCAAGACCAGGTTGGACAGGGCTTGGAGGAACCTGGCTAATAGAGGGTGTAGATAGCCTTTAGGATCCTTTCCAACACAAACTATTCTGTGACTCCATGAAACAAATCCCCATGGAGGTGGATGGGCTTTCGTGGTGCACAGGGCATGGTGGGCCACAGGGTGTAACCTCTGCTCCAAAGTTAGCTTGAGGCCTCTGGCAGCCTCCAGATCTCTAACAAGGACCACAGTCTTTAAAGTCAAATTTCTGTCTAGGTGTTGTATAAGTAATAAACAGTTGGTTTTGCCAAATGGGAACAATCTCTTGATTTTGTCAGATTTCTCTTCATTCTGCTGGGACCAAAGGGCAAAGCCAAGTCCTATCATGAGATCGGCCGAGCCATTGCCACGCTGATGTCGGATGAGGTAGGTGTCTTGGCATCTCCAGTGGGAAATGGCTTTTCCCAAGTCATGATGTCCTTCCCTTCAGCCAGGTCAACAGGAAGGAGCATTCACATAAAGCTGAAATAGCCATGTTACCCTCCTAATTCCATCTGTCGACATAATTACTGCCTCTGGCTTTGTTTTTTTTTAAAGTGTGACTCTAGGAGAGGTTCGTCTGCCATGTGTATTTTCCTGCTAGCCATCACTCTTTCATAACAACTGTGAATTAATTGTTGAATTTATTCCTTGTGTCCCATTCTACCGTCCCAGTATCGCACAGCCAGGGATATGCAGGTGATGCCCACGGGACTGTTTCCCCCAGGCTGTGGTGCCATGTGTGGCACTGTGTCCCAGGCACTGGCAGTGTTTAAGGAGCAGCTGGCCCCTCCTTGCTGCCCTGGCTGGGCTTTCAGGATTCGTTTACAGCTCCTTTCTTCCAGTGTCCCTGGGGCCCTGCGTGCTGGGGCTCATTCACATCAGCTTTGCTTCTTGGCACTGCTTCGCTCTCCTACTGCTCCTTCATTACAGCTCAGCTGTTTCCAGCTCTCCTGCTTTCTGTCACTCAGTGGTCTGCTTCCCAAAACCCCAGAGTCCCTTCCTGCCACCAGATCTTCTGTCACATGCACTGATCCACCTCCTCTCCACACAGTCCAGAAGATTCCTATAAAATTCAGTATTAATGCTTTCCCCCCTGCCCCTTTTCTCGTTTGTTCTTTGTGATTAATACCAGGCCTTCCGTTAAACCAGTTTATGATGATGTTTTTGAGTAAATATTGCCATCAGTTCTGTGTCACAGCGTTGAAAATGAATCTGGGTTTGATACACTGAAGTAGATGGCTTTGTCTTTCAATTACACTTGTCTTCTCCAAGTTTAATTGAAAGTCCTTACGTAGAGGAAACCTTTTTTGAACTAAAGATATAGATAATTGCTTTACTAACATTTTTAAAGGTTAGAAATAGATGGTTTGCTTAAAATTAGATATATGCCTAAAAGGAAAGAATCTCTGTTGTTATCCAGCCAAAGGAAGAGGCTTTCTGAGCGTCAAACCTCCTTGTGCTACATCTGATACTTCTTCAGAGGTTTCTGAGAAGGAATTAAGTGATTTTTTAGAACTTAGCAGCTGCTTCTGGAGTCAGGGCCACAGAAAATGTAAACCTTTTCCACAGGGAGTCTCTTTCCCTTGCAGGTATTCCATGACATTGCCTATAAAGCCAAGGACCGTCAGGACCTGATTGCAGGCATCGATGAATTTCTGGATGAAGTCATTGTGCTCCCCCCTGGGGAATGGGATCCAGCCATTAGGATAGAGCCCCCCAAGTCTCTCCCTTCTTCAGATAAGAGGTAGTAGCAGGAGAGGAGCTCTATGGCCAAGGACAGTGGTCATGAAGTGTGGAAAGGGGATGGGAAGAGCTGGTGTTCTGGTTGTGCCAGGTGTATGGAGTAACCTGCACCTGGCTATCACTATTTAGAAAGTCCTGGAGATATTTTCAGGCCTTCCTTAGTAGCTGGAGGGAGGATGTTCCTGAAAGTCTGTGCTGAGGTGATGTTGTAGGCACACAGTAACACAGCTGGTAGTTAGCCAGGCTCTTCAGGGTTCCTCTTGGTCCTCGTGACTTGCTGTGTCCTCGCCTAGGAAAAACATGTACTCGGGTGGGGAGAACCTGCAGATGAACGGAGACACACCCCACGACGGCGGCCATGGTGGTGGTGGCCACGGCGACTGCGAGGAGCTGCAGCGCACGGGCAGGTCGGTGACACCCCTGCAATGCTTCCCTTGCCAAAACATTCCCACCCCGATGGACTGGCTGTACAGGCTGAGGTGTGACCCCAAAATGTGTCCTGGGGGCTCTTTGTGCCCAGAGTGAGGCTGTCTGAAGGGTTCAGAACATCTGGCTTCAGTGAATCACAGAAGATCATGAATCAGATGCTCAGTAAATGATAAAGAGCCATTAAAAAAGACAGAAGGCCCAGGTAGGTGCTGTCTGTTGGGAGCCTGTGAAGTCAGATGAACTGTAGGGGACATAAACAGGGCAGGTACAAGCCTCAGTTAATCCATTTGGATTGCTGAAGGTGTGCCTTAGCCAAAAGCAGAGATGTTCCCTTTTCTGGACGTTAGTGTTGCAGTTGAACAGCTGAAGGCTTTTATGGGATAGAAATAGAGAAGGTAACAGTGCCCCAGGCTGTACTCTCTGCTTTATTACTCTGCTTTGTGCCACGTAAAAGTCCACTGGAGTGGGAATACAGCTCAGGTGGCCACGAAACAGTGAGCTCAGCATTTCAAGATGAGTGCACAGGGCTTCATGGTGGCTTTGTGCCCTCCCTCCCACTCTGAATCTTCTTTTTCAGTTCTAGCTCTAGTCTAAATTCTAGGAGAAAAGTCTGAAAATCTTCACACTGCATTGGTGTGTACAAGGCAGTGGAGCATCCTGATTTGGGGTCAGAAGGTGGCGTGTGCCTGTCTGCCACAGTGTCTGTGCAGTCCCAGCAGAGGTGGGGAGCTGTGAGCAGGGGAACAAGCAGGGCAGCAGGCTAAACAAGCATTTTTTCATGCTGGCAGTGTCAGTGCCATGTGGAGTTTTTAGGACTTAAGTACTGTCTTGTCTATGATCATACAAAAAGGGATGTCTGTGACTGAGTTCTTTTGTTGTCCAAGAGTATTTCCCTTATGTTTTTACTTCTAGTTCTTTTGCTGGTTATTAATTTGAAGCATTTTTCCATGCAGTAGATTGTTTGGCTCGCCCAGCCATGGTGTCTGCTATGTGGAGAAGTTCAGGGAGGGACATAGATCAGAGTTAATCTATTTTATTACATCAACTAATATATTTGGGGGGGAAAAATCAACAGATGAACTTCCTGAAATAAAAACTCTGGTGGTCTGTTTCGGCAGAAGCATGGCTTGTAGTCCTGCAATTTGTCCCTTTCCAGATACATTGCATGTTTGAGATACTATCTTTCCTTACAACATTCTCTCTGAGATCCCTGGACTGCCACAGCTGTGATAAGACTGTTTTTAATGCGGTGATCTCACTCCTCTGGGATAATATTTCATTGCTGGCAGTGTCTCTGATGGCTTAGCGTGGTGAGTTCCACTGTGAAACATGTTGCATGAGTCTCCTCTTGCTTGTCCCTGCAGATTCTGTGGGGGCTTGATCAAAGACATCAAGAGGAAAGCACCGTTCTTCGCCAGCGACTTCTATGACGCTTTAAACATCCAGGCCCTCTCAGCCATCCTCTTCATCTACCTGGCCACTGTCACCAATGCCATCACTTTTGGGGGTTTGCTTGGGGATGCTACGGAGAACATGCAGGTGGGCAAGAGCTTTCAGAACCAGCAACTCCAGCATTTGCCTTTTGCTGTCCAGTCAGAGCAGTATTTGGGCACTGGCAAAGCTGGAATTCTTGGTACAATAATGGAGGTGTTCTGTGTTTTCACTGCTTTCTCTGCTGCTGTGGCTATCCTTTGACAACTTGTACAGCAGTTCTTTAAATGGTGAATAAAAGCAGGCCCTAGAGACAGAGAAGGTCTTTGCTCCTTCTGTAGAGAGAAGTTCCTCTGATCTGCTCTCAGTTGTACCATTTTAGTCCAATTAAGTTTGCTAAGTCTGAATCCTCTGCCTGATTCCTACAATACCTGGGCTTTGGCCTCTCTGGTGAAAAGATCCCAAAATAATTAGGAAAATGAGTAACACAGGAGAGAAATGTAAGGTCTTTAGAAAGATGAATTTTGTAGTACTGGGAGGGCACATGAGAGAACCAGCCACATATCCATGGACAGTCTGGATCAATGGCTTAGCTCAGGCTAAAGAGAAGGGATTCTCTGTTAACAGTGCTGTAGGTGCTTTGCGTTAGTGGAATAATAGGAGGTTGTATTTAGATATATTCAGTTCAGCCAGTCCAGTTCAGTCAAATCTCCTAGCAATAATCAAGCTCATAATGATAATGACTGAATTATTAATATATGCAGTTTTAATTAAGACAAACATAGGAAATGAGGGCACATATCTGGAACCCTGCACTCCCCTATGATGAATTACAGGCTAGAGTAAGATCCAGCAGCCTGTGCAGCGCCCAGCTCCCCTCCCTCCTGTACAAACAGTTTTCTTTTTCTGAAACTCATGGAAGTCGGGAAGTCAGGAATGGAGAGGCCTCCAGGTCCCACCAGTAGCAACACTGGTCTCTCATGGGCTAGCAGGGCAAAGCCTGCATGCTCTGCACAAGGTGCAGTCTTTAAATTACAGGAGGAAGGGGAAATGTTACCTGATTCCAAATCTAGCTCAAATTGAGAATCGCTTCATTGTGGCCAGAAGTCTCAAAAATACTTATTTTCAAGTAGCAAAAAAACCCTAGGCAGCAGTATTTTGGGGGCTACTGTATCACTGTGTGTCTGTAGCTTGTTAGTTGTAAACAGTGATGTGGCTGCTGCTGGGGCAGGCACTGAGCATGGCCCATCCTGCTCCCTGTCCTGGGAGCTGCCCCAGCCAGCACTGCCTTCACAGCTCACTCCTGAGTTCTCTGTTTCCAAGAAAAGACACTATTCTTAGCTACAGGCACATGGAAGAATGGAAGGAAAAGAGATTCCAGATGCTCTGGCCACGAGGGCCCTCTCCATGAGTAACACAAGAGAAGTGGAGGGGATCAGCTGTGTGCAAGCTCTTCCTTGCCCTGGGATTATTGGGCTCATCCTTACAAGTCTCCCATACGCAGCCAGCCTATTGCTTTCCTCAGTGTAAACACTAACTCCTGTCTCCTCAAGGAGGAGAGACACAAAACTGGATTTCAATTCTTGCAGTACCCCTGACAAGTCAGGAGAGCTACAGCCCCATCCCTGCAGCCTGGGCAGAAAGGAGGATTGGCCTGTGCTGTTAATCACCGGCTGCTCGGCACGTGTGGTTATCCCGAGTAACTCTGGCTTGTGTGGGACCAGCATCTTGGTGTGAGCTGCAGGGGAGGCAGAGGATGCTGTCCCCTTGGTCACGGGCACGGAGACATGCAGCACACAGTCACAACAGAAGCACTCCTTTAGACAGGGTGACTCCTCTCCTGTGTCTCCACAGGGCGTGTTGGAGAGCTTCCTGGGCACCGCTGTCACCGGCGCCGTATTTTGCCTTTTGGCTGGTCAGCCCCTCACCATTCTGAGCAGCACAGGACCCGTCCTGGTCTTTGAGCGGCTCCTCTTCAATTTCAGCAAGTGAGTATGTGGCGGGAGAGGGCGGAGGGCAGGAATGTCCCACACGAAGGAAACCCCAGCCAGGGAATGAGCTGCCTGCTGGTGGGGAAGGAGGGGATTTAGTGCACAAAATGAAACGTCTTGATCCTTGTTGAGATCCAGTGCAATCACATCAGGGATTTTCCCGGCACGCATGTCCCAGGGCGCTGCCCAGTGTGTGGCTGCCTGTCTCTGTGGGGCCTCCTGAAAAAAAAACAACCTTGGCCACTTCAGTCCTCCGTGAGGAATTTGCTCTAGTTGCAGTGTGCTGCTTCTCCCAATCACTGCTTCTCTGACTCCCATAGGAGCAAAGAAATGAATCCTGCTCTTCACTAACAAAATCCCATGGGTCTCAAGGTTGCCAGGAATATGTCCAGTTGAAATAATCACTATTATTTATGAAAGCAAAAATCTCTGTGGTAGAAACAGGCCCCAGAATTCCACGGGGGAGCTTTCCTGAATTCAAAGGAAATTTCCTGTATTTTTTTCCATATAACTGGTATGAAGAAGTTCTGCTCCCTCCACATTGTTGACAGTTGAAACCCAGAGCTAAAGGGAGCCCATTTTGTTAGGTGTGCTCATTTTCCATTCCCACATCTGCAATACAATGAAGATACACTGGAATCCCCAAAGGAATCAGCAGTGTCATGGATGACTTCACCCATGGGGCTGGTGACCCTTTGGCTGGTGTTTTGCAAGGAGATCGTTTTAGGTTACACAGAATACACCCCAAATCCCTTGTGTCTGTGTTCTCAGCGTGGCAGGTTGTGCAGGGCTTGTGTTCCTACATGTAGGGAGGGATGGGGGCTAGAAAAAATGGCTGGAAAGTTAGATTATCTCAGGGAGGGAAACTGGAAGCTACCAAAGCGTGAGAGTTGCACAGTGGAACAAGAGGGGGGAAACTTTCTTTTCTTCCTTCATCTGGAATCAATGACTAGAGTCAGGATTGGACATGCTGCACCTGTTGGCATCTTTCAAGTGTGACAAAGCCCAGGTGCAGCATGCAGCAGGAAAAAAGCAAGATGGAAAAGCACTTTGTACTGATTTGGGAGGGAGAAGGTAGTTATTTTTAACCTGAGGAGGAGGTGGTGGTTGTAAAAGCCATTGTCCTAACAACCTGCCAGAGCAGAAAGGCAGGACTTTTCAAAGGAGGCCTTTCTTACAAGGAAATTGGAACTAAGTGCTTTAAATTTTCAGTAATGAATTTGTGGTTGTTCATTTTCACAACACACTGTTCCCTGCTAGGAGCAAAAGTCCCATCTCCTGACTCATTTAAAGTGTGACTTTGTGTCTGAAAAGATCCCTGAGAACGCCTTGCAGACCCAGCCATGCGTCTGGCCTCGGGTGCTCCGTGGGGCTGGCACTGGCAACCAATCCTGCAGGACACGGTGCTTTTCCACCTGCTCTTTCAGCTTCAGAGACACTGCAGGAATTTGAGGAGTAAAAGCCAAAATAATACAGTTTAACATTTTTGAAGTTCTTCAGTGGTGTGGAGTCAGTGTACCTGGGTTTCTGCCAGCTGCTTTCAGATGGATGGGACCTCCTTCCCCCTCAGGCACTGACTCCAGATATTTCAGAGGTGTCACTTGGGTCTTGTATTTTTATTTTTTTCCTTCTCTTTTTCTAAATCACTTTGTTTCTTACTTGCTCCTTGCCTTCTTCCAGGTCAGGGCTTCTGACTTCCAGAGAGTTACAGCTGGCTGAGCCTGTCAGTCCCACCAGCTCTTGTGTCCTTCCACAGAACAGGCAGTGGCCTTCCTGGCAGGTCCTCATCTGCTCCAGTGCTCCCTTTAGGCACTTTTTCATTCCTAAAAGCCCACCTTTGGGCTCTGTGTTGGCACAGCACCTCAGCCTCAAGCAGCAAACAAGGGAGGCCATCATTCCCAGAAGGGAATGATGCAGCTGGGTGCATGGTTCTCCATCCCTAACGCCAGGGTTTGTCATAGAATATCCCAGTTTGGAAAGGACCTATAAGGATCAGCAAGTCCAATTCTCTCTGGCAAGACTACCTAAAACTAAACCGTATGACTAAGAGCACTGTCAGATGCTCCTTGAACTCCATCAGGTTAGTGCCAAGACTGCTTCCCTAGCGAGACTGTTCCAGTGTCCAACCACCCTCTGGGAGAAGATTTTTCCTTTATGTCCGATCTCAGTCGGTCTGCCAGAAAGTAGGAGGGCTCTGCAGAGAGACCTGGAATGGTTGGATGGATGGGCAGAGTCCAGTAAGATGAAGTTTAACAAGTCCAAGTGCCCAGTCCTGCATTTTGGCCATAATAACCCCCTGCAGTGCTACAGGCTGGGGATGGTGTGGCTGGATACTGTCCAGGCAGAAAGGGACCTGGGGGTACTGGTCGACAGCCGGCTGAACGTGAGCCAGCAGTGTGCCCTGGTGGCCAAGAAGGCCAATGGCTCCTGGCCTGTATCAGGAATGGTGTGGCCAGCAGGAGCAAGGGGGTCATTCTTCCCCTGTGCTCGGCACTGGTGAGGCCACACCTTGAGTGCTGTGTCCAGTTCTGGGCGCCTCAGTTTGGGAACGACATTGAGACCCTTGAGCCCATCCAGAGAAGGACAACAGGGGTGGTGAGGGGCTTGGAACACAAGCCCTATGAGGAACAACTGAGGGAGCTGTGGTAGTTTAGCCTGGAGAAAAGGAGACTCAGAAGTGACCTTACACTCTGTACAACTCCCTGAAAGGTGGTTGTAGTCAGGTGGGGTTGGTCTCTTTCTCCAGGCAACAACTGACAGAACCAGAGGACACAGTCGAAGCTGCACCAAGGGAAATATAGGTTGGATATTGGGAAAAGGTTTTTCACAGAAAGGGTGATAAAGTTTTGGAATGGTCTGCCCAGGGAGGTGGTGGAGTCATCATCCCTGGATGTGTTTAAAAAGAGATTGGATGTGGCACTCAGTACCATGGCCTAGCTGAGGTGTTTGGGCTGGGTTCAACTCGATGATCTTGAAGGTCTCTTCTAACCTTGTGATTCTGTGATTCAACTTTCCCTGACTCAGCTTCATTCCATGTAACATCTGCTTTGTACTTCCTGATCTTATCTAAACCAATGTTTTCCTTTCCTGCCACCCTTGTCTTGTTGCAGGGACAATGATTTTGACTACCTGGAGTTCCGCCTCTGGATCGGCCTCTGGTCAGCCTTCCAGTGTCTCATTCTCGTGGCCACCGACGCCAGCTTCCTGGTCAAGTACTTCACCCGCTTCACTGAAGAAGGATTTTCCTCCCTGATCAGCTTCATCTTCATTTATGATGCTTTCAAGAAGATGATCAAGCTGGCAGATCATTATCCCATCAACTCCGAGTTCAAGGTGGACTATATAACTCATTACTCTTGTGCCTGTAAACCACTAGATCCAGGTAAGGGAGTGTTCATTACCTCTCCAGTTTGTAGATAGGAGGTGGCCTTTGCTCTCCTTTTCCCTTGTGCTGCAGCCCAGATAATAGGTAGATTATTCCTTCTTTATCGGTTGCCTTCAGATATCCTTAGTTTCAGGAAGCCGAGAGGTAAATTTCATCCCAAGTGGAATGTCAATGTTGCAGCAGAGCTCTCGTTAAGGGTAGAAATGAGCCAAGACACAGACTCTTGTTCAACAATTTGAAAAGGGTCCCAGTTTGTTCTTCTCTGCATCTGAGCCATCCTGACTCTGACTACAGCAAACTCCTACCGTTGGCTTCCCTGGCAGACTCTGACTGCAGCTATTTCCTGCTCGACTACGACTGCATGTATTAGTTTGCAGACTCTGCAGGCTGTTCTTCTAGAATATGACTGCAGGCTCCAGCAGCAGGCTCTAACTGCAGGCCCCTCACTAACCTCACCAAAGATCTTTTTCAGCAGCAACTCTCTTTCTTATTTTGTCCATCCTCTAGTTCTTCGGGGTTATTCCTTCAGCTCCTTCTTCTACAGGGATCTTCCTTCGTGTCTTCCTCCTCAAGGTCCACCCCTCACCAGCCAGCTCACCCCTTTTATCACACTTAACTTTATTAGTTACAGCTGTGACCCGTTAAGGGCAAGGCTGTTCCTCTTCTTTGGTAATTAGTACAACTGTGACTTCTCAGGGGCAAGGTCCCTTCTTGGGACCCTTCTTCTACACCTACATGTCACAGTACAGGTGGCCTTAGTGGAACTCCTTCAGAGAGCATCATGACCAGTGGAGAAGCTGTTTCTGCACTCGAGTCTCCTTGCATCCCTGTTCCAAATGGCATTCCTCCAAGAATTTAGTGAAGGGGCAGCAGTGGTGGCCAGGTCACTGCTGTGCAGCTGAGGTCACTGCCATGGAGCTCAAGCCACTCCTGTTTCAGGAGGTGGATTTATTCAAGGTGTTACCCAAAGGTGGGTGGTTCCCACCTCCTGGTTGCACGGATGAGAGGGAAAGCACAAACAATTCCTTCCCTTCCAAGAAGGGAAGTGTATCCCCAGGGCAGCCTATCTCTGGAGCGTGGGCTGTGCAGCAGATAGAACCAGTGTACCTATGGCTCTGGGAACAAAGGGTTGCAAAACCCAAATCCAAACTGAGAGATGCTGGCTGTACCATTAGGGAAGGGGGACCACTCCTAGGATCCCACAAACAATGGGGAGTGAGTAAGAAACTTGATCTGTGCCCAGAGTAAACTGCAGGTTATCTCGGCACACCTGTCCAACAGGAAAAGCTGCTGGCTGCTCCTCACAGGTGTTGGGAGCCGGTTCCCTGGGGCTGGGTGCCTGTCTTCCCTATTAAACACAGGATCTTGGTGAGCATGTGGATGCTCCACTGGAATGGCAGAGTGACTTACTTTTTGAAAGTAGGATGATGGGAATGGTCAGTGCCAAAGTGGAAGTCTCCACTTCCCATTGAAACACTTGTGGCTCTCCAGACATCCAAGTGAAAAAAGTTTATTTATGCAAAACCTCAGTAAGCCATGAGGACAGGGGCCACAAGCCCATTTGCAGGAAGGATTGCATTTCTAAATGAAATTTCAAACTCATGATTCCTAATGCTTCAGAAGTCACAGGGAATGCTGCTCCATCTTTCAAAGAAATTATCCCCATCCTGTTGATTTCAACTTCTTGCTCTCTATTTTCTTGCTTTTAATTCAAAACTGTGTTTATGCTGGACACTGAATCACATTTTGCTTTTCTGGGTATCTTTGGCGTTGTGCTTGCATTTGAAATTAATCATTAGGAGTGCTCTGTGGGTATTTAATTTAATCCAGAAATCGTTAGGAAAATATTGGAAAGCTATGAAATATTATATTGTCTGTCTGTTTTTTTGTGGGTTTTCTTTTACCATCAACTCAAAGTATAATCCCAGTTGGGTTTGGGTTATGTTTCACTCAACATTTTCTTTTTCTGTTTTGTGAGTGATTGATGATTGAGGCTTTTGAGTCTCTCTGAAACACTTGTGACTCACTTTTCTGGAGCAAAGAGGTGGCAAACAGCTTGGCAGAGTCAAGAAATTATTTAATAATTGGAATTGGCTCTCCTTCCTAACTATTTCCTGCATCCTGCTCACCATATTGCCTTTTTTCTTTTCTCTTGCAGTTAATAGCTCATTACTTAACAGGACAATGGTGCTGTCAGACTATGAGCTGGTCTCTCCCTCCTCTGAGCTGGTGAGTTCCCCTTGGGAAGGCAGGGGTCACATGGACTGCAGAGTCTTGTGGTGCCACTCTGCTGGCGAGCTCTGGATAGTGAGGAGAAGGAAGTGGAGCTTGATGGATGACATCCATGTGTGGGGGAAGGAAGTTGAGACACAGAGTAGCAACCCCTTTTAGTCAAACACCAGCAGGAAAATGGTCTCACCCAAACCGTTCTGTGATTCCATGATATTTAGCTTCTGTGTGATGCCTCCCTGTTCCTCTCAGATACTCTGTCCCACCAGGGGCCAAGCATACACAGCCTTATGGAAACATTCCCTTTTTTCCTGCAGGCCAACACCACCATTGACTGGGCAGCTCTGACAGCCAAGGACTGCTTGAAGTATGGGGGTCAGCTTGTGGGCAACAACTGTGACTATGTCCCTGACATCACCCTCATGTCTTTCATCCTCTTCTTTGGCACTTACACCTGCTCCATGGCCCTGAAGAAATTCAAGACCAGTCGCTACTTTCCCACCACTGTAAGTATCTCCTGTCATCCCATCATTCTTTCTGAGGGCACAGGTCAGCCTTCCTTTTGGAGTTGCTGTCCTGCACACAGGGAGAGATGCTCTGAAGGGAAGCAGTTGGGATAAAAGTGCAACTGGTGGTTGGATCTGGTTATCAGAGGTATGCCTGGGATTGCTCCCGGTGGTTCTGGAGAACAGAGGTAAGGCAGCAGAAGAGCCAAGAGGAGCCGTAACCTGTTTGGGTAATGTGGCAGGGATTTTAAAGGTGCTGAAGGCAGCCCTTCCGAGCTTACAGGCACGTCTCGGGTGCATCTGCTTGTTTTGTCCCCTGGTGAGGCTCCCCGGCCAGGCGTGCGAGCCAAAGCCATTTCTCTCTTAGACTGCCCCGTTTGTGGCATTCCGACACACAGGGATTTATCCTGCATGGATGTTTATTGTTCCACTGTGTTACAATTGAACCTCTCTTATTTGTAATAGAAAGGAAACAAATTCCATCTGGGTTGGAATGCAGCTCAATTTATCTGTAACCATGTGAACCCAGGAAACCTGGAAGGAACAACAGCTCTAGAGAGCTCACACAGTTCCAGGCTATCGTGGTGGCTCCTGTCTGGTTAAATTCTGGGGTCTGATCAATGGCAGCTCTAAGTTGTTGTATTCCAGTGACTTCAGGAGAGCTCCAGTCTTAGGGATTTAGCTGAGAAGCCTGGTTTATTTTTCTGTCTGCTTAGTTTGACTTATTACTTGAACAGCAAACAGTGTAATCTCTGCCAGTCCTTGAGAATATCTCATTTGGGGAAGTTTGTGTTGTTTCCATGCTTTCATTTAGGCTTTCAGAGAACACAGTAAAGTTCCAAGGCATGTGTGGCAAGTGACACTGGACATGATGGTGGGCATAACTGTGGGAGAAGAAATGATGAGCTTGTCTTGCCAGGGTTTGTCATGTAGACACTAAAGCGTGGGTGAAATGGTGTTCCATGGTGCTAACTCCTGTGGTTATGATACCGCGTCTCTTTCAGGCCCGGAAGCTCATCAGTGACTTTGCCATTATCCTGTCCATTTTGATCTTCTGTGGAATAGATGCCCTGGTTGGTGTGGACACACCAAAACTAATTGTGCCAAGTGAATTCAAGGTATGTTGTTGTCAGCTTGTTTGCTGGCTTTTGGAAGAGGTTCCATTTCCCTTACACCTGCCCTGTACGGAGTGCCTTGCCCTCAGAATGGGAATGTAGTCAGCGGTCTGGAAAGGGCCTGTTTACTCATAGGGTTAGGAGGCTTATCGTTAGCATCATTTTCCTTGGCTGGTTTATCTCTTAAATTCTGCCTCCATACTTGGAGCCTTTGCTTGGTGTTAATGAGAAGGATGAAATTGCCACAAACCTGAAGTGTTTCCCAGGAGCTCCACCGCTGGAAGCAAACCTGGCTTTGGTACGTCATCACCCCTGTATTGTGCCTCTAACACAAGCTTTCTTTTCTTTGCCCTTCAAAGCCGACCAGTCCCGAGAGGGGCTGGTTTATCCCACCTTTTGGAGGGAACCCGTGGTGGGTGTACCTGGCAGCAGCCATCCCTGCCCTGCTGGTGACCATCCTCATCTTCATGGACCAGCAGATCACTGCCGTCATCGTCAACAGGAAGGAGCACAAGCTCAAGGTGGGTGTGCCTTGTGCCTGGTGCACAAGCTGGGGCTTTTTGTCAGCCTGATTTTTTAAGATTTTCTAAAGCCTTCCGAGTTTACATTCTTGTAGTAAACTTTCTCACACAACTTTTTGTAAATAACTTATTGGTTTGTATTCTTTCATAGAGATAGAGAAATTTGAAAGACTAGTGGTTTGTCTAGTGTCGTTGGAGAGGTGGCACGTTCACCCTCCAATTTACAGTCACCTTTAGAAAACTATAAATGTTAGAGTCAGAGAAAATAAAAGTAGTCTCTTTATTGTGACAGTGGCAGTGACTGTGTCATGCTTTTTCGTGTCCTCTAGTGACAGCTTTTCCTCCTGCAACCTTCGTCCCTCATGGATATGAGCTTATTCCCTGGCACTGGAAAAGTGGCTTTGTGGTCAAAGCTGCACGGTGCTGTCAAATACCAGCAATAAGCTGGAGACATCTGGGACATAGCAAGGGCATAGTCCCAGTTGCCTGTTATTTAAAGAAGAGCTGATATGTAACAGCCTAAGATGTAGTCATGTTTTTAAAGCAAACTTTCCAGACCAGTGATATGCAGTTTTTCATGCCTGTAGGGTTTTTTTCCTTTCCCTGCACAGTCAGTTCTATTGAAAAATATTAAATTCCTGTAAAAGAAGACTCTCCCTTCCTGCTAACAGGGCATGTTTCAAATGGTCTGACCCGTGGGATTAATGGCTCCCTCAAAACACATGTAATGAATGGTGGGTCATTATTTCAATACCTGCTTTATCAGTTATCGGGAGAGCTGTTGGAAATGGGAAGGGAGCTTCTGCTTGGAAAAGAGGAGGATGTTTCAATTCATGTGGTCACTGTAAACATTAGACAAGTAATGTGTAATTTAAAACTATCCTGAGCACAACCTGGAGGACAGAGTTGAAGTACCAGGGAATGGGAAAGGTTTCTTACGCACAGTGATGACTGCTGGCTGATAGTTTTAAAAAAACCCCTCAGAACATCCTTGTTTGCTACCTGGATCTGAGCAGATAAATTCAATACTGGGCCCTCGTGTTCCTCAGAGATGGCTAAACGGTTTTAAATCTGTATCTTGCACCTAACCAAGCAGACATAGCATTTTCTTCAACACTAAGAAAATATTCACTGTTCTTCCCTCATGAGAAAGAGGCCTTTTCTCTGCAGCTTATGAACCACTGAATGTGTTTTTGCTGTCAGCACTGGCTGTACTTGTTTAGTAACAAAGTTATAAACACTCCAGCAAAGTACTGTTTGATGTAAAAAATGTATTCCCTGCTTCCTTTGTTTATGGTGTGAGTATGGTATTCTGTGGAATTGAGGGTTCACAAGCCCCATCTTGTTGTTCCACACCAAAAAACACTTCTATACACAAGATCTGCTCTAGGAAAAAAGTGGTTTTTTCTTCTCATCCCTTGCTGAAGTGTTGGCAGGTTATTGCTAGGTGCCCATCCTGGTGGCACCAGCCAGCCAAGGTAAGCAGCGCACGTGTCAGGAAAACAGTGAGGACTATTCAGGAGAAGCTGGGTTGCCCTCCCTCCTGGGTCATCCTAGGCCTGGATCATTTGTTTTTTCCAATAAAATCAAATTGAATGGGATTTTAAAAAGGTTAATCTGTTTTAAAATAGCAAACTTTAGAGGTTTGTCCGCTGTTTTTCTGAAGATCCCTTTTCTTGGTGGCTCTTTTGTTTCTTCTTTTCTTCTCTTGGCACTTGTGACTGCTGGAATTCCTGGTTTATTTCATTAAAGGATTTTAAAAATAGAGGATCAGAGGTGTTTGAAAAGGAGTCAAGATCGAGGGCAGCTTTCTCCTTTGGGTAGGGAATGAGGCCTCAGCTGTTCTTGTTGCACTCCTGAAGGAGCCTGGGGTTGTGTCCTGAGGGAGATGCTTCCTTATGCTATTCACAAGATCCGATGTATTTCTGGTGTTTGGCTCTGTTGGCCAGGATGTTGCAGGAGGAAATGCTGCCTGTCCGGTGTGCCTTTGCCCTGCTCCAGAGGCATTTGGAATAATTAAGCTGAAGGTTGTTTGTCTTCCCCCACAGAAAGGTGCTGGATATCATCTGGATTTGTTCTGGGTGGCCATTCTGATGATTGTCTGCTCCTTTATGGGGCTGCCCTGGTACGTGGCTGCTACCGTCATCTCCATCGCTCACATCGACAGCTTGAAGATGGAGACGGAGACTTCAGCCCCTGGAGAACAGCCCAAGTTTTTGGGAGTGAGGTATGTCTGACCAGGAAGACTTAATTACCTCGTTTGCCTGCAAAATCCTTTTGTACAAAGAATTTTGTGCTGCCTTCTCCCTACTTCCAAAGCCAATTCCTTGGGCAAGCCCCCATGTGGCTCCTCCAAAGTTTACTTGGCCACATCAGACACAGTGTTCCTGTGGTAAAGGAAATAAATTTCCTGCAGACTTCTCTATCCAGGGAAATAAAGCAAATTCCTTAGCAAATGTAATGGTCAAACATAGAAACCTGTCATACCTAGTGCAACCAGCTTTACTTAATTGAAGCATCTTTTCCTGTGTTTGGATGCCTTAATTAAGTGGTCTGAAGTGCTTCCAGTGGGATTACTCCTGGAAATCAGGCAGCTTATTTAGGTAACTTGATGGAAATTTTATGACCTGACTTTCAGCATTTTGAAATATTACTGGCCAAGGTATTTTTGGATGTGGGTAGCCGTGTGGATGCTGCTGAAGGCACATGTTGAGCACCCCATGAAGGTGTCAGTGATTTATCCAGCTGTCACAGTGCTCTGGGCAGGGCTCACATGGTGTTTCCGATGATTTACTGTCCCTCTGCATGCGCTGAGCACGGCTGTGCGGGGAGCTGGGAGCGCTGCCGCACCGTTTGTGGCGCTTAAATGTGAGCACGCTGCCCCAGGCTCAGCTGCAGTGCTGCGTTGGTCTCCAAACGGTGTAACAAAACTGTCTGGGGGTTTAAAACAGAGGTCTGGGTCAGGATCTAGCCACCTGCCTGATGCTGTTGGCTGCAAAAATGAGTTTTGGGGATTCCTGTTATGGTCCTGACTCAGTGATGTTGTTTCAGGGAGCAGAGAGTCACTGGCGTCATTGTTTTCATCCTGACTGGGGTGTCTGTCTTCATGGCTCCCATCCTGAAGGTAAGGACTGTTCACAGTTCTTTGAAGGCTTAAATCCAAACCTTTTGGAAGGAAACACTAACATGGTTGTAGTGTGCTGGAACAGTGACCAAGTTCAGGGCTGGGGTTCTTGGGTGCTGTGGTCTTTTCCATTTTAAGGTTATTTTTCCATGTTTGCATGAAGTTAAGTGCTCTTTTCTTTTATGATTTATTTTATACCTCCACTGGGCCTTTGTTTTATGGAAAACATATTCTGGATAAAGCTCAGAGTATGGAAAACATGTTTCTGGAGGAAGCAGTGCATTTAAAGGGCATTTCTTCATCTCCTGAACCCTTTTTATCCTATAAGTTTAGCCAAGGCTCTGAACAGATGTGCTGCTGATGGACCATTGCATCTATGTAGGTTGCTGTTTTCCAAGACCAGAGATTTGGCGGCATGTAGCCATGGAGAAATGCATCCTTAGTGGATCATCAGATTGTAGAAGGAAACTGGAAAACCTGCTTATGCCTCTCTTTGGAGGGTGCTGCCTTCTCTGGGGATAGTGATGGACGTGGTGCCAAGCATGGACATACTGTCCAACAGGAGATGTCAGCTGCAGGAGCCCTTATCCATGGATCCATAGGCCGATAGTAGGAGCAGAAGATGTCAGAGCAGCGGCACCGTGCGTTGTAACCATGGGGCTGAGCAGATGGATGTCTGGAGGAGCGTTTCTGGAGGCTGCAGATGAGTTTTTGGAGACTGCAGGGGCAGTGAGGCACGGTGTGATGTGAGCCTGAGGGGAGGAGGCAGGCAGGGAGCAGCGACTCTGCCCGTGGAGGGAGTGGAGACAGTGGCTTTCCAAGCCAGTGTGTTCCTGTTCTTCATTTCTAAGGCCGTTTGTACAGCCTTTTGGTGTCTTGGGTAACAGTTTCCACTACCACACAAAGAGGCACTTCCATGCCTTTAATTTAATGCCTGACTGTGATAATCCTGTTTTTCAGTTTATGTGACCTTTCCCTGCAAGATACCTCTTCCTGTATTCCGCTGGGGTCTTTTACTTCCCCTGTTATTGCTTCAGTCAGTAATTATTTGTCTGTGCTTCCCCTAAGATAATGTGTGGGGAAGATCCTCACTGGAGGACGCCTGAGGATAAGTCAGCATGCTGCTGGCCCACGTGCCAGTGGGAAGGACCTGGCAGGATTTCAGGACCTTTAGCAAATTCCAGTGGCGGGGTCCTGCTGGAGAGAGCTGCACTGCTAAATGCATTGCAGAACATTTCAGTCTTCTCCTGCCAGCGGCAAATTGAATGCTGACAATCTCAAATTTAATAAACCAGGCAATCCACGGAATAATCCTAGCTTTGTTTGCTGAAGGCTTTGTGGTGGTTGTGCTGGTTTTCGATGATGGTGGTGTTTCTGCTCAGCCAAGGCAGATCTCCACAGAAACATCCTTGGCCCTGCTAGGAGGGTGACAGGCACTTTTCTATAAATACAGTTTCAGTCCTGTTGGCCTGCAGCAGCTTTGCTTGGAGCGCTGAAGCCAGCGCCCCCATCGTTAGGGAATTCTTTGCCAAGAGAAAGTCTTCCAAAATGACAGCACTGCTTGCTGCTCTGCAGGCTAAGGTACAGAGGTTTCACCTCGGGATGATCTACAGGATTTGTCATCATGGGATACTGAAATAATATTCACACATTTTTCTTATTTTTAAAAAAACCCATGGAAATAACTAGAAGGGCAGGAAAGGAGAGCAGTGAAAATGAGCTGGCAAGCTCAACTCTTGCTTACTGTATACTCTTGTGTCCTGTGTCATCCCTCAGATCCATTGAGGGCTTTGAATCCCATGGTCACCCACAGCTTTGTGAACCCCCTGCCGGGTCCCTGTCCCTCTCACAGCAAAGGTGTTGGCAGAGCCCATGCTGCAGAAAAAGCATGTACCTTCGAATGGGAAAAACCAGTGCGGCTCATGCGAAGGAGCAAATAAATCCAAGGATGAGTTAGCACTTAAGAAGCTCACAGAAGGGGACAGGCAGTGAGACTCAGGAAGGAGAAATGCAGGCAGGGAGGCTTTGGATAGCATTTGGTTGGGTGACTTTGGTGCTTATGTGCCCCCAGTGAAATGCCTGCTGGAAGGAATGAGCAAGGTGATGGGGAATGTGCTAAAACACTGGCCTCTCTAATGAGCTCAGTGCAGGGGTCAGAAGAAGAGGGTTCCCAGTACAGGAGTGCTGGGAGCAGTGGGTGCTGTGGCCTGGCTGTGGCTGCCATTCAGTGGCAGCCCCCTGGCACTGCACTAGGGACTATCCTTTGGAGCTCATTCCATCCTCCCTGGGCACCAGTAAATCCCACAGAGGCTGTTACTCAGCCCCTGCCTATGGTTTGTTCCAAGCATCCCTGTTCCTGTCATGCCAGGCTGGCTGCCCACTTCTCTGGTGAGGGACAGAGACTCATTCCAGGGGGCCTGTCTGCTGCTCCCCTGCACCTTCCTCACTCCCAAAGGGAGATGTGCCCTATATGGAGGTATGGGCAGCACTTAGCACTTTGAGGGAGCAGAAAGTGATTAAAAGGACACATCCTGGCAACAAAGAAGGGAAGTCAGTCCCGTATTCGGGAGTAATTTTGGATTAATGTGTGTGAGAGATGGAGCAGGCAGAGATTGGGTTGGCATGACTGTTGTTGCTCAGGTGGGACTCCAAAGAACATCCTTTCTGCATGGATTTGCATGGCTTACTGAGCTGGACTGGACATGGAATCAAAGGATTGTTTCAATTGGAAAAGCTCTCTAAGATCACACAGTTCCACCAGCACTGCCAAAGTCACCACTAAACCATGTCCCCAAGTGCTGCTTTTAAATTCCTCCGGAGATGGCAATTCCAGCACTGCCCTGGAAAGCCTGTGACAGGGCTTGACAACCCTTTCTATGAATGTGTTTTCTTCATATCCTACCTAAACCTCCCCTGGCACAACTTGAGTCCCTTTACTCTTGTTATGCCACCTGTTACCTGGGAAAACAGGGTATACCACAAGCTACAGGATTGTGTTGCCTTTTCTTCTTCTCTGCCTTCTGCTTTCAGTCACACCACAAATCAGAGGTGAAAGGCAGTTTGAAGCTCACTGGAACATGTTTGCTTACCTGTTCCTTGACTTGCTGAGTGACTGGCATCATTCCCTCTGGCTCTTGACAAGATATCCAAGTCTTGGTGAAGTGGTGGTGTGATTGCACAAATGTCCTTGCATCTCTCAGAACACAGCAGGAGGATTTATTGTTTATTCAGCTTTATTTTGCTTTATGACTTCCATGGCTTCATTCCTCCATATTGTCCACTCATGGGTGCAGTTTGAATTGCTGACAGGCTGGGAATGTTTTCCCACCATGTCTTAACGGTGCGTGGCGTACAGGGAGGTTGCTCACCTGGGCTCTCCTGCTCTTTTTGTCCTGCAGTTCATTCCCATGCCCGTGCTCTATGGTGTCTTCCTCTACATGGGAGTTGCATCCCTCAACGGCGTGCAGGTGAGTCATAACCAGCACAGGGCTTCTTCCACAACCCTCCAGCTTTACCCTTCTCCTTTGCTGCCTCCTTTTCCTTCCCAAGAAGCCCATGAAGGGTGGCAGCTGTTGGCAAACTTTGCCACAATCCCAGGTGTCCTGAGATGGGAGACCAAGAGACAGTGGCCATATGGGCACTGGCAGTGCCAGGGGTGCTTTGTGAAGACCTGGGTCCATCTTTGGCATCAGGATGGGGCTTGGAGCAGCCTAGTCTAGTGGAAGGTGTCCCTGCCCGTGGCAGGGGAGTGGAACAAGAGGATCCCCTTAGGATCCCTTCAACCCAAACAATTCCAGGATTCTACAGGCTTCTGCCCCAGCTCAGGCTCACTCCCAGGGCAGTTTGGGTCCTCTGCTGCAGACTGAAGGCAAGGAAAAGAGGATGATTTATGGCAGCGGGGCTGTTCCTCAATGCTAAGCAGCAGGGACATTGTTTTCCAGGGAGGGAAAGCCATGCCCCTCTCTTTGTCATTGAGGAAATCTTACATAAGGAACCATTCTCATGCCCAGCGCCTGTAGCTGGCCCAAGGAGGCTGGAAGTGGTTTTGTTGCTTTCTGGCACCCTGTTAATTGTGGCCTTTCTTTTTCGTGCTGGGTTGTGCCCTGAGGGGAAGAGACTGCCTGTTCTGTGAGCCCCAGAATGCTCCAGCTTCCATTCACTGCTGTGGGTTCTGCCTGGTCCCGGCAGTGGGCAGTGAGCCCGTGCTCTGGCAGGGGACAACAAGGGGATTGTCCTGCTGGCCCTGGGGCTGGCTCTCCTGGAGGGGATTTCCCCTGCTCCCAACCCAGGTTGTGGGGGGACTGGGATCAACAGTGTTTTTTACTCAATGAGAAATCCCCATTTTGGTTTAACTCCAAGTCCACCCAGTCCAGCGAAGGGACACTGCTGGGAAAGCTGCCTGTCTTCCTTGCTCTTCAGTGAGGTGCTGTTCTGTATTCTGGCAATGCAATGTCTGCCCTCGCCTCTGTTGACCTCTGCTCCTGATTTATTTGGGGAAAACAAAAGCATTGTTCCTAAAGGCTAAATGTCTTTCCTTGGCAGGCGCAGGAAAAGGGAAGACAACAAAAATGCCCCGGAGTGTGATGCTGACCCTGGTTTGGGCATTCATCTTGTTTTCTCTCTTTCTTGTGCATCATGGGTTTCATTTCAAGATCTCTTCATTTTCATTTCCAGTTCATGGATCGGCTGAAGCTGCTCTTGATGCCTCTAAAACACCAGCCTGACTTCATCTACCTGCGCCACGTCCCGCTGCGCAGGGTCCACCTCTTCACCTTCCTGCAGGTGGTGTGCCTGGCCCTCCTCTGGATCCTCAAATCCACCGTGGCTGCTATCATATTCCCTGTCATGGTAGGTGATGCTCTCCTTCACATCCCTCCCTTTCACCACAGTCTGCTCCTTCCCCGCTTGTACCCTGCTGTAAATGTGTAAATCCAACCTCTCCCTGGCAAGTCTCTGGCTCACTGCTCCACTTATGGCACCCATGTAGGACTGCATGGGCTCAGTGTGGCTGTGGCTGCCTTTCCATAAATCCTCTGGAGGAAAATGAGCCTGAAAAGTTAATTTTTTCCCAGGAAGGTGTAGTTAGTGTTGACCTTTCATAGCTGCCAAGGTTAGGTTTGCTGTGGTTTCTCCTTGAGCTGCATGAACCAAGGAGAGGGGCATGGTTCTTCTGCTTTAGTCCATGCTAGCTACCAGATACAAGATGTCTCCCTGGCTTTTAAATAGCACAAATTGACAAAACCAAGAAGGAGGCTCAGTGCTACGAGAGGTGTCAAAGGGAGGGAAAGGAAATGTCTCTTTTCCTGGGACTCAAGTAAAAAGACACTAATGTTGTTTACCATCTATGGGTGATTATTCATATTATTACTAGATCTATAGGCACAGCTAGGCACTCTGGCTTGGAGATGGGTCTGACTTGTGCAAAGGCAAAGCTTTATGAAACTCCTGAATAAATCTTGGTCCCAGGTCACTTAATTTCAGGTTTATGGATAAGTCAAATCTGAATTGTGGGGACAGGTAGGAGATGCAGTGCTTATTTAAGGGAGAGAAGGAAGGAGGCCAGAACCCAGGTAAAGAGCAAGATGGTGAAATGAGAAAAGATGCCAGTTAAAAAAGTCCTCCAAATGTTCCTGCTGAGACACATGTTCCTGTGAAGGGTGTTAAAAAACAGTAATTCCCACTGATGTGGCATTCCATTGCAACTCCCTGGCTGTGTTGCACTGATGTTGGAAGCTGAATCTAAAATCTCTTGGCCCATGTTAGAATTTGAGTGAAACCCAAGGCTGACAAAGTTTGTTAGAATGGTGCAGACTCAGGGAAGGCACAGCCACATCTTCAATGGAGATGGATATGATGGCAAAAGGTCAGTTTTCTGCACTGATGAGCAAAAAAACTGCAAACTTCAGTTTGTGAGGATTTGGCCAATAGTCAACTCCCTGTTTATTTGGAGGAAAGGCATTGTCAACGCAGTAATTCATATCGGGATGGTCACGGGTGTCTGCGTGGCATCTTTCCACCCCTGAGTAATTCCTCACGTCTGTAATCACGTCTTAAGTTACGCAAGTCAGAGCTTGACATCTTTTCCTGGGAATTATTTGTGCTGTGGATCATGATTGCTTGGGACAAAGTTGTCCTCAAAGGCAGCCTGTTGGGAATAGGTTACAGCTTCCAGCCTGTTGCTGTACCCACTGGCAAAGCCCGTGTGGGATCTCAGTGGCCTCTGCTGGGGCTGTCAGACCCAGTGTCCATGTAAGCACCCATTTCAGACGCGTCCCTTCCTTTTTTACCAGTGCTTTCGTTGCAGTCTTGCACAGAACAAGCTTTTACTCCAGTTTCCTGCTGCCATAATCCCAGTAAACTTTATTCTGCAAACTCTGGGGGTGTGGATTGGCACTTGTCTGATTTCTTAAGAGTTCAGCTGGCCAAGTGGTGAGAAATAAGTCAAGGTTTTATTACTCAGGCTGTCCTGTGAACCTGCCTCTAAAAGTAAATGCAAGTACTCATTTTTTTCCTATTCATTTCCTAATACATACTCCTAATACAGGAGTATTATATACAGGACTATCCACTGCTTCTGATTTTTTCTGACATGAGGCAGTCACAGCACAACCTCTTAAGCTGACAGAGATGTCCCAGGTGTTCACCACCTTCTTTGTATGTTAATTTACAGCCAGAATTCAAGAGTGTGAGCTTGGAAGCAGAACTGAGAGGAATGCAGTGTGCCAAGTGAAAGGTAAAATGTGACTGGGAATCCCTCTCTGCCTTTGCAGATCTTGGCCCTGGTGGCAGTCAGAAAAGCCATGGACTACCTCTTTTCCCAGCATGACTTAAGCTTTCTTGACGACGTCATTCCAGAAAAGGACAAGAAGAAGAAAGAGGATGAGAAGAAGAAGAAGAAGAAGAAGGGCAGTATGGACAGTGACAATGATGATGTAAGGAGCTTCCTGCTCTTGTCACATTGCTCCTTCCTAGGTAGCTAATCCCCTGCACATTCTGTGCCCTGCCCAGTGCTGGGGCTGGACATTTGCCAGCCACTTGTGGAGCTGACAGCTCAGTCTTCCACTGCTGCAGCAAATGGGTCCCAAAGAAAACTTAATTCCTACACTGCCTTCCCTTTTCTAGCCTGTGGTGGGTGGTTTCTGCATTGCTAGGAATGAAATCACACTTTCCAAGAGCACCAGGCACCTGCTGAGATGTCATGCCCCTTGCTAGAATGCCTTTCATCACCCTGCCTCCTCCAGCTTCCCTCCTGCGCCTTTCTCCCCTTCGTTGTCTCTTACATTTTAGGAGGAGAATGCTTTTCACCAGCAGCTCTGGTCCTACTGGTTTTCTTTTCTTTTTTTTTTTTAATATTTTTGTAATGGCTCTTTTGGAAAGCACAAAATAGATGTGATTTGTCGTATTGCAGGAAAAAAAAACGCTTTGTGTTGGTAAAACTCACCACCTACATGTTTCCTGAGCATCCGTGCCCTCTGCAGTACACTCTGGTCCTACCTCAGGTGGCAGCATGCCCTAAATAGTGAAAAGTGACCCAGCTAGACCAGACTCATGTGCCTTTGACTGTTCTCTTTCCTCCTGTGTATATAAAAAGAAGAAATGTAGTCTTGGTGCCTTTAAATGTTCTCCTGCTCAGGTCTAACTCAAATCCTTTAAATTTATGTTGAAGTGCTAATTACACTCCGTGGTGAGTTCTAAGATTGGTCATCTGCTCATGTCCATGAAGAAGGGCCTTTCCTGGGCTGTAGGGAGAGGTAAGGTCACCTGAAGCTGGAAAAGAATCCCCTTTTAGCACAGCAGGAAAAACAGCTGGGAGGATTGGCTTTTAGTTCAGATAGCAAGCTGCCCTGTCCCGTCATTCCTCTGGTTGCCAGGGCGAGGGTTTTCTTTAGCACCTTTGAGCAAACCCAGATGAGAGTAAAAGAGGCCCTGCTGAGTAATCAGCAAAGGTTTGACTCCATCCCCTCCTGCTGACTGGTGTGAATCCAGCAGCATATCCCAAGCCATGGCTTCCCTCTCTCCAGTACGTTTTAAGAGATTTCCTCTCTTCCCAGGCTTTTCCTGAATTCCAGGTATAGTAATTAATCTAATGGGTAAGACATTCTATGCAAAATATTGGTTCTTAACTCTTGCTGGTTTTTTTCAGCACTTGCTTTTACCAGCTTCCTGAACATACAGCGTTGGGCATTACTGACTGGATTATTTTCACACTTTCCCTTCCAGAAATATCCACTCCCAGAGTTAATCCTGTGGGATCTGGGTGGCAATGCATGGATCCTAGTTCAGCCAAGGGAATTGCTGGGTGTTGCTTGTGCTTTATTTGAGTTATGCTTGTCCCTCAGCCTCATAAAAATAGTCCTAAGGAAACATGTTGATGTTGGAGTATGAAATAAGGCACTGGATATCAGTTTTGTTAAAAAATAAATTAAAAATAATAATTCAGGGAGAGCCAGTCTCTGGCCTCTTAGTGTTTTCCTGCCCTGACTAGAAGGTCTCCTCCCTCCACCCTGGTGTTGTGGGTCTGGTTCTCTTCAGGAACAAAGATGTCCCAACATTTCTGGCAAATCCCACCTTCCTGCCTTTGCCAAGTTAGGCAGTAACAGCCTTTCCTTGGCTATGAGGAGTTCCCTTTATTTTTTTAAAAAAGCAAAACAATTCCAAGCACCTCCTATTAAGCAGAAGCAGGTGGTGATAGAAGGCAGTGGGGTGTAAAATCCTGCCAGTGCCCCAACTCTGGGGGACCCCGGCTTTTCCCTGTGCTCCATCCTGACATGGTTGCTGTTTCTCTGGCTGGGCCACAGTTACAGAATTCTTCCAAGGGCTCTGGAATTGATGAACCAGAGGTGTAACTGAGACTGAGTGTAAGGAACCTCTGCCATGTCATATCTGGGCCCTGTAGAGCAATTCAGAACAACCAAGGACTTTTACAAGAATCCCAGCAGGATAAAGGGTTTGGAGGAGCTTTTCCAGCAGCCAGTGCCCTGCTGTGTCTGCCCACAAATGCATTTTCCATCTCTGTTTCCTGCAGCCGACTCCAGGCAGAATGGGATGGCTTCTTTTGAGATGATGGGGTGGGAAAGGAGGAGATGTATTACAATTTACAATTCCACAAGATGATTCTTTTCTGATATTATTTTTGGAGTATGAAGGTAATCAAGGGAAGTGGGGTGCAGTGGGGAGCCAGTGGAATCCATCAAGCAGCTAAGCTGAAGGATGCTTTTCTCTTTTCCCTTTTTTTTTCTTTTACCTGTTCCTACAGAACTATGTGAAGGATAATTTTAATGTGTGGGAGATGATGAGAGAGCGAGCAGTGGGAATATTCTAAGACCTTTTACACGTTTCTTTCACAGTCTGACTGCCCCTACTCAGAAAAAGTCCCAAGTATTAAAATACCAATGGACATCATGGAGCAGGAACCTTTCCTAAGTGATAGCAAACCTGCTGACAGTGAGTAGAACTAAGCTCTTGCATGCCTGCTTGACTCTGACTTGCACTACAAAAATATATCTATGTCTATTTAGAGTGATTTTTTTTTAAAAAAATTATCTTTCCTTTTACTTCAGACGTATTCTCTTGTTCTTTTTTTTTTCCCCTCTCCTTTTTAACTTCCAGGCCCCTGCTTTATGACAGATTTTGCTTTTGTGAGCTTTTCTTTTCTTTGCTGGTTACAAAATGAATGTTGTTCCTTCTGGTGCCTCCAATTTAAGTGCTTTTCTCCAGCTCCTGACAGGTCTCCTGGCCACCCACTCTCTCTTCCTCTCCTCTCCCTCTCCCCCTTGGTGTTAACCTGCTGATGGTGGGACTTATTTTTTTTTCCACTGAGCCTGGTTTTCTGGATTTGCAGCACTGTCCTGTCACTGTTTGTTCCCTTAGGTGCCAAGCAGTTGTAAAAATCAGCATTTAACAGAGTAATTATTTATTTGTGTCATTAAGCTGCACAGGCAGAGATCAGTTGGCCATTAACATATTTCCCTTCTTAGGTGGTTTGTGCTCTTCTTTTTGGTTTTAATTTCTGATGTTAATAGCTGTAATTGTTGAATTTAATCTTTATTTTCAGTCATTCCCACTTTGCATTTTCATCCTTTAAGTGAAGAATCACAGCTGACCTCGGTGTTTTTGCCTTTGGGATGACTTTTTAACATAATAAGGGTGTCATATGCCCTTTCCTTCTGAGGTGGGAAGGGAGAAGTACTAACTAAAGTAATAAATTAGTGCTACTGCCTGGCTAATGCTTCCTAGGAGCAGGACCTAAACCCCCAGATCTTTAGATCCTTAAATTATCCATAGGTCTTAAGAGCTGGGAGCCAGGTTCCTTTCCTTTTGGTAGTATATAGAGGCCTCAGGGAATGGTAAGCATTGGGATTATAAAATAAAACCATTGGAAAGGAGGCATCTTCTTGGCTATTTGGATATTCTCAATGTTTTGCTGATGTCAGCACATCATCCAAAATCAGCCACAGGCAATCCCATATCCTCCTCATTCCATGTTTTTAGTACATTCCTGATACTAAAAACAAACTGCATCCTAAATATTGTTACTCAGGATTTTAGGATCAGATGCCTTTTTTCCAACATCTTAAGGGCTAAAATAGTTAAGGAAAAGGTAGTTATGGCATCAACCTGATTCTTGGGATGCCCCTGGAGATGGAACAGAGAAAATCAGCCATGGGCTGAACTGTAGTTGGTCTGTGTATTTATACGTTTTTATAATCCAGTATTTTATTTGCTGTTTTTTAATTAAAAACAATGCAAAATAAAAATTAAAATGCACCAGGCCACTGGAAAAACAACAACAACAACAAAAAAAAGCTGGAATCCAGCAGCATTGTGGGACTGTGCTTGAGTGTAACTCTGTGATGCAGAGCATATTCCTGATAGTACCACTAACATCAGCTTTCCTGCAGCAAGAGCAGGAACAGCACTGTTACTCCCAGAGAACATGGCTCCCACAGGGTCAGGAGAGAGAAGCCACCCTGTTCCTCCCAAGGACCCGGGGTGTGACGGGGCAGCGCGGGGTAGCTGAGGGGGGGCAGGCCCCAGGTAAGTGTCAGGCTCGAAACGGGGGGAACTCCTGGGGAACGGGGCCTGTCGCACCCCAAGGGGTTTTACCTCGGACGAGAGATGGGAATGGAGTGTTTCCTCAACAAGCTGTAAATCCATCTGGCAGCTAGCAGGAAAAGAGCTTGGCCCATGGGTGTGGGGTGGAGGAGCTGAGGCAGTGCTCGAGGCGCGGGGGGTGCTGCAGCAGTGACACCGAGGCTTTCTTCCCCCAGGAGAAAAATCACCAACATTCCTTGAACGCCACACATCGTGCTGATACAATTCCCTTCCTTCAATCACACGCCATGCCAAGGTGAGCACCCGGAAATGCACTTTGGAACGATTCCCAAAAATGCTCCTCTGCCCCTGTCAGAACACAGCCAATTTCTTACAGGGAATTCTTAAAAAAACACTTGCAGAACATTCCCTACACTGGGCCGCTGCTTTCCAAGGTGATCATGAAGAAGTTGATTCCGTAGTTATTCCAGCCTCTGGCAGTGTTTGGGATGGGGAGTGGACAACCTGTGAGAGACCTGAAGGCTCTGCTGGCCTCCTGGCTGCTGCACTGAGGACTGGTTTGGGAATCAGAACAGGAGAAAGACGTGGAGCTACTGGGAGGAGCCCAGAGGATTGTTGCCAAGGGGAAATAATCCATTTTTCCATATCTGTGGTGGAAAATAGAATAAATAATAATCTGCAGCAAGTAATAATTGCTCAAAAGTCCAGTCCCTTGGGGCCAGCTTTGGCCTCCCAGCAGCAGGACTGTGGAGCAAGGCAAGTTTATTCCTCTGAAATGTCAAAGATGTGTCTGAGCTTACAGGTGTTAGACAGGCACTGAAATCCTTCCCAGTGGCAATGCCTGGATTATTTCAATGGCAGTTGAGGGGTATTGTCACAGCCTGGGGTGAAGCACCAGCATGCCCCATCCCTGGAAGTGTCCAAGTTGGATGGGTCTTGGGGAAACCTGGTCTAGTGGAAGGTGGCCCCTGTCAATGGATGAGCTTTAAGGTCCCTTCCAACCCAAACATTTTTGGATTCTGTGAGGCACAAGTGCTGGTGCTGGACACTTGGAGCTCTGCAGTCAGTGAAATTGGGTGAGTTTGCCTGCTGCTGTGAGCAGTGTTTAGACCAGCTCATTCATACTACCTGTGTGTGGACCTTACCTTAAATCCGGCTGTGTATTCCCAAAGCCCACCACTTGTGCCACTCTGACCTTGTCTGTCTTCTTCTTTGCAGCCCTCCACGAACTCCAGTAAAAGTTGTGCCTCAAATTAGAATAGAACTTGAGCCTGAAGACAATGGTTATTTCTGGAGGAGCAAGGGAACAGAAACTACCTTGTAATTTGTCTGTCTGTCTGATCTTTTATGAATTCATTTTGTCACTAGCCAAATGTTAAGAAGCTCCCTGCTCCCACCGGCGAAGGTAATGGAGCTGCCCCGCTGCCCCTCCCTGCCCGCACCCCCAGGTCTCTCCGGGCCGCGCTGCCCAGGACTCGGACCGCCTCCTGCTTGGCTCCAAGCGCAGCGAGGGCAGGAGCGTTCCGGATTCACGTCAGCCCTGTGGGAATGCCAGAGGCACTGGCTGTTGTGAGCCGCCGTTTGTCTGGCAGAACAGAGCTGACTTCCAGGCCAATTCCATGTCTGCTCCCGCTGCTCCGAGATGCTGGAACGTGCTGCTAACCCTCACGTGCTCTCACCTGTAGATAAAAGAGAAGGTACTTCACTCCCGGCAGAGACAGACCATTGCCATCGCTGTAGCATGTTTGGAAATGTCCCTTTCCTATGCAATTTTTTTTAAAGAAACACTTTAATGGACTTAATCCATCAGGTACATGGAAGAGTGTTATTTTCCTAGATTATTTTGTTTAAATTATGGGGGCCTAACCTACGACTTTTTTTTTTTGACAATTTTTTTAACCTTTTTTTAATTACTGTAAAGAAAAATGAATTTTTTTCCTGCAGCAGGAAACATATAGTTATGAGTAGTTCTACCTCTTATTTCTAGATGCCAGGCTTTCTGTAAAAATGTATTGTACCATATATAATGTGATTTTTAAAAAAAACAAACCCACGACATCATACCACAATCTCCAGGATGTGGCATAGGGCTGGATCAGTTCAATTAACACCTTCTACTCCAAAGCATCTGTTTTTCTTTGGGGTAAGTTGGTTTTTGGAGTTTTTAATGAGCAATCCCTGCTGTCAAAGAGACTTAAATCTGTTGTGATCTTAGAAGAGTCTAAATGGACAGATTATATGTGGCTGGTTATATCCCTGTTGTTGATTTCTGACATGGGATCGCTCCATGATTTTCTTGGAACATTGTGGGGTGTGTGTGTGTGTGTGCAGTGAGAAGACCCAAGGTGTGCCTCAGGCACAGCGGACAAGGAGGAAGATGAAGGTGGCCTGCTGGGAAGTTCATCCTGACACTTGGATTCACAAACATTGGCACCCTCCTGCATCCCACCCCTGTGTACCATCATCTACAGAATTTACCCTAAACCGTGGCTACTCAGCCCCACCCCCGGCAATGCAGCAAGACTAAGCAGGCCAGGCATGGGCATCCCAGGATTTTGGGGTGCAATCAAGCGAGTGGACATCACATCAGGAGAGAGGTTTTTCTCTCCGTAGCATGTTCATACTGGTATGTACATCTAAAGGCACATTTGGGAAACTGGACTTCACCAGGACATAGGGGAACACACTGAAAGCTTCGTCCAAAAATAAAAAACAGAACAAGAAGAAAAAGTACCCCAGCTCTTGAGGTGAATTCCCTGATGGAGACAATCCCAGCACAGAGGATGGCACATGCTGCCACTTGGTCCTTGTGAAACCAAAGTCTGGGTTGGTGAAGTGAAGAGGATTTTCTGATGGTGCTGAGACCTTAAATGCCAAATTTTAGCATCTGCTCCCACACAGGAGCCACCACCTCCGTACAGCCCCTGCTTGCTCTTGAGTGGTCTCCCCTTCAGTTTCCATGAAATCTGTGTTGGGTATCCCAGGAACCTGGCTGAAACCTGCTCTGAAAATTCTGAGGAGACTTGGGAAAGGCCTGAAGAGGAGCAGCTCTGGGATCCCTTCTGCTGCTGGAGGACAGGTAACTTGGGAAGTGTGATGCCAGCTTTAGCCAATGCCCTCCGTCCCGTGGTGAACACCAGTCCTGGCACCCAGTGGGGACACAGGCTGGAGTGTTGCCTGTGGAGTACACAGGAGCTGCCTGTGGGATTGCTGCACATCCTGCCCAGACCGTGGATGTGTAGCAATCCCAGAGGAGAGGTGCCATCAGGTGGATTGCAGGGGCTGTCCCGGTCAGTTCCTTGGGCACAGCTTCCACCTGCTGGTGCCTGGTGACCTGTCTCCCCAAAAATGAGGTCTTCGCTTCTGAACCGTGTTAAATACACTTGAAGTGTCCTGACTGCTGTTCTAGATCTTTCTCTCTGTGTTGTGTTTTTTGTGTTGTGCTGAGGGCAGCGCTGCCGACAGGACAAAGGGTTCTGCAGCTTTCCATAAGAAACAGCCACCTCTGGCGGCAGGGAAGAGCCTGCAGCATGACAGGGAAAGGTTCTCTGTGCGCAGCATGCCTTTGAGAATAACTAGGACGTCCTTTCAATCCAAATTAGGTATTTTGTCGGAAAAGCCTGGGTGGGCACTTCAGGGAATAAGTGTGAAGACTGACCCAAAGCCCTCCAAGATCAGAGGCAGCCGTCAAAAATTACCTTCCCCCAGCAAATGCGAGGTCCCAGCTCACGGCGGGACGCGCGACGGCCACTGGCCACAGCCAGTTCTGTGCCAGCGCCGTGGCCGCTGGCCTGCGCTGCCCCCTCCCGGGGCTGATGCACCTTTGTATCTGTATTTGAATCGAGTCGCACTTTCAGATACTTTTATTCTTAATTCTTGTAAGTCCGTGTTTTCTTTGGAGGAGAGAACAAGGACTTAGGATGAAATGAAGTGGATCAGATGGTGGAACTAAAAGGAAAAAAACAGAAAACATTTCAAACATATTAAAGTGATTTTTTTTCCAGTAATATAAAAAATGAAATTCCTTATAACATTATAGTATTTTACAGTTTTATGAAGCTTTCTATTGTGACTTTTATGGAATCAAAAGATGATGATGATGAGATATTTTAGCATTTATATTTTTCAAAATTAAATAAATGTATACTGAAAATAAAGTAACTTTATGCATTTATGGGAGAGTTTGCATCTGTTTTCCCTCCTTATGTGCCAAGTATTGTCTGAATGAATCGAGATCCCAGAATCAGTTTGGTGATAAAAGGGGCTCCCTGACACCCTAGTGTTGGACCCACTGAAGCATATGTTGGGATACCTGGGGGAGCAGTTGGATCTGGAGAGTGGCCAGAAGGTCTGGGGATGGCACAGCATCTCTGTCCAACTGCTGTCACCTGCGCACAGTGAGGATGAGGCAGGCCACTGTGCCTGGGCTTCTCCTTAAAACCTCTGGTTTCTGGGCTGAAACTTGCCATGATCAAATTTGCTTTCTGAACGTGTTCCTTGGCCAGGAATAACCATTGGAGGACGTAGGGAAACAGCAGCCATCGGAGCCTCTCTGGCTCCAGCAGCGTTATGAGTGCACATGCCTGTGTGCCCACTGGACCCCCACTGCACCGGCCACTGCCCTCTGGGCCCTTGGATCCCTCCTTGCACACCTCTCCCAGCTCTCAGCTCACCCGAGGCCTGTCCAGAGGGCAGCGCTCGGAGGTGAAGGCACCTTGGGGGAGTGCTGGGCTGCAGGCTGCTTTTGGGATCTGCGCAGCCCCTGGGATTGGTACCCCTGAGGGAACTAAGATCATCTCCTCAATCACCAAACCAAAGGCAGAAGGAAGGGTCAGGAACTGACCGGGATCAATCTCAGGGGTCGTTTCCTATCCAAATGGTTTTATTCTGGGATTGTAACCTGCACAAAGGCAATACCACTCACCTGGTGGCATGGAGAGCCACCTCCTTGCCACTCAGCTCCTTGTTGGTCAGCTCTGGTGCCTCTGGGAACTTTGGAGCAAGTACTCTTGGTAGAGTGGGCAGCTCCCTGGGGACCGGGGACGTAGATGAGCCCAGCGATCTTACCGGTCTCACCTATTTCACGAAGCAGGCAATGGGCATGGGAAAAATGCACCCGGTGGACAGCATGGAGAGGAAAGTCCTGGTGGAGACCCGGAGCGGATCCTCCCGCTCACGGCCATCCAGCCCCGCTGGTTCCACAGGGGCGGCACGGGCGAGAGCCCCACGGGGCTGCGGCCCTGGGGGGGAAGGAGAGCCGCGCGATGCTCGGCCCCGGCGGCGCAGTGGCCTCGGGGGCGTGGAAGGGGAAGTCGAGGGACGAGAGCGCGCTCCGGGGCTCGGGGCCGGCCCTGTCGGGGGCCTGCCGTGGGGACCGCACCATGCACGGGGCGCTGCGGCGGGGCCGCGACCGGGTCCAGGGTGGGCGGCCGAGCGCCGCTGGGGTCTGCCGGCGGGTCGCGGGCGGTGCCGCCTCTCGCCCGTCGGGCGGATCGAGGCGCCATCGGGACCGGGACCGGGACCGGTACCGGGCCCGGGCTGGCGGCGGGCGGGCGCTGCCGGGTGCGGGATCGCGGCGGTTCTCGGCGCGGGCGCGGAGCCGCCGTGTGGGCCCGGGACCCGCAGGGCGCCCTCTGCCGGACACGGAGCGCGGCGCGAGCGCGGCGCCCCCGCGTGGCCGCGGGACAGCGGGGCGGGGGCGGGGCCCCGGGGGCGGGGCCGGCACAGGCGTGAGCGGGGCGGGGCCACGGAGCGCGGGACAGCGGGCCCGGCACAGGTGCGCGGGGCTCCAGGGCGCCTGCGCGGGGCGGGGCCGAGGGCGTTTAAACCCCGGAAACCGCCGCAGGCGCCATTTTCCGTCCGGCGCTTGGAGGTGCCGGCTGCGGCCGGTGCGGGGTCCCCAGGCGGGGCCCGGGTGAGGTTCTCTCTATCCCTCTTTTCTCCTCCTCCTACCCCTTACCCCTCTCCACCCCAGGTCCCCATTCCCTCCTCTGCCTGCTCCTCTATGCACCTCGACCCCCCAGTCCTCCTTTCCTTTCCTCTCCTGTCCTTTCTCCTCTCCTCTCCTCCCCTCTCCTCTCTCCTCTCTCCTCTCCTTCCCTTTCTTTCCCTTTCCCGTCCCGTCCGTTCCCCTCCTCTCGCTGTTCTCCAGTCCGACCCCTCTCTAATACCCCTCCAGCTCTCCTCCCCACACCTCCCTCCCCCTGTACCCCGCTGCTCCCCTGCAAACCCTGACTCCTGCCTCTGTTCTTCTCGTTCTCCCTCCATCCTCCCTGCCCATCCCGGCCTGCCCTTACCTTCCCCTCCTGCTCCCCTGTGCCCCCTCTTCCCCTCCCTGTCTCCTTTATCCCCCTTATTCCCGCTATCTCTCCCTTATCCCCCTCTCTCTCTTTGATTCCCCCATCTCTCTCTCATATCCCCCTATCTCTCCCTTATGTCCCTGTCTCCCTTATCTGTCTCTCCCTTGTCCCCCATTTCTGTCCCCTCTTCCCCTCCCTGTCCCCCTTATCCCCCTTATTCCCGATATCTCTCCCTTATCCCCCTGTCTCTCTCCCTTATCTCCCTTCTCTGTCTCTCCCTTGTCCCCCCTCTCTGTCCCCTGTTCCCCCTTCCTTGTGTCCCCGCAGCCGCGGGGTTCGGGGCGCCGCATAATAAAGCCCCGAGGGCCGGAGGCGGCGCCCCTGGCTCGGTTCAAAAGGGCCGGGATCCGCTCTGCGGTCCCCCCTTGCAGATGCCAACACTGCCCTACACTGCCGGGCTCCGGCTGTCCCTGCATCACACGGGGGCCAGGGCGGGCCCCTCCTCAGGAGGGGTCCTGGGCTGGGCTGGGTTAGCGGGGGCTGGGGGAGCGGGGCTTTGGGACGGGCCCCCTCATTAGGAGGGGGTCCGGGGGGTGGGGAGGGCGGGGTGGGGGAGGTGGGAAGGAGGGCGGGAGGGCCCCCTCCGGAGGAGGGGGTCCTGGGGAGGGGCGGGGGGCGGGCCCCCTCCGGAGGGGGGCGTCCGGGGTGGGAGGGGCTGGGGGGGTCCGCCCCCCTTAGCCCCTCCCAGCCCGGACCCGCCCCTCCGGACGGGGTCTGCCCCGGCCCCCTCCGCGGGACCCCCTCCTCCGGACAGGGGCCCCCGAGGGGGTGGGGGCAGGAAGGAGGCAGGCTGCTGTCGTTTGACACAATTGTGTAATTACGGTTCAGAGTGACGTGACCCCCTCTGCTGCCCCTCCCACCCGCCCCCTCCCCCTCCCCGGGGGGCCCCTGTCCGGAGGAGGGGGTCCCGCGGAGGGGGCCGGGGCAGACCCCGTCCGGAGGGGAGGGTCCGGGCTGGGAGGGGCTAAGGGGGGCGGACCCCCCAGCCCCTCCCACCCCGGACCCCCCCCTCCGGAGGGGGCCCGCCCCAACCCCCTCCCCGGGACCCCCTCCTCCGGAGGGGGCCCTCCCGCCCTCCCTCCCACCTCCCCCACCCCACCCTCCCAACCCCCCGGACCCCCTCCTAATGAGGGGGCCCGTCCCAAAGCCCCGCTCCCCCAGCCCCCGCTAACCCAGCCCAGCCCAGGACCCCTCCTGAGGAGGGGCCCGCCCTGGCCCCCGTGTGATGCAGGGACAGCCGGAGCCCGGCAGTGTAGGGCAGTGTTGGCATCTGCAAGGGGGGACCGCAGAGCGGATCCCGGCCCTTTTGAACCGAGCCAGGGGCGCCGCCTCCGGCCCTCGGGGCTTTATTATGCGGCGCCCCGAACCCCGCGGCTGCGGGGACACAAGGAAGGGGGAACAGGGGACAGAGAGGGGGGACAAGGGAGAGACAGAGAAGGGAGATAAGGGAGAGAGACAGGGGGATAAGGGAGAGATATCGGGAATAAGGGGGATAAGGGGGACAGGGAGGGGAAGAGGGGGCAGAAATGGGGGACAAGGGAGAGATAGATAAGGGAGAGGGACAGGGAGATAAGGGAGATAAGTGAGAGATAGGGCGATAAAGGAGAGAGAGAGGGGGATATGGGAGAGAGATGGGGGAATCAAAGAGAGAGAGGGGGATAAAGGAGAGAGAGGCAAGATAAGGGAGAGATAGCGGGAATAAGGGGGATAAAGGAGAGCTGGAGGGGAAGAGGGGGCACAGGGGAGCAGGAGGGGAAGGTAAGGGGAAGCAGGGTCGGGATGGGCAGGGAGGATGGAGGGAGAACGAGAAGGAAGAACAGAGGCAGGAGTCAGGGTTTGTAGGGGAGCAGCGGGGTACAGGGGGAGCCTGGCTGTGAAGGAGAGAGGTGGAGGGGGATTAGAGAGGGGTCGGACTGGAGAACAGCGAGAGAAGGGGAAAGGACAAGAAAGGGGACGGGACGGGACGGGACGGGACGGGACGGGACGGGACGGAAAGGAAAGGACAGGAAAGGAAAGGAGGACTGGGGGGTCGAGGTGCACAGAGGGGCAGGCAGAGGAGGGAATGGGGAACTGGGGAGGAGAGGAGTAAGGGCTAGGAGGAGGAGAAAAGAGGGATAGAGAGAACCTCACCCGGGCCCCGCCTGGGGACCCCGCACCGGCCGCAGCCGGCACCTCCAAGCGCCGGCCGGAAAATGGCGCCTGCGGCGGCTTCCGGGGTTTAAACGCCCTCGGCCCCGCCCCGCGCAGGCGCCCTGGAGCCCCGCGCACCTGTGCCGGGCCCGCTGTCCCGCGCTCCGTGGCCCCGCCCCGCTCACGCCTGTGCCGGCCCCGCCCCCCGGGGCCCCGCCCCCGCCCCGCTGTCCCGCGGCCACGCGGGGGCGCCGCGCTCGCGCCGCGCTCCGTGTCCGGCAGAGGGCGCCCTGCGGGTCCCGGGCCCACACGGCGGCTCCGCGCCCGCGCCGGGAACCGCCGCGATCCCGCACCCGGCAGCGCCCGCCCGCCGCCAGCCCGGGCCCGGTACCGGTCCCGGTCCCGATGGCGCCTCGATCCGCCCGACGGGCGAGAGGCGGCACCGCCCGCGACCCGCCGGCAGACCCCAGCGGCGCTCGGCCGCCCACCCCGGCCCCGGTCGCGGCCCCGCCGCAGCGCCCCGTGCTCGCGCTCCGTGGCTCCGGTCCCCACACCTGTGGCGGCCCCGCCCCCGTGTCCCCGCCGCTCTTGGCCCCGCCCCCCCGCACCGCGGTCCCGGGGCCATCGCTCGGGACCTCGCTCGGCGCTCTGCGAGCCCCCGCCTCCGCCGGGGATCCGGGCACGGTCCCGCTCTGCATGCGGGGAGCCGGGGCTGTGCCGGGGCCCGGGAGAACGGCGGCAGCGGTGTTTCCCGGGTGCCCGCGATGTTCCGGCAGGCAGAGCGGCCGCCTGTCTGTCGCTCCACGTGCCCGCCCTCGGGTGGCCCCACGAGCACACCTGGCCTAGCCGGTGGCACTGACCGTGCCCTGGGCCCAAGCACGGGCTGGTCCCCGCTCTGCCTTCAGCGTTTCCCGCCCTTCGTGCCTTCGGAACTTAGGGAGTTTCGAACAGCGACTTTTTCCCTGCCACCTATAAGGTGCAGCTCATCTGACAGCTGCCAGGTGCAATCTGATGCTCTCCTTCCTCTCCCTCCATTTCTCTGCACATCACGCTCTCCAATGGCAAAGCTTCTGTTTTTAAAAATCCCGTTAAAGTATTTAATCTTTACTTCCAGTCGGGGAAGGTCCTGCCCGGGATGGAAATGACTGAAAAAGAGAAAACTTAAAAATGCCAAAGCCAGATGCTGCCACGTGAGTCAGAGCAGGGAAAGCCTCGGGATGTCCAAGGTTTGTTTTATTGTCACGTCTCAAACCTCTGCTAATGGCCAGTGTCACCCTTATTTCCCCCCAGGGACCCCACAGGGCCGCCAGGATGTTGCCAGAATTGTATCTTTGGGGTCCCCATGCCCTCACAGCATTCAATGGCTCCATCCTGGGGACTTCTTACAGGGGAGCAGCAATTGCACATGAAACTTTGACGACCACTGAGAAATGAGCGAGACCTGTGATAAAAAACCTTTTCTTAAAGAATAAGATCAACAATTTCTCTACAGCAGTTGAGCAGCTTCGATATCCATATGACACAGCATCTAATTCCATCTCCTGATTTGATCTCGGCAAAAGGAAGAGTCACCTGCCCTCAGTGTAAATATTTAGTACACAAAGTACTGTCAAGAAACCCACTTTTAATAAATATCTGTAGCTCTCACTCCTATACACAAGTACTTTACAGCGCCGTGCTGGAAGGAGCGCGGCCGGCTGGGCTGGGACAAGGTGGGGATGGACATAAATTAATTATTGCAGTCGGATGCGCCGTGGGCGGCAAGGGTTGGAGTTGATCCACGCCGGAAATATAAATATCTCTCACACCTTGAAATCCACCTTGAAACTGCTTTAAACACCGGCCCTTGGAATGCTCACAGGGCAGAACTTGATGGCCAGCACCTGGCACTGGAACAATACAGGTAAACAGTTGTGGGACAGCACAAAACTCTTACAATAATGCTGATTTCCTGCATTTACCCAACAGTTGCAATGGTGCTCGTCTGTTTCCAGGGAAACACGAGTCCTGAGGGTTCATTCGGTCTGTGGCAAGTGTTTCACTGAGTGTCCATGCCTGGTCCTGCCTGCAGTGGGGCATTTCCTACAGTGGGGGTGTTCAGAGCCCAAAGCCACAGGGCTGCTGAGGTTAGGGCTAACTTTTGGGCCCAGAGCTGGACGGAGCCCTCAGTGACTCCCACTCACTGCCAGGAGGGTTCCTTTAGTGTTTCCTCTGCATGTCCCAGCTGGCCAGGGAATGAGGGGTGGGAGGAGGCCGGGAGCACCAGAAAGTGAACCAGCACTTCTTGTCCTTTGTATTTACATGGGACGACCGGTGCCCTGCAGTGCCCTGCCCGGGGCATGCAGCGCGCTCCGCAGTGTCCAGAGGTCAGGGAGTCACCCACAGAGTGCCAAACAGCCCCTTTCCATGGCTGTCCTGCACAAGCCTTCCTGCTCATCGTTCCACAGGGGCAGCCCTCAGAGGCCATCGCTTCCCTGTGCGCCCCTCACCCTTCCCGGAGGTCCTGGCTGGCGCAGGAGCCCCCGCTGCCATGTTCTCTGCTGGCACCAGAGGCAGAGCTGTAGCCAGTGCCAGGGCACTACCAGAGCTGAGGCTGCTGCTGTTGGCAGGGAACTGGTGCAGGAAAGCCAACAGCCGTGAAGTCTTCCCAGCCACAGGAGCTCTCCAGTGCGGAATGCTGGCACCTTTGGGCTCGGGGCTGGATGGCGGGATGCGCCGCTCAGCCTGCTGTGCTTCAAAAGGCAGCCGGCTTGGAGAGCTGCTCCCAGGCAGGAGCTGAGCCTGGGCGGGCACCGCAGGCGTGGGCACCGTCGGAGCCCTCGGCAGCTTGCCCAGATCCAGTGCTGCATCTCCCTCGGTCCCAGCCCCTCCGGGTGGTGGGAAGCTGCTGCTTCGCCGGCTGCAGGACTCGCAGCACAGCTTGTGGTAGCCAGGGATGGAGCAGTATCGGGCCAGCACTTCCATCTGGCAGAAGATGGATTTGTCTCCCAGGCAGGGCTCATCTGTAAAACAAATGTCCCGGGGATGGGAACCCACTGATGGGCACTTGGGAAAAGTCAGCACATTGTGTTTTTAGAGTAGCACAGACAGCAATTCCCAGTGCCAACCTCCCAGAGCTCCCTCACACACTGGGTATTCCTACCCACCCCAAATCCCTTCCCTTACAGCCTGAGAGGACATCATCCATCAGCAGCATTAAAGCCAAGGCAGTCATACCTCCCAGAAATTAAATCCCAAGCAATAGCCCTCGGAGAGGCCTTAAAATAAAAAGTTAGAGTCAGATGAAGTTTTGTTCATATTAACTTTGGTGTTTTTCAGGGACCAAATGGACCTGCAGAACTGATGGAAAGCTGTAACAGTGGGTCACACCTGAGGTGCCCTGAAGGCAGGGATCTGCATCCCTTTCCTCAGGAAAAAGAACTTCCAGAGGCTCTTCTGGAAGCTTTGAACCAAAATCAGCTTTCTGCAGGGAAAGACTTCCTCACCTGGGCACAGGAGCTACCTCACCATGGGCCGGAAGTGCATCCAGCCACTGCCTTCTCCTGCTTTAAAATACCAACTGGAGCCTGAGCTCAGGCGGGGTGAAAATCAGCTCAGTTTCAAGGAACTCAGTAAAATACCCCACAAGGACACCAGTGGAGCTGGGGGATGAGGCTTATAAATAGCAGATTCTATGGAATATAGACATGTCCTTGTCCTGATCCTGCTGAGCTTCCTCAGAACCCTTACTGGCTCCTGACAAACCTGGTGTAAAAACAGCAGCTCTGCATGGGAATACCTGCGCTCCATGCAGCACTGTGAGGGTATTCCAGCCTCAGCATGGAATTCTGGGCTATAGGTACAATTCCTTTTGCCTTACCATAGTGACAGTGGCCCTTATTTGGTCCTGTCCTCTCATGGCTCATTTTGGAGTATCCATTTGTGCTGGTTTAGACTCCACGACTCCACCCACAGTGTGGAGATTTGGGGTTATGCTTCTCTACTTCCAGCAGGTTCCATAAGGACCCAAAGCAGATCCCAGCTGTCCAGTCTTGGGGAAAACACCTGCACCTGCCAGGAGCTCCGACTGCTTTTCCTATCAGCTCCTGAACAGTGTCAGGGCCACCATGAGGGAGTTAAAACCCCAATAAACCCCAAATCTTAAAGAGTGAATAATCCAAAGGAAGAAATCCATTGTTGTCATAAAAAGCTTCAAAACCTGTTTAAAATTCTATGGAAACAATGTAATGGATTCCCAGGAACCTCATTAATGCTCTTGGTTCCATGTTTATGTATTTTTATTCCCTCACTTGGCAGCTTGCAGAACTTACCCTGGGATTTAGAGGTCAAGCAGGGTTTGTTTTGGATTGACCTTCACCTCCGGCCCCAGTCTGTGCCAACACGACTTGGGCCAATGTGGTTAAACCCTGTTTGAGCACATGCACAGGACAGACCCTGGTGTGGGGAGCTGTGACATCCTGAGACTGCTGGACTGAACACAAGAGAAAAGCTGCACTCTGTGTGTGACCCCTCTGCCAGCACGGTGCTCTCCAGGGAGGAATCATGCCCCCCTCCCACTGCAGCCATTCCTGCCATTCTCTTACCATCACAGGGAGCGAGTTTACAAGCCCTCACGGATTCCGGCCGTTCCCCCTCGCACCGATCCCCAGCACGGCACAGCACCTGCCGGCTCTCCGTCCCCTCCCCGCAGGTCACTGAGCACTGTCGGACACAGAGGACACAGGTCAGGGCATCCTGTGTCACAGAACTTGGCAGAAATTCCCATGTGCCAGCCATGGCTTCTGGGACAGACTGGTGCTGCCCCCAACCCTCCGCTGCCCACCTGGGACCAGGGCCCAGCTTTCCACGGCGCGGGGCACGGCACCCGGTTGCAGGAACGCCGGCTCTCGGGGCGATCCCCGCTGCAGAACTTGGCGTGGACGGAGCGGTTGGTGCCGTCTGCAAGAGGCTGGATGCAGCGCACCGTGCGTAGCTGGTAGCCAGAATTCCCACATGTTTTGGTGCAGTGTTCCCACTCATCTGCTGCCCAGCTGGGAAGGGAAATGGAATCAGACACTGTCAACTGTTAACCTTTTCATCCTGCTGTGGCTGCCTCATCCCTGGAGCAAGCTCATCTAGTGGAAAAACTCCCTTCCCATGGCAGGGGGCTGGAAAGAGATGAGCTTTAAGGTGCCTCCCAACCCAATCTATTCCATGATTTTATATATATATATATATATATATATATATATATATATATATATATATATATATATATATATATTACAACCACCCAATCAGATTACTATCCATGCTTATACAGGTAGAAACTCCATATTCAGGAACTGCAGGCTGGAAAGCTGTCAGCATGCCCTCAAATTCATCCCAACCAATCTGGCTGTGGCTACCCTGTCCAAAGGAGGAATCCCTGCTCTCCGTGCCCAGCTGCACTCACAGGGGCTCTGTGCACTCCTGCAGGTTGCACATCCTACGGATGGGCTTTGGCTTTTTGCTGCCTTCGCAGAAGCTTCGATGAACCATCTTGTTGTCACTCTTCCTGCGGCACCCGTACTTGGTGTACTGGAACCCTGGGAAACATGTCAGAGGAATCAGAAGAATCAGGTCCTTGTTAGAATGTTTGGCTTAAATAGGGTTTTCTGGCCTAGTAAATGGGTTTACAAGACAGGTATTTTGGTATTTGCATTCCCCATTATTTGCTTAAGAGCCATGGACAGACCATGAGTACAGGGAATGCTCAGGAGCATCAATGCCTGAGTTTGGGCATCCAAAGTAGCTTTGGGGTCTGAATTTAAACACCGAAAGAAGCCCTTTTCTTCCTAGACTGGAAGTGTGACACCTGGGAACAGTCAAGCACTTCAGGTATTTTAAGCCTGAGCCCTAAAATAACAAACCACTGTTAAAAAAGGGAAGCCAAGAATCTAAATCATTCCCTTCCCCCATTTGTTTGGCAATTTGTCCCTTGTTACAGGTGCCTCATCCCTGGCTTACCTCCACCGCAGGGTTTGGAGCACTGGGACCAGCTCTTCAAGGCCCACTCGAAGGTGTCCGTGTCCTCCCGCAGCACGTTGTTGCTGTGGATGGTTGGCACCGAATCCTCGTGGATGATGTATCTGTAGGTCAGGCTGGATCTGGTGTCGTTCTCCCGAGGAATGATCTATGAATAAGCAAACACAAACCCAGCACTGGTACTGATTCCTCTGCTAAGTACAGACACCAAAGTCTGGCTCTGGGATATTCCCTAAGGCTGAGCTCAGCACGTCACCCACCAGCACCACCACGGCATCATGCAGGGGCCCGTCCGTGTGCAGCGTTTCCGTGTTGTCCTCGATGCTGTACTCCCACTGCACGCCCAGATCGATGAAGGATCGGGATCTGGCCTCCTCCCCTTTCCCATTCAGGATATAGTGTCCTGTAGCCTGGTTCTTGATTGCTGGGAGGAGTGAGAGCAGAGCCTGTCGTGCCTCCCCCGCACTGGCAGCAATCGGGGTGGCACGAGGAGGGGTATTTCCATCAGATTATGAAAATAACAGATTTTCATCACATTTTACTTTACTCTATGCATACAGGTGTGTCCCAGATGCTAAAATTCATAAGTGATGCTAAAATCTGTAAGTGAAGAGCTGAGGAATAGCAGCCTTGTGGAACTGCCTGGGTTTGGGCTTCCACAGCCCATCTCAAGAGCCAGGTACAGCAGAGACTATGATGATGACGATGATGATGCTTCAATTAGAAGTCAATTCATTAAGAGCTGGAATCACAGAATGGTTTGGATTGGAAGGGACCTTAAAGATCATTCAGTTCCAACACCCACTGCTCTTCTGTTCAGCTTTTTGCAATGCACCATAGGAATAATTAAAAAGATAATGAATTAGATTAATCCTGGCAGTTCCCACTTTCATGTGAATCATCACAATCCTTGGTTAGTACACAGGCAAATTTGTGTCAGTTTAATATTTTGGAGAATTCACATGAGGAGATGTTTGTTTGCTGAGCTGTAGGACTGCAGGACTAAGCCCTGACCAGGCAATTTGGAAAGCCCACATTTACCCAACCCCTTCACTGGATCCTCTCATCCCTCAGATTCTCTGGCATGAGTACCCCGTGCTTCTTCTCAAGCCTCATACCAAACTTGAGCAGAAAAACACTTACCAAGAAAGTGAGGAGAGGCCTCGTCTTCTTGGATAAACACATGTCGAGCCCCGGGAGGGATATCAAACATCTTAAGGTACCCTTTGGCACGTGCAGGGTCAGTGGAGGCAGCAGGGAGGGAAAGAGAAAGGAACAGCCATGGTCAGGAGCGCAGGGCACGCCCAGTTCTGCTTGCAGGAGAGGGCATCCAAGGGACACCAGTTACAGGTGGATTTGCCACTTTCCACCTGGGATCAGTTTAGTATTTATGGCCGTGCTGCTCCAAGCAGGAACTATCAATAATTCAGGCACAGAGATGTTTCCCGTGTTCCTCAGCACACGAGGACACAAGCACAAGTCTTTCTCACTCCTTTCCCAAATCAGTCCTCAGCCAGGTTGTTGGAATGGAACTTACCGACTGCCCTTCCAGATGGTCATGTCTGCAGTGAAAGCAGAAAGTTGTTCCCAAAGAAAAGTGTTCTTAGTTTCAATTTCAGTTATTTACCAGTGCAAATCACAGGTAACTGGTGTAAAATCAAGGAAGCACTGCCATTAGGAAGACTAGAATCCCTTCTAGGAATGGGTCACAGATCAAGATTTAATCAAGAGCCCACTAAGTTCTCTAAGTGCATGGCATTTTCATAGTCCTGTTATTTTCTTTTTAACAACTGCAGATTTAATTAAACAAAATCACTGGATTCTGGGACTACTGGATGTATTGGCACTCTGTCCTGCCCCTGACACACACAGCTCCTGAGAAAATTCAAGTGAAGGAAGAGAAGAGCCAGGAACAGGGAAGATCAGAGTCCCGGCTGAGCAGTGCCTGTACCCAACAGCATTTCCAGTCTTTTCCTCCATCACATTTAGAGCACAGGAAACATCAGATTTTGCCTGGTTTGGCATTACCTGTCTGTGTCTACAGGAAGATAGGAACTCCCATTCCTATGGATGCCTCTCTCCCTGCAAGCCGTTGCACTTACCCAGAATGTTTTGAGCCTCCTTTGTCCCAGAAAGGGAAACACTGTGAGCTCCTCTGGGTAAGGGAAAGGCTCCTCTGGTCTTCCCTTAAACAGAACACCTGGAATTAATGTCCTGAGAGCCGAGTCTGGTCATTCCACTGATTGGGTGTCACCCAGATGCTCTTTACCAGCGAAAGATATAAATTACATCATAGACAAATACATTTACAGCAGATTTGGACACATCTGGGCAAGACAACCACTCCATGGACGTCAGACAATCCGGGCAGGATTTTAGGTTGGGTACTTGCAGAAATTGTTTTCTAGAGACTTGAATTCTTTTTGAGCACCTCTTGCTTACATGTTTCCCTGTAGAAAGAGGTCTATTAGCCTTCTTAATGACCAGGTTACCCAGGCTAAGGAAAATCTATCAGCATTCCCTGAACACCTCCATCACTTCCATATCCATCCACAATCAGAGGCTGATGGACAGCAGCCTGTATTGAATAGGCTCAGAGACGGGCCTCATGGGATGGTGCTACATCCATTATTCCCAAGGTTTGAATGATTATGGCATTATCTCGTGTCTGTGAGTGTCACACAAACCCCAGAGGCAGCAGGAGTTCCAGCCAGCTGTAGGCAGCTCCTACCGAGCTTTTTGGGAGTGCGGGTGTAGGTCCCCTTCACCGTCCGGCAGTGGGAGTCATCCCCGCCGCAGACCCCACACTGGTCCTCAGCCTTGTTGGAGCCAATTTCCTTGTCACAGCCCACTTTCTGCAGAAAAAAGGGCAAGACTGGATATTAGGAGTGGATTCTTTCCTCTAACGGTGCCGAGACCCTGGCACAGGTTGCCCAGAGAAGCTGTGGCTGCCCCATCCCTGGAAGTGTTCAAGGCCAGGTTGGATGGGGCTTGGAGCAACCTGGGCTAGTGGAAGGAAAGGGCAGGAGGGTGGAACTGATGGTCTTTAAGGTCCCTTCAGCCCAAACCAGTCTGGGATTCTATGATAAGAAACAATAAGTGGAAAATAAGCGGAGCATTTCCCTGGAACAGGTCTGTGCTGTTCTCTAATTTAATTTAAATCTCAAGGAATCAGAGGAATACAATGCTGCAAATATGGAATTTAGAGACATTGCAAAGTCTCTCTGCCTGTGAGCTGTTCCCATGAGTTGTCCACGGCGCTGGTGCCACTCACCACGCATTCCCCACGGACACAGATGCTGTAGGGATCCCTGTAGGAGCAGCGAGTCCCGTCGTGCACTGGCTGCTTCATATGAGCCACATCCCCCGTTTCTCGGGACTGGCAGTACAGGTGACATCTCTTGGGAGCTGTGGAGCCAGGGAAAAGAAAAGGCTGCATGGAGGACAGTGGTCCAGGTGTGATCCTGACAACTATCCCACCAATGGAGCGAGGAGTGACAAGGGACAGGCAGGTTTCGGGGTGAGGATGGGGGCTGAGCAGTGGAATGAGGTGGTTTGGGAAGGAACGTGTGGATTGTGGGGAATTTTTTGGGCAAAATGGGCATTTTTGGGGGAAAATGGGGGTGGTTTCGGCAGAAACCTGGGGATTTAGTGTAAAACTGGTGTTTTTGAAACGCAATGTGGCCATTTGGGGTAAAAAGTATCCATTTTAGGGATAAACAAGCAATTTGAAGTCATAAAGGTGAATTGTAGAGCTAAACTGGAGGCCTGGGGGGAAATGGGGGATTTTGAGTGAAAATGGAGAAATTAGGGCAAGAGTTGTGGTTTTGAGACATAATTCTGCAACTTTGGAGCAAAAATGCCAACTTTAGGGATAAAGGGGCATGTCTGGGGGGAAAATTTGAATTCTGGCAGTTAAAAGGGCAAATTTGGGTCAGAGTAGGGAAAATGCAGGTTAAAATCAGGGATTTAGGGCAAGTCTGCTATTTTTTACATATAATGTATTAATTTAGGGTCAAAACTGTGAATTTTAGGAATAAATAAGAGAGAAATTGATTGTTTGGGGCTAAAATGGAAAAATTTGAGTCAGAGCAGGGAATTTGGGTATTAAAATCCAGATTTAAGGCAAAACTATTGATTTTCAGGCAAAACAGACAGATGGGGGGGGTGGGAACCAACTTATTTGCTTTTCTGGGAGTTCTGGGCCTGTCCCTGAGATATCCAGGCCAAGGGGAACGGCTTCAAACCCTTTCAAGTGTCACTAAAGGCCCAGAGCAGGACGCACGGTCGGGGTGCTCGTAGGGCAGCCAGTGGTGTCGGCTGCCCTGGAACTCAAAGTGGGAATTGCGCTGCTGGCACTGCTGTGCCCTGAAGTCCTCAAAGTGCTTCGGACACTCCTCGGTGCTGCAGAGCTGGAACTCAAAATTGACCCCGGCACAATCATCACCTCCATTGATGGGCCTGTGAGAAGAAAATATTCCAGAGACTTTCATCAGGGAGAAGTTGTTCCCTCTGAGGGTGCTGAGGCCCTGGCACAGGCTGCCCAGAGAAGCTGTGGCTGCCCCATCCCTGGAAGTGTCCAAGGCCAAGCTGGACAGTGTTTGGAGCAACCTGGGATAGTGCAAAGTGTCCCTGCCCATGGCAGGAGGTGGAATGGGATGGGCTTTAAGGTCCCTTCCAACCCAGACCAGTCTGGGATTCTGTAACTCTATGGAATTCTTGAATTTTCCAAAAATGATCCCATTTCGAGGGGCCTGAACAGAATGTCCACCCAAAACCCAAATACCATTGCAAGCGGCCCCTCTGAGGACCCCCAGGTGGGTGCAACTCCCACACCTACATTGGGTTGTTGCACTGGCGCGTGCGGAAGCGAACCCCAGTCCCACAGGTCCGTGAGCAGGAGCCAAACTTGGTCCAGGGTCCCCAGTGTCCATCCTGCTTCAACTGGTTGGTGTTCTTCCACATGCAGTGACCCTTGTAGCACCACTGAGGGAATTAGGGCAGGAAACAGGTGAGAACAGGCACAATCCCCAAATCAAATGTATAAGCACTGTACAGCAACATTTTGCTGCTGCCTGGGGCACATTCAGATTGTACAAGTGAGTCTCCTGTATTTCAAAATAAAGGGAATTTGCTAAAAAAACACACACAGGTATCTGAGTATAATTTTATAATTGAAAATGGACTGGCAGCAGGACACCCACTAATGGGGATATTAAAGGGAAAAATCGGCCACTAATCTTCAGCCTACACAAACATTTGCCACAGGGTGTCTGGACAGTGAGTTCTGAGCAGCCATCCCACAGTAACAGCATCATCTGCTTCCCTGGATTCCTAAAGGCACTTGACAGAAACTTTGCAGATGAGACAGAACCCAAAAAACATAACAAAGAGGTCACAGAACAGGTTTCACCTCAGCTGGAATCTCTGCCCAAAATGTGCTATGGCAAGCCTTGTACAGCTCCCAGAATATCCCAGTGGGAAAGCACAGCTCCCGCTTTGCCCGTGTTCTCGCTTCAGCCCAGGAATGCCAGGCAATTCCCGCTCCCCTCTGTGCCCTTCAGCCCAAATGGATGTAACTGTTGGTCTTTTTCCCAAGACAAAAGAGCGCAAAGGCCGGACTCACTTTTCCTGGGGCACACTCGGTGCCATCGAGGGGAGGTCCTTTCTTGGTCTTGCAGAAGTAGGGATTATCGGGATGGCTGCACCACAGCTGCTTGCACGGATCAAAGGTTCGGAACTGAAAAACACAAAGAGACCAAATGCAGAACATGAGATTGTTTATACTTTTTGGATAAGCAAATACTTTCGTATTTTTTTTTTACACTTTATTTGTATCTTTTATTTTATTTCTACTTTTTGGAAAAGGATCCAACCTACTCCCATAGATTCCATCTCACACATCCCAACGAGCCTAGCATCTTCAGGGCAGTTCTTATTCCCTGCATCCCCCAGCCCTGGGCTAGTGAAAAGAGGAAAGAAGACACCCAGAAGTGGAACAAAAATGGGATTTTTTTTTCCTTTTCTTTCTTGGGATTGCTCTCACCAGTCTGTGCCACATGGACCATGCTGCCACTCATTTTCCCATCATTCCACAGGACCCAGAGGACTGAGTTTCCCCCATAAATATCCCTCTGCTCTTTACAGATCTCTTTAAATACTCCATTAACTGCTGTCCAATGATTATGGCACTGCAGCTCTCCCATCAGGCCACACCCCCTTGCTGTGTGCCTCTGCCTGGGTGTCTGGACGTACTGCTGTGCACATCCTGTAGCCCACGCCGAAGTCGAAACGGCACTGCTCATCCATGGAATAGTTGATGCCTGGCAGCTCAGGAAGCTTGGGCCAGTCATGCTCAAAGGGGTCGTCGAGAAGACAGTCATAAGAGCTATGGAAAGAGATACAGAAAAAAAATACCGTGAGAAGATGTATACTCCCAATTCCTGCCCCATCCCTGGAACTGTCCAAGGCCTGGTTGGGTGGGGCTTGCTTGGAGCAGCCTGGTCTACTGGAAGGCGTCTCTATCCATGCCAGGGGCTTTGTAATGAGATGCGCTTTAAGGTCCCTTCCAACCCAAACCAGTCTGGGATTCTGTGACAATCTGAGGTCTATTCCAAATCCCGCTGGAGTCAGAGGGGTCTTTCCACAGACTTTTCATCCTGAGCAGATGGGCTATGGAACAGCCCTGTGTGAGGACACAGCCTTCGTGGGTCAGAGCTTTTCTAACAGGGATTTGAAGGGAAAGAGGGTCTGAAAAAAGAGGGATCAGAGACTGGCTGCACCGGTGAGGCCTTACTGGATGTATCTCCTGAGCTCCTGGCCGCTGCAGCGGGACCAGTGGTAGCGGTGGAAGGCAGCCTGCACCAAGGGGGCCATGACACTGCCCATTGCCGTCTCGTCCCCACATCTGTTCCCTTGCCCATCGTGCTCCATGCCCAGCCTGAAACAAAGAACCCCCCTCAGAGCTACTGCAAAAACAACTGTAAGGAGAAAGCTATGGAAGAGGTACCAAATCTGAACCACCAGCACAGGTGGTTGAGGAAAGGGCAGTGAAGGACAGTTAAACCAGCTCCTGTCTCCACTGCCTGGACCTCCCAGGTCCCTTCCTGACCTTTCCCTCACACCAGAGAAAAAAAGTTCACCCTGCCTCCCCTTCCTTTCTTCAACCCACTTGTCTCTCCATTGCTTCAACCACTACTGCGTTCCCAAGGGGTTGGAAATAAAACCGGGACAGCTTCCATACAGCCATTAAATCCAACACCCTTGGAGCAAGCAGGAGGTGCAGCACAGCACTTTGGTGTGATCTGATGGTAAAAGTGGTACTTACACGTGCCCAGTCTCATGAGCAACAACAAAGGCTGACGAAAACCCATCCTCATGGTTGAGGGTGCAGCTCCGGACCGGGTGGCACATGCCTGTCACAGGAGCATATCCTACAGAGAGACATCAGGGCTGAGTCTTGTGCTCAGTACATGGATTTTAAATGAGAACCCCCAGTAAACTTCCTCAGCAAAAGCTAACATTGCTCTAAGGCCAGGGCAGCCTGCCTGGCTCCTCATCCTGACCAGTGCCAGCTCTGACACATCCCGAACTTTGGGAGTTCCTTTCCATTATCATTAGTTCCCTGAGGCCAGAGGATGGATGCAGGTGTCAGAGTGGCTGGGATGTCTATAAATGGAAATCTGTGATGAAATATGCAATAAAATAAAGAGGAGTGGAATGCCACATGCATTGAGGTTCCCAGTGATCCCTGCACACACAGGAGTTTGAAGAGAGCTAAGAAGTATATATTTAAAACTCTCAAGAGAGAAATTCAATCTGTGGTTGGATATAAATAGCAAGGACTCATGGCAAGGTCTCCTTGCTTTTGAAAAAGCTTGTGGAATGAACAAGACAGGGAGCTCACAATGCAATTCCCAATTTTTCCTCTTTTCTGGCAGATGCCAGCCAAGAAACACCGAGCCCAGAGCTCTGCTCCAGGTCAGCTGCATTACCTTGCATACCAGCGGGCCCAAAATCTTGCCTGGTTAAGAAGATGGCATGGTCGTGGTGCTCGGCATGGCTGGGGTCCGACTTCTGCTGCTGATAGGCCCAGCGGCACACGTTCTCCAGGCTGCGTGAGGGGTTCCCCCTTTCGATCAGGCTGATGGACTGAGAGAGCCACACTTTAGACCCAGTGGCTCCTAGAGGCAGCCAGTTCAGCAGAGTTTGGATTTTCTGCCCAGGAGGTGAGGGTGGAGAAGAGGCTTACTCACCTTCGCGTACCCCAACATGATCATCCGGACCAGCACGACGTTGATGTGAACACCCAGGGACTCATCGTGGTAAATTTCATTCACCTGAGGAAAAAAAGAGGAAAAATTAAAAAGGAAAAAAAACCCCCACTGATGATACCAAGGGAACTTCCAAGGCCACGGAGATGTTTTTTCAAGTGCTTGTACCACTACAGTCGTCAGAAGAGGATTCAAGTCTTGGATCATTTCCACTCAGTGGAAAGCGTAGATTCACTTCCTGTCATCACATACCCCCTTCACATGGAACTTTGGGAAGGACATGTCAAGCCTCCTCTCACGTTGCATGGATCAGAGCTCAAAGAAAAGGGGATTGGGGAAAAGACTTCAAGTACAAACCCTGGAAATCACAGAATCCCAGACTGGTTTGGGCTGGAAGGCACCTTAAAGCTCATCTCATTCCATACCTCTGCCATGGGCAGGAACACCTTTCACTAGACCAGGTTGCTCCAAGCCTTGTCCAACCTGGCCTGGAGCACTTCCAGTGCTTCTTGTTTTGAAGAGCATTTTTTTTAGGAGCAACTTATACTGCTGCCCTACTTTTTCAAGATCAATTAGAATTCTGTGGTCACTTCTGTACTAAAAAGAGGCGTTGTGGAAGGGAAGTTAGAAAAACAGAATTATGCAGATGGGCCAAAAGTTGTCCTTCTTGAGGCCCTTCCCTGTGTCTGGGAAGGTGAGAAATGTCCTGGCACCAGAGTGTGAAACATCTGCAGGTCCTCAATGAAGTTCCTCATTCCCCTAAAAACAAAATAAATATTATATTACGGGCAACTGGTGAGAAATAAACACCCCTGTTCAGAGGTTGGTGGGTTTGAGCAGGAGTTAGAGGGGTTGTTTTATTTTTCAGTCAGGCTAAACAGAACTTCCCCTCAGGGAAAAAGGTCACTGGGAGCTGTCCAGACTGCGGGCCCTGGCACAAGGATTTCAGCCCATGGTTTAAACCTGAAATCCCTGAGGCTGAGAGCAGTGTCAGCAGGGCAGTGGGACAGAGAATGAGCACAGAGCTCAGGCTGCCTGTCCTGTGAAGCAATCATCCCAAAGGTCAGGTATTCCTCTCTTATTTTCTCCCCATTAGTGAAATGGGGGAGCATTGCTCCCACAAAGGACTGGGCCAGGATAAATGTTCACAACTTACCGTGTGCCAATAGAAAACAGGGGAGTTTTCTAAACACAGGAATGACTTCCCTGGAGATGAAAAGGACCCTATAGCTGACCTTAAGTCTTCAAGATTTCCCCATAACCCCTATTTTATCCCGTTCTCTGGATGGCTCTGGGCAGCAGGGTGTCAGCTCACTCTGCCTTTGGCCCCACAACTGCTCCCAGCAGATGGAGCCACAGGCGTGTGAAAAACATGGAAGTGGTCTGGGACATGGATCAACCCTGCTGTTCACTGAAAAGGTTTTAAAACCAAAAGGACAATATTCTGCAATAATGTGTAATGGAGATTTAATGCTGGTGTTCCACGGTGTATGTGGGAAAAAGGAGATGAGTCTCTGAGTGATGTGCTGGAAAAAATCATATTGGTTGGGTTAAATTCATACAGGAATCATTTTTTTTTCTGCTCAGATTCTAAGTTCTCAAATTTAGAAGCTCTGTAAAACCACCAAGGCATTATTTTTAAATTATTCCAGCAATAAAAGAGTGTAAAACATATAAGAATCATTCCTACATCCATAAAAACATTACTAATCATTATGGGAATAATTATTATGGGAATGGAATATTAATGGAATGCTAATCATTATGGGAATAATTAGTCCCTCATCTTCATCCTTAAGAGATTGCTTTTATTTCCTGGAAAATCTTATGATCCCACTGTTTCTAAGACAGATCTATTGGTACTACCAGAAGGTCTGCTGTCAGAGAGCCATTGAGGGTTTAGAACCCCTTTTCCTCTACATATTTATGCTTTAATCAGTTTTTCTCCAGAACTGTGTTGTGGGAGAAGCTCAGAATTACTAGAAATGGATCAAGTTTACTTTTTTCCCCTTATTTTTTTTCAACTATTTCCTCATTATTGGAAATACCCTCAAATGTGCCCTAGGAAGGAAACTACTGCGAAAAAGATGAATTAAAGGAAAATCTTAAAACCAGAAAACCTTCTCCAGCAGCAGTCAGAATGATCCTGTTGCTATTTTTCCCAAACCTGGTGCTCCTACAAGAGCCCCCAACAGCCATTCCAGCTCCCAAATGATACTCACGATGTTCATGAGGGTGAGGAGGTAGTTTTGGACGTGCTCTTTGCCGTGGAATCGGACAACAGAGTCGTCCACCCCCAGCAGCACCTCGATGTTGTGGTCGTTGTCTCCCGCATGGCGGCGGCGCCGCAGGGTCTCGTTCAGCTGCTGCTCAATGTGGCCATGCAGGGAATTCAGTGCCCCGAGGTCAGCGAGGAGGGACTCTGCAAGGACAGTCTGCCATCAGTGGAGTTCTAGTTCCTATCCCATCCCTGGAAGTGCTCAAGGACAGGCTGGACAGGGCTTGGGAGTAACCTGGTCTAGTGGAAGGTGTTCCTGCCCCTGGCAGGAGGTTGGAAATGGGTGGTCTTTAAGGTGTCTTCCAACCCAGCCCATTCTGTGGTTGCATTATATGACCAATCGAATTCCAGTTCCATTTCAGAAACATCCTCCCAGAAAGCATCCTCACCTGCAGAGTTACCACTTCTCTGAGTAAGATATATCAAGAACCCTGAAGAAATTATTCTTGTGGTATAAGGCTGGGACAAATCACCAGAAAACCAATAAAAAAATTTCATTCAACCACATGGGTCTGTAACTGATCATGGTTCTTACTCCACACACAAAATCCAAGGCAGTAAAACAGAACATGCCCAGGGATTTTTGACAGGTAAAACCTCACAGCTGTAGGATACTTGGCTCTTCCCAAATCTACACCAGTATTCCAACAATCTCTGAGCAACGAACATCAGTGAGGAACATCTCGTGGTGCACATAGTGAGCTGCGTGCTACGGCTCCCGTGTCCCTGTGACAATCAGGAGCATCCCTGTTCCCCCATTCTTCCCAAAAACATACAGGGATCTCCCTGCCCTAGGAAGCCAACTAGAGCAAACAGCATGCAGGATGGAGAAGAGAGAACGGTCCTGCTTTCCATGCACATGGTATCAGGGCATTTTCCCCTATGACGGCAAACTTCCAAGCCTTCTCCTCTGTGCTGGAATTCATGAATGCCAAGGCTGCAAGTCCACAAACCGGTCCTTCCTGTGTCTTCAGACACTCTCAAGTATGCCAGCCCCAGAACAGCACAACAGTGGGAAAATCATACACCCACTCTAATTCCAAAAACCGCTCCAGCTGGCAAAGCTGCCAAGCACAGCATCCAAGGGAAACCCAGCTGGAACGCTGGTCACATTGCGGTGCCCACAACGCCAACTTCCCATAGCTTGCTGGGAAGTCAGGCAAAGGGTCCTCTCCCTAACTGCTGTGCCCAGCCCAAGAAACACCGTGTCATGTGATGGGTTTATCTGTTCTCCTGTCTGTTTTCCATAATGCAGCACTTCAGTGATTTCAGAGCAAACAGCCAGGCTCAACTCCAGGTTACAGGTACTACCCACTGCTGTTTCAGAGGATGCAGTCTGTGGCCAAGCACTTAACAGAACATATGGGATCTAAGTCCATTGAGCCCAACTGTTCCCCCAGCACTGCCAAGGCCACCACTAAACCATGTCCCCAAGTGCCACATCCACACAGCTTTTAAATCCCTCTAGGGATGGGAAATCCATTGCTGCCCTGGGCAGCCTGTGTCAGGGCCAGACAACTCTTTCTGTAAGAAATTTTCCCTGATGTCCAACCTAAACCTTTCCTGGCACATCTTGAGGCCATTTCCTCTTGTCAGATCACTTGTTACTTGGGAGAAAGATAACACATGGGGCAATGGTGAAGAAATACACAGAACCAGTCTGGCTGTGTGAGGATTTGAGCTAGACAGACTAATCCATCCTAATCTCATTCTGGAATTAGCTGGTTTGTTACCTCTTCCTTTTTTTAATTTGCTAGTCCTGCATCACTTACATCCCGATCTTACCTGTAGGAACAGATCAGCCCATGCTCTTGTGCTATGAGAAATGGCTATTCTTGGTTACAGCAGGTGTTTGTCCTAGAGTGTGACTGTAAAATAATGGAACTACAGCTCTTTCTCTGCTATTAAATAAAGCCCAAATCTAATTTCATCAACGCTGTTATCAATCAACCCTCTGTGTACCTAAAGAGAACCCTCAGCCTCACTCACACGGGAGAGTCTTACCATCTTACTTTATATTGTAAAATACATAGGCTGCATTCTGTGCTAGTGATAGAAGCATTCCTTAAATATGTATGTATATACACCTTACATCCATCCATCCATCCATCTATGTTCCTCCCATATGTTCACTCGCCCAATTGCCTAATTTAGCCTTTTTCTGGATATACAGCAAGTTAAAGTATCTAGGGAAGATCCACACCTCCACTAATTCAAAATGAAACTAATGAGAAACCAGTGTGGAACAAATTGAGATCAATCTAAGTCCCTTTCCAAAGACTGTGTTAATGTATAAAATGTCCCCAGGGACAGACGTGTTCTGCAGCTACTAAAACATTCCATTCTGCTATTCCCGAAGTAAGGAAACTAGGCCAGTCCATCCTGTCACTGCCTCCTGAGCCTTATTTTGAAGTGTGCCTTTTGAAAAACCAGTGAAGAAAAGAAGAATAATTTAGTTCAAATGCACATTCCAAACAGTTCCAACATAATTCCCAGTGATTTCCACACAAATTGTGTACACGCAACATTTTTGTGGCGGTGCCGGTACTGCCTAATTGTGAGGGATCAGCAACAGAAACCACCCAGGTCGTCAGGGTGAAGATACGATGACAGGATGTTCTCATTAGGTTTTGGGATGTGCTGGAACTCGTGTGCTTTGATTTATTAGGTCCTTAAAAAACAAAACCCTGGCAAGTTACACATTCTTCCTTATCTTTTCTTGAAGAATTGCCTGAAATTGCCTTTTACTCCAGAAGCGCCAAATGACTTTCTACCACTATCACAAGAGTTTTGTGGCATGAAAAGAATGTGTCCTGACCTAACAGCCCTGTCCCAAAACCCCTTCCCATGTGGAGCACTGACACTGGGACCTGCAGTCTTGACTCCACAATTGGGATCCTTAATACTGTCACTGTCTCTGTAGGAGAGTTTGTTGTTTGCTTAACTGCCGTCAAAACTTCTGCTTGTTTTTTTTTGCGGGGCTGAGGGAAGACTTTGTCTCTACAGCAACCCCAACTGAGCCAGCTGGCCATAAAAATACACAGCTTTACTTGATGTTTCCCTGTATGTTCAAGGCTATACCCATGAAGTGCTTCCAGAAGCCCCTGCAGAGTGTCTCTCTGGGATATTTCACAATAAATAAATATTATCTAGGAACTTTTGATAACACAAAACCAGCCAGCTCTGCTGCTGCAGAAACACAGCGCAGTTACACAAAAGAGAACATTGGATTTAACATTTCCCTCAAGGCAGGTGGAAGAAATCACTTGAGCATTAACAAAAACCAAATCAGAAAAACTCAGAACAGCCCGCAAGTCAAAGTCAGGTTACAAAAAGCCCTTCTGACCATCGAGTCTGACTGTTCACCCATCACCTGGATGTGGTCCACCACTTGAGGATGGAAGTGCTGCTGCACCTGTGAGTCTTGGGATGTGGCAAATAAGGTTTGGTGGTGGTGTCACCTCTTGCAAAGGTGTCTTGGTGTCAGAGGAAGTGTTAGCAGAAGAGAAAGACACTGAAGAATTTACTAATGGAAATAAAAATGCCAGCAACCAGGTTCAGACACAGCTCCACTTTTACAACAGTTTCACCACACTAAGGAATGAAGAAAAGGGAGAGAAGAAGTTCTTGTGACTCCACACGCAGACCTCCTGAGATGATTAAGCTCAGAGTATTACCTCCGTTTATGTTCTCTTCCAGTGGGACCTTTGGAGTGACAGTGACTGGCAGAATGACAAACAAGCAGGGATTAAAGGAAGGTCTGAATCCTGAGGCTGCAGGATTAGTCACGAAATGCAAGAACTCCATGGGCCACAAACAAAGACCCTGTCTTACTTTGTTCTTACACTTGAAAAAGCAAAGGAAACATTCTGGAGTGCCGACTGCTTCCAAGATATATGTGCTTCTCTGGTACCTGAGCAGTTCCAGCTGCAGGGTGACTCTGGGAAGGATGGAGGATTTCCTGCACTATATTCCTTGCGCTGACATCATGGGAAGGCTCTTCCCTTCCACGCACCATCAGCAAAAACAGCTCCTAGCCCTCATTTACACCAGGGCTTGATGCCAGCCACACACTCAGGGAGTCACGTAGAAATGCATAATCCTCTATATATTTGAATTATATTCAGAGCCAACTCAGGATAAACTTTTCCAATAGAAAAGGCTGTAATTTCACCCTGTAATTTTCTTGTCATCACTACCCTCCCCAGCATGAGGCTTTCTAGGACTGCAGGTTATCCTCACCTGGCAGCGAACACACAGAGAACAAAGCCAGAACTGCAGGAAACTATAATTAACTAGGCCTGAATTTAGGTCAACTATTAACTGTTCTTTTTCCATCCCATGACCAGAAACAAAAAGCAAAGAGGAACGCCAGCCAATTCCAGAGTTCCCAGTGCTGGAGGACACGCCTGACACACTCCCTGGACAGTCTGCAACAGCTCTGATCACCACCTGATCAGACACACCTGATTCGTGTGAATCACCACCTGATTTGTGGTGAAAGGGCTTTTGGATCTGTGGAAATTGATTAGGGATGGAACTCTTGCTGTGAGGCTCTAGGATACAATCAAAAGAAGAGGTATAAGGCTCAGGGTCAAACTGAGCTTTTTTGCAATAAAGATATTGCCCTCTAATAATGAGAAGCTGGGGGGGGACACAGGACAAGCAGAGGAGAAGCCAGAGAAGCTGCTCCCTGCACAGCCCATGGACATGCCAGCCCCTTGCCTGGCCACCACTAATACCAGATCACAGCTGCACGCTGGCCTAACATGGCCTCGGGACTTGCCCGGCCTTGCCCTGGCTCATCTGCTCTGCACCTTATTTTTAGCTGGGCTTTAGCCCTAACAGCCAACTTAGCCAATAGGTAGTTATCCTAGAACTACAAACCATGTCCCCTGGAATTCCTGCTTTCCTAGTAGCAAGACATCCCCCCCATTCCCCATTTATTTAATTATTTGGCTCTCTCTCTATATATAGCAAGGATTCCATCATAATTTTATTTTGGAGGTACAGGTGATTTGGTGGTTAGTTTTGTTTGCGGATTTTTTTTTTAGAACAGGTTAAAAATATATATTTACTATGTGTCATTATTCAGAAAAACTTAATTATGGGTAGAGCTGGAGTCTGGCTTTGACCCTGAATTTTGAAGTATGAAAATGTATTAAAAACAGTCTCCTGACAATTCCAGGTCTTTTACTAGGACATTATTACAAGGTGTCACTCTTCCTTCAGTTTAGCAACTTACACATGTAGCTCAGAGACTTTAATAGTAATAAACTGAATTTTTCTACTTTAATCCCAGGAGAACATTCTGTTGAGTAAAGACCAGCATTTTTTTGGACATGTGAGGAAGACTTGAGCATTTGGGTCTGGCATTTTAGGAGACCTGAGCTACACTTTCTGCTGGTGCTTACATACAAACAGAGGACATGGAGAGGCCTGTGGGTCACATATTGGACACAATAAACCAACCAAGGCTGTTCTTTTTTCACTTTACACCACACCAAGTTCTTTGATTCAATATCAATGGGACCCTTCAAACACAGCTGCAATAAAAGGTGAAAAATAAAAAGGAAAAGAAGTCCCATTTTGCAAAATCATCATCTGTATCAATGTCCAAAAGTATGGAAAAAGCATCTATAGGGGCTCTGAAATTTGGTTTGCAGATGAGAAAAATAAGTCAGCAACAATGTGCAGACTGGCCCACTGCTGAGGGGGGTACCTGGGGTGCTGGAACCAAATCCAGTTTGGGTATGGGAGGGCTTGATTTTACAGCTCAGAGTGGCCAGGCTTTACTCCCAAAGTTTCCAGCTCTTAAGATCATCGAATCCACGACTTTCCCGTCAGAAGCTCGCCCAGGAACACGAGAGAGCTCTGCATTAACAACCTTAAAAGCACTCATGCCTTCATGTATCATTACATCAACCCAAAAATCATTTTTACTTCACAAAGGAGTACTCTTAAAGTATCCTTGGATTCCTAACTGGAATAATGCACTGTAAAAGGACAGAGCAATCCAGAAAGGGGGGTACCCACTACATTCTGAAAGCACAGGTTGCATTCATAATTCATCTGCTAATTCAGAACTTACTGGAAGAAGAAATGCTGGATGGCCTGAGCTGTCTGCATTTTTGGGCAGCTTCCCTGAGATCCCAACAGGCTTCACAGGAATTCCAGGGTCTAAATTCTTTAAGCAGGTATTTTCAGCACCAGAACACTACTGTGAGCTTCCAATGCTCGAGGAAGTTGCTTTGGCAGAGATACAGTCCCCCCAGTGCTCATGAACTAAGTCATTATAGCAAGGCCTTAAAATTCTCTCACTCTTTACTCCTTGGCATCTGACCCAGCTTCTGCCAGCTGGCTGAAAGCACGGCAGGAGCCAAGCTTCCTATTTCACAGACCCATGGAATGGTTTGGGTTGGAAGGGAGCTTGAAGCCCATCTCCTTCCGCCTCCTGGCCACAGGCAGGAACATCTTCGACTAGACCAGGTTGCTCCAAGCCCCATCCAACCTGGCCTCGGACACTTCCAGGGATGGGGCAGCCACAGCTTCCAGGGAAAAGACAGTAAGTGAATTTTCAGTGGCAAAGACTGTGGCAAATGGGAGCAGTTTCCACAGTGAGGGCACTAACTACTCCTTGGGTTGCTCATTTCTTTGGGATAAAGGGAGAGCTGTGTTTACACGCAGCTGCTTGTTTATAAAAGCTGTGTAAGGAATGTGCTCCTAAACACGTGGGACCTTTTACTGCCACAGGAACCGTGCAAGAGGACAGAGCCTGGCTGGTGATCCTCTGCAGGCCCAGCCACAGCCTGTTGCATCAGCAAGCAGCCCACTGCCCACTGTCAACAGCAATTACCCTCTGATCACCACTTTATCTGCCCTAAGCCTCTGGAAGTCAGCAAAGCCTGCTACACTGTCCAGACACAACAGTGGGACACCGGACAGAGCCCAGCTCCCTTAGATGGGGATTATTCCGAGCAGGGAGCTGTGCCTTACTCGCACAGCGCACAGACACACCATCCTCCCCAGCCCTTGGGAATGAGGGATGGAGCTTGACAGCAGTTGAGGAAGAACTTGTACAAGCCACCAATGCATAATTTAATACTTCACCTAAATATCCTAAACGCGTGTGCTGCTGCAGCCCCACAAACGATGTAAAACCCCCGTGTCGGAGGCTTGCTGCACTGATCCATGCCAAGGGGAAGGCTCTCCCACCATGATCTATGCAAGGGCAAATCTCAGGAAATAATCTTTGCCTTTTTCCATGACAGATTTGCTTTCTCCTGCCTGTGGAGAAGCCAAAGAGCTTGTCTGAAGGGCTTGTCTGGACAGCAGAACTGCTGTCCAGCTGGGGAGTGAAGCCACAAGCAACTGAGGCAGCTAAGCTTTTCCATTCCAGTGATGACCAGCAGTGAAAACACATTGTAAAAATCCAAGGGGAGAACGCAAGTGGGGACAAGGTGGGGCACAACAACACCATTTTTGCTACTAGAAAAATGCTGAAGGACACTGTGGTGGCAACAGTGGAAGAAGCAAAAAGGTACTTTAAATGTTTCTTTCTGTAAATGAAAGAGACACGAACACGCTTCTCACTGACTTGCTGCAAGTTCTCCTGAACATCTGAGAGACAGAGGAAACCACTACCCACTACCACATCAAATTAGGGATCAGTTAACACTGGGATTTGGTTTCTGCCTGCTGCCTTGGCAGCTCTCCCCTGGTCTGTCTGTGTGATGGAGCTTTGGAATCTGGATAATCCATCTAAAGGTCACTGGCTGGAGTGAACCTGTGACCTGTTACAATAAAACAGCATCATAGAATTGTTAAGGTTGGAAAGGACCTTTAAGAGTCTCAAAAGTCCAGCCACCTGACACCTGAAGTCTAAAAGGCCAAATGAGAAATGGAGGAGGGAAGAGATGAAGCTCTGTCCAAGTGCCAAAACCAGAAGTTTTACATATAAAGAAATCAAAGGAGATTTCTGAATTTAGTGGGCCTTGAGCCAGTTCTGTCCCCCTTTCACAGAAGGTTCACAGAAGACACGGAACAGGAAGAATAGGTGGGCCTGGTTCCATTCTAAACTGAATGAATGGGTACGGAAGGCAAAATTATTCTTCAGCACCCTCAGTGTGATTCCCTCACACGGCCACCGGCACAGGAGGAAACCAAGGATGTGAACACCACGGGCAAGACTCAGCTATCCCATGGCTTCTGCTGAGACCAGCGTTTAAAGGAGACAGGAGAATGGAATTCACAGCAATCACTCACATAAAAGGAGTAACTGAGTGTGCAAAACTGGAAAAAAATGTGGGAAAATATTTATGCAGCCCACATTACCGAGACAAAGAGAACTTCAAACGCCCTGTCAGTGATAGTGAGTCACAAAGTGTGTGGGCGTGTGACAATGGGTCACTTCCTCCCAGTGTCTTCCTGCCCCGTAACTCCTTAATGTAGCTGAAAGCATAATTAATTGTCCTTAATTGCTCAGTTGGCACTAAGTGGATTCCGACCTTCTTAGAGGACAAAGTTCAACAGCTGGGTTTGGGAGTCCAGCCTTCTGATGAGCCCGTGCACCTGCAGTGACACTGGCCACGTCCAAGGCAGGCCTCCTCCACCGCTGCAGCCGACTGCCAGGCAGCAGCTGTGTCTGCAAACATGAGGGGTCCCTTCCCACCCCAAACACTCCAGGATTCCACAATCCTATGATACACATACACTGCATTTGGATACATACATTGGATTACGATATTTAGGTATTTATAAGGTATGTAAACCGGAAGTTTTGCAGAGTTTCATTTGCCCATCAACCCTACCTCCAGCTGAAATCCTTGATTTTTTAATTAACTTGCAGACAAGAACTGACTGAATTAATGGAGTAATTTTTTTGGAGGAATAAAAAAATACATGAAGTGGGTTATTATAAATATATTCCAGCTAGCTGTGCTGGGTCAACAAATTCTGATTCTTTGTTGAACAACAGTATTCAGTGGCACACAGGCAGATTATGTGAAATCACAGAAAGTCAGTCAAAGCCTCTGCTGTCTCCCAGTCAAGTGTATTCTAGAAGGGAGGATTTTAAAACTGGAAGGGCTGACAGGGAGAGAATAGTCCTGAAGTAAAAGCCAGCTCTCAATTCTAATAATTCCTTACGGAGCAGAACCTCATCTACCCACAGCTCTGTCTATAATTACACGGAGTAAGTGTGATACACTTACAAAAACCACACAGCCTGACACTAGACATACTGACATCACACTATTTTCAGTGAAAAAACCCAGCAAACAGGCAGCTAAGGAGGGCTGATTTTCACTGTCACACCACAGAACTGGTTTGCAAACAAGAGGGTCCCATCTACACTTTCCTGTGGCCATTCTTTGGGGGGAAGAGTTTTCTGCAAGGCCCAAACACTGGCCCTCAGAAACTGACACAGATTTTTTTTCATGATGGACCCACACCCCCTTTATACTTTCCTTTTTTCATATAGACTCTTACACAACGAAGCACTTTTTTTTCCTTTCCACCTCACCAAATTCCTACGAGTGTGCCAGCCTTGCCTGCACCATGCACAGATGTGTTATGAATCTAACTCGCACTGTTTCCACACAGGATATTTTATCATTCCCCTCTCCTTTTCCCCATCCTGATCCTGTCCAAAATAGCATAGAGTCATAATCATAAATTCTCCTATTGTGACCTGAAAGACCATTTTTTCAAGGACTATTTATCTTGAAAAAGCTGTGATTAAGGAGAAGGAGTTTTTCAGCAAGGTTCATCCCTGCAGTCTGCCATGGGAGGTGAGGTCTGCTGGAAGCATCTTCCATAGGGAATTAGTATTTCTTTCTATCCAGAGCCCACCTTCTCCCTCCTGACACTCAAAAACACTCAGATAAAACATAAATTTCCAACTCCCATATACAAATTAATTCAAATAAATTGGAACATTATTGCTGGAACCTCAGCACAATGTGTGAGTATCCAAAATGCCATTTATTTGTGGAATGACACTTGACCAAGCATTTCATGCCCCTTCAGTAACACTCTCTCAATGAAGCTGCTCCTCAAATCCAAGGAATTTTCCTGTGAGAGGAGAGCTGCCAACTTTCCCTCTTTGGCGAGCAGAGTTCCATTCTTGCACCTCTCTCCGTTTCCTGCACAGTGTTGCTTTAATGAGCCCTCCAGTCTGGTGGAAAGCTAACAGAGACAGCGAGAAAAAGCATAATAATAAAAAGAAGAAGAACCTGAGAGGGGAGAAGATTTAGGAAGAATTTTCCATTGAATATACAATGGGCCTGACTAGAAATATGACAAAAAGGAGACAGTTCTCCTCTGCAAAAGGAGGGAAAACAGCTCAAGTGTTCATTTTAGACATATAAAAGGACCTCTTAAGCTAAGTAATAAATTTAATGACTTAGAACTAAAAAGAAGAAAAGCTTTGTGAAATATTGTGTTGCAGAAAACGCAGCAAGAAAGACAATCCTATGCACCGAAAGCAATCAAGAGTATGATTTTCAATCCTGTCATCCAAAAATGCAGAGCCTTCATCTTGGATTCAACCTCTAACTAACACAAAGGCGAGCTTAGCTGGGCTCTGGATCCCAGGTTGACAGTGTGTTGCAGGGGCTGAACTCCCAAAGGAGGATGGCAGTGGGAATGATGTGAGAACGGCAGTACAAGGTGAGAGAAATGCTGCTCAAAATTAGGAGACAACAGGATCAACCAATGTAGCAGAAGAGTAGAAGTGGCACAACAGCAAATAAAACTAATTACAAAAAAGAAGCGTATCCAAGCATTAGTCACGGATAATAAGCCTCTCTTTCTCGCCACATGGAATTTCAGCCATTTCTCAAAATTCCACTGGCATAAATATAAAGGAAAAGCTCCAACTATAAACTGTCACTGAATGCTGTTGAACTCGAGCTCCTGCTTTTTTTTCCATGAATGCACTGTAAGTCAGCATTCCAAGAGCAACAAATGTCTCAAAGCCCAAGCTATTTCCCAACAGTCCATGGACCACAAGAGTGTCCAAGATAACAGTGAAAATATGCACAAGGCCATTCTACCCAGATACCACATCCACAGAGGAAGGGGGTGTCCCAAAAGCACAGGCTAATATTCACAAAGGGGTCTTGGGTCGGGGCAGCAAACAGCTTCAAAAACCCAACTGAGCACAAAGATCACTGAACTGCTGACCTGCAAATCCTGAAAAAAACAAATAACATCCGAGCCATTAGTGAGACAGAGTATCTGCTTGGGACTTGGGAAGTTTGATTTGGATAGAAGCTCTGCCACTGTGGAACAGCCACTTCCAAACTGTGGGCATCAACTTACCCACTTCTACTTGGGGTAATAACCTGCAGTGTCTTTGAATATCCCACTCCAGCTGCAAATATCATCATCACCCCAAAGAAGCCTTCACAGAAGATTCTGAAAGCAGCTTATTATGTCCTAAGTACCTAAAAGGTTTCACAGATGCTCTTGGTTGTCCAGTTCTGCTCTTCCACAGAAAAACAGCTGAGGGAACTCATTGTCTAGCAGCGCAGCTTTTCAGTTTCTCCCTGGCTTTCCAGCTTCTGCCTCAGCTTCCCTGGCATTGCAGACATAATGCTATCTTTTACCCATGCCAGTGCCTCACCACTCTTATTGGAAACCTGTACAGGGACTGCAAAGTATGGAGCTATATGGAGATACTGGCAGCTGGAGCACCTGTACACTGTGTGCCATCACCTGTGAGGTTCAGAAAAGGGATGGTAAATTCAATGCAGGGAGTTCTCTCTCTTTAAAGAAATGAAGAGTCTAATTTCTTAAGGCTTTAAGAAGGGAGACAAGGCAGCTGGAGGCAGAGGACTCTGGATTTCCATGGAGCCTTACATCTGATGAACAGCTGTGAGTCAACCTGCATGGCAAAGGCTCAAGAATACAAGTACTCAGCTTTAAATCCTACAGACACAGAATGACCTGCAGGAGACATTGCTGCCTTTTCCCCATTGCCTCCTCACTCAAATGCCACCATGTTCTACTTTGTACGGGAACAAACATCCTAAATTAGTAGTATTAGAGGGTATGATCAAGAAACAGGCATTTGGGGCATAGTGCCTATGGAATTTCTCTCACTATCAGAAATTCTAAGTGAGCCTGGAGATGGAAAGGGAACACATCTGTTCACTGCAGTGCTGGTGAGACGTTCCTAATAACAGTGCAGATGTTTCCAAATGGAAGTGGATGGGATGTCCAGATGGCTTTCATTGTCCCATTTTTCCAAGCAGCCTGACAAACTTCAGATGTAAAAAAATAAATATGAATGATGATTCTGTCTCACCAGCAAAAAAAAAAAAAAAAAAAAAAAAAAAAAAGTTTGACAAAGAGCAAACGAAGCAGACCTGAGGAGGTCAGAACTTTATCAGCCCTCCTCCAATTAAACCAAGTGTCTAATCAAGCCCCATAACATGGCACAGTGCTGTGTGAGCCGTCAAAAACAGATACTTTTAATTTATTTATCTCCTCTTGTGTTCCCTATTAAAGAGCACTGTTAACTAAAGGAAGACTGATTTTTACTTCTAGTAGTAAATGTTCTCAGCATCAGAAACTCGGAAGCTTTGAAGTCCTGGAAGTAATGAAACTATATTGTTACTTATTCTTGACAGGGAAAACTCTGATTAAGGAAAAGGGCTTGAAATAAACCAGGAAGCAACCCCATAAAAGCAAATTGAAAAACAGCATTAAACTACCAAAGCAGAGGTTCAAATGCATCTGTTTGCAAATTCACTTGTAATCAGGAATAAAAAGAACATGGAGTTGGGTATGGAAGAACCTGAGTAGAACCCAGGGACAAGATAGTGCAATTTCAAGGACTGTTCAGGACAAACTAAAACAGATTAAAAAATTAATTACATGGTTTCTGGATACTCGCTGCCTGTTGGTTAGAACTGAGCATTCAAAAAGTAAATAAATACAGGATAAATTATTTTGTGAACTGGAATTTTATTGCTATCATAGATCTATGGAATACAGGGCTTTTGCTGAAAATCAACAACATCTATGATGCTACTATTATATCATCTGTGATTATATCAATTAGAGTTTCTTCATAAGCCACAGAGTATAATGAGTTTCACTCTGAGGTACTCCTCAGGAGTTTTCAAAACTGGTTTTGCCACAGATCAAAGGACAGCAAGGGATATACTTGGAATTGCTCTCAGTCTAGAAGCACCAGATGAATTTCTCCTGTTCCACAACATGATTTTTAAGTAGACTTTGAGATATTTGCTCCATGTCATGAGGAAACATGGAAGATCAGAACTCAGTTTCACCGTGGGCTGGCCCTGAGCTTCCTTTCTGCCCTAAGCAACAGGAAAAAAAACCACAACGAATCTTCATCATCAAATCATAGGTACTCAAAGGCAAATGAAAATGATCATCCAGAAACAAAAGAAGAAAAAGACACTAATTTGTAGCTGGCTCCTAATTAGCTCCCTAACTTGGTTAGCAAGTCCAAGACCTAAGTGAAAAGTACATCACTATTTGGCAGAGCAGCCTGCAATCATGCCCAGTGCTTCTGCCCGAGCTACATTTAGAGCTCCTAAGAAACATCCTCAGCAGCTTCTTCTCTTCCCCAGGGTCTTCCCCTGGGCTACAGACAGTTTCCACTATCCCAGGTTGCTCCAAACCCTGTCCAGCTTGGCCTTGGACACTTCCAGGGATGGGGCAGCCACAGCTTCTCTAGGCAACCTGTGCCAGGGCCTCACCAGCCCCACAGGGGAGAATTTCCTCCCAGTGTCCCATCTAACCCTGCCCTCTGGCAGTGGGAAGCTAGCCCATGCTGCAGACTGCAGAACTCCCCAGACCCACAAACTTTCACTCTCTGCTTGCAAAGACCTTCTCAAATCTCACGATACCACTCCACAGCACATGGACACACAGTGCAGAAGAACCTGGACAGGAGGGAAGAGGGTATACACTAAACTGGTAAATGATTACAGCAGTAACTTTGACATGAAACAGAGGAAAGACATCTAAACCCTTCAGCCCCAGAGGCTATTTTGATGCTCAAGGGCAACCACAGACCCATCACTGACTCTCCCACTGATCTGACTTCTGTAAATAATTAACAGTTACTACTACCTCTTACTTTAATACCTCTAAGAGATTTATTGTCAAGGAGAGAAAAGCACAACTACTATTCCTCCTGGAAATTGTGACTTTATGTTCCCTGGAGCTATTAGTGAGGGGAATTGGAATGGCAGATTAAAGCTCTCCTTTAAGAAAGCACAAAGTTCCTTGGATGGCCTTGCATCACCTGTTACTGTTTCCAGCAGAGACTAAAAAAGCTCAGTTTACACTGTGTTTAACCCTGTTGCAGTTGAAAAGTTATTATCTGAAAGATTTTAGGTATTATAAGGATTTTGCACAAGATGATCCGTGTATTTGGAAGTTTTTATTCTAATTTGCACAACCAGGAGGTGTTGATTTATTATTTGATGTCTGTAGGATTACAGAACACAGGTATTTGGCAAACAAATAGTTATCCAAACTCTGTGATCCAGATTTTGCATTTATTGCTACAGGACAGTCATTTCACACAAAAAGACAGCACTTGCTAATCAAGTGTGCCCTTCCACACACACTCACAGCCCACCACTCCCTGTCCTCCATGGAGGATGGCAGTGTCTGAATCCAGCCTTCTCCAGATATCTAGGTCCATTGCTAGGCATCCCATGCAGAAATAAGGAAGAAGAAGGAAGATCCTCCCCCTTTCTAGCCACCTGATGGACCCAGCCTGTTGCCAGGAACAACGGGAAGGACAAACCCATTCCCTGCAGGCACGTCACTGGCTGCTGGGAGGCAGCAGCCTGCTTGTTACCTGGGTGGAGAAGTAAAATGCCAAAGGAGACACAAGGACACGCCTCCTGCAGATAGGTCCCCAAACCTTTCCAGGGAATGCTTAGAAATAGGCCCTGCCAATAATGTTGCAAAGGAAGACACACCAACGAAATGCTTCCCTTGGCTACTCCTAAAGTACAAGCCAGCTAAGCTCTTCATCCCTCCCTGGGTTCTCTTCCCAAACCACATGGTATTTGGTGGAATCCAACACAGAGTTCCCACAGGTCAGCCTCTCTCCGTCACCACGCACAAGAAGTCAGCTTCGTTGAGACATCAATTCCCTCCTTTCTAACTCTAACTGCAGACTCAGACTTGTGTGAATTTTAATAACCTCCAGAACCCTAATTATCTGGCTGATCCTGTCCCATGTTATTGGAATACTCCAAAGAATGATTAGACAAGGTATTCTGGAAAAAAAAAAAAAACCTGTTTTCTTAGCAAACAACAGCTGGGTCATGCTGTTACTCTGCAGTGTTTTACTATTGCATTTTGGAAAGATTTGTGCACTTGTGTAACCCAGAAATGGATCTGAAGAAATTCAATCCACTGGGAGCAACGTGAAGTATGAGGCTGATGTTCTCATGTTAGTCATTTCCATCCGCGTTCCTGTCAGCTCCAGCTGCCCAACTCTGTGTCATCCCACACACAACAAACCAGATAAGTTTATTTATCATTCACACCATGTTTGGAAGGGATAAAGGGAAAGGTGTAGAGAGCTGGGACATCTTGGTATAATAAATGGGGCACAGCAAGATTTACTCCACAGTAACCCTACATGGACCCCACCAAATGCAGGAGTATGGCGTTCAAATTGCTCGTTCAAAACACAGCAGATGCATTTTCCTTCTCTGTCATAAACCACGGATGCCAACATCTCATCCAGGTATTTCCAAAGATAGAAATGAATTAAATTGCCCTCAGTTTGGATTCTTAGGCTGTTTCTATAATCTTCCCATAAATTTATTGAGCATCAAACCCATTAAAAACCAGGTGTCTCACAGTGGGGTAAAATGCTAAAACTTCAGAAAATTCAGGACAAAGTCCAGCAAGAGCCTTATGGTACAGAAATTACCCTTTTATGTTATGACACAAACTGCTATGTTTTAGCTCATTTTCCCATCAAAAGCCTGCTGCAGAACACAGACTGATTAAACACAGCTCTGTGCCCCCAGTGAAAGAGTCTCTCGGTGCTCTCGTTTCGGTCCTAAGTTTGTAGGATGCGCATGTGAAACACATGAACGAGCCTCAGCCCCCGCAAGCTGTGGGAGGATTCATTTCCTCTGGTTCCTGACCTCTAATTCACATAAACTCCCCCTGATAAGGCAGCTCCTCTGACTCTCATTCCCATATTCTCAGAGAGTGCCACCCTGGTACCTATGTCCTGGTCCATAAAAAGCACTTTGAACCATCTCATGTGCACCTTTCTGCTCAAACTCAGCAGCAGAGATGAGCCACTTCACATCCAAGCTAGGGACCTCAGTCCTACACAGGCCACCCAAGGGTGATCCTCACCTTGGCATGTCTCTCCTAGATTCCTTTGAGAATGTCATCTATGAATCAAACCTTCACATAGGACCAGCTGCTTACACAATATTTTAAACCCTCTCCTCTCTGTTAGCACTACTGTTTATTGAAAGTATTCTTCTTCCTATGCAATTTGGGGGCAGAGGGAGTTTTTATTGGAAAATGGTATGAGCCTTGGAATGCCCGCAAGCTGAATGTACTGACCTGTCTCCATTTTTTGAATTTTCCCTTCATACAGATTTTTCTGTGTGTTTTACTACTCTGGCACTGGGTGCCTGCAGCTGGAATGAAGCCTTTATTCTTGGTTTTATTTAAAAATCATTTTCCTTTGTTATTGCCAAGAATAGAAGACGACTTAAGCAGATGGATGTTCCTGCTCTCATCATCAGGCACAGCCTCCCCGACACAGAGAGAGCACATCAGTCACTTCACAGCACCTTCTGATCCACTCCTGCTCAGGCTTTTCTTTCTTAAAAAAATTTGTAAGCTTTTCCTCACTATAAAGTCTGTGTTTCCCTTTGCTTCCTATCACTATCACCAACACTCCTTTTCTTTTATACCATATTGTGCTCTTCCTGTTCTATTTGATTACCATTTCCTTAAGCAAACTGTTACCTGGAAAAAAAAAAGAAAAAACCCAACCCCACAAACTATATTCAGTGAAGGACTTCAGAGTATCCACTTCAGTTTCAATGTAAGAGGAAAAGGCTAAATTAAAAGCAAAAGCTCCAGAAGTGCTGGACAAAGAACAGGATGTCCTCAGACAACGCAGGTTTTTGCCATCAATACAAGTTATTGGTGGCCCTTTCTTGGGGGACTACCAGAGAGCTAGAGAGAGACTTTTGACTGGATATTAGGGAGAAATTGTTTCCTCTGAGGGTTGTGAGGCCCTGGCAGAGGCTGCCCAAAGAAGCAGCCCCATTTCTGGAAGTGTCCAAGGCCAGGATGGATGGGCATTGAAGCAAGCTGGGATAGTGGAAGGCGTCCCTGCCCACGGCAGGACGTGGAGCAAGATGATCCTTAGGGGTCCCTTCCAATACAGACCATGCTGGGATTCTGTGTTTATACAAGAATGTCCATACTGAACAGAGGATGTTACACAACATACTGTAATGAGTCTACACAGAAATAATTTCCATCTTCCCCATTGTTCTGATGCACAAACTTGTGTGGTGGGCTGTGCAGCATCAAAAATATCCTCCACCAGAACACAGGTCATGAGAAATTCTGCTGAGAAAGAGTTCAGACACCCTCCGGCACAACAGTGTCCCTGAGAACCACTAATGTGCCTGGGGAAGTGCACAGGGAGGTCTCCCAAGGAGGCAATAGTCTTCCCACTCTTCTACCTTCTATTCTAGGGTTTCATTCCCAGGCAACCAGGAGCAATTCCCAAATAATTTCTTCCTCCTACATGTTTCCCACCTGGGACAAAGACACTCGACGCCAGCGCCATGGCAACCCCATCAGATACACAAGCACTTTGGTTCTTTGGGGAAAATGAAAATTCTGAAAGGAAGCTGGGAGATAAAGGCTCCTACTCCTTGTTTCCCACTGTTAGGAAGTAATTACAAAAATACTTTCATCTCAAGTGCTTGCTGGGTGAATAGGTTGTCATTTAAAAAATACTATGGTGTGAAGAGGAGGATGAAAGAGGAAAGCTCCAAGTACATTACCATGCTGTGTAACTGCTAAGCTCAGGGTTGGTTGTCATCATTCTACCATACAGAAGAGCACAGAAAAAACAATAAATGAACAAACAGGAGGAAAGACAAATTGAATAATCGGTTATCAGCTCAAGCAGCATATGATCCAAACCCTGCCTCATCATCCCACTGCTGTGAATTTGAGTGCTCCCACTGACTCCATCGGACTTGGATCTGGTTTTTATGTTTCTGCTTGGGTTTTATTTTACCACACTCCTGAGCCAGTAGAACTTGCACAGAAGGCCTCCTAGGTGCAAATTTGATTGTAAATTCTACAGGCTCTTTGCCTGTTCCTATTGCGTCTTGAGCGCTTTCAAGGAATAAGGTTAATGATCACACATTTCAGTGATGCTTCTCAGCTTATTAACAGGGAGCAGCTTCTTTTCATCCCACCCAGAGTAATATCATTGTTACACTTCCAAAACCTCCCAAACTCAGGCTTGTCCTGGGAGCATTTCCTTCCATTCCTGAGTAAAAAGCTGTTTTGGTGAGAAAAGTGTAAGGATTTATTTAAATCATGTTTTAACATGACAGCCTCATACACTGCTCTGTTTCTTTCAGCTCTGTCTGCACAGCTCATTCACTCTCTGTCCCTCAGACCCTTCACCCCCAGCATGGAGACTTGGACTTTGTTCCGTTTTACCTTTGAGGATAAGTATTTTTTTATTTAAGAGACATTATGTGGGAGTAACACAACACGAATGCTGACTACCTGAAGTACTCAACCCAAATGAGAAGCGCAGATGTTCAGTGTCTTTAGGATCAAGACTTAAATGACTGGGGAAGTCGAGCTTACAAATGTCATCCCAGGACAATCTGACATGGAAAAGCTGTCAGGAGACTGTCGTGTATTTACACCCATGGAGACCTCTAGACACCGTCCTGCTCTGTGATACGATTCCCAGACCAGGCCTAGCCAGATGCTTATCCCAGATGCTTAAAAACAAATGTCCAGCGTCACATCCCACTATATTTAAATGTTTTTTCAATGGGTGGGATTTCTCATGGGAGGTCTTGCCTTCTATCCCACAGAAGAGGAAGAGCTTCCTTTGTCCAGGGGAGCTAACCTGAGCTCAGCGCTTCAAACCAGCAAACACCCTGTCTGATGGATCAAGTAGGATTTTGGGTTAATAAAATTATTTTAACATTTGGTGGTCAAGACCTACTCCTTCCCTGCACTGCCTCACCTGGCAGAAGGAAGATCAGATTCCAAGGAATACAGTCAAACAAGATCCTTAGAATCAGCAGACAGATTACCCATGTCATACAAATAGTCAATCTGCCAACACCCTGTCAGAATATGGAAAAATATCCACATTTCCCTGATACCACTGAGTGAGAGCAGAGGCATTTTCGAAGCACAGAAGATACAAAACATCTACAATTCCCTGGTATCAAAACAAACCCCAAATATTCAGGTCCATTCATATGCAAGAGATACTACACACACCAAAATGACTGAAAAGACAGAGGTATAAAAAGGCAATAACTAATGAAGGAATCCTTTAAAGGGCCTAAACTGGTCGTGCACACACACAAAGAAAAATTCCCCACAGCAATGGGGCAGGATTTCCAATCTGATTTCTTGAGTGTATCATATAAGGCTTCTAAAGAAACCAGTGTCTACACAAAGCAAATTATGAAAACAATCCATGCAAATTGCCACTGTCATTCCCTAAAGAGGCTGTCCAGAGCCATGGATACCATCAATAGAAATCAGCACAGGGTGCTGCTCCAGGGTGGGAAGGCTGAACCAACGCTATCCAGCAGCTTGAGGCATCCCACTATCTTCCCCAGAACCCCACACATTTCTGGTTCCCACTTAAGACAGCTCAGTAAAGCTTCATCAAAGGGATAGCCCTAAAGGAAATAGGGAAAGAGAAGTGGGTAGGTGTGCTGACTTCCATGAGAAAACCGCATAGGAACCAGTCCGTGCTCCTCAGCACTGTGATCACTGCTCAAACCTTGCCCTCAGGATGGCAGCTTTTTGACTTTACAACTCCTACACTCTGTCCAACTGTTTGAGCAATGTCCAACCAATCCCCAAACGTTGTGAAGTCCTGCAGGAACACCAGATGTCCTGTCAGGCTGCAAGCTCCTTCCACATAGCTAGAGCTGGAAGCTTCTCTCTTAGAAAACCGACTTGTTGGGAAAACATGACACAGCGTGTCCTGTGTGACTGCCGAGAAAGGCTGTCACACTGGTTCCAGTTCTGTGATGACTTCATTGACAACAACAATTTAAAGTACTTTTTTATCTTAATGGCTGTTTTGCTGAGTCATCTGTTACTGAAAATTTGGACTGTTGTGTGTGCTGGCTGAACTCCCAAAGCGTGAGCAGGCCATACTCTGCATGGCTGCCTCGAGCCCAAGCACGGTGGTGGGGGAGCAAGGACATAGAAGAAAGAGGAACATTTTCATGTGCAGCTCATACCAACCCAACAACTCAACCACTGCAAACATTTCCTCAGGCTCCACAGGCTTGGGCACCTTGCTTTAACCTTCAGCAATCTTCAGGTTGGAAAAGCCCTCCAAGATTGAATTCAGCTATTGCCCCAGCACTGCCAAGGCTACCACTAACCCAAGTCCCCAAGTGCCACACCTACACGACTTTTCAATCCCTCCTGGGATGGTGACTCCTCCACAGCCCTGAGCAGCCTGTGTCAGGGCTTGACAAGGCTTTCTATTAAGAAATTTTTCCTAATATCCAATCTAAACCTGCCCTGGTGCAATGTGAGGCCTTGTCCTCTTGACCTGTCACTTTGCACCTGGGAGAAGAGACTGAATCCCACCTGGCTACAACCTCCATTCCAGGAGTTTTGACCTCCTTTCAGAGAAGGTCTCCCTGAACCTCCTCTTCTCCAGGCTAAACCCCTCCCAGATGCATGAGCTAAATTGGAATGGCCTTGCTGAGGTACCAAAAGCCAAGCGCCTCTAGTTCTCTGCATTTTAAGTACTACTTCTTCTATTTCCCAAACCCTTTCCAGTTCCAACAATATGTGAACACAACGTAAACAGAGGAACGTGAAAAGCTGAAAGATACTGAAATAAAGGCAGAGCACTGACGGGTGCAGAGCTGCTCTTTCATCCTGAGCCCAGAGCCACAAAACCCTCAACCTTCAACATGCAATGCCTTGGCTTATGAGGATTTGTGTAATAGTAAAAAGACACACAAGAAAATGGATTAAACTACACAATGATAATTATTCTCAGACATGGTAATTATTCTCAGATGGACCAACCACATCATCTTCAAAGCAGAGGTGAATTCTTGGATGTGACAAAATATATCTGATAAATACAACTGCCTTCAGACTGCTTTCAGTCAGCAACCAGCAGATGGAAGAAAACAATACAATTGGCAAAATTTTGCTGTTACTCAGAAAGAAACAGGACCTACACTTTAAACAGGAGTTGTACAGCCTCCTTCAAAAGTTTCCATAGGCTGGAGACACCTGGAATAGATCTGCAAGCAACCCCCACAGGGTACTGTACCTTCTGTGTGGACATCAGGGAGCACGTCGGTGGGATGCTGCGCTACCGCCGACCGCCTGTACACCATGTGGATTCTTCCCTTCTCCTCTTCCATCTGCTTTCCTCGTTCCAAAGGCTCAATGAAGTATTCATCCTCATCAGTTCTTATCATTCCAGCCTGGTAAGGAAGAGAGAAAACAAGTCCATATGCCATTTTAGAGCCTTAAGACCCAGCTTGAGGCTCTAAAAACAAATACCAAGAGGGATGAAGCATAAAATGCTTGCAATACTACTGTAACCCATACATTTCTTTCCCTCCCCCCAAAAAAATTCATCAACAAAAAGAGCTTGAAGTTACCCAAATGAATGGAGATGAAGGACAGAGGCAAGCTATGCATTTTCAAGTGAATCCTCCCTGTAAACTGTAGTTCCAACCCAGTGCTTCCTTCCCCACAGCCAGAGAGATGTCCAGGGAGGTGCTCAGAGCACGTATTTCTCAAGGCTCCCTTGGAGAAAAGGCTGTGGTGGATTTTCAAGAAAAAAGTATGTAGTGGAAATTTTTTTTTCCCCACAAAAGCACATTGACAGAGCAATCCAGGAAAGCAGTCTCCAATCTTGGAATGCTATTAATTTTACTACTTTTTTCTTCTAAATTAATGACATTCAAAATTTCCCATTCAAAATTTCCATCCACTGAAGGAGGCAGGTTGGAATCCGTGCTACTGCGGAGTTCTCCAGAGCTGTGCTCAGGATTCTGTGAAAGCGGGAAGACAACAGGACCACCAAAATCCAAACGCAGCCTTTGGGGCATAGTGGCTGGAATAAACCTGCCTGTTCCCAGCACCACCTCAGCCCTGAGGCTCAGGGAAGTGGATTAACTCCTTGGTTTTCCTACAGACTCACTACTCCCATGGGAGAATCCAGAAGAAACCTGCCCGAGGTCCCATCAGCATCCCATCTGCATCTACCTGGCTCCCCAGTATCTGTAGCTGCCTAAATGAATTCTGAGCATCAATTCCTTTCATCCTTGCAGTTCCTCCAGTCCCCCTTGATCCAGAAGAGATGGTGCAGAGTGAATAGAGGGAATACTGTGGAGTTAGAGAGATGCAAGAGCAAGTGCTACTGGAGTTCATAATAAAAGGTACGTGACAGCAAGGCCAAACACAGCCTGGCCCAGGCAGCCCACCTAGGAGGGCTTCCCAGAGGACACCAAACCTTATATCCTTTACTGGACAATCCATGGATGGAGTAAAATCTGGAAAATAGTTTTTTTTTTTTCCCCTCCCAAAATGTAAAAGACAAGCATAAGGGAATAAGAAACAATATAAAGCCTTGAGAAAATAACCTACAAGAGCAGGTTAAACTAAGGAATCACTTCCTGAGCCAAAATCAACAGTATTTAAGGGGGAACATGATTCCCTATAAATATGCATGGGGTGTTTGTAGGGAAAGAGGAAAGAGCCATTCATTCAGAGAGCACAACGGAGAGCTGTGAAGTGTCCATTAATGGCCACATTTACCTTCAGTATTAAACATTATGGGTGGGATTTCCAAAAGTATTTTAGGAAGTCAAATGCCCCCTTTTCTAGCGGTTTGCAGTATGGGTGAGGCAGTTAATTCCCAGGTGAGCTTTGGAAAGGCCACCCTCAAAATGTCAGGAAGTTTGTTCAGCAGTCACACTGATGGCCATTATCAAGTGCTTCTAAAACTGAGCACCAGAGAGTAGGAAAGGTTTTGGGTTGTTAAACCCATCCTACCATCCCAAGGTCAACACCACAAGGTTAGAGGATGCTCTCACCTTCTGCTCCCAGTCTCCATGCCAAACTCTGCTGGTATCTGTATTGGGAACACTTTGTAAGACACAGAATGTCTCAGAAAGAAGATAATGTTATAAGTTATGTTTTTAATCTGTCCTTAATGCCTTTGTACAACAAAGAAAGAGTTTTTCAAACACTGATGTGACACCCCGGGGAGCTGACACGTTAATTAGCAGCTATTTCTCCTAAGCCAGCTCTGAACAGTGGGAGAGTAGATCTCTAAAGCTGCTTTAAGCATACCGGCAACACAATATGGGAATTCAAGATGCACAGAGCTTCCCTGCATCTCTCTACATGAGAATGTTCATTTGTATTACAGACATCCTCTGTCTCAGGATCTGCACATCCCTCTGTCATACACAGTAATTTGGAAACACCACGTGCTGGGTCTTCACTGGGAAGAGTTGAAATGAAACTTAATGTGATGTTAAGTTTCAGGTTTCTAAGCTTGTATCTCCCCTTGGAGATATAAGCTTAAAAAATTGAAATTTAACATCACATTCAAGGCTCTACATAATCTCCAAACATAGCAGGCTGTTAATCAGTGGAAGCAGATTAATAAGCAGGTTGGAGCTTGCTCAGCAGCAGGAGGCTACATGAAATGGTCATCCTTATCAAGAAACAAGCAAGAAAAATATCAGGAATGAACACAGGGATCTAAGGATGCCAAAATCCCCTTCCCCTCCAGAAGGTGGTTCCAACTTGTGAACCCTTCAGTCACACACAGGTGCAAATATGGACTGTGCTGTTGGACTCTGCCTAGAAGGGAAGCATGAGAAGATCACAGCTCTCATGAGAGTGAAGCAGGCTTGTGTGAAAGAGCCAGGCAGTTACTTTCCAACCAAGGACACTGAAAGATTCAGTGGGAAAAGGGAGAACTACCTGTGTCCTGTTTTATGGGAGAGACTATGCTCAGGAGGATGAACCTACTTGCTTCAAATAACAAGATCAAGTCCAACACCTGCACCAACATAGGGAACAGACAGGATCTGTACATCAAGAATTTCAAAGCCTGGAGATTTCTGCAAATGCTTTCTCTCCCCCCATCCATTCTTCAAAACAAGGGTGGAAGAAGCCTTTATTTGACTAAGAGAGGCTGAGTATCCTTCACTCTCATGAAGACCAACAGAGGTTTGGTTTATCCAATAAAGAGGGACTCTGCCATGGTCTGGTTTCAGCTGCCACCTGCATTTCCTACAAGCATCCAAAATGGACTCCCCTTGTTTTCCACACAGAATCATGGAATCATGGACTGGTTTGGGTTAGCAGTGACTTTAAACACCAGCTTGTTCTACCCCCTGCCATGGGCAGGGACACCTTCCACTAGACCATGTTGCTCCAAGCCTCATTCAACCTGACTTCAAACACTTCCAGGGATCCAGGGGCAGCCACAGCTTCTCTGTGCAAGTGCCTCACCACCCTCACAGGGAAAAATGTCTTCCTAATACCCAAACCAAACTTTTCGTCCTTCAGCTTAAGGCCACTGAAATTAAATTTCCATTCTATGGAAACTAAATGAATCAACCACCCCACACACCTTAAAAATTAAATGTAGAAATTCATATCTGGAATATATATGGAAAATAAGAACTATCCCAAGTATCAGAATCAGGATACCTGGGCCACACATGGATCATTCAGCTTGTAGCGAAATCTCTTACAAGGCTCTCCACATGTGGGAAGTTCAGTTCAGTAGGTTCCTTGTGCTTCTGGTGTTCCACACCGTTTCAGCCAGTCTCATCCTTGACTTCTCCATCCACCAATGCTTGGACTGCAGCAAAGGACTCAGCAGACAAACCAACACAAGGCTCTACCTCCCAGAAAACACTTTCTTCTCACCATTCTATTGATTGAATTGGAAAACATTTCCAGGGCTTTCCCCCCACTCTTTATCCCTCCTTTTTTCCCTGCTGGACAATCACAGGTGCCTGACAGCTCCATCCTGCCCCTACCTAAATAGAAGCCCTATTGAAAAGCATCAAGAGCTCTGTGTTCCCTCAATTTAATATCCCAGCCCCGGCCGAGCAGACACTGCCTCCTGCCAAGACAAACACCTGGGACCTGGAACGGGGAGGGGGCAGCTTCTGGAGACAGCCCTCCAGTCTAAACTTCTTAAGGAGTCGATAGAAACATGCTTTTATAAAAGAGGTGCTGCCTCGTCTGAAAACACGATTCAGCCCCCAAACACTGCTAGCTTTCACCGTCTCTGTTGGCTTAAGGTGGGTTCACTTCGGTGACTGTGCAAAACCTGCGTCACACCTACCTGCTGCTCCACTTTCCAATCCAAAGGCAAAAAGCTTCTGGAGTTGCACCGAACACTGGTTGATTTATTGGAAGAAAAATAAAAGCAAAGAAGTATGCTTTGCCTGCAGCACATTTCCCTTTGCCAGCCTCCCCCAAAACTGAGCCATAGTGGGTGGACACTGATTCTAAGTTTGTGCAGCTCCAGGGTTATACCTTCAGTTCCTTGGGTGGGTATTATTTCTCATGCTGCAGGGGTTCCGCATTTTGGCAAGAATCAACTGATTCTCCAGGTTTCTTTTCAAAAATCCTCTAGAAGCTTCTCAAGTTGTTGAGTTTGCCCATGATGCCACTCTTCAGTTTATGCCAGTGCCTCACCACCCTCAAAGGGAAGGATTCCTTCCCAATATCCCATCTAACCTGTCCTCTGTCAGTTGAAGGCAATCCCGTTGTCCTGTCACTCGAGGCCTTCATCCCAATCCCACCGTGTTCACACACTCCGACAGGTCCCTCTGGCAGGGAGTGGGAAAGGCATCCAAATGGACATACTTCCCTCCTTTCACATCTTCTGCATGTTATAGTATTTATGGCCTCAAGATACTTGGCATATGAAAAAATACTACACATTAGAGGAATGCTGGAAAAAAGTAATATTGCAGCACAGCGCGCATTTTGGAGAAACAGATGTTACTGATCCTATTGCCGGGTACCTAGAGAGGAGGTTTACAGATGGAATTCCTCCTCCTTCATAGATGGGCCTCCAGTCTCCATGGAAGTGTCTGGCTTTGGGAAAACACCATGGTTTTGGGGTAAAACATCCCCATTTACTAACCCTCCAGCTCCAGCACCCTTGGAGTGCTTCCCAGAGGAGCAAGCAGAAATTCCACAGCTCATTTTCCATCTCTGGAAGATTGGTGTGATATAAAATCCATGTTCTAGGCCATGTTTTATCCTGGCCATACATCTCACAATTAAAGCAAGAGCTCCTGTATCATTTTAGGTTCCATCCTTGAAGGGTATTGAACACTGGCAGCACAGAGACTTGACAACTGAATTATTAACCCAGCACCAGTTTGTGACCAATCATTAATACCAGATTTTTAAATCAAAACAAAAATCTTCTGCCAAGAGAAGTCTTATTTGTTCAGAAGATTCAGAAACAGGATGAAAAGGTAGGAATGTTTAATATCCTCTTCCAAACCATGGGCAATACTTAGAAGGCTCTTAGACAAGCTCCTACTAAAATATTGGAAATCATCTGCCCAGAGGAATTGAAATCTCTCATCATACTAATTGATACCACTTTAAGGAGCAAAAGGCATTTGGAAGAGCCATCAAATTAACTAAGATCCTGTTGAATTTGCACAGAAGAAAATGTCAGCATTTACTGGGTCACTGCACAGGACTGGAATTAAGTTTTTTTGTCGCCACTATAAGAAAATTCCTTTAGGCTGAAATTTCTTATGCTTGGTTTTGATCCAAATGCTGGGTTTTCTTTTTCCCCCTTTCAGAAAATCTAAGAAAACTCAATGGAAGCCCTTAAGAGTTATACGAAAGCACAGAGAAAAAAACAAACTTTGATTTTATGTGGAAAAATATGTCTCTATTTTTTGTTCTTGGAAAACCTACCAGAACTCATTTTAACAGCAAACTACTGCATAGAGCTGGCAGGCCAAATGCTTTGTCCTTAAAGAAGGAGCTGTGGGTTTAAAATATCAGTTATTCAAGAGGGAAAAGTATGCATGGAACATGCTCAGAGCAGTCAGGCACCTCCCCAGTCCCAGCAAATCTCTGTAGAAATATTTACTGAGCACAAGTTTTGTCTTTGTGTCAGCTACAGCAGGTTTTGCTGGGAACTATTTCATGGAGAAATGGTACAGGAGACGGCAAAGGTTGCCAGTTCTGCAGTAAACGTGGTGTTTTCCCAGATCCAGAAGTCATGGGATGACACCAGTTATAGAGTCTTCTAAAATGTGGAAAGGAAAATAAAAAGTGAGGACAAATGATCACCTTCAGAGAAGGGGAAATGAGACCTTCAAGCGCTGAATACACCAAAAGTATAAAGCAAATAAATAATGCCAAAATGTGAAGATCACATGATCTGGATGTCAGCAGCACCATTTCTACAGTGGCACACAAAAGAAATACTGATTTATCTGCTGCCTGTACACAACAGTCAAGAATGCTGCTGCAGCATCATCACTCTTCCAAGGCAACAGAAAACTCAGCCCAAACTATGCGTGAGCAGGAGTCATCTTCACGGAGAGAAGTCAGAGGAGGACAGAAAACTGATGCAGCTTCCTCTGAATGGAAATACTCTGTGGATCAAAAGCTAGGAAGCACCAAAGCTAGTAACACTCACATCAAACTCATAGTTTTAGATTGGTTCTACATCCTTGCACAAAGGAAAAAAAAAAAGAAAAACAAAAATGGTAAAATCTCTCAAAGGGAAAGGAGAAGTAGTTTTAAACCTTTGACCACATATAAACCAAGAAAGTCAAATGACAAAGGGATTTTTATGAGGCAGGGAAGCTGATTTAGTGTTGCACAGCTGTAATTTACTGAAGTTCTCAGCCAAGCAGCAGAAGCACTCAATGAAAACTAAGTATCTATTTAAAATAGAAGTGAAAGCAAAGACTGTTTTAATGGGAAAAATAGTGCTGCACTTTATCCATCATTTCAAGAAGCTCCTGCTGAAACACAGGGGCCAGAGACTGAACCAACTGACTCTTCTTTCCATGACTCTTTCAAAGCCTGGATGGGAGCAAAACATTTAGAGTTGCAGTGTGACCCTGCAAGAAAACTAAGAACAGGAAAAGAGCAGACCAACTCTTTTTCTCAATGACCAGGCACAGTATTTTCTCTCCTGTCCTGCTTACTGCCCCTTTGCAAACATCAGACCGTGTGCCTTGCAGGCTAAATTCCAGATCCAAGTACATACAACACTGAATAAACATGGAACATCAACAAAGCCATTGCTGAACACGGCTTCTGCACCTCCACCCTACCAAATGCAGTTACAAATTCAGCACCAACTCTACCACCAGTGAGAACTTAGAGAAAGGCTACAAGGATTGAATTTTGACAACTCTGACTATTTCAGTACCTGTTTACTTTCTTTACCTGGAATGCACACTTTCCCACAGGTGACATGTGGAGGCAGGACATGAATGAGGAATGAGAGCCCAATTCACACACTCTGTGAGTGTTATCGAGGGTCCACACAGGTTATACAATCTGGGATTTATTACTGAAGCTATAAAAAAGGGCTGTACCTAGTCATTTTAATAAGCTTATGCTATTTTATAAACTGTCAGCTGTGAGCCTCCAGGAATCTAAAAATTTAAGAAGCGTCTGCTGCTTTGGAAACAAAGAGGGAAAAATCCAGAAAGGAAATTCTTTGCCCAAGTGCCCTAAAAGCAGTGTTTTGTGAAAATGCATCACCAGGACTACAAGGTATGATTAAATAACAGCTACAAAAGATATATCCAGAGCAGAACCCAGCCACCAGCCCTTTGTTCCAGACCATTTTTAACCACACACTGATCTGTAACAGCAGTTTCAGCCCCTTAATATATTGCTTAAAAGGGAGGGATTACATGTAAACCTGTGCTTTGCTGCACAGAACGATTTTTCAACATCAGAAATAAATTATAAATAAAAGTCTGAAGTTGTGGCAAACAAAGTGGAGACTTTCCATGAAAAGTCTCCAGGCAGACTTTCTCCAGCTGCCTGTTCCTAAACCCCTTCCTAGAGGATGCTCTCCTCACCTGGCCCCACCCACACTAGACTGTCAAGTTTCTTAATTTGCCTTCAAATATTGTCTCCAATCTAAGGACAGGAAAAAAGAGACTAATATCAACCCTAGTCTCCTGAGCACAATATTTTCCACTCATGGCTACGTACCACGTGCACATTTTGCCCAGCCTGGGGTAGTTGTTAAATTCACAGCTCTGGTGTTCTGCTGATTATTTCAGAGAGGCCCCACAGAGAAGTCCTCCTTTTCTAGAAGGCATCTTAGGTGACATCACAGGTCACTCACTGCATCTCTCCTCAGCTTGGAGGGTGAGGAACTCTGCAGAATGGTCAGAACACATGGGATTGGTTTTCCTTTCCTCTTTGCTTTCAGTTATCTGATAACCTGCTGCCACCTGCTCCTCAACAGAGGATAAGAGACAAACAGCACAAGTTTAATTTCAGTTACCAAGAAGTGCCTACAAACACTTCCTATGAGCCAAAAAGAGCTAAACTACCTCCACCTTTTTGAACAGATATAGCTCAAAGTTGCATTTTTAGTGCCCAAAGCCTCATTTACCATGTCCAGAGCTCCATTTTTTATCATCCAATCAATCCTTAGGGTCCAAGACACATCTTGAGTGTCCAGTCCCTCATACATAGGGTCTAAATCACACTTTTAGACCTAAGAAACTCATTAACTCATTTTTGAGTCATGAAGCCTCATTTCTGGAGCTCAAAACTTGGCCTCTAGGATTAAAAACCTCATTTTTAGGGTACAAACCCTCACAAGCTCCAAACATCCCTTCTGAGGTATAAAGGCTCATCTTAAGGGATCAAAGCATAATTTTTGAGGCCCAAACTCTGTATTTGAAGGTAGGCAGGAGAGAGAGAAGAAGAAATGAGGCAAACCTATCATTAGACCAAATCTAGCCCTGTTAGAAGAATTTATAAAAACAAACAAGAATAAATAAATGGAGCTTGAGCAACCATCTGCATAAACTTTGACTATGAAGTGAGGGTGAAGCACTCATTTGCTTTGAGTGATAAATTTCAGGGAGAAGCAAACCAGAAGCAATTCTATAAAAGAATTTCTAGAGTTTATCATTTTACACTATAGTGACACTTGACTTCTGTCCCCATCGCCTCCCTTCTCAATCAGTGCTCCTACCCTCTGGGTTTTACTCAAGAAGCTCCAGGTCCCAAATGAGGAAATGCATTCCCAAATTTCTGGAGTTCCTGAACTTTGAGAAATCCCCTTTACTAAGGATTACTATGGCTGTGGGAAGTGCTGCATGGCAGAGAGGTGACGGGGATGGAGTCCAGCTGCAACCCATCACACCCAGTTCATCATGCTGCCAAGCACAGTGAAACACCAGTGCTAAGAGCAGGCACAGCAGGTCACGGGAGTTCATGGCAAGGAGGGAATTACTGTGGGAAGAGCGCAGTAGGGCAGGGGAGCAGGAATATCAGAGTGTTAAATCAGCCTAAGATACCGCTGCCATCTGCCCAGAGCAGCACGCAGCTAGAGCTGCTTCCACCTCCCCAGGGTTTGCTCTGCCTTCCACCTCCCCAGGGTTTGTTCTGTCTTCCATCCCCCCAGGATTTATTCTGTCTTCCATCTCCCTGGGGTTTGTTGTTCTTTCCTTGTGCTTTGCCCTCCCAAGGAAGTCCTAGATGATCAGACATCCCATCAACCACAGCTCCCAGTTTGGACTGGAAGAAACCTCCAGGCCCGAGAGCACAGTCCCAGTCCCAGTCCCAAACTCAGGAAGAGTTTCCGATGTTCCTGAGTTTCTACAATCAGATGCTCTGCAGCAATTCAAGTGTTTGTCTCCAAAATGCTATTCCAATACACTAGGATAAAACACCATTGGATCCTAGAAAGATGTTTCTCCATTTAGGAACCCTGCCTTGCTAGCTTGGGGGAAATCATGCTGAAATAGTACCTCTAGAACCAGCACAGGAACAAGAAATAAGCCTTAATAGTTTGGTCCTGATGAAACAATGGTAATAAAAAATGATTTGAAACAAATCAAAATGCCCTGAAACTCCTTGGATCCCATACGCCCCAACTCCTACAGATTTTTAAAGCTTTTCCTGAACCAAGTTTAAAGCCTGTGCAATTATCTCTAGTCTGAGATACTCCAGCCTGTATTTCCAAAAGATTTGCCAAAGGAAAGTAGCTGTGAACATGCACAGACATGTTTCTTCACGTCTCCATATCCTTGGAAAAAGGGATGGCAATAAGCAAGTGAGGAATAATCTGTCACAAATGACAGATCTAAGCACGTTTGGGTATTTTTTAAAATTCTTGATGGTTGGTCTGTCTTCCAGGATTTCCCTGGTTTGGCAGCTGAACACTACAAGGCAGGCAGATTCCTGAGCATCTTCCACTTGCAAGCAGCTGTACTTCCAACAACCATATGCTGCCCTGGGCTTGAAGGCCATGGAATTCCAATAAACAAAAATACTCCAAATCATTTCCAGCAAAAAAAAAAGTAGTCACATTTTACTTGGAATCTGAATTCAAAGATTAAAGGTTTAATGTCCTGGGCCCAGCCATTTCATGTGAAACAAGCAAGGTTTCCAGGAGAAACAGAAACCTGCACTGTCCCCTGGGGCTGCACGGATGTGAGCATAAACCAGATCCCAGCTCCAACACAGAGACACACATCTACAGAAGTGTAGTCCAGAGGGGAAGTACAAGCTAAAGGCACCACACACTAACACCTGCTCAGAGTTTTTTACAAATGCAGGAAGCTAACTGAGAAACTGAGGTGATTTTCTATACATTATCAGGTAGAAAGTGTTTTAAGCCACTATTTCTAAATGTTAGGCTTGCTGCCTTCTCTCTATTTACAATCTAAACCATTTGTAATGTTTTCTTGAGGCTGGCACCTTCCACTCCTGAAAGATTCTGACAATAAATACTGCTAGTTTGACCAAACAACAGCAGAAACATGCAGCAGAAACCCATGGAAGCACCAGCATTCTGACACACAGTGAAGGAGGCAAGAGGCAGCTCCTCCGTGACTAATGAAGGGTTCTTCTGCCATGACAAGTGCAGGCACATGCATGTGGGTTTTTTAAATAAACAGGGTCATTTCCAAGGGAGATTAAGCAGATGTGAAAATAGGAATTTGCAGAACTGATGGCAGACAGACAACTTCCACTGCAAAAGTAGATATGCAAACTATTTCAAAACAAAAGTGTTCAAGTATTTGGGGGTTTAAATGTAAGTTTAGATGCAGGAAGAGACTGTGGACAAGCTCTTACTTTACTAGTGCAAATGCCAATTATTCCACATATTTACTATCAAACAATCAAAAGTTAGCACCAAATGCTCTGTTTCTCTTACTTACGATATCCAAACTCTTCCACAAGTTATACATTGTGCAAACTGCTACCCAGGTGATTCCCTTCACTTTCTCTCCACGATTTCAGAACACAGCTGGCTCCTCTGGAGAGTGTCTAAATTCCTTTGAAGTCAAAAATAAGTCCTTCCAGCACTCACGTGCCCCTAGAATTTCTCACTCTTGTTCCAGTTTCTGTTAACCCATATTATCTCACTCCTCATGTCTTTAGGATACACTGAGGATCAAATATTCTAGCTGGGTTGAGAGACACATAGTACAGCAACGGAGAGGCCGGAGATAGTATTTGCAAGTTCGTTGTGCTACCCTGGGAGATGCTGGGAGGAAAAAACCATAAAACAAATCTTCAAGATTATTTATTTCTTTCACGCTCACACGATTAGAGCTCCAAGAGATGTCAAAACAGTGAAGGTCAAAATGAACAGAGAGACAAGAGTGACCCAGGAGCATTTACCCACTACTCCTCAAAGAAAAAGCTTATGTTCTCCTGCTCCAGTCACCAAAACCATGTAAAGCACATGGAATGTTGTGGGCAAAGAGGCACACATTCCACTAGCCCAGGTTGCTCCAAGCCCCATCTAACCTGGCCTTGAACATTTCCAGGGATGGGGCAGCCACAGCTTCTCTGGGCAACCTGTGCCAGCACCTCATCATCTTCAGCGTAGAATTTCTTCACAATATCCCATCCAACCCTGTCCTCTGACACTGTGAAGCCGCTCCCCCTCCACAAGTCCCCCTCTGGCTTCATTTACCTGAAAACACACCACAAGCAGCTTGCCAGCCCCATGGCAATCTGTGACGAAGCCACTCTCCTTAATCTCATTCCATTTAATCCAATTTCTTGTCTTCATGTGCTGTCTCAACACAACAACTTCATTCAGGCTTACTGCCAAAACCCAGCTGCCACGGTCTCATTCATCAGAACTATTCTATTGGAAGCTCCATCTAGCCAGCCAGGGGTCTGCTTGGCCTTTGTAAATACAGTGCACTGGCAACAGATTCTCCTCAAAGACCCACCAAAATCCCCCAAAACACACCAAACTGACAGTAGTTATCACCTCTGATGCAACCACTACCAGTATTTCCTTTCTCTAAGCAAGGGAATTCAAGGAGTTTTGGTCTGAATGGGGATTCTGAGCCATCTCTGCAGTTACTCCCACAGTGACTGCTGCTGCTGCTGAGGTGGGAGCTTTCCCAGCCAGGACTTATCTCAACATGGAATCAAATCATGACCACGTGGCAGCTATGGGAAGTGGGAAACCCACTTCCAAGAAAGGATGCTTGTTGCAGACTTTTCCATATGGTTCCTGTCCCAAACAACAGGAGAGTAACCACGCCATCCATCTCCCCGGATGTCGCAGGCGTGTTCCACCAGTGACGGAACACAAGGTGGGTATTGTTGGCTTTCACTACTGCCTGAGTGAACCAAGGAATGGTGTGTGGGCTCCAAACATGCCCAGCCTTTCATTCTGGGATTTGGGCATCTGCTCAGCGACAGGGAAACCTGCGTGTTCGCAGACAGATTGAAAACAAACCCGTTACCCGTTACTCAATTCTCATATAACACCTCCTGATGAAACAAAACTACATCTAAGAGAACAAAAAGCTTGCTCACTTTATAAAGGAACCCTTTAAAACTTAATGCTGCTATTCTTGGATAACAGGGTAGCCCATCATTTTGGTACCTGAGAAGCAAAGAGGGATGATTTGGACACCAAATTCTAAATTCAGTTAACAAAAGGTCACCTTTTAAGTCTGAAAACGCCTTCATTATTAATCTTCCTGTTTGTAACACCTCATGCAAATAAAAAAGGAAACCAAACAACATGTAGGTTTAGGCTTGAGTTCTCTCTCTCACACCTGAGACATTAAGAACTTCGCTTATCAACCTCAGAGAAATTATCCCAAAGCAAAAGGGTAGGGCATAAATATTTTCTAAGAGATTTAAGAAATAAAGTTCTGTAAATGACATCATTAGGAATGTGTGGCTTAAAAGCAACAAAAGCTGTGCCCAGAGTCTGACAGGAGACAAATGCCACGAAACCAGCCTTACCAGCCCATCACAGTTGCTGATGGCCACGGCAGCTCCGGGGATGTCCGTGATGTCCCCCACGTAGGCGCAGTTGGTCCACAGGGGCTCTCTCTTCCATAACTGCTCTGCAGCACTTCCAGCCCGAGTCGCATTACTGCCATCGTTCCCAACCTCCACAGAGTCTTCGTACCACTCCACCACGGCCTCGGGAGCCACCAATCGAGTGTTGGGCCTCAGGCGGAGATGGAACTCCCTCCCGAAGGCGCTGACATTGAAGTACAGCTCTCTGGGGCTCTGCGGCACCTCCCGCGCCCATCGCCGCTGGTGACTCGCTGAGAGGATGTTGGACACGTAGCTTCCATCTGCGTCGGTGCTGATCGGAATCACTAACCCGTATGGTCTGGCTCTGCTTTGTCGGAATTCTGCCAAGAAACACACCCAGAAACCAAACCAAAATAAGAACAGGAGCATGGAATGAGCCCAAAGACTGAAGGACACTTCTGCATCACACCTCCCCTTCCAAAAATTCCAGTTGAGGATTCCTGTTTCAGCTAGCTAATCCTGTTTTCAGCTAATGTGGGGAAATGTAAGGCACATGTCACTGCTCCTCTTTTATCATGGAATCATAAAATGGTCTGCGTTGGAAGGGACCTTCAAGACCATCCAATTCCAAACCCCCTTGCATGGGGAGAGACACCACCCTCCACTATCCCAGGTTGCTTCAAGCCCCATTCAACCTGGCTTTGGACACTTCCAGGGATGGGGAAGCTGCAGCTTCTCTGGACAACCTGTGCCAGGGCCTCACCACCATCACAGGGAAGGATTTCTTCCTATCAATAAGTATTATAAAAATTATTTTCCTAAAACTTACAGAGAAAAGCCTGAAATATTCACCAACATTTATCTGGGGAGTTTCCTGTGGGTGTCAGGCTTGCTCAACAGCCCCAGGAGAGGCACACACCCTTCTGAATTCTCCTGTAAGGAACGCCACACAGCTCTGTTGTGCACCTGACACAGAATTTGCTTCTGTGCCAGGACTTCCATCAAACTTTAGAAAATGAAGTACCAAACTTGGGTATAAGCACAATTTGCATACTGATTTCTCAGGAAATAGAAGCAGGAAAAAAATACAGCGGATCACATGCTGCTGATAAATTAATCCACGTCAGCACTGGTAAAGGCAGTAACTTTTCCCTCTACAAATCCCCCTACCAACTTGCAACTTGCTGTTCTCTTTCCTCTGAGTAACAGAGATCAAAACTAATGAGAGAATCTAATTATTTAAAAACCCAACACAGATCTGCACAAATCTGACCCTAAATCTTGCACTTCAGTGCAGCTGAGAGAAGCCATAAACCCAGCAAAGCCACATTGCTTGTAATCCTGGAGAGGCTCAATGGCACAACCCTCAGCTAAGGCAACAAGTCTTCAAGTAATTTCACACCGCTGGAAAACAAATCCATTCAAATGAGTTTATCTTTTCAGTGAGACCTCTGTAATCTGGCAGCAATCAGGATATTTGGTGTCTGACTTTCAGGCTGTAAGGGAAGGGCCAGGTCAAGCTGTGAGCCACACCGCTGCTCTGAATGGGTCCTAGGCCCAAGTCTAAGCCTCTCTAATAGACTATGTGAGAGCTAAAAAGACATCTTCCACAAAAATAGTTATTCCCTACTCCCTTCTTCCCAGAAGAGCTGGTGCAAGCAGTATCAGAGTGATACTACAGACAATTTCATTTAAAAATCGGCTTCAAGATTGGGTAGCTCTGATGTTAGTACCAAGTGCCACTGAGAATTCCTCAAATAAGTATACTTAATTAAGTGAGCTAAATTTCACATGCTCCCAGTGTGCATCACAGTTGATATGAGAATCAAATAGAGGAAAAGCTCAGTAGCCAGTTCCTCTCTCCTGGCAGCAAGAGCTGCTGGTTTTAAGAGACTCATGCATTCAACAAGTACCTTCAGTAGGAAAATGCTCCTAATGGCTTCCCAGAACTGTTTTTAATATTCTTCCAGCCAGTTACTGAGGAATCTGACAGAAACACAATGTATGGTACTGGTAGGATGCACACATGTAAATTCTTGCACTATAAATATCTTACTATACAAATACTATACCCTAGGAATGTGAAAAGTCATTTCCAAGCCCATTGGTACCCCACATCCTACAGCCAGCAGCCACAGGGTGAGTTTCAGCAGCAGCCAACTCCACCTATTTTGCCATAGACCCACAAGATCAGGTTCTAAAACTGGCATCCTAATTAGGTCATTATCCTTAGGATAATTCGCATTTTAAACACTGGGAATTCTAAGCAGGGTTGTTAATCTGTCTCCTTAGAGAAGGGACCAAATTAAAACTCTAAAGTCATTTTTATTAATTAGACACCATGCCATGCCCAGGAGACAGAGCTGCTGGGTTGTGCATTCTAACTGGGTCAAAGTAAAAAACATAGATCCTCACATTCCCGGTGCTTCATCACTGGGATTCCATTCCCAGGCTGACATTCCTCCTTCTACCTTGCTGAGATTCCTCGTGGCTTGTTTTCTTTTTTCTTTAAAGCAGGACATCCAGTGCCAGAGACCACAGTCTGGTGAAGAAGTTCAGTGCTCACCGCACAGCTGAGAAACTGCTCTGCACATCTTGCAGCAGAATTCCCACATTTCCACAGGCTGGGGAAAAAAAACCTGGCTATTTGGCTAATAAGAGCAGCCAGCTAGCCCCAAGAAGGTAGGAACAAAGGGTGGAAAATAAGAACTGTCAAGGTTTTGAGTCAGCAAAAGCCTTTTCCTTTTCTGTAAATGCTGAGCTAGAAGAGGAAATGCCTTTTGTTCAAAGGCAATTAAAATTAAATGGGACATGACTGAATCCCAAAGACATCTGAACTCTTCTGCTGACTTACATTACCCTTTTTCCACAAACTGCACGCTCTGAGGAAATGCTATCTCAGCTGTAGGTGTTCCCTTTCCTAAGCTAAAATTTCAGAGCTGATCTGCTCTGCTAATTCAAAGCTGACAGTGCTGATCAGAGCAAGAGGAAAAGCACTTAACTGTAAATTTTCTTCATCCTTTTTTTAATTTGGCCTTAAAATGCTGCTCCAGTTGCACAATGTTTAGGTTGAAAGGAAGCACTTAAGAAGGAAGATCACGTTATTTCATTTTGTGCCAAAACATAATTAGCTAGAGAATGCCTCTGAAGAGAGCTGTCCGGGCTTTCTTTCCTCTCAAAACCTCGTGAAACTGTAGAATTAATGCCACTGGCTCACAACAGTTGTCTCTGCACTGTACAACAGCTGTGCTCAATGGAGCTTCAAAAACCCTGAAGTTTTTTTATCACCTACATTTGGAAAACCGGTATTTTTTATGCATAAGATTCTCTGAAATACAGAGATCAAAAATCGTTCAGGTGGCTGTCCACAGCAGAATGCCAAATGCCTAAACATCGTCTTGAGGAGATTTCAAAGGCACAGTCTCTGTAGAAATCAGTGGCATCAGTGGAAAAGGAAGAACTTCACAAAGTTCAAATTATTTTCCTATATCTAGACCAAACTATCCAAGAAAAGAAATGTGGGTACTCCTGGTAACACCCCATCCACACAGCCCCTGCATGGGGTCCTATTGCTGAGTCCCAGGCCATTCCATAAGGACATGATGGGATGACCAGCAATCTTCCAGAGCTTCCCCATTGGAAGATGCATTTGGATGTGAGGGTCAGGAAGCTCAGGTACCTCAGCAAAAGGACTGGGTCTAGGGTGACATCTCCAGAGCATCACCATGGAATTTTCTGCCTGGAACTCACAAGCTGTGACACAACCAAACTGCTGGATGGCAGACATCCAGCTCTGCAGTGGAAGCACTGGAGAAAAACGAGTTCTTCATCCCTGCTATAGGGATGAAGAGGACAGAGCTTCCATAAAGAGACTGGGACATGTTCTGGGAGATCACACTTCTGTCCCACAGAGAAGCGCACTGGGATGAGCACAGAGCTGCTCTGGTCACTCAGCAAAGTGATGCTTAATAAGAGAGGATGGTGTGGAGACAACTGGACAAGCCCAGCAGGAGTTTTGTCATCACCCTTTTCTGCTTCATTGTTGGCTAGTGGCTTCCAGAAACAACAGAGCAGTTTTGGTCCCTCTCAACAACCTGTGTCACTCCAGAACTACCATTTGCTCTGTTTGGCTGCCGTTAGGTGGCAGGAATGCCCAGAAAGAAAGAGAAGACAAGAAAGGGGGACAGATTCCTTGAGAATTCCCATTCAGCTCTGCACCTGAAAAGGCATGAGGCTGTATGGGATCTGGACATTGTAAGCTGGATGAATGAAAGCAAGGAGAGAGGCTGATGTGGGACACCTCTCTGGTGACCACACGCCACTACTTTAGCGTCACCTGTCCCAGGGATATAGACAGCTCAAGAGATGGTCGGTGTGGTGTTTTCTGCAACCTCTGCACAGCTCCAGGTGTTTTGCAGGTGCTTCCTGCAGGCGGTGGGGCCCAGCACAGTTGTGCCACAGGTTTCTTCCAGAAGTGGCACTGAACAGGGAAAGAGCTCTGCTGTGTGGGAGGCGAAGGTGCAGCACAGCATCAGCACCTTCTGGCTGAGTGGCACACAACGACTTTCTCCTGACAGCTCCCTGGCACTGCAGCGCTTTGTGCATGAATGCAGGCAATTAAGTGTGCTAACTTGCTATCCCTGTACTGCAGCCTGTGATGATATTTAACAAAAATAAACCCCTAGGTGCCATAATTTCCCTAGGTGACTTTTCAGGCTACAAGAAAAGATCAGCTGCTGTCAGAAGCCAGCCCTGGGCCAACTCAAAATACACATCACCAATGCAAAATGGTATTTTGTGGAGACTCAGAAGTAGGACAGTGCATTTGCAGGCAATTCCAATGCAGGTTTTACCTCCAAGTCATTACAGCTCTCAACTGAGTAAGCCATGGTTTGAAGTTGTGGCTGCCCCATCCCTGGAATGGGGCTAGGTTGGAAGGGGCTTAGAGTAACCTGGGATAATGAAAGGTGTCATTGCCCATGGCAGGGGGTTTGGAATGAGATGATCATGCAACTCCCTTCCAACCCAAACCATTTTAGGATTCTATGGTTCTGTACTTTGTGAATCAGAATTTACAGGATCAAATTCAGCCCCAAATGTTCCTGACTACAGCAGTGCCAGGGCTGTGGAATAAAGGAAGACGTTAAAGCACAAAAAGTTATTTTCCAGATTCAGGAACTTTGCCTGATGTACTGTGTAATTTAAAAGACACATTCCTATATAGCTTATGGTTTCTGAAATTCAAATACAATCCATTTCTCATGGAAAGGACTAGAAATAAAAGACAGGATCAGCATACCACTGGAAAAACCCTCTCTTTGCCAATTAGTCTTAAATGTACCTTGCTGTCTCTGTTCCCATTATTCACTGATCGCGGCAGAAACCAACCTAAGCCCAGAAGCTCAGAAGTGCCAGAACTGAAGTTGAGACAAGACCTCGAAAATTCACAGAAATGCCTGAAATTCTTTTCTGAACAAAAGCTGAACCAAAACCTCAGGGCTGGAGGTCCAACGGCAGCTGGAAGCAGAACTGCCTGGGGTCCATTCCCACTGCAGAAGAGCTCCAGAGAGCACTTGTGTGCAGGGACACACACTCAGTACCAGGATGGTAAAAGACTCTTTTCACACTGGCCAAGGGAAGGAGCACATAGAATGGCATTCCCTGCCACTAATGCCCTGGGAATGCCAGCTTCCACATCCTTCCACTACCTCTTCCATCCTGTGGAGCACCCAATTGCCAGTTACTCTAAATGAACACAGATCTCCTGAAATTTAAACTGTGTGTGTATCCTCCCAATTAAAGGAAGCTTCCTGTCTTTGGGAAGAGTCCTGGAGGCTGAAGTCTCAGTAAGAAGCACCCCGTGGGCACACAGAGGCACATTTCCCTTCAGCTCCCTCATCTGCCACTGACCCTGAACTTGCTGCACAGCACCTTCTTACCCAGGTCTCTCAGTTTACAAGGCAACAGTGAGCAGCCACAGATTATATAACTTCGGTTGGTTTGCATTTCAGAAGGGAAACACAGACACATAAAGATGCAAAAACGCAGCACGAGAGGGCATGCAAATTCAAGCCATGCCACGTCACTGCAACTACAAACCCTTCTGGGTGGCAGTGGTGGGGGGTGCACAGGGAATGCTTGCCTGCATACAGATCATTTCTCCAGAAATAACTAGTCTTTGAGCTAACTTCTTTTATTTCTGTTTTGATAGCAGGAATAATAGCTAAAAAGACTTACCTCTTTGGATCTGCTGCTCTTTACCAGCCTGCAGAAGAGAGAAGAAACACATGCACAAAGTTGTTAGCGTAATTACTATGCAATGGGGAATGGCAGAAGGCTGAAAAATCACTTGGTCTGTGCTGCACTATTTTATATGTTTCTTCATTTGGTTTCCAGGGATGGCAGTTCTTCCTTAACTGAATAAACAGCTGTTCCCACCAATATACTAACAGAGAACACAGCAAGTTTAACATAAATAGAGCTGCTAAGCAATCCTGATTCTGAATGACCCATTCTATACGTTGTGACACTGTGCCAAAAAGTAAGTTTGGTGGCCAAAGAGGGGATTAAATAGCAGGAAAGCGATGAGCTCCAAGAAGCACGGGTGCTGGGGCAGAGAGGAAGCAGTGAGCTGACAGCTCCTTGTATCTAGGCTAGAGAATAGGAAAGTCAACTGGCCTACAGTGACCACAGGGACGGTGGCAGTGATCCGATGCCATGATCAGCTCACAACCGGCTTGGTACTTGTTCTTGCCAGGCATAGGGGACCAAAGGGCATAGGATCCAGAGGGAAGGGATCCGGGGGCTGCCGCTGCAGAAGCCAGCCCGGGCCGGGGATGCCGTGTCCGGTTCCAGGCTGCTTGGATGCAGCGGTCTGCAGCACAACAGAGAGCGGAGAGCCGCCCGTCAATCTCAGCCTCTCCTCGCTCCGGGCCGGTACCGCCCGCAGACCCCGGGGCAGCGGAGGGACGAGGGAGGACCCCGTGGGACAGCGTGGAGGGCAGGGGAGGGCATGGGTCCCCGCACTCCCTCCCTCCCTCACTCACCTGCCGGCCGGGCGCAGCGCGGGCCCCCAGGAGCGCGGCTGCCACTAGCCAGAGGGGCAGGAGCACCATCCCGAGCCGGCCGCCCGCGCCCCGGCCCCGGCCGCGCTCCGCCCGCTCCCTCCTCCTGCCGCTGCTTTCCCTGCCTCCGGCGGCGGCTCCCGGGGCCGGGGCCGGCTGGGCGGGCGGAGAGGCGGCGGGTCCCCCGCGCCGCCTGTTGCTGTGCGCCCGCCGCGACCCGCGGCGCTGATAAACCCGCGGCAGCTCCGCCTCCGGCCGAGCCGGCGCTCCACGTCAGGCACGGCCCGGCCCGCCGGGGAACCGCCGGGGAGCCCGCCCGGCTCCGCGCACAGACACACCGAGGCACAGATCCTATCACTGCGCTCCCGCTGCATCCTCGGCGCTCCCCGCCCTTGCTCCCTGCGCCTGAAATCCACCGAGAAACTTTCCTGTCTGTCCGGCCGGCCGGCCATCCGTCCATCCATCCATCCATCCATCCATCCATCCATCCATCCATCCATCCCTGTCTGCATCACACCCTGGCAGGCGCTCCCAGAGCAGCTCCCCAGCCCGGGACCACATCCTCAAGCTTCCATATTTCCCATTAACCCAAGGCAGACTGCAACAGCTAGAGTCTTAAAATCCCAGAATGGTTTAGGTTGGAAGGGACCTTAAAGTTCATCTCATTCTAACGTCCTGCCATGGGGGCCACTGGACTGGATAGCTTCAACCCGCATCCAAGCTGGCCTTGAACACTTCCAGGGACGGGGCAGCCACAGCTTCCCTGGGCAATGTGTGCCAGGGCCTCAGCATTCTCATGGTAAAAAAACTTCTTCCCTACATCTAACCTAAACTGATGCTCATTCAGTTTAAAACCATCACGCCATGTCCTTTTTCAACAGTTCCCAAGGGTCCCACTAAACTGGAGTCTGACCACAAAGCCATTTCTCTCCCCACCAGCTGGGAGCTCGGCACACGACACAAAAGGAAATGGTGCCTGGCCTGGGCAGAACCCAAAATCCACTTGCACAGCACCTTCCACAGACAGAAATCTGCACAAGCATACTCTGTATACCTTCATTTCCCCAGAAGATGCTACGCAGTTGAAGCTGTGCATAACCAGTTGGTAACAGACCCCACTGGGCCATCCCCCAGAGGGAAGCAACTTTCCAGGAGGCAGAGATCAACCACTCTGACGTCCTTGAACACCAGCAACGTTCAACTGAGCCTGAATTTTCTTAGGGTCAGAATTAGCCTGTGTTATAAAGATCTGGATCCTAAAATCCAATTAAAAACCATTGTGTTGTACCTTGTGCATTACCATTCCTGTGAAATATCACAACCAACCACTATCAGTTTCTGTTGGCCTCACGTAGCACAAACACATGATCTGCTGCTGCTAAATGTTCTCAGAATACATGTGACAGCTTAACTACAATTTTTAAGTTGACCTCCCTGCCAGAAATCATTGTATCAACATGAAAAAGAAAATACTGGTTCTAATAAATCCAAATTCCGTCACAGCAACACTTAAGAGGAGGAGAGATTCAGCCTTGATTTTCAGGAGATACCTTGAATATTCCAAACACAGCAGCCCCGCTGTTTCTGAGGACATAGGTCTTGAACTGCATGATATGCCCTCACAAAGCAAAAAAATAAAAGGAATTTTCCTGAGAGAGTGGGAATGCATCTGTTATTACAAGTGTACAGTAATTTCTGCACATAAAACATGAAGCAACCTGTCACATTCAGCACCAGCAGCCGCACAGAGCCACGTCTGGGAAAGCCCAGAGTCAGAAAGGCTGAGGTAAAGTACCAGCTCCATAATTCTAAATTAAAAAGTATTTCACTTACCATGCAGCTATTCCCTGTTTTACTTCCCTCGTGGATGTTCACTAGGCAACCTCCAACTTTACTTACTGCACATCGTTCAGACCCTGAACACAACCTCGTTGTCATTGCAAGTTTTCTGTAACATGACACACCTGAGTGCTGTGTGCTGCAAACCACCTGTTTTCTGTGAGGTGAAACCTTGAACGTGCACAGTCCCAGGTGTTTTGTTCAGGCTAATTACAGGGGCACTTTAGGGAATTACAGAATCACAGACTGGTTTGGGTTGGAAGAGACCTTAAACTGCATCTAGTTCCAAGCTGGGGGCCAGGGCAGATACTCTGTTTTGTCATCTTCCAAAGGCTTGACAGAATTGTAAGAAAAAATAAGGTGTTAAAATAAGATGCTGATTGTTTCTAATAAGAAACCACAGCAAGTGCCACTCCTGTAACACTCATATATCAAGGCAGTATTTGAAAGTTCAAGTACAGACATTTCTCATCTCCAGCCCAGTTTGGCACACTGTTACCACAGAAATCATAGATTTCTTGTGTGTATTTCTAGTCTGTTACACATACATATGCATATATGTATTTACATATGTGTATACATATATAGAGCTGTTAAAAATCTGTTAGGCATTTGCAATTCTAAAATCCCTCAGACAGGCTTTCTGTATCTGTGCAACTTTGGCAGATGCACGAGACTGACAGCCACAAATATTTCATGAACCTAGACTGGGGCCTGAAGCAAAGAGGCACTGAACTCTGTCTGGAAGGCTTTGCACAGGGCCGGGGGGAAGGATTTGGCAGGGATAATACTCGGAGGAGTAAAACATGGCATTACTTGATCTGGAACATAGTCTCCATGAGGTCCCACATCCTCTCGGAGCAGAGTTGTCTGCAAAAGAACAATTTCAAAATCAGGCTTAATTGGAGCAAGAATTCAAACTGAGAAAATGTAAAGAATATCAGCTCTGTGAAACCACAAGAGGTTATTGATCAGGACTTCTTGCAATGCTATTTAATCCAAGCTTCAAATATTCATTTTTTGAGACAAGCCCCTTGTAAACTCCACTATAACATCTATCAGGAATATTTATAGTGTAACTTAATTACAACACCTAGGAATAATAGCTATCATCCAGACAAATGCTAGTCTTCACTGATCCTGTCCACGCACATGTTCTAATGCTTACTTTTGCAGTGACATTTCCTGATATTTAGGAATCAGTACACTTTATTGAGCTTCTGATTTACATATGCATCTAATGACCTTTCTTAATAGGAGCCAGTTTGGAAGGCATCAATTCTGTTCTTTCTGCTGAAATATGGCTTTGGTGTCAAAAACCTGACTACCCTGAATGACCGAGATCTTGTGCCTCAGGTTCTCCTTCTCCATGGAGCCTGCCTGGATGGAAATATAACACAAGGATGGAATCCCCTGTGAGGCAGGGCGACTGGAGACCCAGATCCTGCTCTGTGACACACCAGAACACATGAACATGACCTTCTCAGGTTTCCAGCCTTACTGACAAGGAGAATTTACAAGATCCAAGTTTTATGTTCTAAAACGCTGCCGCTGCAATGCGGAAACCCACCTCCTCCAGTTGCCCTGTGCGACAGCTCCAGCCGTGCATCCCAAAGGTCCCAAAGCCTTTTTGGCTGCGATACCACTGTTAAAATTTGAGCCTTGTTTGCCATCCAGTGACTTGCCATTTGATTTCCAAACCTGCACAGAAAGCTTTTCTTGGCGTGATCTGTGTAAGAAGAAGATCCCAGTACCAAGATTGCCAGACTGTATGCGAAACCCAAGCACTCCATAAAAGACAATGCCTCTCACTTCTCCTTCACGGTGCATTAAAACTGGGAATATTAAACCACACAACCATATTTAATTGTTTTAAAGCCACTATTAATCTAGCAGGTTGTTAAATGAAGAAATATAGCACACCTATTATTTTTAACAAAGCAGAGCGAGATTTATGGTCAAGATTTAACCACAAGACACAGGAAACTGAAGAGAAAAATGTGAGATGTGAAAATTATAGTTGAAAAAGACACTGTGAAAAATCAAAATTAAAAGAAGCAATGTTTGTGAATTTTGTATAATTAGCACATGCAATAAAATTGTTCCTACTCTGAGGTGATGAGCTTTAAAACCATGTGTGCCAAATAAAATGCAATTAAACTCACCCTGAATCTTCAAAAAAAAATGATAACCCTGTTCCATGTCTAGGTTAATAGTTGGATTTGATGATTCAAAGGTCTTTTCAAACCTAAACAATTCTGGGAGTCTATGTTCATTTCCAGCTGGCTTCACCAGTTCAACACTCTTCCTTTGTAACTTAAAAAGTGCTTTGGTTTTAGTCACATTCTTAGAGAAGTTTTTGGGGAGGGGGATGACTGCAAAGAAAGAAAGGGAATATATTTTCAGTGGTTGCTTTTCTGTCACTGATTCACACAAAACACGCTTCTATACGGAGGGAGGGAGGGAGGGAGGAAGGGAGGGAGGGAAGGAGGTTGCACACTTCAGCACTCCCTTACCTCTCAAATGCAATGAAAATCAACTTGCTTGGCATGATTCCCTAAACCCAGAAAAGGCAAAAGCTGCACCACAGTAATGAAAAATGAAAAGTAAAAATCAGTAATATCCTGTTGAAAATCAGTTCCCTAAGCAAGTCAATGGGAATGGCTGATTCAGCTCCAAATCACAGCTCCTTACTCCAAGGAGTTACGATGTTACCTGATTACCTCACAAAACACTCCAAATCCATCCTGTCAGTAGTTTTTGTCACTTCTATTTCCTTGAATTTATTCCAGAAGGTCATTCCATGACACAAGAAAAAACGTAGCAGTGGACAGCTGCCAGCAGCGCCTCCGAAGGCACTTGAATAAGAACTGCAGCTGGATCCCAAGGGATAATGCTGCTCCTGGAACATGCCAGCTGCTCCCAGAGCACGCTGACCAGGACCAGGGGAAGGTGCAGACTGCATCCCACCTAACCATAACCCTACACATCACATTTTATTGTATCAGTGTCTATGAAAAGAAGAGACAAACAGTTGATGCCACTATCTTTCCACTAAATGCATCTTGGCATTACAGCTGCAACCCTAGAAAGGATGCCAGGACAGAGACCCCTGGCTCTCTTAGCCCTCCTGAAAATCCTGGCCAGGAGCTGTGTGCACAGATCCTTCCAATTCACATGCTTCCTGAGAAAATGTACAGGCAGTCAAGAATTACCACTTTGCCTTCAATTTGCTGGGACACTTCCAAATCACTTCCATTTCCAGAAGGAATTAAAACAGGTGCTTTGTCTCTGCAAAGCAGCTTAAGCTCAAGTCCTGATACCACTTGCTGCTCTCACATGGGGTCATGGTCATTAAATATTTAAGCCAAAACAACAGTAAGTTGAGAGGAGAGAGCAGCAAGTTTAGCAGATAAACCCCTGCCTCCCCAGAGTCCCCTTCTCCACTCCCTTCCAAGGGTGCTCCAGCTGCTTTAAGGGCTCAGCAGAACCACAAGGCACAATCACAAATACAAATGTTTAAAAAAACAGAAGCTTAAATGAAAATGAGAACTGAGCTTCTGACCTTACCTAGCGTCATCTCACCACGTCACGGCTGGGGTTATTTCCAGGGCAGCATGTGAGTGCTTTCACTGCAGCAGCTTCAATAGGACTTTGCCTGTGGATTAATGGATGACTTTGGCTTCTCTTTCTTACCAGCCTTTACAATTCAGGAGAACACACAGAGGATTTCTTCTGCAGCAGCTGAGTAAAAAGACAAAAGTGAGCTAACCTCCTGACCTGCAAAATAACCTCATGGAGAAATCCATTCAACAGGGCAGCTTGCTGTTCCTGGGAAAAGGAAAAGCAGAGGAAACAATACCTTGGATGCTGCTTAAGAGGGGAAACGACCACAGCAATATTTTTACCCAACTTCTAGGTAACTTTTAAGAAAAGTAGAAGCAGTAGGGACTTCCAGTCCTGCGCACCAAAGGAGGAGGAAAAGGGAGACCCTGTGCAGATGGAACACGCACGTGTTTGGCTTCAAATGTATAAATGTAGATAGAAATCCCAGTGGAGTTAAAGGAGGCTGCTCTGAGAGCTCCAGTTACAGTGTGTGGCACCACCTTGGCATTATCCAGGGCTCTGCTATGGCACAGCTCCAGAAACCCCTAGGACAGCATGGGATGGCCAAACATCCTGATCTGCATTTTAAAAAGGACTACAACACTACATGTGGTATTATTTTAGGATTTCATTTACATTCCTGCCTGTTTGCAACAAATTGCAGGATAATACCTGAAATTCACCTCAAGTTTGTGGTGTAGTTACACATAGGTAAGCATGCACATGAAACCATGTGGGGAAATATGTATGAAGATATTTTTCTTTGTTGTTTCCTGCTTCTTTTCTGTTGGTTAGTCAAGGTCATCAGTGTTTATGACCTCAAATACAGTGGACAAGCATACATACATACCACGCTGTTATAAAGAGGCATGATTAAAATCCATTTTAAAAGCTAAGCACTGAATTTCAAAGGTGAAGACAGATTCTACTGAAATTCCTCACTTTAATGGGGGTGATCTATGTCCTAGCTCCTCCCTCTTTTGGGGGTTTTACACTGCACTTTTGCTTTTGTAGGATAACTATATGGAGAAGTACTTCAAAAATATTGTTATTTATCAATTTATGTGGTTTGCATACCTTAATCCAGACTGGAATATTCAGTATTAATGGCCCCTGGCTCCAGGAGGTGCTGTACAGCTGTCCCAGCAACACAACATTTCACTTTGAAAACAATTAAAAACTGCAAAGCATCTGATGACTAAGAAACACTCAGGTTTCCTTCTGTCCAATATAGTTTCTAATAGGATACACACTGTCAAGATCAGCATAATTAAGGCATTTCAATCTCTCCTCATTCCCTTTTATTTCCCAAATGAAATTATGGCACATTTTGCAAAGTCTAACCAGTAATACCATTTTTCCCTTGAAGCCAAAGCCTCATACATCAGGGTTATGACTTCCTAGGCTTCACCTGCATTTCTTCCCAGCAGCTTCATTTAAGCTCAGTTTAAATTCAGAGACCTGCAACAACAGCTAGAAGCAAGAGACTGCAGTTTCAAATTGTCTGGTCTCAGCAGTCTCTTCTCTTCTCACATTCTTATTTCTCCACCCTGAAGGGAAAAGCAGGAGAGAAGAACGGGAAGAAAGGCAAGTGCCCGAGTAGTAATGGAGCCTGATCCTTGCAGGTTCCTATCACATGCTTGTGAGCCCTCACTGGGACTTTTCCTTGTGCTTCAAGTTGTGTGCAAAGTCACACATTTGTAGGGGCTCTGATACCTGTGTGAATTTAATTGATTGGGCAGAGTTCAGCCAATGAACTCAGCAGTTATGGAGGAACAACCATGAGCCCAGGGGCCCAAGCATTCTGCTCTTTCAGTGACTTGAAGTAATCATGACCCAAGTATAATTAAAGCATAGTCCTTACCTGCATTTCTTAACTGTTCCAGCTTTAATTTGGAATCTTTGCTTTCCCCACAGTCTTTCTGCACCTTTTCCTCAGCCTCCCACTCTGCAGCTGGTTTTGACTTCAGGACAAGTTACAGGACAAGGTACAAAACTCAAGTGTAGCACTCAGCCTCAAATGGGAAGTTCATCATCTGAGGCAATTCAAGCCAAATTTAAAGTATTGTAACTGCTATCACCTGTTTGCTTCACTCCCTGCCAGCATACTTTACCTGGTTATCCCATGTCAGAGCTTGAGGAAGAATACCAAGTCCTTCAGTGAAATATCCAAATAATTGGAATTTCTAAGCTTGGATTCTTATTAGCAAAGAACTGCATTTTATAGAAAAAAAATCTATTTTAATTTCAAATGAAGAAAGGACTTAGCCTATCACTATTCAGTGTAGAATAAAATAGCTCTCATTTAATGATTCTCCTAGAGTGCCACGTAGCATGAAACTTTTTCTAGTCTCTTAATTTACTACTTGCTGCCTTGCTGCTTTGTGGAAGAGACACTTGATACCAGAGTCTTTTCACAAACTTCATTCTACACACAACTGAAACTTGAATTCAGCACAGGAGAAAGAGGGAATTCAAACCTTGGGCAAAGTGAGTGGCAGCTTACAGCTTGTGGATTCCACATTCAGACTAGAAATATTCTGTAATTCAGCTCTGGGACACAGGCTAATCCCTTTCACTTCCTGCTTACACTTCAGTCTTGTTTCTCCAGTGTAACAGTGGCAGAGTGGACTTTGCTGAAGGGAATTGTCCAGCCTCAGCTGCTGGAGCAGGTGCAGGTGAGCCAACCAGGGCAGTGCAAAAAAACCCAGAGGGAATGGAAAAAAGGAGCAAGAAGATAAGGAGTCTCAGCCAGCCAGGTAATGGGAGGAGAGAGCAGAACACAGGTAAGTGTTGCTTCACCTGGCAGGAGGTGAGGCTAGGTGCTCCCTCAGCCAGGAAAAAGAATAGAAGTTGCCACTTCTGAGTGCTAGGCACTGCTTCCTGGTGTGTCCTTTCACTCCCCAGCAGCGTAGAGATCTTACCTGGAAACATCACAGGAGTAGGTGATGTAAAACTTCCTTGGTGGGTATCAAATAGCAAATCAAGTGCCTTTCAGACATCCTCAGACCCATAGCAAACTAGGAAGTTCCCCGTGAAGGATTAAGCCATCCTTCAGTCCCATAGGACATGGTGTTTCCAATTGCCCTCCAAGAAATACAGGACCAGACTTTCCATTTTCCTTACTAAAAACAAAATACTTCCCAGACTTTAGGATCATGCATTACAACTTGATTACTTAAGCCTTCTTCTTAAAACCTTCTAGGGAAAGACAAAAAAATCAATCACAGAATACTAAAACTTGACTGAAATCTCAGTACCTTTTGGTCATTCTCAGGAATTTTTAGCTACCTTTGGGCTGGCAACAGCATGTTCTGATAATACCACTTTTATCTTCTGCAGTAGATTACCTCCTTGTCCTTTGCAGGTTTTACTGAATCTAACACCTTACAGACAAATACAATAAAAAGTGCAAAATTTTATCTATTTTTCTTCACAGCTCCATAAAGCTCTGTATTACACAGATTTAAACAGCAAAACCGCTCATCAGCTCAGGTCATTTAAAAGGTTTTTAAGTGCTCGACCAAGTTTAGAGGAAAGCTTTCCTACACTGCAATCTGGGTCTAACTCCTGAGTTCAGGAATGCCATATGGGGATGATTTAAAGTTACCTTTCTCCATTGCCTGTGCCAGCAGTGAGCTGTCCCCTCTGATAAGGGGGCAGAGTGGAAAGAAATCAGTAACTCCTTAAAATCACCCCAGTGGGAGCTGCCAGAGGTCAGGAATCCCAGCCCTGCTGCTACTGAAGCCCTTCATTTACTATCCAGTGTTATATGTGTGAAGTGATTGAGTGGTTGCTCTGTTCTGCCTACTGGGTCACCTTTCTATATTTATCACATCACTGTATAAAACACCACAGTGTACCTCAAGGATGGGAGGCTCCACATAAAATTAAAACCTACCTTAAATCTTCCTGAAAAAGCAGCCCACTCCCCAGTTCTGAAAAGAAAACTGCTTTTCCTCTCTCTGCCCAAAAATTCCAATAGGCAAAAAAAAAAAATCTCAAAGGCTCAAAGGGAGCTCTGAGGACATGAAAGAAAGGGAAACCAGCATTGAAAATATCCTGAAACATTCTGGGCTGACAATCACATTTGTAAAATAAAATATTTGTCCTTTTTTTGCCCAAAATATCCTCTAAAATAGCGGGAGGATAAAAGGTGCCTTTATACTGAGCCACTGGAAGTAAAAGTGAGTTTCCTTGGTGGATCCAGCCCAAGCACCATTGCAGGCGATGGAGGCTGTGAACTGCCTGGGCTTTGACTTGCTCCTCCTGATGGTTATAAGTGCTGACAGCACAGGATGCTTTATTCCCGTTTTTATTTATGCTATAATATCATTCCCAGCCTTTCTTTGCATTTCTTTCATCCCAGCTTCCACTGAAGTGCCCCATCTGTGCTGGCCTGTGCTGGGACTGCCCATCCTGCCTGAGTCAACAGCACAACACTGCTCTTCTCCAGGCTCTTTTTCCAAACAGAAACATATTTAGCTTCATCCCACTCTATCTATTCCAAAGCACTCACATTTTTATACAGAAAAAGGAGAGATCCTTAGTATAAATCGCTGTAGTTCCCTAGAAGTCATGGGGTCGCTACCAGGCACCAAGGGGTCAGCACATGCAAGAGAGAAGAGGTTTTTAGCCTAAAATACAGAGTCAAAAAGAATATTGTTGCAGCAAGAAGAAACAAAAGGAAGAGGCACTGAGTGAAAAGTAGGAAGGAAGACTCTTTAGACAGTTAAAAAACACAGAGCCCAAGCTAATGCCTCTGGAAAATGTACTACTGGTCTGTGAAAGTCCTTATCAAAGGACCCTTGGTTTTCTTGGTCTGACTGATAAGCTAAGCAACCTTTCACTTCTTGTTTAAAAGAATCTCAATTTAAAGTAAGCTCCTTTCCTGCCAAGGAGTCTACTTTTTGGTTCCTTGCCAGGAAAGGCTGCCCACATTTACACAATACCACCCAAGCTTCATTATTTTGCACGGGGGAAGCCTTTTTTCCCTTTAAGACATTCCAATTAACCTCTTTCCATACTGCTGCCAACATGAAAGTCTAAAGTTAGGGGGAAAAGGTCACTCTCCCTCACTTCCCAGATTTATCTAAGAATCAAGGGACTGAAGATCTGTCACTACAGGCTGTATTCTGAGGCTCTTCCTCTTTACAACTGCTACCATTTTTTAGAAAACAATGTACAGGCTACTCAGATCTCTTGAAAATGGATTAAATTGACACTAAATGATGGAAAATTGCAAATAATTGTATTTTTTCTTGCTGATTTGCCATAGAGAGAAGACTTATTTAAATTACTTTTTTGTGTGTGTACATATGTGCTTCCTTAGTGTGTTTTTGCTGTTCAATTCTAACAAAAATTGGCGAATAGGTGGAGATCTCCAAGATGCAATTTCCTTGTTAAGAAGATTTTGTTCCTGCAAATTTTGCCGTCTAAGCAGTAGGTTAAGGAGAAGACTATCCAAGGGGCCTAAAAGAAAAGTTGCAACATCAGCCTCACAGGGAAAAAAAAAATCCTTCAAATTTCATCAGCGAAATACCCGAATTACTTCTTCCATTATATAATTGAAGTCCTTATATTTTATTGAAGCAATGTCATCACATGCACAGGAACGTTTCCTAAGCAAAAAATACAAAGATTTGCTTTTGACTGTACAGGTACATGTTGAACAATGATTCTGAATTACAAGCCAAAAGTGCTCAGTGTGATGTAGCTAGACCAGATTATCCCTAAAATACTTGTCAGAATGTTTCCTTAAGTCCTGTGCTACAGCAGAACACTTAAGCACATGAGGAACCTGAAACATCTACAATCCCATATAAATGCTCCTATTTTTTTAGCTTCTCAGGTGCTTCACAGGGAGATTTGTGTGCAAAACATTTGAATTCAAAGTGTAAATAAGCAGAAAATGGGAAAAAAAGAATGATTTAACTGTTAACCATTTTTAAAGACACTGCCTAAAAGATACAAAGGGTTTGAGATCAAACAAAAGAATTCAAGGTTTGTGACCAGCATCTGACACCTGTCAGATCTGAAAGGCAAGAGCTAGACCTGCAAACAACACTGATAAACTCAGGATCCACGAGGCTGTACAGGTGCTTCAGGACTGAACTACCTGCACTGAAAAGAAAAAGGCTCCTCCATCAGCCTTGTAGATGAAGGAAAGCAAAACAAATACTAATAACAACCCTGTTTAGTTTTTTTATTAAGAATTATCCCAGGAGCAAAACAACAGGGAAAATGCCCATCAAAATCTTACTGATTTTATACTGTCCTAGGGATTTCCCAATTAATCTGGGACTCCAAACTGATAAGCTCCTTTTTAATAATTTGTTGGACATTTTTTGAGCTTCTTTTTTGAATTTTAATACTGATTAAAATTTTTTCATAGAATTGAATTTAAGTTTAGGGTTACAACCAAGCAAGAAGGAGCAGAAAGAAAAATGAAATCTAAGCCTGAGTGTTGAGAATATTCTACTGCCTAAAGTTCTGAGAAAATGTACAGCTACCTTCCCAGAAAATTAGTTTTCATCATGTAAGAGCAAAGCTGACTTGCTTTTTCTGCACCAGTACAATATGCTCTACCCTTTCCAATAGGATACTCAGGGTATAATTCCAGTGTTGGGTGAAGTCCAAGCCGTGAAAAAGGTTTTACCACAAGAAATTTGGTGCTAAGACTGTGACTTGAAAATCCTGAGTTGAAACCACTGTTTTTTTGTGCAGTAGCTAAGGGCTGTGAGTGAAGGAGTCTTGGTAGGCCTGATTTTTGAAGATTAAACTTTACAGTTTCCCATTTAAATGGACACAGAAAGATACTGGGCTGGTATTGTCTTTAAAATAAATATGTAGAAATCAGAGCCTGACTTTATTATCCAATATTCTCTGCTTCTCACCAAACTAAAGATTATTTCAAGTACATGATTTCAAAGTGGGGGGGGGGGGTGATGCAGTTGTTTCTGCCCTTTGGAGCTATACAGTCACTCAATTATCAGGACACATACAGCCATGGATAGACTGGAACAGTGCCAATACAGCAGCAGTGGTGGCTGGAATTAGTTTGAAATTAGATAGGGATAGTTGTCTGAAGCTGGAAGAAGCAAACAAGAAAAAGAGGAATCTTGCCAAAGTGTTAAGAATCTTGTACCTCGGGTTACTTATTTCGGTGAAGGAGGCAAAAACCTTGCAGTCAGAGGCCTGGCTCCCTCCTCAGTGCTGCAGTCCCAAATCAGTAACTCCCTCTCTCCCCGCTCCTCACTCACCTGCTTCCTACTTGGCTCAGCAGCCCAAGTGTTCCAAGGATGACCTGCTGACATGCTTCCCACACCACAGACTGGGAAACCACAAAGTGTCTGGATGCATGAGTGAGACACTGAGATTCTTACCTGCTGCCTTGTTCCAGTCTCTGCGTGACTTCCCTGCTGCAGCCGGTGCCAGCCACCACAGAGCCATTTCTTTGGAATTCACTACCCCAGGAGTCGTTCCTGCCATGGTGGGAACCAATGCCTGGCAACACTTCTGCGCCTCTTGACTCACACGATGTTTTTGGCTCATTTTCCATAATTTCCTTCAGCTACAGAGGAAAGAAACGAATTGTTAAAGAGCAAAAACAACTGTAAAAAATGTCACTCAATGATGTAAGCCATGAAATCCGTGTTCTAGGAAGAGGAAACATGCATGTTTCCAGACATATAAAAGCTCCAGCACAAGCAGGACGAGAGAGGAAATTAACTCTTGTTCATCAGAAACCTACTTTGACAGTGCAAAGGTACTTGGACTGACATTTAGCCATACATGAAGAAGGTAGTAAGTGATTCTTCATCCTGTGAGCCCAGCTGATGACTCTGTGCAAGGTTCTGTATGAAAAGACAAGAGACAGCCCTGCAAAATTTACAGGGAAAAGACACAAAAAGAAAGAACATGTAATTGGAAGTTTACAGAATTTAAGTTTCATCCAATGCTGGGCCATTTGCCTAACAACCCAAATCTCACTCCATATGTGTTTGGTTTTCCAGTTCCTGTTCCTTTTTTTTTTCTTCTTTTTTTAAGAGAACAGTCATTGGAAGTTCATGTGCACAGGCTGCTGAATAAAAGCAAATGACATCCAGGTCAAGTTACACTTCCAGAAACACACAGGCAGCTCATTGCTCTGCAGCTACTTCCAGTGGCTTGGCAGGGCAGGTCTGGGAAGAATGCAGCTGTCACCAGCACAGGCAGCACTGGGTGACATCTCACATTTATGCAGCATCACACCATCCAAAGTTAAGTGACTCCCAAAGTGATCAAATAAACTCAAGAGTGAGGGCACTTCTGATGCATCCTTGTTCCTTCTAACATCAGAGCTCCGACTGCCAGCAGGGACGAGGGGAACAATGATGTAGGGGACATCACTGCACAGCTCTGCAGAGGAAAACAGCTTCTTCCCAAATGAGACAACTGGAGGAAAATCTTTTAAATCTTGCACATACTTCAGAAGAATAATTTGTTTGAGGATGTGGCCTTCAAATAAAACATGGATTTACACATCCAGCTTTCCAGGCAGCTGCCTCGGGGCATCTTCGAGGTGCTGGGAATGACATGGACTCGCATTTGCAAAGGCCCTTTGTAATCCCTTCCCAGGTTTCATCTGCTATCATCCCACCCTGCTCTCCTGGCCATCCTGTTGTCACCTGGCCATCTCATTTTCACAGTGAACAATGATGATGCACTTATGCAGGGTGACCAAAGAGCTCAACTCACAGAGAACACTGCTCCTAAACCCCCCAGAGTGCTTTGCCTGCTCATCCTAACAAATCCAGATGTTGCTCGTGGAGTTGAGCCTCGCTGTGCACAGCAGCTCTCTGTTACTGTTTTAGCTGTGGTTTACTGTTTGGAACTGGGAAGAGATCACTCTGAGGAATGCAGTTTAAATGAAGACTCTGCATTTTAAGTGGATGTTTCTGTTTGGAAAGCAAAGCTTCAGGAAACAAGGCAAGGCACAGAATGGAGAAGGATTTCTCAGAGGGCTGCATCGGTTAGACTGCAGGAAGGAGCAGCACATCTGAAAATAGCCAAAACAGAGTCAATAGGAAACCTCTTTGAGCTGTTTGACATTGTGGTCTGGTCCTGGAGCCAGTGGATAAACCCGAGGGCTGGGAATGCATCACCCAAACTCTGACCCCAGCCAGATATAATTATTTGAACAATGTAAATTGGAAGAAGATTTAATCTCAGATAGTTTTGCGTGAGATGGGGATTCATAGTTCATTACATATTCATAATTATTGTGCTTTCTCAATGGAACAATATTTATCAGCTTCAAGCAACTTTTGCATTGAGAAATGCTATTTAACTCACTTGACAGCTGCTGCATTCAGTCACAAAAAGGCGTTATTACATTTATCTGCACCTTCGCTCCTCCCTGTACATCACTTCATTCAATCCCTTCCAGAGACACCCATTTTTAGGACAGCATTTCCAGCATGACATAGAATTGAAGAAACTTTTCCATTAACTTCTTATGGTTTAATAAATCAATAACTTCTGCATAAAACACCATTGACAGAAAACGCAACAAATGTATTTTTCTACAAATGTCAGACCCAGAGGAAAAAAAAAATACTATCATTATTATAACTACTGGGCATGAGCAATGTTGTTTATTAGTAAAAACTGCACAGCAAAAGGAACATAACTAAGGGAGTGTCCTACAAAAAAGGTCTTCTACCGGATCCCAGATTCAGACACAACATCTGGCTAATGCACAGAAAGCTTTACATAGCTAGCAGTGCTGTTTTCTTCAGGAAGGACTGAGTACTCAGATACCCTCAGCCGGCATGGGTGGAATTCAAGAGAAAACCTGGATTCACTTATGCCTTAGGAAGAGCTGGACGCTCCCTGAAGACTCTGGCAACTAAGAGGTGAAAATGACTTCTGAGATGAGCACTTTGCAAGTGGCCACCCAGGAGAAAAAAACAAAGCAGCAGCAAGAAAGAATGCTATTCTGCATAGAATGAGCAAATCAAGAAGTAAAACACACCGTCCTAATTTTGAAAATAAGAAATGAGGTTTCCATGTTAAATCTAGAATTGAAAAATTGCTCTATCCAGCAACCCTACATGGAAAGTCATTTGAACTTGCAAGCGGGTGCCCGGTTTCAAAAGGATTAGTTACCTTTCCAGCTTTATATCCAGCTCTTTATAGGTCTCAGGATCACAGTAACTCACCAGCTGGATGCCATCAGCACGTGCAGTACGTAAAACAGCATAAAGCAGAGGGGCAAAAATCTGCTTCATTTTGTAAGGAAGGAGGTGCCAGAAGACTTACACATACTGCCAGGGCTAGGGTTCCGGTGCATCCGGAATCAGTTCCAGGGCACCATTCCAGCCCCAGATGAGCCCTGCCAGCAACACATCACCATTCCAAACTGCTTATCAGTGTCAGAAAAATGGAAAAAGAACTGGAGATGAAGTTTCTATATCACAATGTAACAATACCTTCTCATTTTGAGGGGAAACCAACAGCAAAGAGCATCTGAGAACAGCAGCTTTCAGCAAGATGAAGAAAGGGACTGGTTTGATTTACAGCTGTATAACTTATGGCCACATCTGGCAATAAAAGGCCAGGGAATTTCATGGGGAAGGAAATGCCACTTGATGCTTTCACAATTAAAGCAGACAATGCAGAGGTAGTTTACACAAAGTGACTGTTTTTTCTTGGGAACATTCACCTAAAACCTTGGGCCAGGAACAGTAGAGAGAATACATTCAAACTGACAGTTCTGATTGCTTTGGACCTTCATGTCTTTGCTCTTCATCCTCCTGAATGGCTCACGACAGAGAACAAAGGTATGGACTTTAATTCCCATTGCTCACCTGTAGGAAATTCTTACAGGAAGAAAAGCAAGTTTTTTTCTGTCAGAAATGATCATGAGAATTTTTATCTATCTAAAAATATCTTACACATGCTAAGCAAAGCCAAAACAGTTTCTGCTGTTCGTTAAGTATTTTGTTTAAATTATATTCTGAATATACAGCTGGCAGAGACAGCACTTGGCTGCTCTCTGTCCTGGTTACAAGGCAAGGGAAGCCAGACAGACACGGGTCCTTAAATTCTGGCAGGTTTTGGGAGAATTCCAGATCCACTGAAGCAATTTGAGCTGCCAGGACAGAATTCATGCTTCTCATTAGGATAATTCACTCTAATAGGCCTCTGAAGGCTTTCATTTTTGGCAACGTTCTTTTAATGAGGCTCAAGCTGGATCTGTATATCTTATATTGTAAAATATTTTAAATAAACACCCCATACCAAAATCTTGGTGATCTTCAGAAAAAAAATTAGTTAAAACGACCAGCTGAAAAACCTGTACTAATACAATAAAAAAAGGGAACAACTTCAGATGAAGGAGAAATGTTGTCCTAAGGAAGGTTCCTTTTGCATCTTGGCAAAGTATGATCTATTTCAGCTGGATGTTCCTCCTGGAATGACACAGAGCTGTGCTGAAATGATATAACTGTGGATTTTACTCTGGATGTATTAAGGATAATTGCTCACTCTGAGATCTACACAGAAAATCTGTGCCACTGCTCTCATACAGAAGATCTCATCAGATTGAGGAAAGCAAGGGAAAGCTGCAAGTTTCAAAGCTGAAACTACAGCACTAAAAATCATTCCAGTATTAACACCTGAATTTTCCTACTTCCCTAGGAAGGGAGTGTAAAAGCAGAGAATGGCAGGGGAAACAGAAATAGCAAAGCAGAGACTGAAATATGAAAAAGGCAGAGATACTCAGTTAGAAGTTAAGACCCTGAATGCAAAATGGAAAAAAAAAAGTCCACAGAAAAATAAAACAAGGAGAGAGACAGCTGGTATTTTCCAAAGTTCTCCCACTGAAATTATATAAAAGAGAATCTATTCAAATATCTGATCAGCCCCTAGAGCTGGGATTTCCTTAACTCTGACTTCATTTCCCTTAAACAAAGGCATTATCTCAGCAACTCCACACTAAAATAAAATAGAGATGGCAGAAACAATTTAAGTGCTCCTGTACCATGTTGAAGACTCTGAAACACGAGATACTTCTCTCAGAGACTACTTAGGGCAATATCAGACTATTGGAAGGTTGGACTATAAATGGCAATAGTGGAGTTTCCTCACTCTCATTAAATTGGGAAAGGCTTGCCTGCTCTTAGATATACATGAAGTTGTGTTTAGCTGCCACTTACCCAGTGTAAATGGACTATTTAATGCAAAATTCATACCTCACACAGACACACAGATCAACCTGATGGTTTCAGTGCAGCAAACTCCAGTACATTCTGGATAGTTCTGGATTTTTTTCATATCCACTGACCTTCTCCACATGCGCTAAGCTCAGTTTTACCACAAGTGCATTGGCAAATGAGTGATCCAAAGGCAGAGAGCAGCACCAACACAGGCTGCACTAGAGACTGAGGTGGGGCAGAGCTGCTGAGGCAGCTTCTCTGCTCCTGCCTCTTCCTTGACACCAGACACAGCCATTGATTTGCTCTCCTTTCTGGTGCCAGTTATGACTTTTTCTCTTAGGTTAATAAGAGAAGTCATCCTTCCCCATCCTAGTCCTCTCCCCACAGCATCAGGTCAGAACAAAGGGAAGAAGCAGTGACAGTCACAAAAATTTGTTCCTCTCCCAAAGAAGGCCCAAACAGAAAATGGATGTTTTCTGCTGGGGAAGGACACGAGACAGTGCAGAGTGGACTGTCTTTAGAAAGACTGAGGATGGGAAGGGGTGAAGACTGAAGTGCTCTTACTGTCCTACATGATATAAACATTCTGCAATGTAACGTGGAAAGGAGTTTCTGTCCCAAGGTAACTCACCTCGGTGCCTCTCCCACAAACACCACATATCCCACCCATAACTCCCATCCCACTAATAACACAAAGTCACTTTTATTTAAAGTTTGCAGCCATGATTAATACCAACTCTGAATTTGCCAAGCTGGCTCCCAGAACTGATTTTCCCAGTCCTCTGCTCATGTTGGCTGCCGGAGAAATGGAGCAGTACATACTCCAGACAAGGAATGCACCCACCCTTCATCCACACACCACACAAGTAACTGAGGCATTCCCTAAAGAGGAGTCTGAGCTGTCCCCCACATCACAGTGGTACAGACATAGGCAGTAACAACCCAAAAATCCCACGAGAAACCCTAACCTCAGCATTTCCTTTCATTACATGATGCTGAAGTCAGCTACTCAACATCCCACAGATGTTGAGTCAGCATCTGTTCAAAGCCCCTTGTATGTTCTCAGGTATGTCTTTATTCTCATCACCTGTGAAAGGATAAAAGAACCAAAAAGGAAGCATTTGTTCACTTTATAGTTTATCACTTGCAGGCCATTTCGTTATCCTTCCCAGACTAGGCAGGTAAACTCAAGGTTATCCTTTCCTTCACTCCTTTCCCTTGGTGTTTGAATTCTGCAGAAAAGGAACAGAAAACAGCAGTAGCCTCTTCAGGTCTCACTATTTTTTTTTTTTTAATTTTCTGACTCATTTTGTCACTTTTGGGTCCCTTGGATCATGCCCTAGGGCTGAATTTGGACTTCAAATAGCTGCAGCAGTCACCAGAGCCTGGGTAGGCTGGGCACCAAAACTCAGCCAGGGACAGGGAACTATTATTTCTCTATTAATATGTTAATGACTTTGTCCTGATTGCTGTGAGCACCAAATTATTTCCCTCCCAGTCTGACAGATGGAAGAGAACTGACACATCCATTTTTCTGCACAACAATGCTGTCATCAGCCTTAAATTTGGGGTGCTTCTGAAAGGAGTTATTACTCTGCAAAAATGAAGCACAGTGCTGCTGCTCTGTTAATTACAATCAATTGGTTTCTGAAAAAATACCATGCCATAAATATAGCTAATTTGGTGGTTTTCTGAGGCTTCCCTTCAGAATCCATCAGTTTAATCAAGGCACAGGCAGGAAGGCTGAAGAAGAGCCTGTGGGGAGCTGATCACCTGAGACAGTGCCAAAATCTCCATCAGTTGCAGCAGTTTAAAGGAAGGCTTTATGATACTCTGAGATGTAGTGCTCCTTACTGGAATTCCTTTTCCCAGGAGGCTCAAGGCTGCCTGGTACTCTTTTTTCATGCCACTGCTGGCTTTTAGCAGGTTTAATCCTCCCTCTATGAAGGGCAAAACTCTGAAGGATTTCTAACACTAACGACAGAGATAAATTAAGAAATTACAATAAACAGTGTGCTGAGCATTTAAAGAAAAAACAGAGATTACTCACTCTGATTTATTCTGAGGCAAGAGATGAAACTTGCTACAGGTTCGTAAGGTTGCTCACTTGAGCCAAGAAAGAGCCTTTATCCTTTAGGGACTTAGTTAAAATAATTATATTGATTGATTTTTAAACCATTTTTCTAAACAGTGGATTAATTCTGCTACAATGTATTTCACCTTTTATTATGATGATTCAAAATGTCCTCATTTGTGATTCGGGAAGAATTTAGAATAGGTAATGATTTTAAGTACAGTAAAAAGAAAAAAATATATTATAAGAAAGAGCAAAGCAGGCCACAGGGACATATACAGCAGTTTTCCTGGTGACTTTTGTAGGGAAATACTATTAAAATTGATAACTGATCATACACTGTGGGTGTGTGCTGCCTTTTAACAAATTTGAGCACATTTTAACAGAAATGCTATGACCTGCAGTGACCTGCTGGGATACAAATCAAACCTATGGCTGGTGGCTGTGGGCCAGGTAAATTTAAACCATGTGACAAGGCCTCTTCTACATTTTATTACTTCTTTTTTTCTTTTTTTTAAATCCCAGGTTTCTTTAAGAGAAAAATCCTTCACACATCTCCCAGGTACAGCTTGTCTTAGGGTAAGAAATGTGCTGTGACTCTAAGCTGGTGTAAATCAAGGCAAAATCATTGATTAATGGACTGATGTTATTTAATATTATTTATCTTATTGCTTCTATGATTTGAGCATAAATGATTTGGGTTCTTGTTTTAGGTATGTTACAGCCTCATTTTTACAATAATATAGGAACCCAATATTTCCAGCTCCGGCATTATGTGTTTTAACATGGCATTTCTCCAGCATTTTCCACTTAGCCTTTTACAAGGCCATGACAGAACACCATAGCACAGAGTCCAAGAATTGCTGCTGAAATACATTGTGACTTCAGCACAGGCTAAGATTCCACATGGGTGCTTGGAATAAATCACTCTTGGCAGCTCCTGTAGTATTTGGTGCTGTTCCCAACATCTCCATTCCTGAGCTGATGTAATTAGAAGGCACACAAGTGGCTTAAGTCCTACAAGCAAGTGCAAATGCTTTATTTAAAGATCAGCCCTGGACTCTTAAAAAAGCAAAATCAATTACCAAAACATTTTATCTTGACTTTCACCTGGACTGACAGGTGAGAGTCTCAAAATGGAATTATCATTCCTTGTCGCATCTCACTTCTTTGTGTGTACTTACATTCAACAGTTTCCCTCAGCTATAGGAGGAACATCAAGGAATCCAGTTCTGTGATCCTGGTAGGGTCAGTCAGCTGTCACTTCCTCAGAAGACTGTCCAAGGAATGAGAGGGTACAGAAGGCAGGCCCTCCAGGAGAAGATTTCTCTGCAAAGAGAAATTTGCTTCGGCTGCTCCCATGACCCTGCAGAAATCTCAGGAGAGCTGGAATAAACTTAGAGGTTCCCAAGATTTCTAGGGGCTTCTACTGCGACAGGAGGAATACAGTACGTCAGGAGTTTTATCCCACAAAATGGGAGCCAGAACTGCCTGAGTCATCACAAAACAGGCTCTACCATTGAAAAACCATGAGTAAGTGAGGAGAGTTTTTCTGGAAGTCTGCATTTCTTCCCATCCAGCCAGACAGCTGAGCTAGGACTTTCAGAATAATACTGAAATTAACTCCACCACACAAAGAGAAGATAATAATTATCTGATTATTACAGTAATGCATGCAAGGGTGATTATTAGATCTTTTAAATCCAAGCCCTCAAACCTTGACTAGCTTCAGGTGGATTTTTGAGAAGCAGCAACTTTTCATCTCATCCCAGTCAGACCCTTATTCTGATCCCAATCCAAGTCTCTACCTTATGCTTATAAACACTGTTTCTTAAGATAGCAGATAAGTCATCTTCCTCTGTAAAGTCTGTGTTTTTTCACCTTCTCACCTATTCTGCAACTTTCTTGCAGCTACTTCTAGCTTTGATTTTAAAAGAATTTGAAAATGTACATTAATGAAATTGCATTATTAAAAACTTCACAGCTTTTACAAGATCTCCTTGTTTCTGAATTAGCATTATAGGAACACAAAAAAACCCCAAAACAAACTCATAAGAAAACCCCAAACCTTAATTTTAACAGCGACTGGCTTTTGATATCTCTTCTCAAAAAAGCCTTTGATTGATTGGCCACCATTAAAATATCTGCCCTTAAGGTTTCTTCCTGTAACTGACAAAGCTGAACACGGGGTGAGAAGATGCTTCAAAGCTCCTTCTAAAAATTAAAGAAAATCTTCAACAATTCCTAACATCCATCTTAGTACACTACATATCATCTTCCTTTTGTTTGTACTGACAGGTAATATACGTGGAAAACTCAGAATTGAAGGTATTCAAGGTCTATCCAGGTAAAATGTGTTTTAAGAAATGAACGAACTAAAAACAAAGTGTCCGAGCAAGAAGCAGATTTCCAGGGCATCCAGAGTCAGTCTAACACTGATCCTGCTGACTCCAAACACAGAAATCTGAGGCTGAGGGGGAATGCTTTGGAAATCCCACTGTGGCATGCAAATTTTGTGGAAGAAACATATAATGGATGTCTGTCAAAAGCAGAATGAAAGAATGCATTCTGCATTTCAAGGCTTGAAGGAAAGAGCTTTTATGGGCTGAAAATAAAAGAACAGAAAGTATATTTGGCTAACCAAATTGGAGAGAGGGGTGGATTTTTGTTTGTTTGTAACTGGCATGGTTTTTCAATGAAGAAATCTGGAGAATATTAACAGTTATGCCTAAATCTATGCTGGAAGCATTTTTGTCATTTTAGAGCCAAAAACAGCCTCTTGCCAAAACCTGTAAACTGCTTTTTAAAAAAGGAAAAGAACAAAAAAAAAGCACCTTGGAAAAGGAATTTGCAATTCTCATGGCAGGCGATCATCAGCTCCAATTAGTCCATGGCAGAGGAATCCGAAAAAGAGTGATAGACTCAGTGCATCCAAAAATGTTTAGTCTAGACTAAACCTCACTGGAATTCTCTGCAGACCAGACCTCAGCCCTCTGGATCCCTGACAGCCATCTCTAATGGCCACAAACAACAACACAGCGTGGATCCTGTTCTAGGCTTCCCTCTCACCTTTCCTTATCTACTCCCAGAACTATTCCCCCTCCCAAATCCACAGGCACTCAGGTAAAAAGCTGTTGATGGCTGCATATACTTGAAGCCTGGTTAATGAAGCATGAGGTAATGCTCCCCCCATAACCCTAATCATCAGTACAGTGAGCATGTGAGCTAAACCCAAAATAATAAACCCAGAAAAACATGTTCATCTGCCTGACAGCAGCCAGAAGCCACTGTTGCCAAAGAGAAGAGTCTGGAGCTGCTCTTTCTAAAATGTTGTCAGCACAATTAATTCTGAAATATGCTCTGAAAATGTGGAACGTGGCCCATCTGTCACAGCTCCTCGTGTGTATTTAATGATTAGTGAGAGGGAAGAGTACAAACTCAGTGTTCCACCTCCAAGCCCAGCTTCCCTGTGCAGAGGATTCAGCCAGTAGTTCAGAATTTCATCATTTCTCAAACTCAATCCTAAGTGGCATCTTCAGCAGAAAAGAAAGTCACCAACTAACTCCTTTGTCACCAGCCCCATCACAACCACCATCACAATAAAGTAAGGCTGGAGTATTATTTTTCTTTCTTTATACTGGAAATTGGTCACTGGCATTAGCACAGGTTATCTGGTACTTCCCTGGAATCCATTCCTTCAGCAAAGCAAAAAAAGTGATGCTATGTCAAGTGTGAATGCCTGGCAGCCTTTTTTTAACATGTATTGCTTGAATGGCAATTCAGAGCCAGCTCCAAGTTTTCCAGCACTTTTTCTCATGACTCTAAGTCCAATTTAATGATCACCAAACACTGGAGAAGTTCAGTTGACTCAGGTCCAGACCAGAAATCCAAGAACAGATGCATTCAGATCAATCTATAGATTGAGCCACAGGAACTGAGGGGTCTGAGACTCAGCCTGTCAATCCAGAGACAAGCTGTTACATCCAGCTGTCAATTATAATTGTCCAAGACTTAAAATATTATTTTTCCTTTCACTCCCAACTGCAGCCTGGTCTGCTAAATAAAGCCAGGCTGCTGTTTTACACACCAGCAGGCCCGTGCACTTAATCAAATGGCCAGAATGATTTTGCAAAAGACATAAAGAAGAAATAATATACAAGGACACACAGGTTTACAAGAATTGTGTCTCAAACCTGTGGCAACTTTGATAAGAGTAGTATTAGATCAGTACTGAATTTTGGGAATTTTATCCTTCATGAGGTAAAATAATTTTCACTGGATGCACATAAATCATTGTACTTGTACTCACACTAAACCATGACCTTAACCTGTGGTAACTTCCCAAGATTATGCACTAAAGAGCTTAGATAATTACAAGTACAAAATGTAAGTAACATGTAAATAAAACAAGCCCTGAATTTCATTTCAGCATTTTGATAGATGCAGTTATTTCACTTATGAGACGCACTTCTCTGCTCCCTTTCAAAGGTGTCACCAGGTGGACAGAAGAATCACAGTTAATCAAGGAGCCACATCTAATTACAGTATCACAGCAGCCACCCATCACTATCTCTAGAGAAGCCAGAACAGATGGATTCTCCTGGGATTTAAGAGTACTTGAAGGAAAAAAAAAACCCAAAAAAACAAAATCTACATCTTGAAGCAATTAGGCAAGGCATTGTAAATTCTAATTTCTAGATAACCATTGGCAAATTAAGTCTATTAGTTAAACAAACCTTCCTAGGAAACAATACCTTGTTTTCTTAGGCTCTCCATGCTTATCCACTTGTCCTGGGCCAGGACAGCTTCCACAGGCAGCTGCTGTCATGTTTTTGGGATATACTCTGCCTTCTTTTTTGTACTGGTGCTGTGCCCCAGCCTCTGCTCACACCTACCCCCACACGTGACCCTCAGAGAACATCCTGTTCTAGAAACAATGCCGGTTCAGAGAGACCTTTGGAGCCAGACATAAACTCTGAATTTAGCATTATTCAGCATTGTCCCTGTATCAGCTTAAAAGGAGGTATAAAAGAGATGTCATATGAATTGAACCTCCAAGCTCTCTTCAACAACAGAACAGACGCTGAGGAGGTACACAAAGTTCAAATGAATTAAGAACTGGAGTTCATATTCTCCTGAAAAGCCAAACCGAAATGACAAAAAGCCCCTTTGAAGACTGAAGGAATGCAGGAAACCAGGAAGGCTACTCCTCTTATGCTTCCAAGGCTGTAAAAACCAGGAGTTGTTAGAAATCTTGCTCACCAGCGATTTCTAGCATGATTTCTCACTGAATAGATTTAATCCAGAGTCAATTCCTAAATTATGGCTTGATAAAATATCTGCAACAAATATAAAATAGCTTAAAATCTGCCATAAGCCTTAGAATTACCTTCTCCATGGAACAGTTAGAATGTCCAGCCCAACATGAATATACTTTCTTGTGGAGTGTCTGTAAACTGGATAGAAGATAAGCTGAAACTGGCCACACATAATTCAAACAGGTTCTGGGCTTTGTTGTATCTCTGCAGCACAATCCAGAGCACTGCAGAGGGGATGGGCCTTAGCAGTCTCTCTTTGAGTCCCTGTAAATAACAGTTATTTTTCCATGTGGAACATGGTGTTTTAAAAATGGCAGAGGAGGAAACAGGTTTTTCCTACAGTCCTGGCACAGGCGGGGTCCCACTCAACATCAGACCTCCCACATTCCCATCCTATCTATATTCAGATGTCAACAGGAACAATTTACAATCATATTCCAGTAATACTTACAAAAGTAGACAGAGAGCCTGACTCACTCCTCTCTTCATCAAGTACAGAAACATTCTTGCTGTAAGGTTTGGTTAAAGGCCAGTGTTTATAGACTTTAAAACAACAACAAAGCCATTAACTGACTCCAGCCCTAGGAACATCCTGAATGCTAAACAAGGTGAAAAGGGGCATCCTTTATTAATAGCAATAACATCTGCTCTTTATAAAGTGACATTTTGGTGCCAGCAACGCAGAACACGAGTGAAATGCAATGGCAATGCCACTAGTTCCATGTTGATTACGCAGAAGCTCCCCAAGTCCCAAAATCCAAGCAAACCCATGCTTTAAGCTCTTAATTTCTGACTTGGAGCATCATGGTCTAGTGGAAGGAACAGTGCATTGCAAGCTGACCATATTTGTTCATTGTTCCTGACCATGCTCCATTTTCTTTCAACAGCTCTAGATATATTTTCTTTCAAAAATGAAGAGGCCAACCAATAGGGATAATCACTCATATGCCACACCTATGAAAACCAGGGACATGGTTCATCCAAAACCCAGCACCACTCTCCAGACTGGGAATAAACATCCCCAGATGCAGAGGCCTTAATAACATTTTTAATATAAAAGTATATCTTCATTTCCCCAGTGCTACTAAATTCTGTTCTGTGTTTATAGGGTTCCTCAGCAGGGAAGAGGTCAAAGAAAATGAGAATTCATTCAGGGAATAGTTTCATTCTCACAGAGTGTTTTACTGAATGGGATGGAAAAAGATGGAAATGGATATTCCCAGAGGACAGCGATGTAATATTCTTGCATGCACTGATGAGTATCTCAAGAATACAATCCTTAGCAGGAAATATTAATTTTTCTCTGGCTAACTGAAGTGGTTACTCTTTTGAGGACAATGAGATGCATAATTCAGATTGAGATTTCTTTCATGCTCATTTTTTTCTTCTTTTAAAGTAAAAAATGCAAAATAAACACTTAATATCTGTTGGATGCAATAATCTCAGTATTTGCAGGATTTCCCATGTTAAGCAGCACATTTCTGAATCTATCACTTCTTCAATTGCCATGCCCTGTCTTTGCGGTAGCTCAGGGTGCTCACATACCTTCACTGCAGCTTTGATGATGGCCTGGCCCCTTACTGAAGAGGACAAGAATTGAAAAAAATATGCTTTATTTCCTTAGAAAAAGGTGTTTCACATGGGGGAACTTAGGGTGTGGATTCCCTGTAGAAAGCAGACTTGATTTACAACACGCCAGTTCAGATTAAATAATCAGGGTTCTCAACATTCCTTTGTGGCAAGGAGTGAGAAAAATGGTTAATCAAATTTAGAGTCAAGAACTGAACTCTCAAAGTTCTGATATATTTTTCCAAAAATTAGCATAAAAATTAGACAGTATTACATCAGTAATTTCTTAGATTTATATGGGCATAATAAACTGCAATTTCTCCATGTACCTGTGACTATGAACTTCAGAAAGACTTAAGCAAGCAAGACGCTCAGAACAGGACCTGCCCTGCTAGGTGAGGTTTTGCAGGGATTCCCCAAGCAACAGCACTACAGAAACCCTTAATGCCAAAGATCCTTGGTTTGTGTGGATGCAGCTCCTCAAGGGACATTTCAGGGAATGTCTTCCGATCTCAAAGCAAGAGAAGAATCAAATGTAAATTGGTTTGATTTGCTGTTATGGCTGTTGGCAAAAAAATGCTAGTATACCTGCAGAACCACTCACCTCCCTAAAACTGGGACATTCCAAGTCATGGTGTTCATTCAGAGGCTATTCAGAGGATATTCTGAATGTTCCCCTCAAAACCCAAAAGACTGGTAAATATAATCATAAAATGCTTCACTATACAGTTGGGCCAAGGGAGACAGGAGAAGTTCACAAATGGAACCAGTTTTCCTCAGGCTAGCTATGCCTCCACACTGCTACCCCTTCCCAGAAACTCCAGTGTGTTGTCATGGAAGGAGAGGAAGGAAAAACCTGAATGAATTAAAACTCCAACCAACCAAACCAAAAAACCCTACTCAACAAACCACCTCACACACTAGGAAGAAGAGCCCTCCTTCTGCTTCTCCTGGTAATTCCATAATGAAGAGGCCAACACGTCATATCCTTTTCCTGGAGGACTTTCCTCTCTCCAGTTGTGAGATCCATGACCACTCTTACCTCTGTCAAAGAAACAGCAGATCAAAAAGGATTATCACAACGTTGCCTTTCAAAATCTTCTCCTAAAAAGGGGGGAAACTGGACACTTTTTGGGAATGTCAGTCACTTTTGAGAAAAAGGAATTCCTCCCTGATAATGTGCACTCAGACCCTGATGTGATCAAAGTGATTACACATCCACAGCTCCTGAATCCCCAGGAAAATGGACAGGTTTATACTTCCTGTGAGAATTTTTTCCCTTATAGTTTGGTAGGAGGAGACTCAAATCCATGAAAAATGGACCAGTTTTATATTTCTGAATATAGTTCCAGAAATTCTGAAATCTCTAAAATTAATACAAATTTTTGTGGTTTCTACCAAAAAAATCTTAATTTATAATAGTTAAATTTATGTACAGATACTACTACTAATAAAAAACTCCTCCATCCAAAAAAATAGAAAAAAAATGGGCATTCCTAACTGAAAAAAACCCAAAATATTTAAAACCAGATGAAGTACTTTTAAACAACTTTGAGAGCAGTGTTTTTTTTGTCTCTGCAAGCCTCTAACATGTGAGGTTTGCCTGTGGTGTGAGTCCCTGCAAGTCAGATTTAGCTGCAAGAAATCTGTGGAGTTTAGTTGCTCATCTTAGATTGTCCAGACTGTAATGGCCTGGAAACACACTGAGCAGTTTTGCAAGATCAGATTTTTCAAAGGAACATTCCAGTACTGATTGTGTTTCAAGCTGGCTGGAAATCTCTCCAGCACAGATTCTTTCGTACTGGTTTAATAGTTTGAGTTTCAGTTGAAATCTGGAATTTTAAAAGGGTATTGCAGAATTTAAAGTTCTGCTTCAAAATCAGAAAGCCCTCAGATTTGGGTGTGATCTGAGCGGTGACAAGAAACATACAAAACTCATCTACTTCCCAGTATTTTTTCCCTGTCATTTCACTTCCAAGCTCTGCTTCAGGATGGACAAATTTATCTTAACACTCTGATGCCATTTCGCACCATAAATATTGAAAATACTTACAAACTTGACCCCAAGAGCTGTCAGCAGAGTGACAATCTTCTAAAGGTAGGTCTGAGAAAAACTGGCAGTCCTCAAAGCAAAACCTCTGTAAGTATCCTTACCAAAATTTTTTTCCCCCATATAACAGGATTCTACTGGATCGGAAGAAATGCCTTGGAAATTATACACTTATCCACAAAGAGAAGCCCAGATCATGGGGGTTTTTCCATGATTCATGAAAAAGAGGTCAAAATGAAAAGAAAGTATTTTTGACTTAGACGTCTCAAAAATCCAGCAGCAACCAAAGGTGTCCAGCAACCAAAGAATCCAAGCATTCTCTGTGCTACAAAAATATGAATTCATAGGCTTCACTGAGCAGGCAGAACTGCATTTCAACAGCTAAAATTTTACTGTACCTTTGGAAAAAGGGTTTCAGTTGCACAGGATTACAGCCAGCTGCTTTCATCTCTGACCCAGAAGGCACAACTCCATTATGGGGCAGCTGCCAGAAAAACACTGCAGAGGCAAGAAATCAATCCATTGGGATTCCAGGAAAACACATTTTATTCAGTAAATAGCACCATTTGCAAACCTCCTTTCAAATGATGAAGCTCTACTCCGAGGATATGTACAAGTCACACGTGCACCTATACCAGAAGTGTTGGAGGAATTTGCCAAGCTGTGTCAGAAAACATGGCTGAGATAATTATTGAGCAAACCCATCTTTAAACCATCTTTGCAGCACAGAACACATCCAGTGTCTTCCCTATGCATAATCCCTCCACCTGCTTCTCACCTCTCAGGGACTCTGGAGTGTGTGACAATATAAAGAGCGAGTAGGAGGCAAGGCAGGGCTTGTGCTCAGGCATCCTACAATGCCAATAAAACCCAAGGCCTGGAGACATGTTCCTTTGGACAATCTCAGGACCACTATTCACGTGTAAAGCACAAGAAGACAGGCTGTGCAGCAATCACAGAAGCCATTTGAAAAATCCATTCCTGCATGCATGAACACCAAAGTGGCAAAAAAGAAAAAACAAAATGCTACTTAATAGTTTAGAATATCTAAAGTTAGTATTTTAGAACATTAAGAAATTTTTCCAGACATTTTTCTACTGACATTTAAAACTACTTATCAGCCAATTTTTATATGTTTTGCTGGAGACAGAAGATCAGGCTGCTTGGGAATAAAGGGGAAGAAGAACAACAAGGCTTGTGCTCTTACAAAGGAAGAGTTAGTGAGATATTAAGTCATCCCTAAGTATTTAATGAGGCTGGATTTTATTGTGTTTGAAACAATACTACCCCATTAGCACCTCTGGTTTGGTAATACAGACTGGAGCTGGGCATCAGACAACGGGCTAAGGACTGAAAGGGCACAGTTTTCCACAGGAAACTAGGTACTGCAGCTCAGGCAGTGAAAAGAGCCTGGTCCACACCTTCCGTGGTGCCTGGCAGCTGCTGGAAAGCACCCAAATATCACCTCTCACTGATGCAAATGGGCAGAGAACACAGCAGCCAGATAAACAAACCATCCTTGAAAAGCTTACCAATATGCAGCAAAAAAATTACGTTTTTTTAATGCACAAACTGATACCAATCCACAAGAGTTTCCCTTTCAGCAGCTGCCAGGATAAATTTCCCCTTTAGGCAGATGGTCCAAAGCTTGAGCCCACTGTCCATGAGAAATTGCAGCTTGACTTGAGCACACAGTGGAAAAAAAACCTGGAGAATTCTGCCCAGGGAAATTAATAATTCTCAGCACCTCTGCAGAGCCAGTCTATCCTTCCAGCCCTGACCTAGATACTGCACATGCAGCGCTTCAAAACAGCCTGACATTTCCATCAAAACTCCTCAGCTTCCCGCTCCCTCCCTGCACTCCCAGCAGATGAACGGCCCATTGACCACCTGCCCTTCAGATAAGGATATCTAGAGGTGCCCCAGGACACTCGTGGTCTCCTCTGCATTTTTTGCACCCTGGAGCTGTCCTGAAGATGTCACCCAGTGTGGAGTCTGTCACACATCAATGGTGTTTCAAAGCATATAAGAAAATGGTGGGCAATGGACAGGGAATATTTAAAAATAATCAGAGAGTCCTGGAATGGTTTGGGTTGTAAGGGACCTAAAAGCTTATCCATGCCATGGGCAGGGACACCTTCTACTAAACTAGGTTGTTCCAAGGCCATCCAAAACAACAGTGTCACACCCACCTGTTTTTTTTTTTTTTTAAGTTTCCTTCAGAAGAGAGGTTGCCCAGACAAGAACTTCACCAGGTAGCACAGAACCCCTGTAAACTGAAACCAATTTTCCAAACAAATTTTAAGGTAAAGCAAAGCAGATTAGTGAATCTTTTCCTGATGAATAAGTTAAAGATAATGGGCACAGGACAAGGGGAATTAAGTTAAAAAAACAAGTTTCTGTACTTCGAATGTTGTAATTTAAATTTGTTTTTTAGTTTTTCACACTAACACAGAAAAGTTATTAATTGAAAACCCCATGCCTTGAGCATTTCTGAGCAGTAACAGAAAGACACAACATCTCTCCAAGCAACTGGTCTTCCAAATCACCAAGTAACAGCACTTCCAGCCCTGGTTCTGCCCACAAAGGGATAGGGGAAAAACTTTGCGACATGTGCAGAGGCTTTTTTTGGGAAGGGAGGGGGTCTGGTGTGTGTCTTTTATGAATGATGAGACTTTAAAACTTTAAAGTAAGAGTAAAACTTTACACATTTACATTTCCAGCTGCGTCCACTGCAATATGAAATATCAAACATAAAATGGGGAGAAAGCTCCACTCCTGGGAAATCACTTTGCCTCCCTTCAAACAGTTAACTGCAAAATCCTGATGCACCAGGACAGAGGAGAGAATCCAGTAGGGAGTGTCTGTCCAATGCTCTGTTCACTCACCATCTCCCTCTTGGTTATCATTTCATTCTTACACTGATGTTCTGGGATTTATTTCAGAATAATTCCTACCACTTTACCTTTAACTTGCAGAGAGAACTGCTAAGGGGCAAAACTTACTGTACCTACAGAGGTAGAGTTTCCTCTCCTGTCCCACACCCCTCTCCCTCAAAAGGAAGGCGTTACTAGAAGCACCAGCAGTCAGAGCAAGAGCAATGTTTTCCAAAACTGTTTCATTCCCTTTGTTTCACCACTATTAAAAAACGCGTGGCACACTCCATCTGCAGCCCTTGTATTTATTACCTTCCCCCAGATTCTGTGCTGTGAGGAACATCAGTGTGAGAGCCCAGAGTTTTCCTGCTGTGGGGAGGGGAGAACACATGATCACTCAGACTTACTCCCTACCCCTTCCTGAGTGCCTGGTGAATGTTCCAGTGGGAAGCACTGCTGCTCCATGACAGTGGGATCTACTGTGAAATTGCTGTATTCACACCAACAGTGACCTTGCAGATAAAGCCTGGGAAGTGTACAACATCCTATGTACAACATTTTTTATTAAATACCTTAGGACAAACGTGCAATAAAATGAAAGTTCTACAAAGAGTTTTGATTTTAATAGCTTCAGTTAGTAAGATCAGTTTTCTGGAGATTTGGCAGGCTTTCCTGGAGTGTACTGGGATATCTGAAACCTCTTTTGTTCTCTTTTTCTATTTTTTTCAACTTAGCTATTTGCAACCATCAATGAATAGTGACAAAACATGACATTTAGAATTAACCCTGAAATCTTGGAACTGTCTGTTGACTGAAAAAACCAAATCAGAATGTTTCAGTCTTCAAGCAGAGAATCTTTAATCCTCTTTTAATAACTAGGTTTCACCGTGTCAACATATTATATCATATCAATCCCTTGATGGCTGACATGCTCCAAGAGCACAAGGGAAAGGGTTTTTACTTCAGTGTTTCCCAAGAATTTTATATGTGTTCATTTTACTGGGATTTGCATTAATATCTTCCATTAATTGCAAGTTATCTGCTCATTGCAGGGAGTACAAACAGTTTGGAGGCCACAGATCCAGAGTATTATTGTGAATTAAATAAAAATTGCACAGTGCCCCTGCTTTTTTTCCGGCCATCAGATGTCTGGATCAACTGCACATTCCAACACTTTGGAAAGGAGATCCTGCCTCATGTAATAGCTAAAGGAATGTTCCAGAGTCATTGCTGGGGAGGGTGCAGAGGGACGAATGCATTTAGAAAACAACCTGAAGACCTAATCTGTGTATTTTTCATGAAGTCACCTAAAACCTTGTGTCTCCTGGTATGTTTTTATCTCCAGGCAGCACAGCTCTGCTCTGCCTAAGGTGGAACCTCAAGTATTTCAATTCACACCATGCTGCTCAGGCAGCCAAAGAGCAGGGAACAGGTCCAAAGGCAGTTTCAATGATTTAAAGTCTAAAGACCCACATGATTTTAAGTGTGCCCATCACCAAAACATGTAAATATAATGGGATACAAACTCTCCCCTCACTCACCTGACATTAGATGTTCCTGCTTTATCTAGTAGAGCTATTTTTAAACAACTTTTTATTGAAATAGGCTTCTTATCAATAGCAAAATGTAGCAATGGTGCAAAAAATCTGAAAATGTGTTCTTTAAACTGACAAATATTAATATTTTTGTCAAATTCTGGTCTAATTTGTCTAGTTCTGCCATAGTCTATTGCCCTGGAATGCCAAAATCAATGCAAATTACCTGTTAAGTGCAGAAGTTTCAAGAGATCAACTCATTTAGGGCTGGGTTGGACTCAATGATCTTGAAGGTCTCTTCCAACCTAGTGATTCTGTGTGATTCTGTGATTTTATCCTTATGCACAATAGGACCTTTTCAACCTAGACCTATCTAGTCTAGGAGGAATGAAAGCAAGATGTTCATGGGATTTAAAAAGGCTCTGTAGAAATTATAAAATCTTGACAAATCAAACAACTAATTCGATTATGCAGGTTTGAACATCACCCCACAAAACCTTTTCCTACGGACCTAATTTGCTACTAGATTTGCTCCAGCAATGACACAGAAAAGATTACGCATTTTTCTTTCTGCTAAAAGCCTTCTCAAATGAGAATCTATGAGGAAATATTATCTAAACTGAGGCAAAACCATTTTTAGGGAGGATGAGATTGTAATCTTTACCAAGTTCACCATACAGGATGTGTGACGGCGGTGTTTCACCTTTGCAAATATCCTAAAGCCATGAGGAGGTGTTTGGTCTGAGAACACACTCCTGAGGGGTGGAGAATGCTTTGTCCATATCTGATCAGCCATCCCAGCTCCTGCTTCTCCAGGACCAACAGGAAAAATTCCTGAGAAAAGCAGGATTGCAGACAGCTTGCATATTTGCAGTAATTTTGATAACAAACCTGCAGTCTATATAAAATCTCTCTCAAGCGCAGCAAAAACCCCAGAGGCTTGGGGAGAAGAGATGCTGGTCCCACCTTTGCTGGGACCGTTTCCTGTGTAAAGAACATGAACAGTGTCCCAAAGTTGCCCTGGGGCTTTATGGCAAATTACTAATTGGTTTGGTGCTCAATTGCTAATGTAGCAGAGAAACAAGGTATTTGTATTAACTTACACCTAAACTCCATTTCCCTCTTATAATGTGTGAGTGTTAGGCATTGTAAAAGGCCCTCACCAGCTCCCAGATCTGTTGCAGCTCCATCACCCATCCCACACAAAAGGCACTGGTGTGTTTGGACAGACCACGGGCACACCAATGGAGCAGGAATTTGCTCTGCCCTGAATCTCCCTCGCATTTCCAGCAGCCAGATGCAGCTCCATGCTATTTGGCACTGCGTGCCACTGGGCACTGTGCACGGCTCGTGGTGCCACCTGGGCTGGCCTAGTTTGCACTGAGCTAGGAAAATAAAATGATCATATTTTCCAGCTTTGCTCGAGCTGATCCCCAGAGTAGCAAAGTTTCCACATAAAGCAAGCAGTACTTTTTCTTCGTATCCTGCCAGTCTTTGCAAATGGTACAGCTGAGAGCAGCAGTGTTTAAGTGATGAGCGTTATTCTGAGAAGAAAGGAATAATTTGCTACAAACCTTTTCATGTTTTACCTCAGGCTGGTGTCAGTCTCAGGATAAACGGATGCATCAATCACCCTAAATATAAAAGTAATTTGCATGAAAGAAGTGTTTTGCTGACAGTTGAAAGCTGACAAAGAATTTAGTATTTACAAAATAAGAGGCATTTTTCTTGTCTACTCGAGAGAAATCAATAGGAAGAAATAAAGACCAGCCTAGTAGTACCTACTATTAAGAGAATGCTTTATTTCTTTACTCTCTATAAAGGTCACACTCCCAACAAACCTTGAACTTCCAGTTGACTGGACTTTGTGGAGGTTCAGGAAACTCAAGGATTTTGATTTTAAGCAGTGCTTAAACCAGCTGTACACCCTATGGAAGAGCGGGGGAGATGGCTGAGCTGGAGTGAGATAACACTGGTTCTCATTACATTTAATTGCCAAGAATCATCTTGCACTTATCAAACAGAGAGGGGAAGGAGAAGTCACCCCTGGCCTCTCCACTCTGCTTTTCCATAAGATTCCTACTTCCTCTTCCAAAGCACTGCACTGTCTCGCTTTCCTGCTGGGTTCCATCATCCCATGAGGACTCCATGCTGGACATACAGTCAGGAACATATCCACTGGGAGATTTTGGGGTGATCCCTGCTACAAAAATGCACACTACCATGGCCAGTGTTTAATTTCAAATGGAACATATTTTTCTAAGAAATAACTGAGGCGCTGGGGAATGCTGGAATTAAGTCAGAACATGAGATTCATGGAAAGTTTGCCAACCCTAGTAGCAATCTGAGCAAGGGCCAGGTTTGGCATCTAAATGGATTGTTTTTCACTCTGATAATAGCAGTGAAAATGAGAATTGGTCCATCAAGTCCAAACCTGGCAATGGTTCTCATGGCCCTGGTGGAACACAGACTTCTCATGGTCTATGAATGCAACACATGCTGAAGTAGGTAAACAACCAACATTTGGTCCCATCTCCAGGTCTGACATGGAAAATTACAACCCTCCCACATGGGTCTTGTTCGAAAAGATAGACAGAAAGGCAGGGGACTGAAGAACTATGTACAATGGTGGGCCCCATTTTGAGTTAGAGACATCTCCGTACAGCCATGGTACAAATTCACATAGGATTTCCAGTTCTTGTTGAACACTGGCTGCACCAGGAATAGAGAAGAACACAGTATGGGCCTGGGTCCTGATGGAATCCTGCTATGGGTTGGATCATGCTTCCTGGAATTGAATTTGCAATACAGGAAAGCAAAGTATAGAAAATAAAAACTAGGTGTGAGAAATGGTTCCTGTTTTCTGTCAGAAAGCTAACAATGTCTGTCACCAGAGTTTGTCAACATTCCCAGGAATTAAAATCAGGCCCGTTTGTAACTATTTACAAGCAAGAAACAAACAGTCAACTCAGAATCAGATATATAAGGTTAACAGACACAGGTATAGTGGGATTACTGCACAGTTACAGGGAATTTCATGAGGATACCCCAAGAAGCTCTTGTCCACAGGAGAGACATGGTAACTGTCAATATGGACATTCGCATTTATTCCACCAAAAAAAAAAAAAAAAAAAAAAAAAACCAAAAAAAAAAAAAAAAACCCTGAATACTTACCCCTAAGGACATGTGGCTGGCTTACGGACACCGCAGCCACATCAGCTCAGTTGCACTGAATTTCCAGGATGGAGACAGCCAGATTTCTCTCTTCCATCTTTAATTCTCTTCAGGCAGCTGGAAGCTGCCTGTGAAGTGCAATGACATGAACGATATGGTTGTCACTGACAGCTCTCTCTTTTGATCTTGGTGACACAAGGCAAGACTGAAGTGGGTGCTGCCAATGCTACAAAGCCACATTTTGAACCTGTTTTTCTCTTACAAAGCCAGGACAGTGCTAGATTCCAGTGGCACGGGGTCTTGTCCAACCCTACATTCCCTGGGAGATAAGGAAGGCATTGACTGGGCTTTTAAAATATACACATGGAACTGCCCAGATGCTTCAGCCAAAAGCAAAAATGAGACAGACTCAACTTCTGTTTGTCCATTTACATGCCATCACGACTCCCTATATAGACGCACTGCCTATTAATCTAGAACAGACAACTGTGATCCAAATGTCATTTCAGCAGTCAAACAGGGATACAGCACAAATGATTTGCAAAATGAGCTTAATGAAGAAACACATTTGGTCACAGCTGCTGTTCAGACTAGACTGGAAGCAATCCAAAAACCAGAAGGAAGTGAGAGCATTAGTAAATTAGAAGGAGAGATCAAGAGCTTGCTTCTGTGAAGAAATCCCAGCTTTGAAATCCAAAATATTTAATCCCAACTACCAATATTTCTTCCAGACCAATGGGAGGCATCTACAAAGAACACCTGGAGTCTTTGTAGACCAGCAAAAGCCCACAGCAACTTTTGGGTGTCCTTGAAAAAGGCCAGCAAATAACAAAACCATGACCTCGTGGCTGCTCAAACTATCCACAAAACCAGAGACTTTTTAAGAGGAATATCAGTGACTGAAATTCGTACAGATGGAGCGCTGCCTGTCCTATGAGGGAGGATTGGGGTCAATCTTGTTAGACATAAGAGGACTTTATTCATTATGGATGAAAAGATTCGGCTCCTACTGTTATGAGAGCGGCTAAGTGCAGCTGTTGGTTTAACCAAACTCATAGGAGGTTGAATGAGGCTACTGAGACAAACTAGGCAGCAAACTTCCAAAGGCTGCTGGAATATTTAAGATTCTGCCTCGCCTGGTGGATGCCTACAAAACATAAATGCAATTTCCATTATGAAAAGGATTAAATTTGAAACTGCTGCTGGCTTATATAAAAATTATTGGGGCTATCAGTCCATATCATCAAGGCATAAGCTGATCACTAGCTGGGATCACGAAGAAATCCCCTCTGCTCCAAGCCCAACACAGCTATAGTGTTGGATAATTAACAGGATATTGAGGAGAGGAAGATTAACACCTTGCTTTAAAATATCCACAAGTGGGATAATAGGCCAGATGGACAGTTATCTGCTCAACTAATGCAACTTTTTTACTCTTAGAAAAATACACCATTGCTCAACAGAAATTCCCAGTTATTCCTGGTTTTGGTGCCATATGAATCACTAACCACTTGAACCACTGACATTTCAGTGGTTTTATGACAATCTACGGCTCCTGGGATGTCTCAAAGTCAGGATGTCTCTTGCCACCCTCACTGATCACAATTGCAAACCAGAGAACGACCATCTCTGATTGCTATGGCAAAGCCAAAAACAGATTCCCGAGTGCCAGAATGCAGAGCCTTGGCCTGAGGCCTTCCGAAATCCATCTGGATTATCGTACATTACAGCTGCTGCTCCTCTGCTCCAAAGAGTGAGCCTGAGCTGTCTAACAGAGAAAAGTTGCCTTTTCTTGAGATGCTTGTGTCAAAGAACTTTGAGAGAATAAAACACAGCGAGTATTCAGCCCACATTAAATCATTTTGGCAACAAATCTGATGAAGACAAACACAATAAAAATGCTGCAAAGAACTTTTCCAAATGTTTCTTTGAAAGAATTTGTACATAGCCAAGAGCTGCTGGGTCTACACCAAACTCCCAGGCCAATCTGTTATTTCTTTCTTTTCATTTTCTAAAGATTTTATTGGTACCTCTAAATTTTCAAGCTTTTTACAAGGCAAATAGCTTGTCTTGCCAATGACTTTTCCTCTACAACTGCGCAAGTTTTGTTTCCAGCATTTTACCATTATTTTGAAGTATTTCAGGTTGCAACATCTTCAGATTTTGCACCATTTAACTGTGGCAAGTCTCTGCTAAATCCCTGATGCAGCAGTGAAACAGTTATCAGCTTAATTATTTACACAAAGACTGTAAGGGAAGAGTCACCCAAGTAGAAATGAAAACCACTTACCTCAGAATCCCAGGAATGCTCACCTGCACTTGATATCACAGAAAGCAACTGCAGTTCCTGTTTCTTAAAAGAGAAATGTGTTAAAATATTTCAATTCCACCTTTTCATGATGGGAGAAGCCCTGGTAAGGTTGATTCTTTCCAGAACCATCTCACTGATGTTATTGCTATTTGTCGCTTATTTGTTAATTTCAGACAACTGAAAGAGCAATTCTATATTTTAAAAAGATAAAACTGAAGCCAAACCGTAAAACTTCCAGCTGCTTAAGTCTTTCTTGGCTGTTCAGTTCCAATGAGAATTTACTATACATGGGTTTTGAGTGGTAACAAAACTATCAAGAGTTCATCAGAAATCTGGTTTGATTTTGTCACAATAACACTTGTCTTTAATTCTGTATAAAATGGGACAGGAGTTTTCAAGCTACATTTGCTTCTAGGAAAACTATTTTCTTTTCCTTAGCACAAAATAAGTATCTGCTTACTGCTATTTTATCTGACAAAATGTTTTCAGAAAAATGCCTGGGAAACATTCAAGTAATGTCATGTAATGTAAAACTTTTCCAGGATATCCTGGAAGTTTTAGAAAGCTCCAAGCTGTTCTGGTTCACACAGCCTCCAGCAGGCTGTGAAATGTATACAGGGAAAGGCATCATGTATGCAGTTCTGGGAAAGTTAGCCTTTAACCACTGGACGAGCAAAATTCATTTCAGAAGCTAAAGAGATGAAGTCACGTCACACTTGAGCTGCACTCAACTTCCTCAGCACTTCTGGGAGCTGATCTGACCAGTCCCTAAGCTGTGTGTGCCTTCCCTGAAGCAGTTCAGAAGTTCTTCACAGGACCAAAGACATGCTCATACATTCCCTTGAGAGTGGGCTCAAAGAAGTGGAATTCTCTTCCCTCCCCATAAAACCCTGATGTACAACAAATGACATCCTGCGGGGTTGGGAAAAAATCTTTTTTACCAACAAATCCTATTGTTTGTTTGATTCTTGTGGTTTCCTGGCGCTAGCTGGAGTTTGGGGACAGCAGTAATTCCATAGGCTCTAAATCAGCCAGTTGCCTGGCTTGGAGGCTGCTCTTGCAAGGACACCAAGGAGCCTCTAACCACATTCTAAAGCAGAAACTCTTTCATACAAAAAATACTTCAAAAATCAAGAATGCTTTCATTTTTCAATTAACACCCTGTGTGCTAGTCTGAATTCAGGCTCTCTCAAGGATTAGGAATGCCAGCACAATTCCATAACAAATGCTGGAAACCAGCCAAGAAAACTCCTTGCTGCAAGTTGATACAGTAAATCTGTAAATTCAACACATGTAAACACAAACTTTTAGTCATGCAACAATATAATCTACAGAAACACTTTCCCTGGAAGTGTCCAAGGCCAGCTTGGACAGGGCTTGGAGCAACCTGGTCTAGTGAAGGTGTCCCTACACATGGCAGGGGGGTGGAATGGGATGATCCTTCAAGGTCCCCTCCAACCCAAACCACTCTGTGATTCCCTGACAGAACTTACTGTTTCGTTTTCCTTGGATCTTGCTAAAAACCAGAAGAAGCTGGTATACATTTTATAACTGGGTCAGCATAATAAATACTAATAAAGTTAATAATGGTCCTGTTAGGCAAACATGACACTTACAAAGAATTTGAGTCCGCTACTCCCCAGACCACGGTTATTCATCTAAAGAATTGTTAGTTTTGGAAGCATTTACAATGCTCGTCGTATTTTTCGGAAACAGAACAACATTTCTTCCATCCTTTATTGGAGGAGACAAAAAATAACAATCCTAAAGAGGTGTGGCCATTAAAAATCATCTGCTATCTTTGGCTAGAGCCTGAGGAGGCAGCTCCAGCAATCAAGCCAGATCCCCAGAGTGGAAAGAAGAATTCTGTCTCTTATCCACTTTCCAGGTTATTCCAAATCCTGAGTTCTGGCAGATCGAGTAAAGAACTGCACTTGATGACACCTGTAGTTTTGAAGCCAAGTCTTCTCTCTCTGCTACATCATAACTCTCCGTAGCAAGGAGAATTCCTGACTCCTCACTGACATCTGCCAATTCCTTGTCACCCACGGGCACACACATTGGTACTAAATAATCTCTAAAGTTCCTTCCAACATACACCAGCCTATGATCCTAGGAATTAAGATTATTTTCTACACAAATTTACTGCTATTAAAAAAAAAAAAAAGAGGAAAAAAAACAATCTCTTGCTGAAATCCTCATTTGACTACGGGCTTATACCAGATATTGGCCTACAAAACAAACATTGCTGAACTACTTCTAATTTTAAGTTTTGAACTGTATTCTAAACAATTTTAAGACATGCAAATGATTAAGCTTGACGTCACAATGTATATAAAGAAATGCAAAGCACCTTGTACCTGTTTTCTCCCCTTTCAGTGTATATCAAACTGTTCTTCATTTGCAACTTTTATTATCTCCTCTCCTTTTTCTTAAAATCTGCATATGTACCTCTTGGGTAGGTTCTTTGTCCTGCTGAAGTCACAAATATACTGACTAGAAGGTCCTTTCCAAGTTTTTCATTCCCCATTCGGTGCCATAGCCTTTCCCCCAAGATACTAATTTATTTACAGAGACATGTGAATTACAGCACTTCACAGTGCTTTAAATAATTGTTACTGCAGAGACATCAGCCAGACAAAGAGGCAAAACCTTGGCTGGGATAGTTCTGCCTCGTCACGACAAGATTTAGTTGCTGTGCTGTTTCTGGACAGTGGTAAAAGCTCAGAGCTGGGGAAGGATGCAAATATCTTGTCTGGCTGGCCTAAGTACTGATGTAGGATAGATTTGCTGAATGTTCTAGCAGAAGTTAGAAAATTGTTTGGAACAGTTTGGAAACTGCTCTGAATTGGAGAAACAGCTCCATGATAACCAGAAAAATGTTTACATCCCTAATACATGAAAATACATGGAGCATTACTTGTTGAGAAATAAATCCTGCAATTTCAAATTTATTTATTGACCTGACTGTTAAGAGACTATTTTTTATTGCAACATTCACAGCCAGGTGACACACGTAAACACTTCCCCTCCAGGTGTTTTCTGTCCCTGCTCACCTCTTGCCTGGCTCCCTGCCTATCTCCTCACTCTCTCCCACCTGAGACAGCCTCTCCTCGCCTTTCTCCTGCTACTGCTGCACATTCTAGCCCATCCCTTTCCCACCTGAACAAACACAGTTTATTTCCATTCTGAAAACTGTCAGAATATCTCCTGATTTCTCTACTTGTCCAGAGCGACTCAGGCAGGAAGCTGATCTTGGATGCACCAAAACACATCCAAAGAAAGGCTGCTTTCACAGATACAGAGCAGCCAGCACCGAGGCCTCGTGGAGTGAGCCTGTTCTCACCTCAGCATGAGGGTTTAAGAAATCTGGGTTAGAATTGGGATTACTGGGTAGGGTCCCAAAAATTCCACTTTAAGCATGGAGTGGAGTTTTCTGGTGGATCTTTCATAAATATTATACACACCTGCTCCTGCAGCATAGATTCATGTCATCAAAAACATGCCTATTAATTGTCAAATTTCTGTGATTATCAAGGGACCTGCACCAATTCAGCAGTTTGATTTTCTTCAAAACTTGGCAGCAAACACAGACTACTCAAACATTATGTTTCAGGGACTTCTCCCTCCTCTAATGGATTCACAACTGGGACCATCACTTTGACCAACCAACTTTTGAAATACAACACTGACGCGTCATTGCTGGATCCACGGGTGGGGATATCTTTCTACTCTTATCCTTTCTTTCTCTTCATTATATATTTCATTGGAATATATTCTTATGATTTTATATTGCTAGATTTCTACAGATAATAACCAAAATGGCTACATACTTCCTTCCCACTGCAACCAAATTGTTCTAAAATAACCCCCATGTATTTATATTTACAGTTATATACACCAGTCATTTCACTCAAATCCACCCCAAGGGGTCTATTAACAACCTGAGTTACCCCCACCTTCAGGGGCAGGTCATAGCATTAACACTGGCTTCACAGACAGGATTACTCCAAGAAGTGATGGGGAGGGTTTTTTTGTGGGGACAACAGTGTTGGATAAGGAAGAACTGATTTTTGGTCAAAGCTGGAATCTTGAGCAGAAGCTGAGCAGAATATCTGTATTAACTGGACTTACATTTTTCATTATAGGAATAGCGACTGTCCAGTGTAGGACAATCCTCCTTCCTTTTTTCCTCTTTCTCCTCTTTTTTCTCCCTCTGTCTCCTAGGTTAGGACCAGCATCACAGAAAAAAAGGCCCCATCACTCAGGTCCTGGTCACTGCTTAGAGCCATGGGCTGGTGCAGGCAACCAGAGGAATGACTGACTGGCTCAAATAAGCCAGACAGGAAGCAGGGCATGGCAGAACAGGCCGAGCTCTCTGTACGTAAGGCAGGCATGGCTCCACCCCGCACCTCTGAGCCACTGTCAGCCCCTTGTCCACACCAAAATGGCAGAAGCTGACTGCATGGCCTGCCCCAAAAGGGCAGGTTAATTTGTGACCTGCCCCAAAATGGCGGCAATTGATCCACAGGCTGCTGAGAGCCCCAAAATGGCAGGAACTGACCTGTGTCCTTATACAAATTGGCACGGACTACAAGAGCCTACCACAGGCGAACAAGAGCCACAAAATGGCGGCGACTGACCCACAGGCTGCCCTAAAATGGTGGAAACTGACCCACAGACTGTTGAGAACTCCAAAATGGCTGTGAATGACCCATAGTGTGCCACAAAATGGCGGGAACTGACCCAAAAAGACTACTGAGAGCCCCAAAATGGCAGTGACTCACCCACAGCCTGCTGAAAGCCCCAAAACAGCAGGAACCAACTCACAGTCTGCTGAGAGCCCCAAAATGTCCATGACTGACCCACAGCTTGTCGATCCCCAAAATGGCCGTGACTGACCCACAGCTTGTCGATCCCCAAAATGGCCATGACTGACCCACAGCTTGTCGATCCCCAAAATGGCCGTGACTGACCCACAGCTTGTCGATCCCCAAAATGGCCGTGACTGACCCACAGCTTGTCGATCCCCAAAATGGCCGTGACTGACCCACAGCTTGTCGATCCCCAAAATGGCCGTGACTGACCCACAGCTTGTCGATCCCCAAAATGGCCGTGACTGACCCACAGCTTGTCGATCCCCAAAATGGCCGTGACTGACCCACAGCTTGTCGATCCCCAAAATGGCCGTGACTGACCCACAGCTTGTCGATCCCCAAAATGGCCGTGACTGACCCACAGCTTGTCGATCCCCAAAATGGCCGTGACTGACCCACAGCTTGTCGATCCCCAAAATGGCCGTGACTGACCCACAGCTTGTCGATCCCCAAAATGGCCGTGACTGACCCACAGGCTGCTGAGAGCCCCAAAACGGCCGTGACTGACTGCATGGGCCCCAGAATGAACTTTAAAGTGCATCCATGCCTGGGGGAGGCCCCAGGAGACCAGAGCAGATAAAAGGAAGTGACACATGGGTTAAGACACTTCACTGCCTTGGATTTAGAAGCAGCTGAGACCACAACGGAATCCTGAGGTGATTGATATATATATTTTCTCTCTCTTTCTGTTTTTCTTTCTTTTCCTCTTTCTTCTCCTACCTTCTTCTTCTCAAAATATAATATAATAAAATATAATGTAAGCCAGACCAAAAAAAAATCCAGTTATTACCTTACTAAGTGCCTTGTTGTGTCTGGATAAGTTAAAGTTGGCTGAGTTTAAGTTTGCTAAGTTAAAGCTTGTAAAGCATCTTCCTTTGTACGGATGTTGTTTTAAAATTTACTCAGTACCTTCTTTTACCTTTGCAAGCTTGCAAATTAAAGTTTGTTACTGAACCTCTTGAGAACTTGTTTTTTTTCCTCTGTATACTGCCCAGAGTAAATCAAACTAAACACACCGAGCAGGTTAGGGCATAATAATCTTAAATTCCAAATTACTTCCTTAAAAAAAAAACCAACCAAACCAAACCCAGATCCCACTGAAAGGAGATCTCATCTTTTAAATGGCTCTTGATAAAGAACTGCCTTTTATCCATCTCTAGTGCTACCAGGTGCATTACTCCTGGCTCACTTGTGGCATGAAGCACTTACAAGATGGGTTGGCAGTGTCCTTGTCAGTGCTGGGGGAATAGGTGGACTTAGACCTTGGAGGGTTTCTCCAATCTTAAAACTCTACGAGTCCATGACAGAAAAAAAGCATATTTCCCATTTACTCCTTGGGAATCCACCTGAAGGCTCCCACACGTTTAGGCACGGTTGCCCTCTCCTGAACACTGGACTTTGGACTCCAACTGGAATTCTCCTCTACTTCAAAACTTCCCCAAACGGTGCTGCAGGAAGAAAGAAAAGGCAAATTACTTGCAGCTGGCTCAGAGAAATCTATGAAACAGTAAAAGGCACTTCAGACTATCAGCTTTGGGAGAAAAAAATATATTGTTTCTGAGAAAAAGAGCAGTAAGAAAACATTGATACAAAAAAACAAACAAACAAACAAAAAAAAAACATTTTGAGGTGCCACAAAATATTTGGAAAGCTTCTTGTTTCAGTTTGAAAACTCCTGGAAGTGACACAGAGTCAAACAGATGTGCACATCTGGCAATGTGTGAGCTCTACCTGCTGACACACCTGTGCCAACATAGCTGACTTCCAGTGGATAAAAACAGTGCCAAAATGAGGCAGCAGCATCTTAACATCATCAGCCAGGATCATCAGCAACTTTCCTCTAGTCTAAAAAGATGTAGGTTGTTTTTTTAAGAATCCAAATTCTCTCACCAGAGAGCAAACCAGACGCCCTGATTGCTTCGGCAATAATTTCTCTACCTCATTAATAATCTTAGGAGGCCAACTAATTACCACTCAAGGAAGAAGCTTTAAGCACGAGTACTTTCCTCCCTCCCATCACTTACCACAACACTTTGCCTAGGTTTAGCTCAATTTCAGCAGTGTCTGAAATTTGGAGGTCAACCACATAAAAGTCTAAGCTAGAAATCAAGTTTTTTATTATAGCTTTATATTAGAGCCTAAAGTCAAAAGAATCATGAGAACTGCAGTTTTTCTTTTCCAATACACTAGCAGTATGGAAATTTTTTTTAAAAATCAGGAATGCTTACTGAAAATATGGATTTGTTTTTTCTAGGCAGTAAAATACTTGGATCAAGTGTTGCTTACAAGACAAACATATTGAAAACGAATCTGAGAAAGCAAAGTCATTACAAAAAAGCAGTTAGAAAGGGCTTGAGAGCAATTATCAAAATTGTCAACATTTTAGAAAGAAAAAAAGGATAAATGCATGAAGCTTTTTGAAGCTGCAATTTACCTATCTTTGCAATAGCAGTTTTTCCTTGCTGTTCTGGATAGTGACACGAGTTTCCACATCTATACAGTTAAAGATCACTTTTTTTTCCTGTTACTGACAGAAAATCACTTACTAGATCAGCAGCAAAACTGCAGATTTTCCTAAGATTCACACATGGCAGAGACAGAAGTGTGCATGTACAAATGTGTATGTGTTTAGGCACTAGAATATACTTACTATGCCAGTGTTTTCAACCTTCATTTAAAGCCCAGCCATGTCCCTCTCAGCAGTGAGAAGCTTTAGCCACCCGCCCAGCATGTGCTATTAAAAATGGTGACATCTCTTTGCACAAAAACAATGCTGGAATGCTCGCCTAGCTGAGGGTTCCATTTTCCTGAGCACTCAGACATAGCTAACGAAGAGATTAATTCACCACAGGTATAACTGCAAGGACTGCAGTAAGACAAAAAAGGCTGAACACATTTCAAGGTCAAAATAGATTTTTTCAGAACTTTACAAAACAACTTTTTCTCATCACCTGGGTTTCTCTCACATGAAATTATCACATCTACTGTCTGTTTTTTTCCCCTATAAAATCTGCAAAATGCAGCAGCTTTAGCAGGTAACTTGCCTGGGATAAGGGACAGAACTGGCTATTTTCTGGCCATATCAAACATGCATCATTGCTTCTCAGTTTGGAGCAGTGGGAATGTTCTGGTGTCACTGAGGTACCCAACAAGTGGATCCTCATTTCTCTTAATCATAAAAATCCTGTGTGAGTAAAAAGTACTAGTCCTGAGAAAGAAGCGGTGGAGTGACAGAGCTGACCACACAGTCATTTTGAATATTACTCCAGAACTACCCTCTTCAATGCAGGCATCTCACCAATTCATTTTTTAAAAATTTTCATTATTCAAATTCCCTTCCTCGTGTCATTTGCCTCACTTGCCCAGGTGGTCTCTCCAGGAGGAGAGTCCACACAGTGGCACATAGCTGTTCATCCTGGTTCTTGCCATGTCAGCTATCCCTCTACAGAATAATGTCCCAGCATGATTCAGGAAACCTCTCTTAACAAGACAGCTTTGACACAACTCCATCACTCCACAATAAAACACAATTTTGTTTTTAAACTGGGGTTCGCATTTGCAGAGCACAGGATCTGTCAATAAAACAGGGCGATAAAACAATCAGTATCATTCTGTCCCAAAGGAAATGGCAAGGAGGAGGCAAATAAAGTTAAGGGCAGCTTTCCTTCAAGTGTTTCTATGACACCTGAAATCATAGGTGATTCCTATGCCAGGAATCTCCCCCTGTGTCTCATCAGTGATCCTGATTTTCGTCCTTCAGCTTTACATAATCCCAACATGAATTTTGTGCCCACGCAATCAAATAATTGCATATGAAAGGGCAAGAAAGAACATTTAATATTAAAAAAAAAAAAAAACCAAAAAAAACACCAAAAAACAAAAACCAAAAAACCAACCTCTCTGGAGAGACATTTCATTTTCCTATTCCTTGAATTCACATGAGGCAGCTCAGGAAAACCAGCCTCCAACCTACTTTGCTGCATCTTTCTGCCTTTTTAGGGAAAGAAATCAGTACAAATGTTTCCTAACCTGATGCTTTAGGAAATAGTGTGGAATTTACCAAAAAGTGAGGGGCTTTTTTAATGGACTTGAGAGAAGATAAATGCTTTGGAGAATTTATTCGCCTAGCAAGTGTGAGATAGAAACCACCAAATTACTGTGGAATTTTCAGTGAAGAGAAGCAGCTGCACGCACAGAACACGGAGCTTTCCCTCACATCCGCCACCTCCACCATGTCTGGATGCATGAAAAATCCCAACAGCAGAAAGGTGGAAGCTTAGGCAAATTTTACCTCTGTCTACCTGAAAACCTAGTGTGCTGGGGTTTGGGATAACCCTCATTAATAGGGAGATAGGGCGATCAATGGAAATTAATCCATACTGCCTGTCTCTACCTTTACATGATGCTGTATCCAGACTTTTAAAGCAATTTTACTCTTTGGAAATCAGGAGGATCCATGCAAAAAATTTAATACTCCAAAGAGGAGAAAAATTTGGTGCTGTGCTTTTTCAACTTGCCAAGTTAAAGGAATGTTATTGAGGACTGTCTTACATAAATGTTCCTCGACCTCTGAATGAACCAACAGGTCTTAAAAACTGCATTAGCCAAAGCAAATTCCCACAGCAAATGAAACATTTAGCCGAGAGTGCACTGGACTTTTCTACGAGCAGCACGGAGGAAACTCCAAATGGCAAGTTAGTGTTTCCTGTTTGGGTCTAAATGAGCCCAATAAGCTCGTGAGGAGCAGCTGCCAGCATCTAGACAGTAAAAATACAACACACCAGTTTCTCCTAGAAGATGAAGCTAAAGCTGATGGGAGCAGTTTAAGGCAAAGAATGTAGTGCTTGAAGGCCAGATGGCTGCTAAACAACCTATGGCTCCTCAAGGAAGGCAGAGAGCATTAAGAAAGCCATCTTAGAACCCCAACCAGGATCTCATTCCAGCTTCATCCCCTACGGCATATTCAAGAGCCTCATGCAGTCCATAACCCTCTCAACATCCATTACCCCATTAGTGAGGCACAGCTGCCAGGAATGAAACTGCCTGTGGCCATTTAACAGTACTCTGTGATACACAGACACAGGCGTGAGGAAAACTGCTCTGACACCTTCAATTCTGCAATTTCAACACTCAGCTCTGCAAACTGAGGAGATTTTAGCAGGTTCTGGCAAATAAATTTATATCCTTAGGTCACATACTCTCTTTGCGTCTGGATGCAGACATACATGCAGTCTTTAAATTAAAAAAAAGTAAAATTCTATAGAAACCAAGCTGTACCTGGTTATTAAAGAAGAATCTTTCCATCATCCAGATGCACTGATCCAGGGTGATTGTTACATGTCTCTGGAGGTGAATTCATGTCACTTGTAACACTAATGAGGTTCCCTGAGTAAATTCCTTAGAGCAAAAATGTCTTCTGCACTCAAGAAAACAGCTCTCAGGAGCCAGGTCCTGTTGTTTCCAGGGCTCAGTGAACTCCTTTGACATGCAATAGAAAAACCTGCCTTATGGCTGTCCTCAGGGTGTGAAGGAGCACAAAACCCATAAATAAAACCTGCATTTTGAAATTCCTTAATCAGTTTTGTTTATACTTCCCTACACAAAGCTTTTATGGCTTAAGAATCAAGCCTTTGGGGTGGTATATCCTTGGGTTTACAAAGATATTCAGCATTACAGCATCAAATTTTAGTAATAAAAAGCAACAGAGGCTGCAAGCTTGGAATAGCAATTAGGCTTGTTCCCAAAAAAAAAGCAAGAAGTCTACATAAAATAAGCTGTGGGGGTTTAATCAGTGATAAACTTCAGACAGAGCTCACACAGTTGACCTCTCAGAGGACTCCTTTTGCAATTTGAAGGATATTCTAAACTTGGAGAGATCTATGATGAGGAGCAGTTTATTTGCTCAGCTTCTTTCCATAAACCAGAAATATTTAGATGGAAACAGTCAGAAAGGATCCTACCACGCATGCTGGAATGCTCAGCCATAACCCGTACACTGTGGAGAGAAACAAGTGTTTGTTGCTAAATCATTTCGGTATTTTTGGCAGTCATTTTACAGAAAAAGCAGGAGACATGCTCCTTGTCCACGTACACGTCCAAATCGTGGCATAAGCAAAGGGATAAAAAAGAGACAATCTCTGTATCATTCTGCTCTCAGGAGGAAGAAAACGGAGAAAATAATTAAATCTTTATTCCACTGAAATTGGTCACAGAATTCCTGCTGGCAGCAGCAGGTTTGAGACTTCAGAGGCTCTCTGAAAGGATGAATTCAGATGAATTCACTCAAATGAAGCATAAAAATAACACACTTGGCCAAAATTTGGAAAAATTTTGGCCTACAACAAGTCCCAGTGATGCTCATCCAAAGAGCAATGAGGAAAAAGACAGAAACCGACCCAAATCCATGGATACTGACAGCACAGGAACATGACAGCTCCTTAGCTCAGCCCTGAATGACAAATCCTTGTTTTGCATTATTTAACAGCGTTAGAACATCCTCTCACCTCACAGAACCTGGAGGAGAAATATTATAAAAGGCTAAAGCACCAAACAGATTTCATTTGGCCAGAATAATGGAGTTACTTTTCCCTATATTCAGTATTTCCTATCTTTAGGGTTTTTAGAACCTGCTTAGTAGTCAAGGCCTCACTTCTGCAGTTCAGCACCTCCCAGATTTCAGTGTGATTTTCCACCAACATCTTCAATCCAAATTTTGCATTGCCACAAGAGCAAGCAGCTTGTGGCAGCAAACAACATGATCTAGACTCACACTCGAGCCAGACTATTCTTATCTTGGATCCAGTCCTCGGGGAGCTGGCAGCCCTGGAGAAGCACACACGCCGCAGCTCCAAGCTCTTGTGGTCTGCCAGCTACACTCTGCTCCACTCTGACATGCTCATGTCAACACTGCCACGCTGCAGCAATGGAAAACACTGGGAAATAACCAAAACACAGCACTGGGAACTGGAGTTACCTGCAGGACCAGCTGTCAGTGTACAGGTATGCTGCATTAAAGCAGTTCAAACCATCTCTGCTCCTATTTTCTCTCAACTTCTGCAATTACTTCACTCTAAACAATCTGCATCTGAAGGGGAAAAGGTCATCATATATTTTTTTAAAGACTGCTGTCATGTGATAGTCAATCTCTGGGGACTTATTGCTGAAATCATGACTCTAAATATCTCCAAACAAAGCTTATCTCTCAGCCTTGCTCTTTAAATGCAAGAGCATTTAAAGTGGAAAAATGCAACACTAGCAAAGGTTTTATTAGCAAATTAATCTGAGCTTGTTTACTTAGTAAAATACAACAGAATTATTGGTTGCACTCTGGGGCAAGCACTTAGGCAGTAATGAAATAAAAACCATGAAGTGCACAGCGATTACAGAGAAAAATCAGGGACTCTTGGTAAATGGCCCCACTTGGGAATCAATGAACCCACTTGCAGTCCCCGCCATTTCCCTTCTGACAAAGCCGCACTTTCTCCACTTACAGAAGTTAATATGGACCTAGTGCTCAACTGTAACGCTGGCAATGCATTAAAGAAAGTCCTAAAAATAAGAAAAAGAAATATTCCAAACAGCTGAGTATCAAATACCTCTTTACAGACACTTAAAAAAACCCCAAAACAACCCTTTTTTCATTATGTGGCCAGCTGGACTTGAACAAAATGCACAAAGAACTTGAATTCTAAACTAAATCTAAACTAAAATCCCTTTAGTTGAACCCACAAGGTTTAGGCCACATTGATATGAAACCCCCAAAAAGTTGCTGCCTGCCAACTTTCAATCTCCAACTCGTCCTCAAAGCAGAAATAACATGCCTAGAGAGTACCGCCACTATTTATATTTTATTAGCTACATTTCTAAGTAACTGATTTCCCCCAGCAGAAGATTTTATAATTTATTTTCTAGACAGAAAGGGCTCAAGGTCAGGAATTTGTCCAGAAGAACGTGTTCTCTGCCTGCAGCAGCTCCCACTGAGGTATGCTTGATAAACCTCTGTCAGCAGGACAGAGGTCAGTTTCTGTTCAAACTCAGGTGCTGAAAGAAAATCACTGCACTTGAGTGTTCTGGTACCTCCACTAGACCGCTCAAATCAAATCCAGCCTTTCAAAACTTCCAGGAAATCCATATTTTAAATGCTATCCTGTCAGATAAGGTTCACAGTTCACCATTTTCCTACACGCATTCCCAAAGTGAAAAACACACTTGTGGACAAATGGGAATCCATCACAGCCCTCAAATAGGAAGCAGGACTAAAGCCAAGCAGATCATCTCCCCTGCTCACGTTTAAGTATTTCAAAACTTACCATGTCCCTGCCTGAAGATTCCCAGCCAATCTCAGGTCATCTTAAAACACAAGAGTGGAAAAGTACTTCTTGGCTTGCTTTACTTGCCTGCCAAGAGCACATTTTAAATACAATCCACAGACCTTCTTGCCCTCTTGCACTTCCAAGGATCCATCATTTACCATGGGTTGGCATTCCATCCCCTCTGGAACAACTGCATGCCACTGACCAACAGTACCCCAGAAAACACAAGATGAACATACTCAGGCCCAAACTCCTGAATCCACAGGGCCCTTTTCCTCAGGACTGGATGATGCTGAAGGCTGGCATTTGTTTCCAATTAACATTCTTCCCAGTTACAGCCTGTGTGGTAGCCATTGACATTCCAAGTGGCTTTTCAACCTCTCTGTCCCCTCCATTTCACATGTTTGAGCCTTGGACTCATAAAGCCAAAATCAATGCTTGTGACAGCATTCCAAATTCTCCACTGTTCTCAGCAACAAGTACCAAAACCACCTTTCTACTGCTCAAGTGTGAATACAGGGGTGTCATTTCCCTGCAGGAAGGCAGGGTACCTGGCACAGGGAAATGCTTTCCCTACCTCTCTCCAGGCCTGAAAAGGCCAGGTAATATTAAGCCTCAGAGCACACAATACAATACCCCTTATTTTCATGAGGGATTTGAGTATCAGGGATTCTGGGAGCTGGAAGATTTCCTCCAGAAGCCCAGTCCCTACAAATAAGGCAGTAGCGGTCTCCTCTGCTTTCAAACAAAAGCAGGGGATTATATTAAGTGAAACAGGCTAAAAAAAGTTATTTACTATTACTCCAACTGCATAGTTAATTAAGGCAATCAATTTATGAATAGGTACCTTGACAAATGAATCCACAAAGCTCAACTCCTTAAATAAAGGAACATAGGGATGTGTGCATTCACCTTAATGATGAACCTAATTTACACAGGCTTCTTCAAACATCCCTACCCAAACTCAAAGCCTGTAACACCACAGTTTTGTGCATCAAAAAGGGATCAAAATCATCAAGATGCCATTGACGTAAAGCACTAATCCCTCACTGCAAATTTTTCTGTGATCCCTGAAACTCAGAAAATAGAACAGAACACCTCACTCAGGAAAGCAGCAGCTGCTGCTGCTTTTAGCACTATGCTGAGCTTCAAAGGAATGAAGAATACCTTATTTACCATTAGAAATCAGTCAGATTAATTAAATATAGGTAGGTTAATAATATCAAGTGAAAAAGGAGTCCTGCCGGCAGCTGGCCACATGGCTGCACAAACGGAGGGCTTTGCAAAGACAACCAGGGATTGTTCCGACACCTGCCCGCTTTCCCTTCGGCATCCTCAGCCACAAAGAGGGAGCAGCGAGTCAGTTCTTTCCATTTTTTCAAGCTCAGCAGTGTTGAACACTGGGTTACTTCAAAGGGGCATAGCAGCGAGGTGGAAAAGAAGTGTACACTGTGAAGGACAGCCTGATTAAGCTCTGAAACAGCATCAAGATGAAAGACAGAGGAGGAAAATAGTTTTAGTCCAATGCTTGCCTGCCTGTCCTGGATTTCAGAACCTGGCAGCCCTGCAGCTGACAGGAGCTGGAGCACCCCCATGTGTACAGCAGCGCACTCAACAGTACTTTGACAGCTTCTTACTTTCCAGAAACCATGCAACTGTGCCAAAAATGACACTTAGTCCAGGAAAAAAAAAATCTTGCACTTCAAGGAATCCACCCTAGTAACTGAGGTGTGGCTGAAGAGTTTGGATTCCCCACTAAAACAACCCCAAAGAACAACCAGGTGAACAGGCAAGGTGTCAAGTTCTCTGGCAGACAGCAGCATCCCCTCCATTGGCCTGTAAAAGGTGTTGGATCACACTGACATCTCATTCCTGAATGGAACAGGGGTCAGCTCACCTCACCTACAGTATTTCAGGCTAACAATCAAAGGGAATTTAGGAAGGAAACTGCCCTCCTTTCTAAAACCGCAATTCTTTTATCACTACTGGGTCTTGCTCATTTACTTACAATCTCTTTGTTTTCAGCAAAGCCAGAACAGGAAGCAAACAGGAGAGGTGGAGACACAGTTAAGCCAAACAGAGCTATAGATGACATTACTTAACCAATAAAGTGTCATTCACAAAGAATATTGTACAGGCTTTTTTTAAGACACTTCAGTAGGGCTTCTCAAGAGAACACAGCAACAGGTTTTTTCTAATTTTTTCCTTCAGAAACCTCCCTTGGCCCTTCCACAGTCAAGGAATCATTTGACCTGACACACATGTGTATCTTTGTTCCATCTTTCTCATCAACATGGACTGACAACAAAGTAATTGCATTACCATGCAAAGGCAAACAGCAAAGCTCCAATCCTCTTTCCTAGAAACAGCATCAAACACTGAGACAAGGATTTAAGGCCAGACAACGTATTTGAATGGAGTCAAATGGCTGGGAACAGAGGTAAGCTTTTGGGTACACAGTGTCTTTCTCCAGGGCATGACCACCAAAGATTACAAGCATCACAGCCCTGTTCTCCAAGTTCACACTGCACCTTCAAGACAGAGGATGAAACCTGTATTATCCAGCCAGGGTATTTCAGCGCTTCTGAACAGAACCCATTCAGGGAACCTGTACTTGCCTGACTTCAGTTCCTTAAGCTTAGGCTCCCTCCTAAGTACATGCAGTGTCCCAACAACCCTCTTCCAGACCTAAAATAATGCTATGAGAAATCCACCACCCAATACACTCACTGGAGGAACCTTATTCTAACTCACACTGGCAGGTTTTAGGTGTAATTTTATAAGGTAAAAAGGGTGTAAAATAAACATAAATGGAGAACTGCAAATCTAACAAAGCCAGTTTCCTGCATCAAACATATGGGGTTCTGACAGAGCTGTGAGGCCTTTTTTTCAGTGACCAGTTTCATGGCCCTCTTTATGCTTCCCAAGAAATCTGTTATTTTTTTACTGCACACAAGATGTAGCTGCTGTCAGCCTGCCCTCTTCCCAGGCTGGGAACATGAGCTCCTCTCAGGTGAGACTGCTGAGGAAGGAGAGGTGACTTTCCTCAGCACTGCATGGAGCACCAGCTCCCTCTACCACCAGCTTTCCAGACAAAAATTCACTCCCCTTTGCACAGTCTTTTTCCAACACCTACAGATGAGGCAAATTGACAGTATTAAAAATCTAGAACATTATCTTACCTGTAATGCAGACCTGGAAAGGGCTTTATCACATACCTTCTCATCTCCTGTGGGTTTTGAATTGTTAGACACCATTAGATGAGATGCTTTTGGCTGCTTTACCTTCAGTTTCACACCTGTTTTGGGGAGTTTTTTTGGTATAAAAACATCCTGGCAGCATCCAGACATAAATATCACTGATGTTCTGAGACTCCTAACAGTGAAAACAGTGAAAGACCTCAGTGAAACATCCCCACAGGTAAAGTGCAACGTTATTAGTCCAATGATATCTGCATTTTTTCTTCTAAACTGCTGGTTTTAGTCAGAAAGTGTATCTCAGCCCTATCTGTACAGTTCTACTAGGCTATCACAACAATTCAAATAAATGCTTCCAAGTCTGCTTAAAAATTTCTGCTTCCAAATTTTTGTTAGTTTACATCATAGTAGTAGCTTGGAATCTTTTAAAAAGTTAAAGTAAATAATTAATTCCTGATCATTTTAACAAAAAATCCCCAAACATCTTTACCTTCAGGACTCAGAGTAAAAGAGAAGCACTGTATAGAGTCACAGCTTTATTTAACACTCACCTGCCCTTATGATAATTCAGGAGACAAACCTGGACTTCTGGACTATAGCAACTGCAAAACGACCACCCTTGAAACAAAGCTTCCCAGTAAAGACACATTTTTGCTGACCAATCCTTCCTCATGGCCAGCCAGCATTTTATTTGGAAAATAAATATACAGCAAATAAGTACATCTCACTAAAACAGCACTACTTCATTCCTGAGACAGCTCCTGCTGGAGTTCAGAGGTGCTGTTTCTTAGAGCTGTACTTGGTGGCCAAGGCAGCCACCATGTCCCTGTACGGCGTATCCGAGTCGGATGTGGTCCGTGGAATGCAGCACAGCCGGCGGAAGGCGGGAGAGCGCAGCAGGAGGTTGTGGGACAGTCCCACGAGGCTCGAGGACAGCCAGTACAGCGCCATGGACTGCAACAAGACAAGCACGGGTCAGCTCCCTGGAGGCAAGGAAAACACCAGCTTCAGGCAGCTCCTCCCAAACCACAGCTGTGGGTTACTCCCAGGGATTGATAAAAATAACTCACCTAAACCACCCTCCTCTCATTTGCAATAATGGCTTCCGTGCGAAATGTAACTGTCTGTCTCTGAACTCTTCTGGGGAAAAGTGTCATCTACACTGAGGCTTGACAGTTCTTAAATTAATTCATAATAAACTTGCTTCAACTTCTGTCTTTGACACTACAATTGAGCTAAACAACCAGACACTTTATTTTTGCTAAGAACACTCTGCAGTAGAAAACCTGATAAAAATGAGAAGTGTTTGAAGAAAGATGTGGAAAATTTCCTAATTTAAGACCTACATTGGTTTCCAGTGAACAAACATTTGCCTACGTGTCTTTACACAAAGCTTTCCTCTCCTTTTTCATGCTACATGAAGGACACGTCACCTTTCAAGTTTGCAAAGTATTCCTCCTTGAACAAAAATATCCCAAAGGCAACGAGATTTAAACATACACACAGACAGAACATTTGACTTTTCTTAGGCACGCAGCAGTAGAAACATGAAACACGTGAGGCCTTCGGGCTGTCCTTTAAGTACCAGAACAGACCAGCCACAGGTGACATCCCAGAGGTCACCTGGGTACTTACAGAGGGCACTGTGGCAGCAATAGGGATCATCACCACCGACACCGTGCGGAAGAAGTTCGTAACAAACTTCTGGATCCGCGAAACTGGCATTTTTGTTTGGGAAGCAAAGATCTGAAAGGGGATAAACTCACAGTTAGAAACATGCTCTTTTTGAAATGGCCACACTGAGGATTAACACCCAAAAGTCTCATTAGAGCAGCATTCTAAAAGAAACTGTAGTCAAGACTAAATATTACTGAAGCTCAAGTAGATCCGAAACGTGTCCCATCTGACCTGGAGGACTCTGAACAAAGACACCTACACATAAAAATACACAGAGCAAACAGACTGTGTTTCATTTCTGCCCAGTGCATTTAAAGCAGTGATAATTTGCAGCCACCTTTATGTGTTAGCCCTTTGCAGTCACCGCTGCTGGTTTATTCCACCAACGTACCTCCACCACCAGCAAATTCACCAGCCCCAGGGAAATTGGCAAAATCCACGTGGAATCAGGTGCCGTGAGGTCTGTGAACCACAGTGCTCCTCCTGAGGAAAACTGCTCTTGTACTACAGGAAAGAATTGAAGAAAATTCAGAATTCAGTATAATTTACTGTCTCATGTCAGCCAGAACTGTACCAGTGTTAAATCACAGACCCAAGTTTCTAGGTATGTTTTATCCACATAGTAAGTACGAATAAAGTAGAAATCCTTCATTCAACACTCTGCTACCAATATAAGTAAGAAAAGAGAGAGCTACAAGCTGAGACCCAGCTTAGCTCATGAGAGCCACAGACAGGTAAATATGTGATAAAAAATACTTAGATCTCAAATATTTTACAAGTCAATGAGGAAAGTAAGAATGCAGTAACCTACAGTGTTTATTTCCTGATTTTGAGAAAATTATATTTTTCTTAGTAGCTGTATAACTAGCTACATCTTTGCTTAAAAGAACAAACTATAAACTCGTCTAAAAAAAAAAAATCAGTATATAAATTTTTCTAATTTAAAAGACCCTCACATATTCACCTTATCTATAGTATTTCACATGGAAGGCAAAAAATATACAGATTAATAGTGAGCATACTGTGGCACATGTAATATGACTTGCTAAACAGGACTGTCAGACTACATTAAATTTAAAACAAATTTAAAATATTTATTACTTATTATTTATATTAATTAATTAATTTTAATTTTAACTATATTAGGTTTAAAGCCTTAGTAGCTGTTTTTTATATCAGCTTGTACATCAAGCTCAGGACACTGCATTCTTTAACCAAGAAAGTGCCTGTGAAGGCAGGAAGTGGATAAGAAGTGACAGTGAGAGAAGATTAGTGTCCAGATGCAGCACCTATTTGTCACACAACACCTTTTTTCTGACCCCAAAAACTCTCTACAAATCCATTTCCTCCACCTGCAGAGCCCAGGGCACCGACGCTGCAGTTGCGCAGAGCCAGGGACACGCACAGCCACATGGGGACCTGCACCCACAACAGGAGAGTGGCTTTGAAGGGGTGGCAGTTGTCCCGGATGTACAGCTCCGTGACGATCCTCCGCATGTTCCTGGAGAAGTGCAACCTTTTGGAGAGAAAAGCACAAGCTCAGAGCTTTGAAATTGACAATGTCTGAAATGAAACAGAATAAATAAATAAATCAGAGGCGGGGAAAGAAAATCTAAGCTGTGGGCAATGGCAGAATCTTGCTGTAAAAGCTTGGTTTGTGGGATCTTCCTTCCTGCCATGCCCCACTCCGGAATGGATTCAGGAGGTGTGGACAATGCCCCTCGTACCTGGCCACCGTTTCGGACCACCCCAGCTGCTTTCCGCGCACTGAGACTTCATAGCGAAGGCGCTGGGCAAGCTCCTTAATCTCAGGCTGCAGGTTTTCCAGCTAGCTAAAGAAAAGGAGAACTGTTTGGGCACAGTGGCAGGTAACACTCGCTTCCTCTCCTCACCTCTGTTATTAGTTATCCCTGGCAACTCAATACCCGAACAAGTATTAGACTTCCCACTGTAAAATTTAATATATGTACAGGAATTAAACATACACATTGCCACCGTATAGTTGAATACCTCTATGGGTATTACACCTATTAATTACTCTTCTATGATTTAATGCCAGCACAGGCACCAAACATATTAATTACCACTGTAATTTAACAGCTGTAGGGGTAGTAAACACCTGTGAGGGACAAGGCATCTTTGTTATGCCTTGTTCAACAGCAGTGAACACCTTTCATCTTTAAACAAAATAACCACTTGAAAGTTACAGTGACAAGTAATTACAGTAGCAATCAAAGATACTCTCTTACTACTGCAAGAAATGAAGACAGAATTTTAATATTTTAAATTTTATACATTTTTAAGAAGAAAATTATTTCTATCACAGCTGAAATCAGGGCAATTTTTAATAAGCATCTTTTTGCCTGCATTCATGACTTGTAATCAGCTACTCCACTTAAAAAGACCCAGCTTTAACGGCACCTCAATGATATAAAAAAGATAATTATAAAAACTAATAATAGCGTACAAATATAAATATATAATAGAAAATGCATCTGTGTTTAAGAAAAATCTTACATTATCAAACCAAAACCACTGCAATATAATAGAATGTATTACTTACAATATACTGTATGTAATATGTAAATATATTGTGTTATACATGATGAAATATGTATTTATATAGTCATATAAAAATAAAATAAAGGCATAACTTGGCAGGGCACAAAGTCACCACTCACAGCATAAGAGACCCCATTACCCGAGAGCGCAATAGACGCTCACTTCTACAAACAAAAAAAGCACAAAACGTAACGAAATTGCTTTAAAGAACCCCGAACGCCCCCAACCCCGCTGCAATAAAGGACCTGTGATGTTCATATGTTCATTCCGCAGCCCCCGCAGCCCCTCCACCGGCCCTTGCTTCCCTCAGGGCCTCTCCCGCCCCTCAGAGCCCCCTCAGCGCTCCCACCTTCGCCAGCAGCCGGCCCTGCTGCGCGGCCAGCGGGAGGGTCACGGCGGTGCGCAGCACGGCGGCCCCGCCGGCGATGGCGGCCCACCAGGGCAGCCCGGTGGCCTCCTGCAGCGCCGCAAGCCCGCCTTCGGCCCAGTGCACGGGCGCGGACCGCGCCGCCCACTCGTACCAGCCCTCGGTGCCGCCGTGGCCGCCCGGGCCCGGGCCCGCTCCCGCCGCCGCCGCCGCCGCCAGGGCCGGCGGGGCCCGCGCGCCCGCCCGCGCCAGCCGCCACATGCCGACAGGCTCCCTCCGCCGGGGCGCATGCGCGGCCAGCGCGCCGCCCCGCGGCCGCCATGGCGGCTGAGGGCACGGGAAGGGCAAAGCCTCACGGCATGGCCTGCGCTGTATCGGAACGTGGCTGCTGCGGCCCGGGAGCGGAGCCGGGAACAGTCCCGGCGCCCTCCTGCCCTGAGCAGGGACACCTCCCGCCACGTCACAGAGCGCGCCGACTTGGAAAGGAACGACGAGGATCACGGAGTCCAAGACTAGGCCCTGCACCGGGCATCCCCAGGGATCGCACTGTAGGCCTGGGGGTGTTGTCCAAACCGGCTTTGAGCCCTGCCAGGGTTGGGCCAGTGTCTCACCCCTTTGCCAATGAATATTTCCTCCCAGTAGCTAGCCTAAATTTCCCCTTTTTCCATTTGTACCCATTACTTGTTGTATCACTACAGTTCCTGACAAGGAGCCCCTTTTGGGCCACTTCAGGTACTGGAAGGCTGCCATGAGGAACCCACACAACCTTCTCTTCTCCAGGCTGAATGGCCCTAACTCTCTCAGCCTGAAGACTATATTCTAGAGTAATTAATCATTACCAAGCACTTCATCATTCCACACTGGCAGCGTTCTCCTGCCCAGCCAGGTTCTGAACTGTCTCCTTACCCCTTCTGAGGCAAGGAGAGGTCAAAATACCCCTTAGACCATACACTGCACTGTGTTCTCTTCCTCTCCATGTTTGTCCTAACCCTGGTTCTGCTCCTTTTTCCCAAATAAACAGCACCTGCCCGCTCCCAAGAGAGTACATTCCTTGGTTTATTGGATGAATAAAAAGCATTACATTGTGGGGGAAAAATAAAAAAAAAAGTATCTGGGAATAAAAATGGTCCATTTCCCCCCACCCAGGATCTCCTATGCCCAGGCCACTGCCACAGTGGTGGCATCAGGCCTGTTACTGCCCCAGACATGGATTTAACTACCAGGTCATCTAAATACTCTGAATTCATGGCACTAATAAATACTGAGCACTATTTCCCAGTAGGATTAATAATTAGTAACCCTAAACAGCACTAAAGTCTGCAGCAAATGATTGTAGCAGAGGGCAAGGACACTCACCCACACCCTGATAAGGTGTGAGATGGGAGTTTCAAACCTTTTTCTGAGCAGTTTCTTGCTTTGGGATCCATTTTGCTACCACCAGATCTTTACAGGATGTAATTCAGGAGATCAGACTGCTGGAAAAAGGAACTTGCTTTTATTCAGAGCAGCATCTGAGGGCGGGTATATGGCCTTGGACATGCAAAAGGTTTGAGGACACCTCAAATATCACAATAGTTAAAAGGCAGTAATTTCTGTGGCCAGCTGAGATGTTTTCTTGGTTTTTAAAGGAGGAACCATAATAAAACCAAATAATACTTCCTAAATCTGAGTTGTAGATCTCCTTTAAATGCTCTGTGAGGGAACTGTACAGGGATCCTGACTGGATCTGTGTCACTGCTCACCCAGCCCGGCCTCACAGGACCCACCCTCCTTCACCTCCTGCTACAGCTGCCCACAGGTGACAGCTCCTGACAATGTATACAGGAATTCCCACTTGGACTCTTCCAAATAAACCTTCATGGGCCTGATTCTGGAAGAGACCTGCCTCTGGAGCCTTCAGCAGGGAAGTTCTCCTCAAATGTCAAATAGAGGGTGTATGTATTCTCAAAAAAATCCAATACACATTTGGAAAACGCCCTCTGATAATGCCTGGGGTGTTTTTATAACTTACTTAAATTACACAAGTAGAAAAGTTATGCTTATTAATAGTTTAATGTATGAAGGAAACATCCAGATTTCTGAATATGAAGGTACATATCTCACATTAATTTAAGTCTACATAAAGTAGAGCCTCTATAACTGACATATTGAAATTTACTTTCTGCTTAGCCTTTTGTTATGTAAACAATTGTACATTTATTTGCCATTCTAAAACTTCAGGATCAAGTTTACATAATTTTGCTAAATTTCTGTGTTTGCTCAGAAGCAGTTTACAGTACTAAAACCAACCAGCCAAAGAACAGCTTCAACAGAAAGTTATGTCAAAAAAAAAAAAAGAGGAGGAAAGGAAAGAAGAAAGTCTAACTAAGTTGAAACATATGATGGTGGGGAATGGGCGGTCACAATGTTCACAGAAAAAGGTCAGTTAGTAAGTTCTTCTGCAAAAAGCCTACACACTTCAGTCAAGCACATCAGTAGAATGATCTGGGAGCACATAAACTGTTTCTGCCAATTGTGGTTTCCTCTGCAAAAAAAGGAATCTCAAGGCCAGCATGTTGATCCCACTCAGCCCAGTTGGTTCATATGCACACTGTTCATGTGAGGTGTCCAAGTTCCAGTCCACACCTGCAAGAGAAACCCGCGTTAACACCGTGCTTTGGGCTGCTCCAAGCAGGGTACAGCCCATAGGAGGCTGCAGGGCTCACAGTTCTTCCCCTACAGGACAATTAAAAGGGCTCTGGGTGTGCAGCACATGATTTCCCAGCCCAGCTCCCAAATCCCTCCATGCCCAGAGCAAGGGATGTGCTCCCTTCTTGACCTTAACTTTAGACAAACAAGAACTTTATTTCTGCCAACTTATTTTCCCCTAACACCTCCAGCTCTAGGGAATCCCAGGTCTAACCAAGTAAAGCTTTCTTTGGGGGACAAAGTTTCCTCATTAAACCAGAAATCACCTTGCAGGGACGAGAAGCCACCTCAGAGCAATACCTGAACTGTGGCCAAACCCCCTCTCCCCTCACACCTATGGTCTACCAGAGCTGGGAGCATTCTCCACAGCTTGGATCATTCCCAAGCAAATTAAGCCCAGAAACATCTTTATTTAGTAACAGTGTAACAGGGATCACTGTCCAATTAAACATAATCGCAGGATATAATCTAACCAGAGCTACTGAAGTTCCATTATAGTATTAGTTCCCGAGTACGAACAAGGGGTTTAGGGGAATTAATCCCTCTGCCTAAATTATATTTAGTGGACAAGCCTGGCAAGATCAGAACAGCCAAGAGCTACTTACTCCTTTCCTTGGTGTGCTCCTAACACAGTCACAACATCCTCAACTACAGAGCCCAGCAGCAGTCCAGTTGCTGTGTTCCCTTCTTGGGAAGGAAAAGCTTAACTAACAGCACATAAATTGGCTTTTCCTATGAAATTCTGCCCCAAGATTTCTTTTCCCAAATGCCTACCTGCACAGAAAGGAATCACAATATATTTTGAGTAAAATACACAGTGCAAAAAAGATGGAGCAATTACCGTCTGAGGCCCATTGTTTTCTGTGGAATTTGAAACCATCTTTATCAGCGAGTTCCAAGATGGGTCAGCAGCATGAGGCCCGTTAAAGATGGGGCCTCCAGTACCATCTGTGATGGGGGCTACAGGAGGAATTATGGCGTTCCCATACACAGAAAAAGGCATTCCCTGTGGGGAAGGAAAAGAACAGTCAGGATGCTTTCACAAATGCCACTACTAGTGCATGGACAGAAGGACAAAAGGGGATTCACACTGCATATGGGGGCCAAGGAGGTCATTACCCCAACTTTTGGGAAGTCCATGTATCCTGCAGGGACGGGCTGATGGAATGTACCGGAAGGCGTTACGATTCCCGTGCTGTCTCTCTCCATGGCTTGGTGCGAGAAGACGCCTGGATCAGACATGGGCCTGTGGATCATGTGGCTGCCCATGCCGCTGTGACACCAGTCCACTTTATCTGCCAGCACAGAGACACGACGTTACCCAGGGCACCCTCACCGCCTGCCGTCCAGCCTCCACGGCTGCCAGCCTGCAGCTCAGGCCCCCATCTGCACCACAGCTCAGGAGCACACGGCATGGATAGAGAACACCAGGAGTGCCACCTGCAGGGCCAGGAACCCTGAGCCACTGCCAGGAGTTTGGGACAGTTACCTGCAACCAGAGCGTTGCCCCTGCAACTTTCCTCCATTTCAACAGCAAAGCTGGAATTTGGGCTAACTCTCCCTCCTCCAAAAACCTCAATTCCTCGTACCTTTGGTGCTGTGGAAAGGGTATGTACACTATGAAGATACTTGCTCTACTTCACTACCATTCTTCCATTAATTACTTAATAGTCTAAGGGGCACAGAAGTACCTGTGCAAACCAAAACCAGAAAATGACAAGATGCAGATATGGGCTCATATCCTAATTCTGTGAAGTCATCAGAGGCACTTTGGTATTGGTGCTGCAGTTCAAACCCCAGACATTCAAAAATCCAATTTTCAAAACAAAACATTAAAAAAAAAATTATTTGGAGAAGGGGTACAGGAACATTTCTGAGGCACCCTAATTCTCAAGTAGAGAAGAGCCAATCCCATTGTGAACTGAAAATCAAAATGTTGAAGTAATTGACCAAAGCAGAAAGAAAGCAGCATCCCAAAAGGCAAGACAGGCACAAAGGACAACTTTTCCAGCCACACAATGCAAATAAATAGTGAATTTCTAAAGCTTTATCTGGGAAAAGACCACCAGTGAAGTAAAAATAAGGGTTTGTACTTAGGAAAAAAATTCCAGCACAGTCAGTCAATTAAAACCTTTAGCTGTCTGGACTTAGTCAAGGAGCAGAACAGATTGTTCTGAAGGGTGGAGCAGTTCCAATCCTTGCAGGTTTTCCAGAGCAGATTGGATAAAGCCTTGAGCAATACAGGCAGAACTCATGGCAAACCCCATTTTGTGCAGGAGGCTGACAGGACATCCAGAGGTCCAATCCAAAACAGTCTCAATATTCATAGTCCCCATCCCAAGCAAAAACACCTAAAGAAATTAAAAATCAACTCCTCACAAAAACCCAATCAATATGAAAAAAGTTCATCAGTCTCCCAGAAATTGCATCCAAGACTCCTGACAAGTTTGGTAAGAAAAGCTGTAGGATGACTAACTGAAACTGTTAATAAGATCTGAAATACTAAATTCTGTGTGACCCCAGGAGAGCCAAGAGTCTTGTGGTAGTAGAAGGCGAACGGCTGAAAAGAACAAAGGAAACCCAACTGTGGAATATGACTTTATAAAAGCTATCTTGTGACACCTTCATTTCCCCTCTTCGTAAATTCAATGATCCTCATTGTGTTCATCCCTGGAAGGCTTGTTTTTGTTTTTCCTGCTCCTGCTTGGGAGTACCAAATCTTCATAGCCAGGACATTTCAGAACCCTTGAAGGTTTCAGAAACCTTGTTAAAGGTTAAGGAAGGAAGGCTAAGAGATGTCCTTGCTCCAAACCCTTTGGAAAGAAGATTTCTGTGTTTTCAGGCACTCACTTCCGCATGCTCCCGTGCTGAAGACAAGTTTGGCAAACACAATGGTGTGATCAACTCAAGTGCATTTATGAACAACACCTACCTTGACTGCCACCTATACCTTCGAAGGACCAGATCCCACTGTGTCCCACTGGAGCAGCCAAGTTGCTCCCAATTACAGAAGGAGTAGACGTTCCAGTTTGTCTAATACGTGCAGACCGTTCAGTCCCAATAGGAACAGGAACTTTTCTGTCCTGAGAAACGTTACTGGGTTTTTCTGATCCCAAGGACACTGCTGAAGGGGTGGGAGAGGGTGCTCGTACTCCAGAGGACACGGACTGAGCAGGAGATTCTGGAAGGAGACCAACAGGAGCTCTTAGTGACGGCAGCCAGATCCCACAAACCTATCCTTCAATGTCCAACAACTGACAACGCGGAGCTGGTTAATGCCACATTCATCCACCTCAGGATAATTTTAATTCCAGATCACAGCGATATTCACCAGTGATTTGGACCCTTATATAAAATGCTTATCATGCCCTGGTAGCTCAGCCACTGGAGGATACACCCCATAAAACCTTAACTAAGCACTACTGTCCATCAGCAACAGAAGATTGTAGGATTATATCCTACACCAGAGCTGAAATAAGCCCACATAAACTCATGTCTTTGTTGGGTTTGTTTTTTCTTCTTCTTCTTTTTGATTTGTTCCCTGGGGTTTTTTTGTCATTGTTTTTGCCAATAAAACAGATGAACACGTTCCCTATAAATAAGCCAGCACTCATCAGCTTATTTGTTTTCTGTCCAAAAAACTCCTAACTGCAGGGGCCAAAGGTAGAGGAAGGTACCAGAACCTGCCCTGAGGATATTCTCCTGGAATTCCTTATGCAGTTCTGCCAGACAATTTTATTTATACAGCAGCTTCTCAGCAGCTTCCTGCTGACCAGAACTCACCATTTGATGCTGATGAACATGGCGGCAATAAACTAAGAGGGGAAAAATGCTGTCTGTTAAAATTAGCAGCTGCAGGCGCTCCGCCCAGCGGTGTCCCGGGCGCATAGATCTGCCCTCCCGACAGGTTCGAGGCAAAGGTCCCCAGGTGTGTAGAAGAAGGTGTTACAGAAGCATAGGGAGAATCCATACTGACAATACCTACAGGAGAAAACAGGGCACAAGTGACTCCCAGAACTGCAACACTCCAGCAAGAGGTCGCCCGTATCATGGAAAGAGAAAGGAAAACTTTTATCCAGTCTCTCTTTGAGGGCATGTGTTACAATTTCCCAAAGGCAACTGAAGCATTAAGTGTCACATTCCGCAAATCTATTCAGTATGTGGCAGTGGTGCTGTACACCTAAATCAAGAATGATTCTGACTTTCCTTAACATCAAATGCCACCAATTAGCTAAGGTACTCAGAATACAAGAATCACTGCTCCCTTCATGTCCTCTGCAATGAAGAAAGTGAAAAATAAAATCTTAGGGATCTAAGACTTATGCATTTGCATATCTTAGGGACATACAGGGCCCTAATCAAAATGCTGACTAGTATATCAAGATTAAAAAATTCAACACCATCATAGTCACAAAATAGGAAAGAAAGCGCTGTTCTATCTTTTACACCATTAACACCTAAGTGATCCTACAAAAACAGGCAGAGATGGTCCAAACCATGCATGTACTTTCCGGAAGCAACATAACAGATTCTGTGACAACCCCTTGGCCTCTGTTTTGGGCAGAAAGCTCAACAGCGCACTAAAAAATGCAGGCAGTCAAGGAAATTACATTTTTTGGATCAAATTTAGAAAATAAGAGAACACACCTCTTGTCATTTACAGGTTTGTATCAAAACACCACTTTATTTACCATCCTTGCCCTTGGAAGATGCTGCATATTTTTCTGCAGTCTCAGGACAAGGTATCGCAAACTGGAACAGTCACTATCTGCTAAGGAAGGGAGGTGGAAATGAGAGTGTTTCATTATCTCAGCTATTGAAGAGGAACAGACTGGAATGGAAAAACCCCTATTTTACCAAGCCCGTCAGCTGCCAAACAGTTACTAGATTTGACAGGACACTTAAAATGAACTCAGCTTAAAAAACACAAGAATAAACTGTATTATTACTGTATGGACACAAGCCAGAGACTTACCTGAGGGACTTGGAGCTGGCCTCTGTAACGGTGGCCTAAAACCTGGGGCTTTGGAAGTATCAGACTGATGTAACGGATCTGAATTTGGCAAAAATGAGGACTTAGCTGAGAGCATGGATTCCGGCGTTGTCTGAGAGGAAACGACGGACCCACCCCAGAAGGCATGAGCAGATGTGGGGCTGTTCTCAAACAACGTACTAAAGGGCCCAAAAGGCAGAGTAGCACTGAAGTTGTTCCCCAGGGGCTTGTTTGCGGGGTGGGCCGAATTCTGAGAAGCACTTTGTGTACTTAAGGTAGAAGGAAGCTGCACTGAAGAAGGAACGCTGTGGGGCCTTTTGATGTGATTAACGTTGAGGACTGCGACAGAGGAGTTTTGCACAGGAGCTGGATTCTTGGGGACGCTGCCAGTTCCATGGACAGGTGGTCTGATGGCTGGGGTTTCCATCTTGGCTGCGGGCTGAGCAGACCCCATCGCCGGCTGGGACACGGGGTAGGTCATGGGAGCGCTGCTCGCGCCTACCGCCGGAGCGGATGAGCTCGTTGCCGCTAAATTTGGAGGCACAACCATGCGAGGATCTGGTGCAGGAACCTGAGGTTGCTGGAGAGGGGGCCTGGCCTCTGGCAGAGGAGCTCCCGTGGGCTGCTGATGAGCAGGATGCACAGAGGAGCTGCTGGTCCCAGGATTGGGCTGCCTGCTGCTGGTTGAGCCGCCCGCATCCACCACGGGTGGGCTCCCCGCGTCCGGCTCAGACGGAGGTGCACCTTTGTTGGGAGAGGCTGCCGTGCAGTCGGGAGGACTGCTCCTGGAGACGCCTGCCGGCTGTGCAGGAGGAGAGGGAGATGAGGGGGAAGATGCAGGGTAGTGTTCTTTGGCAGTAGGAGTTGGATACGTGGTGTTTGTGGGCGCTGTGCTCGTGTTGCTCGCCGTGGTTGTCACGGTGGTGGTGGTGGCGTTGGACGTCTTCACCACCGTGACGAACAGCTGCCTCCTGACCGAAGGGGAGCTGGGGTTGCCGCTCGCCGAAGATCCAGGCACAGTAGAAGCCACTGAAGTCGTTGTTGCCGTGGGACTCGTCGTCAAAGAACTTGCTGAATTCACCTGAGAACCGCTGCTGTTCTGGCTGCTGTGGCGAGGCACCATGTGAGGTTTCGGCGAGTTCGTAGCTCGGGCGGGGCTCAGCGGCCTGACAGGAAACGGACCCCACGTGGACTGGGCTGGTGGGAAGGTACCTCCGAAGTGCGTCATGGGCAGCCGCGGCGGACGGATCTGCTGGAACGTCTGAGCAGCGAGGAGCGCGTGTGCAAACTGCGGAGGAGGATATGCCAGCGGAAGAGAAACTTGGAAACCAGGCCGCACATTGTTCACAGGGTTCTTAATGCTTTTGTGAGTGGATGTTGAGGAGATTGCAGGCACGGTGAGCGTGGAGGCGGTCTGAGATGTTGACGAAGCAGCTACAGTGGTCACTTTGATGCCCACGAGAGAGCTGTTAGCAGCTGTAGTGGTGGCAGGTGTCGAGGACCCTATTTTGGAATTTACAGTTGAACTTTTCAAACGGTTCTTTGGAATAAGTTCATCGATTTCCTTATCTGGATCCTTAATCAGAGCATTGATCAACTGTGTGGCCTGTCTGGTTGACTCTGTGCCACCCCTATGAAAAAGGACAGAAAAAGTGCATCTAAAGCATTTACACATGTTATAGCCGAAGACCTCCCACACACGATCCAGGCTATCTGCTACCACCCTAACACAAACTGGAAAATTACTCTCTAGCCACAAACTGAGCTTGGCACAGTCCTGCTGCAGACAACTACTCAAGAAGTCCAAGTTAAATGCCCAAAATCCCAAAACCCTCAAATGGATAAAATATTTGCTTCCCGAAATATGCTTTCATATTTCACCATGTACTAACAAGCCCAAACACAGAATCCCAACATTTATGTTTCACCTTATCTCACAAGCTGTCTTTTGCACCTGCTGGTGATTGCACTCTGTTTCCCCACCCCATTCATCTCCCCTGCTTCCAAGATATCTTCCAAAGAACAACCAGATCAAGCCTTTAATTCTCCTATGCAGACAAACATTCTATAAGGAGAACATACCTACAGGATGGACCAATGCAGGATCCTGCTCACCTTATTGTGATGATTCGGTCTCCAGTTTTATCCTTCTGTTTGTCAATATCTATATGTGCTCCCGTGCACTCCCGGATCGCGTTGATGTTACATCCTCCTCTGCCAATAACTCTGGAAATCACAGTTGATGGGACAGAAACCTTCTTGGACCTATATAAGAAAGAAACAATATTAAGTAGGAAACACTTCCATGGCAAGAAGCTGTGGGCAGGCTGGTCAAAAGCATACTGTATTTTCTGATTCAACCAATACAGCAGCAACTTTGTGAGATCTCAAACCCACTAAGAAGGTCATTCAGTAACTCCAAGGAAGGCTACACAAAGGACAGCATCAAAGTGAATTAAGGGAATTGTTTTGCTTACCGTCTCACAACTTCCTTCCAACCTTCTTCCCTTTTCTGACCACGTTTAGGACTAGCAATGGTTAGCTTTCCGTTTGGAGAAGAAAGGGGAGAAGGAGTGGATTTTGTGCAAGTAGACAAAGAATTACTTGTCACTTCATTAATAACTTCAGACAACCTGCAAAAAGAATTAAATGCTGTCATTTCGTGGGGGAGAAAAAAAGGATGACTTGCACTTTGCATTCATGGTCACAGGAACTTACTTGATGGATGACTTGCCAGGCACTGCTTTCCTCTCATCCTTTGGACAAGTGACGAGCACCGACGGTTGCTTTTTGTTGCTCTGTGTGTTAGTGACAGCTGTGGAGGAATGATTGTCACTTTTGTGGCTGCTGTTGCTATTGCTGCTCTCATCGCTGCAGCTGGAGATCCTCATATTGTCACTGTCACCACTCTCGCTAGTGCTGCTGCTCTTGGATTCCCCATTCACCTTCTCAGGTTGGCTATAGGAAATGGGAAGCTGATCATCAAATATAATCTGAACATTATCAGGGGTTACTTTGTTTTTCCTGTTTTTCCTCTTGGAGCTCGTTGTGGTGATGGTGTTATTCCTCTTCCCATGAGAACCTGCTAATGTTGTCCAGGTTGCAGATATACCTATGGTGGTGGTGGTGGTAGCACTGGGAGGCTCCATTGGGACCTCAGGATCATCTGATAGAAAATAAAAAGCAGGAGTAACTTAGCTGGTTTGAGGAAACTTGAGTATTTTGCCTTCCAAATCACACCTGTCCTATCAAAAAACTTTAGGACTAAATTCTTTGCAAAGCTCCAAGAAACATACAAAACCCTTGACTATGAGACATCCATAAATCTATTACAGATGTCATACCAGCTCATACCGAATTTCATTCTTTTCTTGGAATAATTGCAGTAATCACCTTCAGCTTTTAACTTCTCCTTCTCCTGGGCAGCTTGAAGTTCGAAATTCTCTTTATTTTTTGCTTCTATTTCTTCTAGTTTTCGCCTTTGTTCCTCTTTTTTCTTCCTCCTTTTCTCTTTTCTCTTCTCTCTTTTGGCAGCCAGAGCCAGTCTCCTGCTTTCTTCCCTTAGCTACAAGTCAAGCACATGGAACAGCATTACAAGATGTCCCATGCATTTCAAGAAATCCAAATGCTTTTTATTTCCTTGGACTTTTCTGTTTTATTTCTACTACAGTACTACGGTTTTTAGTAAATAAGTTCATTTTTTTTAATATTTAGGACACAAAATTGGGTTTAGAACTAAAATCCATATAAATATGACTAGAAAATGCCACACTTTTTTTTTTTTTTTTTTTTTTTTTTGACAAATCATATTCAGAAATCCTTCTTTTGGTAGAGCGGAAATAGTTACAGTGCCATTTCCTAATCCAATGTCTCTGAATAATAGCAAAGTTCAAGGGTTACCTGAACAACAAGATGCTCAGCTCTGGACACTCCAATTATGGTCATTACACACACTCCTATAACCCAATAACTACTTTTACCGACCTTATCATCTTGAAGGAATGTGAAATTGGAATTTTAAGAGAGGAAAATTCTTAGCTGCAACTCTTTCCACTTGCCTTCTCCAAGTCCAGTTCCTCTAGCAGAATGCTTGCGTTTTTGTTGGCTTCTGCAGCCTGTCTATCTTTGGCTTGAACGATTGACTCCATGCACAGGTGGCACTTCTTCAGCATCTCCTGAAATGACAAAGCACATTGAGAACAAAGTGCCACGTGTTCTCATTTCCTGATGTTTTTCCTCAAAAATTCCAATGGGACTTGTGCTCTGGCTGAAAGCTGGTGGTCATTGAACTGAAGAGAGGTCATATCACTGTCTCTGAAGCCGAGACACAACACTGTTCCTTGTCAAGTGTTTCCTTCCCCCCCATCCTACCTTATCAGTGATGGTCGCTATGTATCTCATGCACTCCGAGTCGGATGGGAACTGGTTCACCTCTTTCACCAGGTAACGCACCACTTTCACATGACCCTGCAAAACAAATTTCAAGGACAACACTGTCTATCAGACCAGCTGCCTCTGGTTTACCGAGAAACACTTCAGCCCCAGCACTCCTTGCAAAATATTTCTTTGCAACTCCTCACCACATGAAGCTCCCAACACTTTTTTTGAGATCTTTCTCACCTTCTGAACTATTGAGGCACATTTCTGACACCAGAGAAGGCAAGTAATTACCTCTCGTCAGGTTGCCCTTACTCCACAAGTATCTGCACAAACTTCTGCCTTTTTTGAGGCAGTTTGCAGATGCCCAACTCTTAACAGCTACAGGCTTCTGCAGTCATCTGCAATGTTTGCAGTACTGCAACACCTCAACTACACTCTCTTACTAACAGAAATCATTTGTAGACTCTAATCAGGCTAAACCACACTTTTTTGACCAAAGTCCTCACCCTCTCTTGCCTAAGGAACCAATCCTATTTCCCCCCAGTTCTAACACACATAAACAGACTGCAATTTTCACCCCTGACACACACCAGAACCAGACTCACTACATTGCCTATAAAGTAAATTGCAATTAGAATTGAACTCAGATATTACACAAGGTGACACACGTATCTGTTTCTGAAGATTCAAGGCCAAGTATTCAAATTAACTGAGATATTATTAAATACGTAGCTTCTGTCAGTATGATCTACTTCTAACAGCTATGTAGGGATAAGCAAGACAATCCTAGCTAAGAGCCAAGCTGAACTTTGCTATCTACCTTTCGAAAGGCTGCCATGAGAGGAGTTATTTTCCTGTTATCAGCTGCATCCACGTCAGCTCCAGCCTGGACCAGCAGTTGGACAACATCAAGATGCCCCCCATTTGCTGCCAGCCACAGTGGAGTATTCCCCTTCTTGTTCCGCACATCGATGTGAGCTCCCCTACAAAACCAAACACATTCCTGCATTTAGGCAAAAGGAAGCACTCTGACCCCAAGAAGAACTTAATTTGAGTACTTGAGATAAATTAAATTATCTGGTAAAAATCAGACACACAGAACCTTTCCCATTTCCTAACCTTTACTGGCTATTTGGAAATATTATTATATATTAGGAAAATGAAGCCTAAACACAGCCACATTTTCCTTTAAGCTGCTCACTTGCCAACACCATACCTGCTAATGAGGAGCTCACAGAACTTGTAGTGCCCTTTGTCTGCAGCAATGGTTAAAGCTGTGTCTCGGGATGAAGGTACTGGGGGAGCGTTGACATCTGCACCTTTGTCCAGCAGGACCCTGCCCACTTCTGCATATCCCCCAGAAGCTGCTTCCATTAATGGTGTGAGACCAGTCTGGGACAACAAGCAGGAGAAAGAAGCCATCAGTGGGGGGTGAGTGGCTTACCTGAGACACAGTATTTATCTGACTCACAAACATAATGGATTGCTGTCCTTACACCTGTAAGTGCCTCAAGATGAATCAACATTTTTTGAAGAAACACATTTTTGATGAGCTTTGCAATCACCAAAATCTTAACCCTTAAATGCAGCCATTTTTTTTTCTATAGGATATCTGGTTCAGTTCAGTTAACTGGACTAGAGAACTGAACTAGAGAAGTTGACTTGCACAAAGGCAAGAAGATCAGGTTCCAACACAGACATGATGACCTGCAAGCACCTCTCTCTGGAGACCCCTCCAGATGTTTGCTCTTTACCTTGGCTCTGTGTTCCACGTTAGCTTTTCTATCAAGCAGCAGGCTGACCACCTCAGTTCTTCCTTGAAAACAGGCCAGAGTCAGAGCTGTATTCCTGTTGGTCTCGATCTGGGCATTTATATCAGAGCCCATGTCCAGTAACAGCTTGACAGCAGCAGTGTGCCCATTCATGGCTGCCAGCATCAAGGGAGAAATGCCCAATTTGCTACCAGTTCTGAAAGAGAAGAAAGAAAGAACCAAAACTGTTTTAAAGGTCATTTCAGAAATGCGACTATAATAAACTATTGGAGGCAGGGTACTTACACAAGACTGAAAAGTCAGCTGCATACCAAGTTCTACAAAACCTACAAAAGGTTCTCCAAAGCAGTAAGGTTTAGGACAAGTGTTTCTACTTAGAAACTCCACTTTTACTTTTTGATTGCTTCAAATTGAAGGGCATCTCTTTTAAGGTGTGCTTTTAACTTATAGCCTGTGCTTGGCCCGTTCCTTGTACCTGTGCAGCTCACACCTGAGCTGTTTCCTACCTCCCAACGGATGCAAAAGCATGGCATAAATGCACACACAGAGAGAAAACTATGCAGGGAAAACACACACACTTTCCTCACATAACTCACAACCAAGCACATGAGATAAGGGCTGTAAAGGTAACTTGCCTGGAATTGATTTCTGCCCCAGCATTCAGCAGAATCTTGATAATGTTCACGTAGCCACCTGAGGCGGCGAGGCTCAAAGGTGTGTAATCAGACACATTCCTGTGCTCCTTGTTTGCCCCTCGAGCTAGCAGCAACTCCACCACCTGCAGTGTTTCAACAAATAACATCTGGTTTTCTCCCAGACTTGCAAATCTATTCAAGATAAATGCTTTTTAGACCTTAATGTTCTGTTGGAAGATGTCAAAGGTAAGAAAGTTGCTTTTATCAGTTGCTTTGCTATACTCCTTGCCTTGATGACTGGATGAGGCCACACCTGTGACCCCAAAGCCACTGTAAAAACTTCCTTTAAAAAAAAAAAAAATCAATCATGGCTGCTCGTGAGTCTACCAAATTCAACAGCACAGTAAGAAAAAGCAGATCTCCTCATGATTACTTCAGCTGTCTTTAAAACCTGCCAGACCCAGAGATTCTGTTTCAATATGGTGCACAAAGTACTCCTGCTTTTTGGCCTGTCCTGCAGAGGACTTGAAAAGAATTTGAACTGTCTAGCAACTTAAAATCACAGTGTACACTAAGGTGAAAACCCATGGTGTCACTTACAGTGCAATGTTAAACTTGCTTCACTTTCAGGTTTTAAGCATTAACATTTAGATCAGACCTGCACAATTCTCAATCAGAAGGTTTCCCCATGAAATCCTAGAATAAATATACTGGCAAACCCAAAATTTGGGCAGGAGGGTGTTCCTGACATAATCTCTGCTGCCCAAAGCCCAGATTTTTCCCATTTTTTCCCCTGAAAACTATGATAAGGTTCATATATGGAACCCATTTGTGTCTAACTCCTCATTCCCAGCAAGAATATGCATGACAGCATTCATTTCATATCTACATCTAATTATACTGGTAAAAGTCCCATAATGGGGAACTAATGACTGCATTCATGAAGATACCTGCACAGCACCAGTCCAGTTATCCAAAGAGAAAAAGCAGTCTATATGAGACACGTGGTAATGTGTACACTGGAAAATGTGAAGGTCTTTGCATCTTTTTTAAACACACAACCCATGTGACTGTATCTTTTCTGGAAGATTCTTGTACTGTACTGACACAGTATGTCATTGACACAGTGCTTCTGAAGATTTAAGGTTTACTTTACCTCTTGCCTCCCTCCTGAACAAGCCAAAGACAAGGGAGTGTCCTTGGTTCTCTCAGACTGCGCTTCAATATCAGCTCCATTATCCAGTAGGATTTCCACAACACCCACATGGCCGGCTGTAGCAGCCAAAATAAGCGGAGTAAACCCTGAAACAGAAAACATGACATGAGTTAAACCACCAGAAGAGCAAGCCTAAAGGTTTCACATGAAGTCTAGGCTTACTGGGGATTTATTTAGTGGGACACACTTGCAAAGCAGACAGGGTTCATACTGCCATGGTGAGATACACACCTTTCTTGTCCCTGTGTTCAATGTTAGCTCCTCTCTCCAGCAGGGTTTGTACCAGTTCTTCATGGCCACCAGCACAAGCCAGCGTCAAGGCTGTGTCATGGTTACTCTCAGTCTAAACCAAACAGACATACACACAAGATAAATCCTTGCTTTATCAAGTACAGCCCCTGCTAGAGTGCACAATAGCCAAAACATAACTGTACCCATGCCAAAAGAAAAAGCTTCTATAAGCTAAGGGCATGTTTATGGATGCCCCCCTTGACAGCTGTGTGCAAGTTCATGACAGGATTCTACCTCTCAAGGCAGCTCTGCTGGGAGATTTAAGAAGAAATCCTTAAGAAGAACTGAGATTCTTCAAGAACTGAGCTCTCATCTGTGCTCTGCTAACCAGGTTAACTTCTTTACCACTGCCTGACTGTGACCTTTAGACGGTATAACGAAGGTAAGAATTCTGTTTTTAATTCTTAGCACTCCGGTTCAGGAGTGCCAAAGGCTTCACTAGGGCAGCATCCAAGACAAGTGCCACAAGCAACTAAGGGCTGATTTTCCAGAGGTTTCTCTCCTTTTCGCCAAGATGATCTCATGCCTTTCCTCTGCTCCATGCTGCTTAAATCTTAGTCATGTTATGTATAGCCCAGAGCCGTGCATAGATATATGCCAGTTGGTATGTGTACGCTTTTTGCTGATGGCCAGCTAGTCCCAAGTCAACATAAAGTTGCCCTTCTAACAATTATTTTCAATATAGAAAAGCCTTTCCGTTAGTGGAAATGAGAGCTTGAATTATCTCCTCTTGCTAAAAAAACCACAGCAATTATTAGCTTCAAGACTTTCTTACATCCGTGATCTCTGGCCAGCAACTTGGAAGCACAACCAAAAACTCTGTGTGCAATGCTTTAAGGCTTATTTTTGTCTTAGGATACCAGGCCAGAAAACATTTAATTTCTGTCAGTAGGCAACTCTGCTGTTTCTCATAATCACACTGACAACAAAGGAATAAGAAATACAAGTGTTTAGTCATTCAGAAACCACTTTTTGTTCGGCAAGAGCACAGAGGAAAGTGGGTTGCGACTCTTGGGGGTGTTGTTCTGGCTTTCTAAAAGCAGCAAATCCAGTCCCCAGACCCCAATCCATTATACAGCAGAACTGTCTGCCAGCACTGAATTATTCAGGATGCAGGAAAATACAGCTTTGTGCATCTGTGAGAGCAGCAGGCTCACCTGGGCATCGATGTCTATAGCAGGGTAGATGGGCAGCATGGCTGAAGGAGAAATGATGGGACTCGGAGTCGGCGTCTGAGGTTGGGACACTGAGGTTGCAATGCTGTGGGTAGGAGTGTTTGACATTGCAGATGCTCTTCCACTCACTGCTGTTGGACAGAAGAACCACACTTAGTCAAAGCAAAACACTTCCCAAGTGTAATGTGACAATAAAGGGACAGTGGGATGAACTCCCACCAACAGACGGAACTCCTTAAAAACTCCTGTTTTCCACAAATATATGTATTCCACACACTGAGCCCAACCTTTGATCCTTTAACTGTAAGAATTTGAACTATGAAAAAGGTTTACTGTATTCAATCAAAGAAAGAGTTAAGTATCAGATTGACATGTTTTTTAAAAGCCAACCATAAGATTTTTTTTTTTTTTAACCCAAAGATCTTTCTTACAACAAATCAGCCATTATTTGGACCTGGAGCTCCGTACCTTTGGAAGCAGGGCTGCAGAACAAGTCCAACCAATGGGTATCTATGCAATTTTTCTTAAAACAGTTTAAATGTTTTCATGTAGAAGTCTGTCCAGTGTTCACCCCCACCCCCCATAAACATAACAAAAAAAGCAAGAGGGTAGGATGCTCACACGGCAGAATTTGCTGAAACCAGAGAAGTGGAAGCTTTGCGCCAGCAGGTTGCAGAGAGTTTGGTCAAGGTGTTAGGTAAGCAAAGGTAACACCACTTACAGTGATAACAGTGTATGGACATGACACAGATAGCACTGACTGCCACGCTCCCTGAAGTTCATTCTATACATGGGATGTTTAGGAGTATACAGCAAACTTGAGGCTAAAGCAGCTGTTGGGGAAAACACCCATTTTCCTACTTTCCCTCAGAAGAACTCAATGGTTTTTTCCCTGTCACTTCTCCAGTGTTCTCCAGCTGTTTCTGAGGCATAACAGCAAAGGAGAAGGTGAAGCACCACACACTTCTGCCCAGTTGACAAAAGCACTTTAAAATGAAACAGTTCCCCAACTGATGCCACAAAACCTGTATCCTATCAGGCCCAGTTGTGTGCTCCCACCTCTACAAGGCAGCTATATTTTACATCCATAACTAATTTAATTTCTGGATTTCCTACACAAAATCCCAGCAAAGAAGCTAATACATGGCACCAGGAGAAGCAAACCCTCAGCTTCTAACACAGAAAGTATCATTATCTTATATTTAAGACTAAGTCAGAATTCAGAACTCAAACTCCCTTGATCTAGATCTTTGAATATTTTTTGAAAACTTATCTCACAAATCACACTAGGTATGGATTAAAATTACCATACTGAAGATATGCCAAAATATTTTGACATAAGATCAAAAATTGCACGTGTTTTAAGCAGTTTCTAACAATTGCTGCTCAAGTCCCAAAAAGGGGACTGGGAAGCATATTACAGGAGACATTAGTAAATTCTCAGGCTAAAAAAAAAATCAAGTTAGTTAAGAAGGTCTCAGTTCAGGTAATGTGTACTTTTTACATTTGTAGTGAAAGGAGAAAGAGCAAAAAAAAAAAAACCCAAATCACTCCTCGTCCCAAATACAAAACAAATAAACCCAGAAAAGAAAAGAGATGTGCTTCAGCAATAATACACAAATTTAGTTCATATACCTACAGCACAATTCACTGGGACACAATATTCATTTTTATGGGTAATCGCTTTGATTATATTTATTTCAACATCACCTGTGTAGAGTTCAAATTTCTAATGAACATGCCAAGGGTGATGAACAAAATTTCTATGGCGCCCAAGCTAAAATATTCTAAGTTTTCAATAACCCAAAAGGTTTTCACAGCAGTCCTGAGCACTGAGAAGAGTAACCAACTAGCGTGATTCTACACGCTGAACAGACTGACAGTCAAATATTTATCTCTGCACTCTGCTCCTTGCCCTACTCTAATGGCCTAATGGCAAAGTGAACTCAAGTCTGTACTTCACCATGGCAACATCATTATTTCATGCCTGGGATAACCAAGTCTTCCACGTTAGGTCACTAATGGAATATTTAGAATAGACATGACTTGGTACAAGACCACCTACACCTTAGTCTAGCTTCTTGGTCGGAAGACATCGCCAAGCATCGTTTGACTACTCCAGTTCCAGTCTTGGACATTTGCTGGGGTATCAGACAATCAGTTTTGTGCTTACTGGTATTTGGAACAGCAGTGCTCTTGATAGTCTTCTGGCCATACCTCAACTCTCTCTTAGCTTGAATGAAGAGAGGAGACCCTCAGAGCAGCTACCTCCTCCCCCATGCCCACTGGTCTCACCAGAGTGACATGCCCTTGTAATCCCACTTCTCCTTATGTGGCCATCACATGTCTCACAAGTGCTGTCTTGCTGTGGGCACAGGATTGGCCTTATGCACTGATTCCTTGTCTCCTGTAATGTCAACAGTACACAGATAAAAACTGTTCCACATTACACAATGAGGCAAGATGAGGGACGGAATAAAAAAAATACTTTACAAGAAATGTATGAGACATCTCAGCTTTTCCCAACTGGTTTCAAGCCAGCTCTACAGGCTTGCTCCACAACAATTCCTTCTCTGCTCCAAATTTCTCTGTAGTATCCTCAGTTATTACAAACCGTGTTCGTGCCACGCAGGATTAAAATCACTCTAGAGCACTTGAGATGCAGAACATGCCTCGGACTGTAACTGAGCAAGCTACATTCTGAATTCCAACACAAACACAGGGCTGCTGCTGTGCAAGAAAGGCTCCATGGATGAAGCCTGAGAACCACTGCACACCTGCAGTCTTGCTGGTTATTAGTTAAGAGTGTGCAAGGCAGCCTAAGGCAGGTCAGCCCCACGTGAAACCAGCTCCTGCTCAGGTCCCAGGTGGGACACAACCTGATTTTCCTGGGATGCTGGCACTCTGTTATTTTTTTTCAGTATTGAGTCTCTGTGAAAAGCTTACAGCTTGCTTTCTGATGTATTAATTTAAACAGCTGCATTTCCAGCTGACTCAACCCACAAGGTAGCTTCCAGGAATGCATTTTATCAAGTGCTTCAAGATTCCTGAAGTCCTTTGAGAATCTCTGTGACTGGACGTAATCCTTGGAATAGTTCCTACTTTGTAAAAAGCTTGTTATTAAAAACAAGGTGGTTTTTCTCTTTAGATCTTTGCCACACCACTTAAAAGATGCAATGTTTCCATACATGACTTAAATAACTAACTCTAAAAAAATGCTTCTTTTTACAAGCCTCACAGCAAGCAAAAAACTTGCCCAATATCTGAAGCTCAAGAGCAAACCTTTCACTTGTCCTCAATTCCAGCAGGATCATGAAGGAGCCCAAAGAAAAAAATTAAGTATTATTTACTACTTATCCATTGTTTTCAACTAATTAAGCACAGAGATGCACATTAAATCAAGTCTGCACAGTCAAGGTGAAGCTTTGTTTCTGTAACTGGTGCTCTAAACACAGCTCTGCAATGGAACTAAACTCATGGCACCTCAGAAAGAAGGATTTAAATCCGTAAGAATACTCTAGAAGCTTCTCTTAAAGCAGTACACGGCATTACTGACCAAACACTTAGTGGCCACTAAAATGTTCTGTGTTACACTGAACCTATTTCAGCTCCTCATTAAACTGTGATTTGTGGACTCACTACAGGCTAGCACCGAAGTTCTATACTCAAGCCAGTGTCTGTTCTTGCTTAAAAAAACACCCTATAATCAGGCACTTGACAGAAAATGAATTCAGACTTCCTTCTCAACTGCATGTGTGCACACACGTACTAACAAGCGGGGCTGAGCTGAACCAAAATATTCACTTAAATTCACATTGGAAATACCTGACTGCCCAAAAAGGCATGCACAGGCACTCGGCTATGCGGCAGTTGACCTGAAATGGCACCTTCTCAAGATGTGACATGGAGCTAAACACATGTCCCAAATGTCCTAACTCCAGGTTTCACTTGTATTTAAACAAAATTCAAGTGCATTGCACAGATTCTTTATAAGTTACCAAGAACTGCAATCATCCCAGCTTTTAAATTCATGTTGCCCTGTACCCCAGCAGTTCCACGAGAGGAACTGTTACTGTTAGTGCAGTATACATGTCATTTTATCTACCTTTTCATGCATACCTTTGTGTTTTTATCCACTTCCAATCTTTACATCTATGCTTCAATTCTAACACGAGATTTCCAGCAAAAAAGTTTCTGTTACCTTTAACGAAGCTTTGCCTGGACACAAGGTCACTCATCAGCTGTCTCACCTCAAAAGTGGTGTTCCAAGTGCTTTACAAAATCACCACCTGGTAGTTTTCATCTGTTACCATGCCTTCCACTGACTCTGTACTACTACTGTGCTCTAACTCCTGCAGTATATGCAGGACCAGCTCCAGGCTAACACCTTCTTGGAGACCTGCCTTCCTCTGGAACACATCCCTCATCCTAACAGCTTTGCAAAGCAGACTTGCTCAGATGGACAGCACTTGCAAAAATGACAGCGCATCCGCTTAACCAAGAGTGACTTTTTTATAAGACTGTGTCCTACCAGTTCATCTCTATTCAGCTAAGGGGTATTTCAATGACTGCTTTAGCATGGAAGGGGTTCAGATGAAGCACAACAGAGGTGTAAACTAAAACAACAGCAACAACTCGCATTTAAAACCTGCTTCATTCTCCTATTTTACTGCTTAAGGCCTTAGAGCATTCATGTCACTGGGCAAAGAACTCTCCGAAGCGATGACAAGAATCTGGTAAGGCTAAACATGTTTTCTGCTCGCAACCATTTTTATGAGATGTTTCAGAAATTCATAGGATTATTGCCTTTTTTTTCGCAAGCAGAAATAAAAGCTTCCAATAAGTAGAATACAGAAGGCCAACTCGAGCAGCTCTCATTCTCAAGATAAACCTGCAGGTCCCTCACATTTTATAGGCTAGTTGTGGTGCTGCAGTTGCTCAGCCTACTGCAAGTCAGCTCTCAGCTAGTCCCAAGTACTACCCAGTACCATCATGGTGCTATTGCTGAGCTACGATCAGGCCAAAATAGAACTACCACATGAACTCTAATACACCCCTCCCCAAACTATGACGAGTTAAAAATGCTACTCCACCATACCAACCTGACCAACAGGCACTGGTTAGTTCACCCTGTGAACTGGAAAGTTAAAAGCTAGTTTTCCCAACTCCTCAAGACAGGGATCAGAGGACGAGTGGTGCTTGCCATAGAGCTCGTGGGAATACACAAACACACACACACACACACATATAAAAAGAAGTGGACATACCCTCAACTGGTCAAGCAAATATTATACCTGCTCATAACAATGTAAACCCACCTGCCATGATGTCATCCAGCGTGTCATTGAGCGTCTGAGCAGGGCTGGCTACCATTAACCCTTGCTGTGTTTCTGTCAGTATTCCTTGCCCCAGCCCTGCTAGTGGTGCTTGGCCCAGCACTGGCTGTCCAACTATAACACCTTGCAGTTCTGTAAGATTTGCGATGGACCCTGGAGGTAAGGAACCTGCTGCCAGAGGCAAAGCTTGTGGCATGGCCAGAGGCTGAACTGGTGCAAAACCCGTCTGCGCAGCAGCTTGCTGAGGGTCATCTTTGAGCAAGATGGGGTCCACTTGCTGCAATCGTGCATAGTCTCCCTCTGAGAGTTGTTCTCCTACCCCAACGGGAGTCAGTAGTCCCAGATGCTGGCAAGACTGTTGCTGCTGCTGCTGCTGGAGCTGAATTCTTTGCGCTTTTACCTCTAGATATTGCTTTTTTAGCTGCTGCTGAGTTTTCAGCTGTAACTCTCGCTCCACTTTCTGCAGTTCCTCCAAAATCTTTTGTTTCTTCTGAATTTGTTCCTCTCTCGTTTTGTTCAACTCCTCAATCTTCTCTTTGGTGAGCTGGTCAGCATGTGCCAATTCCAGGGACTGCAGCTGAGCGTTCTTCTCTATGGCTTCTTTTATCCTCTGCTCCAGCTCTGTCAACTTGCCCTGAGCCTCTTCTACAATGCTCTCTGGAGACTGATTGGTGATGTAACCCTGTACATCCTGGTTGTTTGTTGGCAAATGACTGCTGGACTTTTGTTTAGAAGCAGCTGTGTGAAAAAGAAACCCCCTCAGAACCAATGGAAGTGCATACGAACGGCATCCTCATTACAGAGCTACTGCTGGGCTGCTGCGTGGCCGGCTACGCACCAGGGCACAGCACCCACAGAAGGTCAGCGTGTCCCGAAGGCCCTCCAAGAACACCTACCAATTTGTACCCAGCAGTCGGATTGCAATTTTAAAAGGCCACGCTACTGCACATGCATCCCACAAAGCCCTGTGCTACGGTGACAGGTCTACTCCAGCAATCGTTACGCTTTTGCCAAAGGAAGTGATTGTCTCGAGCCGCTGCTACCGAGTGCTGCTACAAGAAAACTGGGAACAAAAATCAAGGATATGCTGTCTCTTTACTTGGTGTTTTGCATCTGGTATGGTGTTGGGACATAAACATATGCTTACAGCCCTGAAAGCGCAGCCCAAGGGACACAAAAACATCTCTACGACTGGGACTAGGCCGCCGGTTTTGCAACCGACTTGGTACACTTTAAGAAGTGCTATGCTTTCTAGAACTAGGCATCCTTTCGCTCCAGGTATCCAGCTTTGCACAGGTGACAAAGAGTGCCAGAACCCAGGACAGTCATTTAGATTTAGCAGGACCTAACAGGGTGTCTTTAGCCACTACGTTTTATCCATAGCAGACATGATTTTGTTTGTGTCAAAGCTCAGCTGTCTGTCCAGGCAAGGCAAATATTTCAGCCTTCCTGCAAGAACAAGCAATGGACTAATCCAACTGGTCTTTTATGCAGAAGTCCCCAGTAACACAGCTGACATGCTCTGCCATACCAGGTGGAGAAGCAACAATCGGTTAATTTTGAAGGGCGAAAGGCAAATCAAAACTCAGGATCTGAGGCAGTGGAGGTGCCCAGTTTCTTCCAGCCATCCTCGCTGTATCTCCAGAACAATACAAGTGTACACACAGGATTAATTTTAGGACATGCACGCCTGTATTTGCTAGTGCTGATGCTTGATAAAAATTGGTTTTTGATGAGAATTCTTAAGTACAGAAAGCATTAAGTGTCAAAATGGCGAGAGCAAAATAGATGCAAATTTAGTCCTAGGAGGACCTGAGCCACATCAGACTAAAGATTTTACTGCACAAGAAATTCCGCCTTCAATCCAATTAGTCAAACCCACTCCCAGACTACTACCTAAGGAAACACAAGTTATCAAATCATCTATGATATGGAGATTAACATGGGTTTTGCAACTTCCATTATCCAATTTCTATAGACTTCTGGGTAACATTGTGCATTAGTTCAGTGTGTCAGACTGTACATTTTAACATATTTACTTAGGCAGATTTCTTGATGTTTTATGATTACAGGGTTAGATGACTGATACTTGGTGGATAAGCAAATCCTTAAAAAAAAATTAAAAAAAAAAAAATCAAAATTGCAGTTTCCTTGACTGAATCCACAAACACTCTTCATAGGAACTACTCTGCTACAAGTGCAAGCCTCTATCTTCTACCTAGGAAGGATATTTAGAAAATAAGCTCCAGAACTATGACTGACCTTTATTTCTGATGGGAAGGGTTGTGGCGACATTAGCAGGGGGTTTGTCAGGCTCCTGGGGTGGGACGACCATGGGCAGCGCCTGCACTGGTACTCGAGGAGCCTAAAACGTCGGATACTAACAGATTACTTTTCTCATACTCTGTGCTAGTTATAATTCAATAGAAGGTAAACAAAATCTGTTAGAAGAATAGATTTTAATGGTGACTAAGAACATTCAATATGGTTTTTAATATGCTGAGTTCAGTAATTAACACCTGCAGATCATGTGATCTCCACGTACTTGGCATTTTTAACCTAAGAAATTACTTGCTGAACTATACTCAGCATTGGTACAGTGCTGTACTGTAGCACAGCAAATACAAGCCACAATGGGCTACAAATTCAATTCTGTAGAGTTTCATTTCAGCACATCTTTGAACTTGCTGGTTTTTTCCACCCTCGGTGTTTTTTTTCCAGTAATACTTAGAGAACAATAAGAATGATGAGAACACTACATCATAATGTCCAGAAGTCTTCCCCATTTCCATTACAGCTCTAAGTAATTTTCAGTGTGCTCATCTACACTTCATGGTATGACATGACTGACTCTTCTCTCACCTTTAAACTCTCAAGTAAGCAAGTGCAAAAAGATCGTGAGCCCTGAAATCTTACCCTGTTTAGGTCATGGGATGGCGGGGTCAGCTGAGTGGCGTCGGGCGGAGGAGCAGAAAGCAAGTTGTTTGGGTAATCTAAAAGGTAACAAACCACGCTGGTGTGACCGCCTTTGGCTGCCTCGATTAGCATGGTCGATCCGTCCTGAAGAGGGAAAGATCAAAGAGTTAGAAAAGAGAATCATGAAAACAACACTGCAACATTTTGGGAGACACAACACACTACCTATGTGACTGCCCTCTGCCCCAGTAAATACTCCATCTCTACAAGTTCTCATCTAAACTTAAAGACTCGATGAAGTATTAAAAGAAAAAAAAAAAAGTACTTTAAAATTCTTTCCTCTTCCACAATCCGCACTTTACAACTGGAGGGCAGCCTTTATACTCATGATGATCAAGAGACCTACACTAATTCCAACAGGTAGATGAGCAGAACATCTGCTTGTGCAAACTTCCATTTAAATCATCACAGGCTGGGTAAGTTGTAGAGAACACAAAAGAAGAAAATCCAACTGGGTATCCTTAGTTTTAGAGGAAAACGAGGCAGCTGAGGGACAAACCTTGAGTCTGTGTGTGGGATCAGCACCATGAGCGAGCAGTAACTCCACCACTGCTAAGTGACCTCCGGCACAGGCCAGCGACAGCACTGTGTGATCGTTGTTCGCTGTAGTCCTGTTCACATTTGCTCCTGCAGAAACACAAGGGCAAACATCAGCTGAAAATGACCTCAACAGGTGCACCTCTATCAAATGTAACAGAATTAACTACTCGGCAATCTACACAGGGAAAATTCCATTCTCATCAATCAGATGTCCTACTCCATGCAAGGTAGGGACAAGAAAAATTCATGAGAACCAGCCCAAGAGAGGGAAAATGGAAATTCCCATTTTCTATTGAAACATCAAGCAAGCTGTAGTCAAAATCTGGAAACCAATAAGCACTTGTAGCTCAACTGCCAAAGACAGTGCTCCAAAGCTGCACCACGGGGCATGGAGACCCCAGGGATCCCTACTACTGCTGCTTTTACTAGGAATTAAAGACTGAAATACACTTATTTTTACAACTACACGCAGTTCCACTAATCTCAACAGAAACCACATGTAATCGTTACATGCCTAGCTGGAGAATCAATTGCCTACTTGAGCTAGGATATTTAAAACAAATCCAAGGAAGTTACACTAGCTCTGACATGTTCTTAACTTGAAGTATTTCTGAAGTCAGGAAAACCCAAACCATTCCACACTCTTACCTTTGCTAATCAAGAACTGAACAGTGCAAACATGACCTGCCCTGGCAGCTTTCATGAGAGGGGTTCTTCCACCTTCTGATTCATGCTCCTAGAGCAGATAAAGAAAAGCTTCAAAATCCAAAGTAGCATGTGAAAGAAGGCAAGCCAGCCTCCTGGGTTTCTGAAAGGAAAATGGAACATCCTTCTCTAGTTTCACAAACTTAGACATAAATATTTAGCTAATGTTGGAACCAAGGGTACCTTGAAGGCAGATGAACCATTCACCACCTGTCTCTGCACAGGTCTGACTCCTGGACAAAAAAGCACTCAAGGCACACGAGGGGGATTTTAGTTAAACAGGACATCTTCTGACATGCTTAACATCACTTTTTGATAACACACTGGTGTACAAGCCTACTGAAAAGTAAAAATCAGTTTACCCTTACCATCTTAATTCCATTACAGCACACCAAACAGACGGTCAACTATCTGATGCATAAGGAATAGAACAGATTTGCAGGCATAAGGACTAAACCAGAATCAGCTCAACAATTTGAAGCTGAATACCATGTCAAAGGAATGAAACACCCTATTTTCCTGTCCAGGCAACCTTGAATGGCTTGGAAATGCTTTACATATCAATCACCAGAGGACTGTAACTGACCTCAGCACTTTAGGTTAATCTAACAGCCCAAAATACATTAAAGAATGTGTACATTTTCAACTGGGAACACAGAAACAAACAGAGAGAATATCAGGTGTCGATAATTTAATATTCTACTTAGATTTTTCAAAGAAGGTAAATGACTTACCAGATCTGCACCTGCCTGAAGTAAGACATCTGCTACATCGGTGTGGCCGTTTTCACAGGCGTACGTCAGAGCCGTGTCACCTGTTGCTGTTGTTGCGTGCACATTAGCCCCTGAAACAGAAAGCCCAAAGCCTTGTAAGCTTTATGATGGGCATTACAGAAAACATACAAGCCTCCACAATGTTTACAGGATCAAACAGCAAATGAAACTTTCCCCTTCCAATCCAGCATCTATTAAACTGATAACTTGATCAGATACTCTAGAGATATAAAAATATAAACTGCAAGTTAGCTCCAAACAAGTTTATATCAACTCAATCTTCAAAAGCTAAATTAAGAGTCCAACCAGTAAATTACTTTGAGCTTCCAAACCTTCAAAGTCAACTTCAAGAAGCTGCTAAAGAAAATGTAATCAATATCGGAAATAGTATTTTTCTCTTAGATTAAGCCTTTACAAAAGTGTTAACAAAATGAGTCCATACCCGCAGCTAATAAATATTTAACCAGCTCCAAATGTCCCTCTTGAGCAGCCTCCATCAAAGGTGTGGAACAGCCGAGTTCTATGTCAGCTCCTGCTTTAATGAGAAAATCGGCCACCTCCAAAAACCCTCCGCAGCAAGCCAGAGTTAATGCGGTTTCTTGCGTCTCCTCCGTCTGAGCATTGATGTTTGCTCCTTCAAACAACACAAAACACCAGTTACAGAAGGCAAGATCAGCATACAAACCACTTCTATATGCACAAGACATCTTATTACCAAAGAAAACAAAAACCACAGCAGCTTAGGGCTTCTTCCCCAACACATGCAGCTGCCTACCGAGCTGCAGCCTGCAGAAGGCCCCACAGCAGTTACCTTGCCCAAGTAACAGTGCCACCATCTCCTCGTGGCCTTCTCGAGCTGCCTCCATCAGTGGCGTGTATCCTTCATCATTGACCTCTTCCAAGTTAGCCCCACGTTCAATCAACAAAGCTGCCAGCTCCACGTGCCCGCCACAGGCTGCCAGAGTCAGCGGAGACTCAAAGGAGTCCGCAGGCATGTTCACCTGAGCTCCGCTGTCCAGAAGTAATCTTGCCACTTCCACGTGACCATCCTGGAAATGCAAAAAAACCCCAGCAAGATCAGAAGACTGACCAAATGGAAAAACTGCTTTTCTCCAGTTTTGTCACAGACTCAAATTCCCTCAGAAGACACAAAAATCAATGAGTGAGTAAAATGAGTCCAAAAATACAATGTAACTTGCTGAACAGTTTTTCTGAATATTTCCCTAAGTATCTGGATAAATATCTCCTATACTGAACAGAGACCAGTAGGAATGCTGAGCATGTTTCACTGAATATGTGCCATGAAGCTCATATCAGACCTCTCTGTCAATGGTGTAAGCAACAAGCTGGACAACTTTGCATCAGACTCCAGTTCAGGTGTCTGTGATCAACTTGCTTGGGGCGAGGGGGAACTCTACAATAAAGCCTAGAAAGTCAAGAGGGAGCTCACCACTATTTTAGAAGCTTGTCTCCTCCACAAGAACAATAGTGAGATTCTTTTGCTTCCTCCCTTTCTTAAGAAGCAGCCATGCACACTGACCTGGCTTGCCTCATGGCTCCTGCAAAACTATTTCACTGCTCAATTTAACAGCAGAGTCAAGACTTACTTTCTCCTTCCAAGAGAAAAGCCTAAATGAGACCACTTGTCAGGGGCTCCTTACACTTCCCAGGAGCCACTCACCCAAGCAACAGCCTTCCTTTGGCAGGATTCTGGCAGGGTTTTCCAGACACCGTGATTGTGCTGTCAAACCCCTTCTACCAAAAGGCAGCTCCTAAGTTTGCTTTCTTCCTTGAAAAATACTTCAGCATAGGACCTCCATATTTTCAGTATTCCATAAATTCAGGAACTATTTGAAGTGGCTTTTCAGATCTGTGTTTACATTGGAGGCCTGACAGTGACACATCCCACTGCCATTCCATTCCGCTTTGTTCAGACAGAAGCAGAGACTGGCTCGGTCGCTGCACTCCAACAACA